>NC_140125.1:96032474-96684071 GCF_964035555.1 Netta rufina | reverse complement strand
GCTGAAACCTATTTGTCTCCTTCATAGTTTATTTCCAGTCCTTTGACACAAACCTCATTATTATTAGGGGGTTTATTGAAATAGATATATATATATTTTAAAGGCAGTAGGAGCAGAACTTTAAGTGAATGACATGATTGCACTATTACCAGACACTATGTACCAGCCTGTCACATCAGTCTCTGGTCCTACCAAGCTCCAGTGTGCTGAGTGTATGCTGTGGATTTTGTTAACTACTTCCAAGAGTGGGAAGGTTTAGTAGATCTACACATATGAGCAGTCACTTTAAGAAAATATTGGGATTATGAGACCCAGTTCTTGTTGTGTTTTCTTCTTTCTTTCTTTCTTTCTTTCTTTCTTTCTTTCTTTCTTTCTTTCTTTCTTTCTTTCTTTCTTTCTTTCTTTTCTTTCTTTCTTTCTTTCTTTCTTTCTTTCTTTCTTTCTTTCTTTCTTTCTTTCCTTCTTTCTTTCCTTCTTTCTTTCCTTCTTTCTTTCCTTCTTTCTTTCCTTCTTTCTTTCCTTCTTTTCCTTCTTTCTTTCCTTCTTTCTTTCCTTCTTTCTTTCCTTCTTTCTTTCCTTCTTTCTTTCCTTCCTTCTTTCTTTCTTTCTTTCTTTCTTTCTTTCTTTCTTTCTTTCTTTCTTTCTTTCTTTCTTTCTTTCTTTCTTTCTTTCTTTCTTTCTTCTTCTTTCTTTCTTTTCTTTCTTTCTTTCTTTCTTTCTTTCTTTCTTTCTTTCTTTCTTTCTTTCTTTCTTTCTTTCTTTCTTTCTTTTTCTTGTCTGCCTTTATTTCCTTGCATAACTTCAATTTAAATGAGTCAAGTTCCTCTTTTTGAGACAGTTTTGTCCTCTTACATTTAACACTAATGTTTCCAGTGATTTCTGCAGTAAAAGATTCTATATCTAAATTTGATCTCTTTTTCTTTTTGCCTTTATCAATATCTAATAGCTGTATTGTTATTATTTGCTAACTTTAAATACCAAATTTTTATGTAATCAATTTTAGAGAAAATCTGTGCTGTATGCAATTCTTGAAATTGGCTTTTTCTCATTCAAAAGGAAGAGATTCAATATGATTGTTCTATTATCTGTTTTTATTATTATTATTGGAGTAATATTATGCACTGATTTTTTCTAAAATCGAAAAGCTGTAGCAATATATATCCAACCTCAGATTATGTTTATGTTTTGAAACAGAAACCAGAAGTTGCTTTCAGTGCTCTGAAAAATTGACCAAAGCAGCCCCAGATATATTGAAATCATCAGTCTATTTGAATTTTTGCAGCAGTGAAAGGCAAATAACTTGTATTAAGTGTAAGTAACTCCTGCAGCATGACAAAGCTGTAGGGGTCTCTGGAGTTTATTTTTCTCAAGTTACATCTCGTTTATTAAAATAAGAAAGAAATTAGGTATCTTTGCGTCTACTTCTCTTCAGCTCTGCAATCCTAGACTTTATAAGACCTCAGCTCGTCAGCTTTAAGTCATCCTTGAGTTAACTTATTTCATTAAAACATGGGTAAGAACCAAACATTTCTGAGCAGTCGCTTTGGCTCCAGCCACAGTGTGTGTGGGAATTGCTGCTCTGGGATGTCCCCAGACTCCATCTCTGGGAGGGCTTCTCTGTGTCGGAGGGAAACAGCTGGAACTCAGAAACTCCATGTTACTGACATTTAATGAGTTACCAGGCATCACTTCAACCACGGAAATAAATTGTTTGTACTCTCACTTCCTGTTGGAAATGAGAAATAAAGTATACAGCATAAATCTTCACTGGTTGAAGCTGGCGTGCATTGCTCTTGCTGTGGCCCAAGCTTTTAGCTACTGCTGGTGTGCAGGAACTTGTTCAGCTGCAGGGACTCAATTCAGTGTCTGAGCACTTACATACATTTGAACTATAACTAAATTAGCACTGTGTATACCAAGGACACTTATGGTTGCTAACAGCTCTTCTTGGCACCAGAAGCTCCTCTAGGCATATATATGAGTGCCTCCATACTTGTAATTATAGTATCACTACCGACATGCTATAATTAGACAAGTTTAAATCGCCTGAACTCCTACTTATTGGTGAAGTGTGCTAAATTCCAGATGCAGTTGTTGCTGAGAAAAACCTCTTTGAAGCTTTAGCTTAGCATAGGCGGTGTCCTCACACCCTCCTCACCTTTCACTTGAATGGAGCTTTTTATGTGGGCTTAACCTGCACGAATGGTCACTGTAAACAGCTCTTCTCGTCTTTCTGTTATATACCAGGAGAAGCATCAGAAGCTCAATGGAGTACATTAAAAAAAATGATAATACTCTTTTATGTATAGACACCTACCAGCCTTAAGGGTCAGAATTTTTATTATATTATTACAGCAGTTTCACACTCACACACTCACCTGAATATGTTTATCTTCCGTGCTGGGCTCTGCACAGAGCATCCTCTGAAACACAGGAGGAATAATCAGTTCATCCCTTTATTCTGTGCAAGGACTCTGTGCTCCCCGTCCTTTACCTCTTGCACATTGCAGGTGCATGCTCTGCACAGCATGAACAAGAGGTTCTAGCTTTGAACTGCTGCCAAATTCAATACACTGTCAGCTTCAATATATCTTGCTTTCTTCAACCTACTTTTATGAGGAAAAAAAAGAACCACCATAGCCTATTTGCTTTTCACTATAAACTGCTCCTCCTCGTATCATCTTGACGAGGTAGCTGCCTTGTTACATCTCTTGTATGGATCATTGATTGTGCCTCTTTCTATAAACATCACATTTTTGCTCCAGCTCTGTTGTTGGAGCACCAACCCTACAGGAAAGGCAGCTTGAAGTTTCAGCTTCTGGCCCAGTTCTCGTGACAGCAGTGAATTCATCGTCAAAGGCTCTCATCAGAAATCCCCATTCCTCAAATAGTTTCTTATTTGTCTCCTAGCTCTTGGCAGGTTTTCGGCTTCCACCCACATGGTGAAGGCTTGTCTAATAATGGCAACAGCACGAAACCCATTAAGATCAGAATTACAAGCTAACTGAGCGTAACTCCCCCTTTTGATAATGGAGGGTTGTCTTCTTTAAGGAAAGCAGGGAAGTGCATCATTTTGGTTTAATAATAGTAGGGCTGGCTTCAGACGTCTAAGCAGTAGTGTGTGTGGCCCTGTGAGTGCCTGAGCTGTGTTTGTAGCGTGCCTGGTGCAGTGAGTGAGGCCTTGCTCCCTCTCTGGGGAGCTCCCCTGGGGCCACAGCCTGAGGGCAGGGCTGTTCACCGCCCAGCTGCTTCCAGCAGATAGCTTTGTTATACGCAGATCTTGCGTTTATTTCAAGATACAGCGCTCGCCTTTCCTCTGCCCTTTCCTCAGCCCTAATCTCTGCCTGAGCGACTGGAAAGTCGCAGTCACTCAATCCCACCTGAGGTGCCGGTTCGGACAAGGAGGCCTAGCGTTCCCACCACCAGCACTTCAGAGGACATCTGCCCCCAGGGACAACACCATGGAACGACAACAACTTTTCAGGCCCTGAAAGCCTTTGAAGTCCTCTGCCTATATGTTAGCACCACAGCTTAGTTCCTGTGTTTAACGCTCACATTACTCAGTGTTTCTCATTACGCCAATACACTATGTGCAGTGTGGATTTTGACAGCAGGGCAAGCATATGCTCCCCAAATGAATTAATGTACACAACGTAACTTTGTAAAGTATGCATCCCCAGTTCATGAGTGTTGCCTCCTTGTGCTAAACTCCATATCATTCCTAGGAACTCATCTGGGAGGTGGCCAGAAGTCATTACTTTAATTATTTAAGCAGAGATGCTCAAGCTTCTGTGCCTGGTTACTGTTTCTGGAACAGCTTAATTAAATAAATAGGCATAGTCCATAATGTGGCCGTGTGACTGATCAGCAAACTCCTACCACAAAAGAAGGCTCAGAGGAAGTAGGCAAGGATGATGTTCTTATGAAGCTCAGGAAGGAATGTAGAAAGTGACCACAACGATTGTAAAGGAAAACGAACTTATCTCAACCCAAGTGGACCGGAAGATGATCACTGTTGCAGATAATCAGCTCTATCAGTTGGGTGGATCAACTGGTTGTGTAAATGGCATAAATTCCCTAAAATGGTCAACAGAAAGTATCTTCGTGAGCTAGCCAGGCCAACTTGGGGGAAGTGTATATGCAGCTCAGCACAACATGGGGTATAAAAAGTAAATAACCATCAAAAATGAGTTTTGAAGAGAACAGATTTCATCTGGCTTCAACCCACCTGTTCCTTCATGGCAACTGGGAATGTGCAGCATTGTGGTTGTGTACATGTAGACACCGGTAATGGCAGTCATGTTTGTATAGCGATTCAACTGTATATTGCAATTGCTGTATTGCACTTGTGTTGAGGTTTCAGTATATTGTAATAACTATGTAAAGTCAAATATCTTCAAATAAGTGTATTTGGTATTAAAACATTACACCCTGCTCCCATGGAGTATCTAAAAGAACGTGTTCAGAGAGTAGTGGGCTCTGGCAGGCTTCATGAACACTGATGTGGGTGCAAGGGAGAGGTTGGGAACGAGAGCTGGGAGCAGGGCAAAACCACTCTTCTCTGCTCCAGTGAGCACTTATCCAGAACTAACAGAACATGGAAATACAGCGTCAGTTGTCACTGCAGGCAGATGTGGGTGCTGTGGTGCTTACTGCAACGTGCTCTTGATGATGGTTTCCGTTTCTAGAAGGTACCTAGGATTAGACCTCTCATCTCCACCTCTTGTTTCAAGCAGACTTTTTGCAAGTATTGACTTCTTTTTCTGCTTTAATTGCTTGCAGCCTCTCAAAAACGGGCACCTAACACATTTTCTAATTTTGTTCTTCAGTATGTTTTGTTGTTGTTGTTCTTTTTCTTCCCTGAAAAGGTTTATTTCCCTGCACTAGCTCCTCTTTCATTGCCTGAAATTGCAAGGAGGAAGAAAACTGTACTCTCAGATCTCATACAACAAGAACTGAAAGAAAGCAGCTCTACAAATACATGTATTGACTGGACCTCTCTCAGTTCAATCAGTTTTTCTATTTGTCAGTGAAGCCTTAGAGCAAACGAATGCTGTGACTAGCCCCAGAGAATCACAGCATGTCCGCAGGTGAAGGGAGCAATGGCTGCACTTTGCAGGGTCTCAGGAATGTCTCTGAAGCTTGTTAGGATGTGCAGGGTAAGACCCCCAGAGTCACACAGCTACAAAAAACAGTCACGTTCACTAAAGCTGTCCAGTCCTGTGTACTTTGGAAAATTCACATAGACCTGTTGAAAATCCACAGATCCAGCTATAGGGGTAATATGATATAAAGCAAATATTTGTCAAAGGAGCAAAATGTTTTTGGAATTATCTTTAGAAACGTTTATTTAGAACAGAGTGAAACTTAACGTGGTGTAGATTTGCTGAATTTCTTTCTTAAAAAAGAACTGACCTAAGAGACTGATCTGGTTTAGGTTTTCACAGAAACACATCCCAACTTCTTCTTAAATTGCCATTGATTTTAACTGCAGAAGGAATGAGCCTCACATTGATTTAGACAAAACTAAAAATTAGATTTCATCTGGCAAACTCTTCTTAGATCATGACAAATTGTATCATTTTGGGTAAAAGCTATTAAGAATGCCTTTGGGTAAAAGCTATATGTGTTCCTCTTTTAAATACCATTTTATCTGAAATAATCTCTCATGAAGGTATAAAAATAAAAATTCGTTCTTCAGTTCAGTTGTCATTACTGGACAATAATTCTGCATTCTGTACAGAAATAGAGAAGTGAAATTACAGATACCACGGACGAGGATTGCAGAGCAGTCAGCCTGCCTTTACAAGAAGTCAGCGCTCACCAGCTGAATCACAGAGCATGCCAACGTGCAAATAAAACACATCGTTTTAAAATTCCTTCAAAGACAAGGCTGGGAACATTGCCTCGGGCACTTCTTTAAATTCGGATGACAAATGATTACTTGCCAAACTCTAGTCACCCAGCTGTTTGCAATCCCTATTGTAAAACACCAGGTGCCAACCCCCCAGTCCTTCTCTGATTTTGTTCAGACCACTTTAAATCTAGAGGAATCCCACTAAAGCCAGGGGATGCATTTTGATGCCTTTTTGGGTAAATTCATAGCCTCACCTAGGTTCAAATCTAGGTATTCCCAGCTGCTCTTTCCTTTGCTTTCCACTTCTGCCTTACCACTCTTCTCTAAATAAAGCATTTTTGTTTCTTAGCTGTCTTGTTACTAAACTGACAGTTTCGACAACAGAATTTAAACAGACCATGAATACTGTGAAAGACACTTGTCACGTTCCCACCCAGAGCATAACAAAGACACGTGGCTCTTCCCTTGCAAAAGCTGCTTGGTGGTTGCTGGTTTATAAACTCTGTGCTTGAGGCGGCAGGCTTGTTCAAGTGCATTATCCCTTGGGAAAGGAAGGGGAGCCACTAAATTCCACTTATGGTGGTGATTAAGGGTGGTTTAGGGTGGTTTAGGGCCTGGCTACCCTGCAACCATCTTGTCCTAGGTGTTGGACCTAGGGTATTTTTCTTGAAGGTTCAAAGGGAAGATCTCAGCAGACCACCACTGTTTCTGGTGCCCTGGAAGCTCTGTGTTGTCACAATGTCCCCTGCTGCCTGCCCTGAGAAATCCTGGGTATTTTTGTTTTGCTTTTTGGACTTGAAGAAACAGATAAAGCACAAACCGCACCACTGGTGCCAGCTGAAGCGTTTACCATTTGCACAGATCTCTATGCCAAGAGGAGTGGACGTGATACCCCTTTTCCAAGGGTGTGAAGGAAACGTTGAAGTAGGCAACCCCTGCCAGGGCAGCCGGGCTTTGCACAGCACTGGAGATGAACGAAACGAGCAGGGTTTCCATTGCAGTTTCCTCTCTGAGGGTTGGTGTGCCTGTGGTGCGGGCCGGGCCGGCCCAGGCCAGGAAGCGCGTGGTTGTTTTCCCGGCCGTGAGTCAGGGCTGCCTCTTGGCCTCCTGCCTCGGGATGTGCAGTGGCAGGCCACTCCCTGAGGTACTGCGAGGCATGTTTTCCTGAGGAGGCTGAGGGATTTGGGTTAAACCCACAGACAAGCAGCCATTCGGCTTGGTTCATGCTCCCACCTCACCCCAGCTCTGAGGCGCCCAAGGGCACCACAAGC
Organism: Netta rufina; assembly: GCF_964035555.1. Taxonomy (NCBI): domain Eukaryota; kingdom Metazoa; phylum Chordata; class Aves; order Anseriformes; family Anatidae; genus Netta; species Netta rufina. The sequence continues at coordinate 96,676,943 of NC_140125.1, read as the reverse complement.
TGCTGATAACATCAGTGGCGGGGACCAAGATGTTACAGCAGATTTGTAGGGACTAATTGCTCCTGCCCTGTCTTCTTTGCATTGCTTTGGCCTTACCTAACGTGCAAGCGTGCCCTGCCCTGCCTTGGGGCAGGCAATACCAACTGTTTCCCTGAGGTGCGAAGTGGAGGCAGGACAAGTGCATATTTCTTGCAGTGAACAGGAGGTGCGAAGTCCTCCATCCTTCTCTAATATCTATTCTGTTGGTCTCACCCCTTTGCAGGGCAATTTTTTTTGTTAGTAACATGAGCAGATGCTTGGGATTTTCTGCCCCCACAGGCTGTCCTACTGACTAATGTGTCTTCCAGGTTGAGTCCATGCTCTTCTGACCAAGGCTGTTGACTGCAACCTTACAGCCCAGCATTGGGATGTGTGGAATTAGTTCACCAGAGCAACACAGAATTCTCTTTCTTCACACTAAAACTGTGTGGTCATGCTGTCCTCTTAACTTAAGAACAGACTGATCCCTGCGATCAGGAGATTAGCTCCTCCATCAGGCCAAAATTCATCCCTCAGATAAATCCCAGTCATAAAAGCATCCATCCATTGCATACGCAATTCTTCCAGCACCCACATTGTTAGCTTCTCTCTGCAGGTACTTTCAGAACATCCTTTTTTCTTCTAAAATACGTTCTTCCTTTCTGCGCCTCCATTCTTTTTATGTTATAAAGTCACATCACAATCACACATATTTATGGTGTTGGCATTTCATTTTAGTTAGTTGGGAAAAAGGATCAAAAAAGAAGCTCTGAAAGCAAAATTGAAAACCTAAGGAAATGATGCAAAATCCTGGAAAGGGAAAACAGTGAAGAAAACAAAGGAAAGACACCTGTAGAACAATAGCTGCTCAGCAGAAAGAAATTAGATAAGGTTTGAAGAAATTGTAACAAGGAAATGCTGGCTGAAGAAGAAGATGAAATTTTGAACAGACTGAACTGTAATAGCATTAAGAATACAGGCAATCATATAAAATCTGGTTTAATATCCTCTTTTTGAAATACCAGCAGTGAAAAATAAGATCATAAATATCTCACTTTGAACCAGCAATAGAAGCTATAAGCTCAGCTTTCTTGGAAATACTCCCTAGTGCTAGCAACACAGCCTACTGAAGGCAAGGAGCTCAGACTTCACTGGACCTGAATCCTGCTGCCAAAGAAAGGCAGAAGAGAAGAAACAGAAAATACCAAGGACTGTAACTGCTTCCAGTCAGTGCTCAGGCCAGGCCATGGTACAAAGGGCAATCCTTTATGCACCAGCAGTGCTTTACTTTCCTGGGAAACAGAGGGTGTATTAATGTGCCTCAAAGCCCTGTGCATGCCACGGAGAGGGCACACGAGGGTAAGCACCGGGAGAGCCACCGAGCGGGATGGAGAGCACAGCGCTCTGCATGCAGAGCACAGCAGCAGCTAATCAAATAGCCCTGATCATTAGCGATCCCCTGTGGCTTTTTGTAGGGTGCTAATCAGCACCTTGGATATTTTCCAGCCTGTGTGATTACATTCTGCCTGCTGAAATTACTTTCAGCAGTTTAAACCAAATTTGACATCTTTTTTTTTTTTTCTTTTTTTTTCTCCATGTGTTAGTAAAGCAAGCTGGTTAATATTTTTGCTGTGGTTTCCACATGGCTGGAAACTGCTCTCAAAGTACAAAACGTGGCCCCAGCCTTATTAGGGGCCGAGGCCTTCATTGCCATTGCCTTATTTGAAAGCTCTAAGTGCTGTCTAGTACTTAGGGAAGTGTGCAGGCAGGCAATCGGGCAGGTTCCCAGATGACAGTTGGCCTCCACTACCTGTTTGCTGTCAGCCCGCAGGATTATCATGTAAAACCTGTTAGCTGCAGGGATTCAGCTAACTGAGCCTCATTTCACAACTGCCACGGGCTGAGAAGACAAGGCAGAGCTTGCCGGTGCTACACGGGGAGCAGGAAGCTGCCTGCAGGAGCAAGCTGCTGGGAGCCACAGGCTGTGCTCGCTTCCAAATGGCAGGCACCTGCCACCCACCCCGATCACACCTTGTGCCTCAGACCCACAAGCAAAATCCTCTCTGCCACTGCTGCAAGCTTGGATTTTGCTTGTGCTGCTGAGAAGCCTTAAGCTGGCTGTCACACACCCAGTTACTGCGCTCCGGTTGACAAACATTAACTCATTAATCATGGTAATTTACCCTCAGAATACCACTGCAAGAAAGGGGATCAAATTCTCTCAGCTCAGTTTGGATAATTGGGCTACTTTTGGGAGTTTAGCAAGAGGAGTGTCCGACCCTTAATCTCCCAACTGTCACAGTTGCTACACGGAGCTCCTCCTCATGAATCCTCTGGGTTCTCAGGCAGTTCTCCTGGTCCAAATTGCTCTGAAATTAAAATAAATAAAAAAGTAAATCTGTTCAGGCAGGCTTGGCTGAATGTTTCATTGTTCCTTTGTTCCTTTGTTTCTAAAGACATGGAAACACATTTACGTCTGCTGCTGTCTAGCTAGAGGAACAACTACTAAAAAACCCACTGAAAATGCAAGGGGAAACAATGGGGTTTTGAACCTGAGAGGCCATAAGCCCCAAAAGAATAACTTCTGACAAATAAAAAAAAAAAAAAAAAGAGTATAAAAAATATTTATTCCTGCTATATACAAAACAAACTCTATTTTTTTAAAAGCCCGTAAGAACAAATGCCCTTTGTTTTCAATGTGTTTTTGAAAATGGTGGCATCAATAGCAGGGAAAAACAGTTTTAATGCCTTGCTTGGGGAAAATGCATCAGCGCTTCCTGTCTTTGTCAATGAAACGTTCCTCAGCCTTGGCAAACAGGCAGGCCCCTGGGCTGTGCTGCCTGAATACACTTGTCCTTCTCCCAAAAGCCGTGTTCCCCCTTCACTTCCAGCTGTCAAGTTCAGTGTTTGCTCTGAGGTCACCGAGCAAGCCTGTTAGGTAAGCACAAGGTATTGTTAACACAGAAATATTCCTAAGCCAACCTTGTGACAAAAATTTTGTAATACTACAAAGGATATGCCAGCTCAGTACTTTTAGCCAGGCAGCAACTGTGAGGAGCCAAACATTTGATAGTTACAAATGTGTTTTTGTGGGCCATGGAGGGTTTTACTGAAGGCAGAACAATAAACTATAATGTATGCACAATCCTTTTGCTTGATTTCTTACTCTTTCTTCTAGGATCCATGAGAAGCTTAGCTTGCAGCAAGAGGTAATTGGTTTTGCTATGAAAACAGCACAAATGAATAGTTTTCGCCTTAAAAATCTTAAACTGCTCACTAATCTTAAATACCAAAAGATGACAATAATTTAAGGGAAACCACTTGGAGCGTTTTGTGACCTAATTATGCTTTTGTGTCTTCTGGCAGCAAGAAAAAGCTTTAAAATGTGGATACACCTGGGGCTATTTTACCTTGCCAGAAAGATGTGTGTAAGCACATGTGTCAGGAGGGCAATAACCACTGTCTTGTGTTGCAGTGATTTGAAATTGTATGGCATTTTCTTACATCTGCTGTGAAAGGGAAATTAAGGACAAGGTCTAAACTCAGCAAAGTCAAATATCATACCTTCTGAATTTTGCGAAGGATGAAGCTTTTATCAAAATTGAGCTTTTTGACTTTTGTCGAAAAGTCTTTTACTTTCCCTGTTCCTGTAAAAGGCACAATTCATGTGTACAGTTCTGCACAATGCTGAACATTCAAAAGGGGAAAATGTTCCTTTGGAACAGCTTTATCTCTCTGCCCATTTGGTGCTTATATCTGCTGTAGTGGAAAGGACTTGGCAGCAGACAAATGTGCCATACTCCTGGTCTGCCTTCCCTTTGTAAAAATCTTAAACAACATTTTTGCTGAAATAAATTCAGTAAATTTGCAAGAGACTTTAAGGATATTGCCTTTATATGTTTATACAAACCCTGACTGCATGTGTAGGTGATATAACATTGCCAATGAATGGGTAAGCAAGATAAGATCAACAAAAGATAATCTGTTTACCCCTTTCAATTGCAAAACCCTCCTGCTGGATGACATTCTGCTGTCACTTAGCCTAAGCATAATGCTGAGGTAACCTCAGAGCTCTAACCCTGCTTTTATAGCAACACAGGTGAGAGAATTGGAATTTGGCTGCCTGCCTCTTTTTGATACAAAGTGCTCTGGACATCAGTTACCATCAGGCGATGAATCAAAGATCTGCATGGCTCTGCACAGGCTTCACAGATGTGCTGCTTTTAGGCGCTATCTTTTTTAGATAAATGCCATGCAGCTGGTAGAAGTTGAGGGGTGTAAATTTTGGCATTGAAAACGTGCCTTGAACTGGAAATCTGTATGAACAATGAGAGCCTGGAGGAAATGTGGATGTGCGTTTGTGCTTTAAAGATCGGGAAGGTTTCTCCATGTACAGCAAATGGTCTAGAAAATGGGCACCGAGTTGGAATTTGAAAGCAAGCATCAGTGGGAATATTTAGGAGGAGGGATATGAGGACATCATTCATCACGAGGTGGGTATATGAGGACATATAATCTGTTCTGTAACAGCTAAAACCAAATTGCTGATGTGACCACCTGTGTGTCATCTGACACAGGTAAAGGCCCTGCAAAGCCTTTAGATACAAGCAGGCATGTTAAATTTGAGGAAATATAAGAACTCCCATTAAAATGAGACTTTATCTTCTGTCTTTTATCCTCCCTTCTGCACTCCTCCCTCTCTGTTCATCCTTTCCACCATTCTTTCCATCTTAGACCTTCAGAGGAATAAAGATCTACTTTTCTGCTGCCAGCCTCAGCCTTGCCTCCGGCCTCAGGTTGGTCCCAAAGGCAAAGGACATGAAGTGCTCACAGACCTGCAGCTTTCCAAAGGTTCTGGGTTTTTGCATAGGTCCTGGGTATGCTCAGAAACAGGTTCAAACTTAACAAAATAAAAATAAAAATAAAAATAAAAATAAAAATAAAAATAAAAATAAAAATAAAAATAAAAATAAAAATAAAAATAAAAATAAAAATAAAAAGGAGTACAAGAGGTGGAATCGGGGACAGGTGACCCAGGAAGAATATAGAGGAACTGCATGACATTTGAGTCTGGAGAACATCAAGAATGGTAACAAGTCAAGGAACAAAAGGAAGACTATGTGAAGACTATGTGGTCCTGCTTTTGAGTGGGGCAAAGGATGTGGTGACAGAGTGAAAAAGCTGATGTACTCAAAGCCTTCTCACCTTGGTCTCTACTGCTAAGACTGGCCTTCAGAATTTAAACAAATTGGACATATACAAGTCCATGGGACCTATATGATGCACCCATGAGTGCTAAGGGAGCTGGCCAATGTCACTGTGTGGCCACTCTTGATTATCTTTGAAAGATCTTGGCACTCAGGAGAGGTTCCCGAGGACTGAAAGAAAGTAAACATCACTCCTATTTTCAAGAAGTACAAGAAGGAAGATTTGAAGAACTGGGATGGGGCTGGTTAACCTTGCCTCAAACCCTGTAAAGATGATGGAGAAAATCTTCCTGGATGCCAATACCAGACATGTGAAGGACAAGAAAGTGATTGAGAGTAGCTACTATGGGTTTATGAAGGAGACATTTTGCTTAACCAACCTGATAGCCTTCTACAATGGGTGAGTGGCTTGGTGGATGAGGGTGAAGCAGTGGATGTTGTTTGTCCTGCCTTTAGCCAGGCCCTCAGCCCTGTCTCCGGTAACACCCTCATAGACAAGCTGATGAAATATGGGGCTGGGTAGGTGGGCAGTGAGGTGGACAGAAAAAGGGCTGACTTGCCTGGCTCAAAGGGTTGCCATCAGTGGCACAAAGTCCCGACGGGTCCCTAGTGGTGTAACCAGACATTGATACTGAGGCCAATATTATTTAACATCTTCGTTAATAACCTGGGTGCTGGGGCAGAGTGCTCCAGGAAACTTCTGGAAACTCCATCTGAAACTTAAAAAACCGTTTTCACTGTGAGAGAGATCAAACACTGGCACAGGTTGCCCAGAGAGGATGCAGAGTCTCCATCCTTGGAGACATTCAAAACCCAGCTGGACATGGTCCTGAGTGACCTGCTCTGTCTGACCCCACCTTGAGCAGGGGGCTGGACCAGATGACCTCCGGACATCTCTTCCAACCTCAACTGTTTTGTGCTCCTGTTCTGTAATTTCTAAATTGGTGTGCATTTGAACGGCACTTTCCTTTATCAGGAAAGCAAATCAGTTCCTGCTCATGCTGTAGGAAACAGGCAATGCTATTAGACCTTCTCCATGCCTGAGAACATCTGTTTGTTATTTCAGGCACAAAGTCTGGATGTAGCTTTTCAGATGTTTTACCAAAAATTTGACTTGGAGACAGTGTGTACCAGGAACATTTATTATATGAGACTCAAATGCTGCTTGACTTTCACAAGGTTGAATCATAAATTTCTGAGTCTGTGCCATTGCCTGGAGCTGCAGTACTTGACCAGCCTCCTCATCTGTGAAGGGCTCCTTGGGTCCTGTATAGTACACAATGTGGCATCAAGTACTCCTGGATATAACCACAGTAGCATAAAATTCTAGTTTTCTAGAGAGTCAGGTGGCAAAACCAAGAAAATATGGGGGCGCACAGAAGCTGAATGTCATTGTGTCTAATTTATGGCTATAGCCTGCTTTCTCCAGTGGATATTGGTGTGAGGATCTGTAGTAGTAAATGAAACAGACCAAGGAGGCCAACTCACCTTGAGGCCAGTGCAGCTCATGTCCATACAGGCAGATTCTCTCCAGGCAGATTCAGGCAGACTGCTGGTCAGATCAGGCCAGGGCTGTGCCAGGGAGCAAGCTAACCATATGTTTTCTGTGCATATATCGCCACCCAGGACTGTTTGCTTTCCTAGGGCTATAACTGAGCCCCAAACTCTTTGTCCTCTTCATGGGGAGGGCTAGCTGTCTTTATGGTTCAGTGCAACCTGTACTTCCATGGAAGGGGCTAGTTAATTTTAACAGGCTGTTGGACATGATTTCCCAAGATGTGGACTGTACCCATTAAGCAGTTCAGAAGAGATGGTTGGGAAAGTAGCTGGGTATGAGAAAATGTGAGTGTAAGTCCATTAATACATTACTACTGAGGGAGAGGGGCAAGAATGAATGAATTCACCTAGAGCAGGAGCATGGAGTAAAACTGCTGAAAATGCTGCTATGTAGCAAAGTCAGCAGGAAACCATGAGGTTTTCTTACAAAACACTTAGTATTGTTAGAAGGGTAGCACTGTGAGAGCTCTGAGTCCTCTGGAGAAGAAGAGCCTACCTGCTCTGTGTGATTGCTGGAAGAGCTGGGCAGACTTCACCCTTCTGTCAGGGAACATGGCAATGTTGCTGCAGCTGGTCTGGGTGTCTTCTGTACAACACCACTGGGTTTGGAGGGCTCCCCAGAAAGCTGAAGACTTGAATTTAGATGCACCTCAGTCAAAGGATGTTCAAGTCATTAACAACCACCCCACAGAAGGAGCCCTCAGGCTGTGTTCAAGGCTCCCACCAGAGATGAACACATGTAGGCCTTGTGATTGGGAAGTTCACCCGCTAGGTGAGAGGTCTGAGTGGCCCATATCCTCTTTTTCTGTACTCTACTAGTGACTTCTTGAATAATGGACCAGCTCCCCAAACCCAGGACTCCTAACCTAGTACCTGCCTGCTAGGCTGCAGTCCTTCCTGTCTCCTGTGCCCTCTTCTCAGTTAACATTGAATTGTGTAAGAACACAGAAATTGTTTAACTCAGACAGACCAGAGAGACATTATTTTTCCCCTTACAGATGTGGATGCTTAGAAAAGAACATGAGAAACAGCCTGTACAGAATGATCTGTCCCTGACATATTTTCCATCTTCCAGCAGTGGTTTGAGGATTTCCTTGGACAGAGATGGCACCCAGACCATGGCAACCGGAATGCTAAATATTAAAACAAAGAACAACAGCAGTAGTAATAATAATGATGAAGAGCCACTATCTAGCTACTGTAGCTGTCTTCTCTGTTCGTTTGGCTAATTGCTTGCTGAACCATCTATATTTTGGCCTCTACAACATCTTGCAGTGATCAGTTCCACAATTTACTCAGGTGATTTAATTTTATGTACCCCTATCATAGTTACCTCCCAGATGCCTGTTTTCCAAGAGTACAAACTCTAATTTACTTAATCTCTCACTTTTTTTTTTTTTCCCCCCTGAATGTTCTCTTTGGTTTTGGCCATCTCTAGCTCTATTTTATGCTTTTTGGTTAGGCAGGCAGAACATTGCATAGTAATGGAGATGCCAGTACATCATAGAATTATAACGAGGTTTAAAAATAATGAGGTTTAAAAATATATTGTTTTGTTTTCTATGGTAGCAGAGTCCCATGGGGAGGCTCAAGAATTTGCGCCAGTTCCAGAGACCCTTTAGAAAACACATTCATGAATTGGTTTAGGTGCTCTGTGTGGAGATTAAGTGTCTTTGAACCTTCTGAGGCAAGAAAGCATCTGGCCTTTCACTTTCTGAGAAGTCCTAACTGCAAGGGTCTCCTATGAACTTTAAGACACCTTTTTTTTTTCTGCTAAGCCATGTTGAAAAAAGAGGCCACTATTGCAATTTGTGGACTGCTGTTGCTTGTTGTTTGCCTTCCAAACTGAGGCCCTCTGGGATGTAGGCATTGCTGGTTTGGACATTGACTGGATTTACACAGGTCATAGAATAATAGAATTACATAATGGCTTGGGTTGGAAGAGACCTTAAAGGGATCACCTAGATCTAACCATGGGCAGGGACACCACTGACTAGATGAGATTGCCCAGGGCCTCATCCAGCCTGGTCTTGAACACTTCCAGGGATGGGGCATCCACAACCTCTCCAGGCAACCTGTTTCAGTGCCTCACCTCTAATCTAAATCTCCCCTCGTTTAGTTTAAAACCATTCCCTCTTTTCCTGTCATTGTCTGCCCAAGCAAAAAGTTGTTCATCTTTTTTATAAGCCCCCTTTAAGTACTGGAAAGTTGCAATGAGGTCCCCCTGAAGCCTTCTCTTCTCCAGGCTGAACATCCCCAGCTCTCTCAGCCTTTCTTCTTAGGACAGGTGCTCCAGCCTTCTGATCATCACCCACTCCAACAGCCCCACATCCTTCACGTGCTGGGGCCCCAGACCAGGACACAGCACTCCAGGTGGGGCCTCACAAGGGCAGAGAGAAGGGGACAATCACCTCCCTCGCCCTGCTGGCCACCCCTCTGTTGGTGCAGCCCAGGACGCAGTTGGCCTTCTGGGCTGCAAGCACACACTGCTGGCTCATATTGAGATTTTCATCCACCAGAACCCCCAAGTCCTTCTCTGCAGGGCTGTTCCAGGTCTTGTGGTGCTCGTTGCTATCTGGAGGTGCCTGGGAAGGTCGGAGATGAAATGTGAGAGGAATCTGGAGCTCAGGCCCCTGCAGAAGACAGCAAATGAGCAAGTGTCTGACATCTTGGCCCATCGTGGATAAAACTGTCAACATAAGTGGACTTTTGTCACTCCTGATCTAGATAAAACATTGCTCTAAGCATACAAAACCAAAATTTGTGTTAGGGTCACCACTGTGAGTGTGACATAAAGCTTCAGCTGCCATCCCATGGCAGGGTGACACAGCCTGCGCTGGTTGTGCTGGACCCAGCCACTCTCCAGCCTCATCCCCACAAAGCTCTCTTTCCACAACAGCAAGTCCTGAGGCACTTAAAATGAACATTTTACCTCAGAAATGCTGAAGTCCTTTTTGATTTATGTACGTCACACAGGAAGAAGTGGAGGACGGAAAACCAAGCTGTCTTCACTGAGGAGGAATCGTTAGGAATTTCAGAAGAAGTGTTGCTGGTTGCATATCAAAAACCTGCTCCACATTAACCCCACACAGAGAAGCTCTCTGCCTGCCACGCCACATGCCAAAACTAATGAAGTAAGAACGCAAAAACATTCCTTGGCAATCATTTGTGGACCTCTAAGTGGCAAGGAGTGGCTCATAATTGGAGTGGTTGGTTTGTTTTCAGCTGTGTATTTAATTTTCTTGTCAAGATAAAATTTTGCAACCAGAAAGGCCTTCCTTCAGTCCTAACTAGTGCAACAACATTATCTCCTTGGACCATCAGGCTCCACAGACGCCCTCACCCTTGCTCCATTTTGCAGTCTTCCCTGGTTTTCTCTAGTTCTTCCCAGCCTGGGGTTCCCTCCTGGCTACCTCCCCACTGTAACAAGTTGCCTTTGGTGGGTTCTCCTCCTCTTCTCACCTCTCCTATATGCCCTGAGGGCCTCCATGTCTGCCGTCTCTCCTGTCTCTGGATAAAAGCAGAATTTCATTTGCCTGTCTCCTGGCAGACAATTTACAGCTATTTCAGACTTCTTCTGCCCACAATTAAATCTCAGCTTGTTCCTTTGAGATTAGCTGACAGATAAGCTGAGTTTGGCCAAACCGGGACTCTTCAGCATCTCCCTCTTTTTCTTCTTCCTTTTTTTTGGTTAACCATGGACAAAAAAAAGACACACACAAAGGAGCTTGTTGGAACTTGGTCATTTAAACTCTTCCCTCTCCCTCAGTTCCCACGTCCAGACCACCTAAGCCTTGTGGAGTCCTCTTGAGTAACAACAAAAAATAATGAGGTGTTTCAAAGAGGGCTACGGGTGGCTCACTCCTGTGTCTGACTCCACAGCTCTTCCTGTCTTTTCCGTCACTTCAGCTGCGGGAAGAAGTCACCATCTCCTGGTTTGCTTCCTCCTGGTGCAGGATTGCTGGAGGGCAGCTGCAGAAGGACATACAGCCTCCTTCTTCCCAGGCAGTCAAGGCAAAATCAGGAGGCAGAGCTGATGCTGGAGCAAAAGGAGCGCTTGGACAGGAGACTCAGTGGTGGAGAGTCTACCCGGGGAGAAGATAAGGCTGGGAAAGTGGGAAGTAATGATGAAACTAAGCCTTCTTCCCTAAGAAACATCTCTGCATTTCCTCTCGACTAGGTTCAAGAGCTGATGGGAACTCCAGGGGAGTGGCTGAGGTTTGCTCCCATCCCTACCCAGGGAGGAATCATCACATCACAGAACTGGGAACCTCATGTTATGGAAGTTCCCATCAAAGGATCTTTGAAAAGTAGCTGCTAAATCACTGGCTCCTGTTGTAGGGCCTGTCACAGCAGCTCATCTCCCGCTGGAGATATGCCATGAAGGCTCAGCACTAGGATTTAATGATAATTAAATCCATCTTTAATGCCTCCTGGGAGGCACACGTAGCCTGTGGTACCCCAGCACAGCTCACAGATGTCTTTTCAGTGTAGGTGTCAGAGAAACACACATCTGGCAGATTACAAGTCCTCACGGCCAGTGGGCTCTGCTAGTGAAAGATGGCAATGAGGAAAGATGTCAATGAGACCAAATTTGTACACGCTGTATTTTCTCATGATAAAAAGTAGGAAATGGGTGTGTGAGGCTGTCACTGGGTCACCTCTCTCAGACTCCAGGCATGGCTGAGGAAATTCAGTAAAGACAGAGCAGCTCGGTAGATAAAATCAACCATGTTAGTTGCAATTAGGGCACCAGACTCAGCACACCACATCATCTCTAGGGTCTGTTTGGACCAACACTGTGCCTCCAGTTGTCACACATCAATGGGAGGCACAGCGATTCATGCCTCGAGCTGCACATGGCTGCAGCAAGCTGTTACCACAGTTTTCAGACTACTGAACTCCTTTGGTTGCATTGGGACAAAAGGAAGATTAAAAACTCCCTTTCTGGGTGGATGTAAGTCTGGAAACAGATGCCAGATCTGGTGGCATCCCAAACAGTGATGTGCCTGGCAGATTGTCCCTTCCTCTGGACAGCAGGGCCCTGGAGGAAGCATTCCTCTCCCCTTGAAGAACAGCTCACCCTGGTCCACCTTGCCGAGAGTTACAAAGCTTTATAAAAACATGAGCACAGAAGGCAGAGCCTTCCCCTGGATACTCTGGTACACAGCTTGAATCCTTCAAGTTTCCTTTCTGTAGCATGGGTTTTGCTTTTCCAAGGCAGGATGAGGAATAATGTCTTATTCTAGTGCTGGGTTCGGCTTCAGGGCAAGCACCGCGTTGCATCAGCTCATGGCAAGGCCAAACACGCCGTGCTGCTGGAAGCTGGAGTTGCAGCCCGAGGGATGCAGCAGGACTGCCATCTCTCCCAGGCATGCCACACCTTCATATCCCCACAGCCTGAGAGGAAACAGGCACATACTGATGATACCACGCGTGCCTGGATGACAGGGAAGTGGGAAGTCAGAACAAGTTCCCAGGATATTGTGGATGCTTCGGAAAAATCCCTCCTGCCCTGCCTTGCCTTGCCTGGGCTCTGCCTTTCACATCGCTGAGATGCTCACGGTGCAAGCAGCAGCACGGTGGGGATGTGCCCGGGGTCAGGGAGCCCAGCACTTACTTGCTCTCCCCCTCAGAGACTGCCGTGGGTTTCCCTACAGCTACTCCGAAACCAGCCCGAGCCCTTGCCCAGCAAAAGCAGTGGGACCTGTGCCAGTCAGGCTGGCCGTAAATAAAGGGGGAAAGACAAAAATCTGCAAAACGTTAGTTAGTAATTCTCTGAGCTGCCTTAGACAGAGTTGTTTTTATTTATTTATTTATCTCTAAAGTGACGTTTGCTGTCCAGAAGCGAACATTTCAAGAGCAGCACCTCCCTACACTGTGCTTGAAAGCAGAGCTCCCAGGTTCACCCCGCAGAGCTGAGCCGGGTGTGCCGCAGCCGGGAGCACTTGGCAGCTCCGCAGCCTGACTCAGAGGGGACAGTTTTGCTCTCAGCAATGCAATCAGCTGCACTAAACTCCCAGAAGGGACGGGCTGCCCTTCTTGCAGCCCACCAGGAGAGCTGCACGCGAGGGCTGGGAAGCGGCCGGAGACGGCCAGCAGCATGGGCTGGGACTTGGATCGGGGCAGACACTTGGGGACAAAATCCAGAGAGGATTTGGAGCTGAAATCCTGAAGCTGTGGCTCTTTAGTTTTTCTCCTTATTCCTCCCAGGACAGTTATGTTCTCTCCCAGCTCACCGCGTTGCCTCTGAACTTAGGAGGCCACCTAGGGCTGGCCCTGGGCTTAGCAGTGAGCTTTTCCTAACCTCATCCCTCCCCGTGTCGTGAGCAGACCCCCAGCGAGGACTGTGGCTTGTTTGGGGGATTTTTTGCTTTGCCAACAATTTTAACACCATCACAACTTAAGGACCCCATCAGAGTTGAAAGTGCATCTCTGTCGTTCACCCCGGGACGAATTAGAGGCCGGGGAGCTTGGTAGCCTGGTTTACATCTGGGACACGCAGCCACATCTCCCAGCCACCCAACCCAGGCCTGGCCTCCCCCCAGTAACATCCCTTTCCGCGCTGCTTCGATCCGGAGGCTCTCAAGCTGGTGCCAGGGGGCTGAGTACGAGCCAGGCAGGCCGCGGGGTGCTGGCGGTGCGGAGGTTTTGCTGGCACGCCGCCCTGGTTTCCATCAGGCAGCTGCACGATGGGCTCTGGGCACGGAGTCGCAGTGCCTTACACGGCCAAGAGAAACACTCGGAGCTCCCGGCCCCTGAATGCCCATGTCGTGAGTAAACCGGGGAGGGGGGGGTGAGGCGTCCGGCCCTGCGTGTGCGTGCTTCCATGGGAAAGGACTGGGAAGTGTAGAGCCCAGCCTCGTAAGTGGTTTAAGAGAAGGAATAAACTGAGCTGAAAAATGCCGGGGAGCCGGAGGTCATCCTGGCACAGCTGTTGCTGCCTGGGGAAGCAAAGCATGGGAAGGAGCAGGCGGTTTCAGACTCTTCGGCTTCACTCCTTCACGCTCTGTTCCCTACCACCCCCAGCCTCTTTTTCTGCACATGACCTCTCCTTCTCCTTAAATAAATTCCCAGAGCCTCTTCAGGCGGCTCTGTGTCATCACGGGCTCCCCCCGCGAAACAGGGAGAGCTTGGCCGTGAGTGTCCTGCTGCTCTCAGGTCACTTTGCACCACTGAGCAGCAGAAAGTGGGGCTGGCAGAGCTGCGAGCCTGGCAGCATCTTTATTTAATCATGTCATTACTGGCCTCTAGCAACACAAGAGCTCTCAAAAGTGTCTGACCATTGCAGGAAACGTACAAACAACGAACCCTTAATTTATCAACAGGTATTAGACACAAATTTTACTTCTTGTGCAGGACAAAGAAAAATAAAATTTGCACCCTCCCAGGGCAAGAGCAACATACACAACACAACCCCTTGCTATGCACTTGGACAAGGCGCTATTTGGGATGCCTTCCTCAAAATCTGTGCTGTCATCTTCATAACAACCTGCTTTCCTTTTAATCTAATTGCAGTTAATAGGAGCTTGGACTTCCTCCAGAGAAAGAGCAGTTGCTGTTGCTTCAATATTTATAAACTAACATTTTTCTAGCCAAAAAACAAACTCTTGGAAGCCAGCAATGAGGAGCCATCACACATGAGCATGCCTGTTAGCAGCTTGTCTCTGGGCCTTTCTCTCCCTTTGCTGCACCGCAGTCATTTTTACCTTCTCACTGTCGGGATGATTACAGATTTCCCTCTAGGTGTATGCAATGGGCAGATTTTGGAAGAGCTTTGATTAAACTGAAGGGCCAAATTAATAGGTAGATACGCATGGACTTAGAAAAGTTATAGAAATATAACCTTAGAAAATATCTTACTTCACATAAGATGTAGATTTTCACCCGATGTTCAATTCATTGACAGCATTTATGGGCGGTTGAACTTTTCTTCTGGAGGTTGCATTTAGGTTTCCAAAGGGAACATTTCCCCAGGGCTATTTACATGTTTATTGGGGAAACCATGTGGGAAAGCAGCTCTGGAGCTGGCTGCACGAACTGACCCCATCCACTCCCAGAGAAGCAAAGTGCTCGCACTGCTCCGTGCATGCACACACACAGTGAGCCACGTTTTGGAGATTTAGGGCATTGTACAAGCTTAGCAAAAATAATTCAGGAAATAAAAGGTACTTGTACTCACATAGGTTACTGTCAAGAAAAACATGGCTGTCAGGGTATTGTTTATAGTGTTGAGACCTCAGGAAATCAGAAAAAACATCTTCCAGCTGAAAGCCAAGTGGAAGGCAAGAGTCGAATCACTGTGGTTGAACTGGGGCCAGAGCATTGTAGTGTTTATGGGAAATGCAAAGATCACCACGTTAATAGAGTTTTGGGATAAGGAACCAACCACCTTTCACCTCGGGTGCTCTGTGCTTCTTCCCCTCCCTTTGCGGAGGAGTCAGTATCTCCATGAGAGCACCTGGTGACCGCAGGACCCAAATTCCCAAATCCATAACTTGAGGCAGCGTCTCGTGCTTTGTGCTGAAGGTCAGCCAGAGCCTGCCAGCACCAGCTTGGCCTAGGGCTTGCTTCTCCACCTCTGAGTGGGCGAAGACACCGCAGGCTCGTCTCCAAGGGCTTATTCAAAGCCTGCCCTTCCTGCAGCAACTGCGCGCTGCCCCAGGGCCTTCACCACACGCCTAGAACAGGCTGGGGCACATACCTGAGCTCCTCATCCAGCAACCACAGACACCTTAATAAAGGAGCAGCAGCCTCGTGTCCAGCCTTTCCCATCCTTTCTGGAACTATGAACGCAACACATTGGACACCACAACTCAGGGCTTTTAAGTGCCAGGACAACAGCTAATAAAACTTCGGCCACCAGTCCTGAGAAGTTTCACTGTACAAAACCAAAGTCTGGCTTACACGAGCTCTGCTTGCTCCACATGCAGCTCTTCTGCTTCTTTGAATCTGAGCACAGGGGTTCAACTGATGCAAGTGACCAACACATACTGCAAATTTTATTTTTATTTCCTTATTACAGAAACTAAATTAGCATATGCCTACATCTTGATTAAAACAAATTCACCACTGCAGAAAAAAAGCATTTTATTCTCTAAAGCACACCTGTGAACACAGAACAAATTCTAATGTCAGTACATAAAAGCTTCTTCTTAGTGCACCTCTTCATTGCAGTTTCTCCATTAGTTGTTTGTAAAAATTATTACACCTTAGGTAATTATATATGCTTGCATTAAGCTTTGCAATTCACTTTTAGGAGTCAGTTAAGAAGCTAAATTAAAAAGGGACCATTAATTTGCTTTATTTACACTTGCAATGGCTAAATTTTAAATATGCTACAGTCACTCCCAGCACTGGCTCCCAATCCAAAGGATTAGTACACTCCATGATTTCCTTTATCTGCTTTATAGAAGGGATTAAGTTGCCCATACCCACAGCTCCATGGTACCTCAGCTAGCTACATGAAGTACCTTGTCAGAAATAAACTTGCTGACATATTTTAATAAAAAGACAAATGAGAAACTCGAGCTTTAGGAAGAACCAGAAGGTCCTTGGTTTTATGCTGCGGTTGCTGTTAACTGCAGTAACGTGGGAGCAGTGCCACAGTCCAGAGCAGTTGTCTGTGCTATCCTTGTAGAGATCTTTATGTTTGCTTCCCAATTATTCCTCTCTTTCACTGCCTCTCCCCGCTTACTGTTTTTTGTTAAAACATAAAGAAACACTCAGGCAAGCTTCTGAACCATAACAACATACTTGTGAGGGATAAAAATGATGCTGCTACAGGGAGATGTCTTCATGTTAGTCCTTTGCTGCGGGAAATGCAGGTTACTAAACCACAGGGCAGCCCTTACCTAAGACTACAGTTATCAGGAGACAGGCAGAGTTGTGTTATCTGAATAAAGATTGATCTCTTCCTCCCAGTTTTACACTCTATGACTGGATGCAGGTCTTGTGGCAACTGAGAAACTGTTGTAGAGATTGAGAAAGTTGATGCACATGCAGTTATCTGTTCTTACATACTTTCAAAACCAGAATGGAAGGAAGAAGTCTCTGTGAAGCAGGTAGGTCCAAAAGTTTTTTTTTTCTTACACAATAAGGTAGATTACTCAGCACATTCCAGATTAAAAAAATTACAGTAAACATTCAGTAACTGGAATGCATATAATATACAAGTACCATTACATTTACAAAGCTGTCCAGGACAATTTTTCTTTCTAGAATAAGCATAAAAAAGTTACAAGCTAATTCACAATAACTTTAGATACAATGCTTATTAAAATACATTGATGTTAATCATAAAAATATTTTACTATTTACATGTACATTGTATAAACCTTAACAATAAGAATATGCCCTATTTAGGATGCCTTAAATGAATATTTAGGCAGATTGGCCCATTTTATAGTGCAGTATCCCTGTTTTGGTCTTCACACCATGAAGCTGTATCAGATTCACAGTATCTTAGCTAGTGCTTTGCTGAAAGGCTTGAACTCTCTAATATCTGAGAAACATTCATTACAAGGAGCCGGTTTTGTTTCCGCTTTGTTTCTTGTTAAATCCTACCCCCAATAGTTCAGGGCACTCCGCCTGGCCTTGTGCGATCTGGTTGCACTTCCAGATAAGGCTGTAATTCATCTCATCCGTTATCACGCTGTCTTGCTTGTAGTCTGGATGCTGTGCGATGAACTCCCTCATCCAGCGGGCGACTGTCATCAGCTCTCCTGTGGGCAAGATCAAGCCAAATTTCACAGTTTACACATCTAATTTAGCAGTAAAAGCGTTGTGTGCGTTACATACACAATTAGTGAATAGCCTATATTTTTAGGAAACATGCTCCTATGTGTATTTTTTTGCTATACAATGACTAAACTTCAAGTATACTTCAGCTGACATATCACTGATAGTCCAAAACTCACTTATCTGGTATGATCTTCAAACTTTCAGCTCTTTAAATGAGACAGAGCAGAGAGAAGTGTCACACCCAGCTGTTGCAGCAGGTGTTACTGCCTTCTATTCAGGGTCACGAGGTGACACCCACCACTTGCTGGAGACCTGATTTCTCAACAGGTAGCAGCTGGAGGCCAGCTGGATGTCAGTGCTTAGGGAGCTGAACCTTGCTCCTGCACACAGCATCCGTAAGGAAACCTCCACCAGTACAAGTTTAAGGTAACTCTGGAGGTAAGACATTGCTTGAAGAGCCTAGCTAAACTTTTACTGCTCCCTTATTAGAGAGAGGAAAGAGCCGCAGGCTTCTACTACACTTTTTTTCTTAAGAATATTATTAAAAAACAAAAGGAATCAAGTTAGGGAAAGCAAGGATGAACAAACAAAGTAAAAAGCATCCAATGTGTCATCAGTACTACTTGAAGATATCCTATGAGTGGTTTTGAACAGAGGCATCCTAACACAAATAAGAAAAATTATGAAAAGAACAAGAAAGGAAAGTGTAATATGGAAAGTTATTAGAAATAAAAACATCCTCAAAAAACAAGTCATGTTTTTAAACAAATGAAGCCAATGTTATCCACTTCTATATAAAAAAGGGGCAGAAGAAAAATATGCAAGGCACATTTGGTGAAAGCACTAAAAACGTGAGAGGAAGCTCTCAAACAAGTCAGAAGCAGAGGGCTTGCAAGAAAAATCAGCGAGGCCAGGAGATGAGCAGAGCATAACAAGAGACATTCCTGCACTCCCAATGCTGTGAAGCTCATACAACACTGACACCTGGTGGTCACACAGCCCCACCACTCTCCACCGACAATAAATGACATGGTTTCTAGCTCTATACATCTGTATAAAACTGTGTAAAACTTCACCTTGAACTCCTCATGAAGTTCTCAAAAAGAGTATACTAGAATCAGGAAAAAAGCACCACAGACTGACAAACATTTAAGACGACTTCCAAGTGGAGAAAGAAAGGACAAAGAGTATCTCAAGGATGGAAGAGATTTTGAGAAGCTTGCACAATCATCAACATTGATCAAAAGTGAATAGAAACAATGATAATAGACATTATCATCCCACAGTGCAGGAACCAGAAGCCCTATAATGAAGTTATTGGGAAGCACATTTAAACATAAAAAATAAAGGAAATAATTTTTTTTCAAAGAGCATATAATAAAATTGTGGCATTTTTTTTTGACTTTGTGGGAACAAAAATATAGTTGCTTCAAGATGGATCTGACAGAGATTGTGGAAACCATGTTTGTGAGCTGTTATCAGGCACCATGCTAACTGTGCTACCTATGGCTGCAAAAATATAAAAATGCCCATGCTGCAGACAGCCAGAGCGAGCCAGCACAAGGATAACCTGCTGCAGCTCATCCTAACACTACTTTCTGTAGCACTTGGTGGTGGTCAGCAGCTGCTGCTTGCCTAGCACATCTGTAGTCTCACTGAGCGTGGTGACAGTCACAGAGCAGCTACATTGAGACCAGGCAGGGCAATTCCTAACCATGCTGTGAAAGAAGTGACCAACAAACTATGCCAGGGCAAGGTTAAATCCTCAGCAGCTAGGGCACCAGCATTCAACTCTCACAAGTGCTCTGTGTTCACCGTTTGAGGAGAGTAATGTGACAAGTGGCTGTTCTGTGGACATGTCCCATGCTAGACAGCCGGCAATTCAGGAACATTTGATTTCAGATCAATGGTTCACCAGAAAAATCCAGAGCTCATGACTGAGAAATATGGCACAGTAACATGACGCCTAATGCTTCTTATTCTGTGTATTGTTGTTCTTATGAAGCTTTACTTAACAATTATTTCAAGCTTAGAGTTAAGATATACACCCTAGACTATTTGTCCTCGGACCTTCTACATCTGTGTAAGTCTAAAAGGTGACTTCTGCAGGGTCCACAGCTTCACATCACAAAGCAGAGGTTCTTTGGAATGGGAACACCTGTGACACAGGGCTGAGCCTGGGCAATTAGCTCTTCACAAACAAAAAAGAAAAAAAAACTTTATACCATTGCATTCCTTTTTTTTTTTTCCCAGCAGCATTTTTCTGAATGAAAAATATTTTAAAAAAAAGTATTTTTGAAGCATTGCTACTTTGAGGGTTGATGTGCCTCAGATGTTTTCTACCTGCCAGTTTCTTTCCTCTCTCCCTCTGTTAAGCCAGGCATCAAATCCCTGGGCTGTGTTATCTGAGGGACAGAAGCCTCCTGCAAACAAGCAGCCTTAGGACAGAACATTTTCAGTGCAAGCAGGAATTAATTACAACTTGTTAGCATTCTGAAGTGCTACTAAAGTATTAAATTACCAGACAAGGAAGAGTCCTGATTTTCATCTCACCTTTAAAAATGTCTTTATGTAGAAGGCTCTACAGCAATTACCAAGAATTGAAAAGGAATACAACATTTAAAACCAATGAATGCATCATAAATAAAAATCCGTGTCTCAACTTTTAAGACTAAAATTAACTGTCTAGATAAACTTACAGCAAGAAAGGCACATGAGAGATTTACACATCAGTATAAAGCTGCCATGTGCCCGGTTTTGAATGAAAGCATTTAGCCTGCATCTCCTATTCAGGATACTGTTGCATTTTAAGGAGCAGCATAAGAAGTCATTATACCACCTATCTGGGAAAACACTGCAGCAAGAGAAGGGCAGGGAAAGGGCCTGGTTTACTTTGACCTGAAGGCATTTCACTACTTCCAGAAGGGCTGTCTTATTGGGGAGCTAAAGACAAGGCCCTGTGCTCTGGCATATCAGAGCTTAATCCAACTTAATGCCAGCATGTTTAGGAACTGCACCAATTACCTGGCTATCAGACCCAGCCTCCTATACCCTTAAAACATTTGAGTTCCAGGAAAAAGGGATTGAGTAGTTTATGTACAAACTACTACAACATAGACAGTACACTGGCAAAAGCAGCAGTGCTGAAAAAAGTCTTGGAGATATAATTGCAGCTTCGGGGGTAGTGTAACAATTACTCCTGATTTAAGTCCTAAATAGATCATGAAACACTTAGGATCAGAATTAAACAGGACCAAATATAAGCCAGAGAACACATTCCAGTCCTTTGCTCCCACGATTCAGCACTTGCCCAGACAGCCACAGTTGCCACCAGTTTTACCAACTGATAGTTAGAGAATATCCCAATTACTTTCTAAATAGAAAAATGCCAGGAAAACAGATGTCTGAAAGTGTCAAACATACCAGATGCTCTCTTTTTTATTAACTTCAGGTAGTTTAGGATGGTGCATCTTGTGTCCACGTCCACTTCCATATTTTCAAGGTAAGAATTCAAAATTGGGATCAAACCAGGAAAGACTCCCTCCTGTATAGGAGAACACAGTTAACATGAAACATGGTTGATCAGATTTCTGAGAGGATGGAGAGGAGGGGAAGAGGTTGTGTGTTCCAGGTAGAAGAGGTTATGACCTTCCCATTGATAATTGTATCGATGCTCATTAGGATGTACTCTTCTGTGTCTGTGCCTGTCCCATTCTGCGCAGAGCCACATCCATCCACGACGACATTTCCACCTTTATAAGTGACAAAGGGAAAGGAAGCAGCAGTTAGAAGGCAAGAGATACACTAATCATCAACAACTATGTTGCCAGATCACTCGCTGGGATACCTTTGCAAATATCCTTTCTGAAGTAAAACATTCCCTGACGGACAGCATCTCTTTTCTGGGCCACCTTCATATTTTCATCCACCTGGAAAAAGAAATATTGCAGAGATTTGTGATACTTTTGAAAATTAGGATTCTCCAAGCCCTCACATTTTGGTCTTATTAACTGAAATATCCCCTATGTTTTTTATTATCTCACCCCAGAAGGCTAAACTCTGGAGAGAGTTTTTTTTTATTTCCTGTGCAAAACCATGAGGAGATCACATTCTATAAACCTAGGTCTCTTCAGCAGAAAAGGTGATATATAATGTTAGAACATGCCATGCTAAGCTTTTAAGTTGGACTGAAAACAGGCAACAGGTTGCATCCCACCTTAAAGTTCTTTGCATATTCAGATGCAACCTAAATGAGTACAGATGAAGAAACTGCCACTTTCCTAGCAATAGTTTGTTGCTTTTATTAACAAAATCAATGAAATCTTTAGAAAAGTTAATGCTGAATTTGAAAAAAAAAAAAACTTTCAGAAACAGAATCCCAGTAACATTGTATGAGAATTATATCTATCCCGTACCTGAACATCTGTTAAACAAACTGCTAATAAAGTAGTTCTAAGTTACAGGCTTCCCAAAAAGTCTACAAAGTACAAAGCACTGCTCATAAGTTTCCAGACAGATTTTGTCCAAGTTTTTTTTTTTTTTTTTTTAACAGGAATGTTCTTTTGGAATTAACAGCACTTTGCTTTGGGATGCTAGCTTTACTATGTTGTCTTTAGAAGAAGGGATACAATTTGCTGAATTCTTTGCTCCACCTCTAATGGAAATAAAATCTTAACTCTTGCCTTTCAAAGCTTTGTTTTTCAAAAGCCTGGTTTTGTTCATGCTGTATTATGAAATTTGTTTACACAACTAGCTAACTGAAATACAATAGTACTCAGACAGAAAAGATCAGCCCCATAATCCTTTATTCTTTTAATTTTAAGAGGTGGGTTTACCAATGGTTGTGCAATTTGGTGTTGCATTACCTGCTAAATTGCTTGGCAGGCTCAATTTGGTTTCTCCATCAAGAACTCTTCACATTTTTCCTGCACCCAAGCTCTTTTTTGGTCATAACTCGTGTTCATTAGTTAAGATTTTTGCACTTTTAAGACATCCCACTTAACATAACTGTGAACTGTAAGTGCTAATCTACTGTATTAAGTATGAAATCTGAACTCCCCAACATAAGGAAGAGAATTTCTCTTTGTGGTGTTAGTATGATTTCATACAGAAATAGACCATTACAGTAATCATACCATATATATATAGTTGTTAACTGGCAACTTCAGTTTTTTTCTCCGTTTTGATTAAAACCATTAGAAAAGCATCAGGACTATTGCTACGCCACAGCCAGCATCGGCAGTGTTTTTTGTTACACAGCCTGTCAAAAATCTTCTGCTGTACAAGATCTTCTTTAAAGTCACCTGTAACATTGCAGGACTACGCCTTTAAAAAGGTATTTTCTGGTCAGGTGCCTCCGGAAGGCGTACAAAGACGGTTTCCTTCAAAACAGTTCAGCAATTGTGAGGCCAATATTAAGGAAAAAACAAATTTTGCATGGCTAGTTGCAGTTGTGACCAGAATCCAGAGTATCTGTTTTCAATACTGAGTAACACTGAATGTGCTCAGCTTCTTTCCCTCTCACCCAAACAAAAGCAAGATATAAATAATGTGAGATATAGGCCATAGCCACATTAAAATAAATAACTAAGGAAGTTATAGTTTTAGCCTCCACAGATTACTTTTCCCCACAGAAATTCCACCATCAGCAGCAGGCAGGGCTTCAGGGAAATATTTTGTTCAGCTTTCACTAAACAAGCATGAAGCCTCACAGCAACCAAATAGGAAAAGAACAGTACTGCGTGGCTACTGCTCACTGAAATGCAGCAGCAGGTCTGCAGAAAGAGTTTGCAGTTGACATGAAGGCAATGGCGTAATACTTTTGTGAAAAAAAGAATGACAAACTCTCCACAGACCTGTTTCATTTGGCAACTGTGATAACATTTCTTCAGCAAAGCTTATACACTATTTATTCCTTCCTCCCTTTCCAGAACTTGCACTAGAACAGATGCCTGAAGTTTAACTTTTATTCTTGCTCTGGATGCAAGACAACAAGATAAACTTAGGAGGACAGCTAAAGTACCTGGCCACCAGCACTGGATGGCACAAATGAAAATTATTACCGGGAGAATAAATTTAATACAATGCCAAATTTTTAAATATGTAAGTCAAAAGGAAAAAGTGAAGAAAGAACAAGGAGGCATGAATTTGTGTAAGCTGCTGGAAAGGTGGATCTTGGTGGGAAAGCAAACATGGAAAAGTCAACTTTGGCAACCTGAAAAAAAATAGTTTTATAATTTATGTTGAAGTACCTTTGGCAAACATATTTTGGCTTTGTGTAAGAGGAACAAAGAGAAGATGCAGCAAATTTTCTTACTGCTAAAAGCTGAAGGCTAAATTCAGATTATTTCTTCTAAGAACAGGTAAGACATTCTTGCTTCTGATAGCTTAAAAATTTCTGTGAACAGTTTATAAATAATGGTCCATCAGACATTTTTAATGGAACCATAAAATGCAAATGGGAGAAAGCTAACCATTTGTCTGTAAAGCTTAATGCCATTAGATAGTAGTATTTTTTTAATATACTGTAGAAGTGAAGTTGATGCCAATTACTGGTCCAGATGAAAACTGTCTGAAAAAAATGACTGTTCTGAAAGTGTACAAATATTAATTCCTAGCTTGCAGAGGATAACAATCAACTGGGATACAAATATTTTGCAATTAGCTCTAGTACATCTGACCTTTCACACCTACCTTGGACAAAGGAATGAGAAAATCCAGTTTGTATGACAGAATCACTCTGGTTAGCAGTACCACAAACACAACGTATGCAGAGTTTTCGAAGTCTGTTAACTGGACCTAGACATGAAAGGATTAGAGACTGAATTACTCTAGTGGGAACATGCTCATAGAATTAGATGGCTATCTGGGAGAGTTTAAAAGTGTGACTCAAGCACTCATGTTGATACTTGTATTCACACACACACACACTACTAGCAGAGATGGTGATGTACATACTGGAATCAAGGCCTTCAAATGCACAACGCAGTGCACACACTTCAACAAGCTCAACCCTTTAATCCAATGCCAAAGCACACTTGTGTTTCAAAAGGCTAGTAACTTGCATCTTTGGGCTCTCTGTGTAATTACAAATGCAGAACAGCTTTTAAATTTCTACTTAGGGGATTCAGTTCAGACAGCTCTGAAATAGACAGCTATAAAATAAAAGCACTTCCAAAACACAAAATAGTGACTGTGGAATTGTTCAGTACCAACAGAAGTACTGGATAAATAAGGTCCCTGGAAACTAAATGGCTCTTTGTTTGCAATAGCTTTAGTACAAGCCTAATTCCTTTCCCCATCACCCCAAATCCATTAGCATGCTTTGCTGTGCTACAGTGGATTCTCCTGTCAGTCGCATTCCCACAGTCCGTGTCTGATTAAACACTGCTGTCCAGTTCATTTGCGTCTGGCAATTCAGAGGGGAGAAAACACAGCATAAGTAATAAGGGCCTGACACTTGATGACAGCAGGCCCCATACTCTTCCACTTAAAAGTGAACGTGTTTTTGTGCGTATTGACTCTTTCCTTACCTCCATAGGCCTGAATTCCACTCTCCATCCTATATCCGAATTTGGAGGAGGTGGCTTAAATCTCATTGTCTGCCAGTTTGTAGACTGTATGTTCTGCAAAGCACATGAAAAAAATCTGTCACAGTCTAGATATGCATCAACCTATAAGATCAAAGCAAAATGAACAAACAACTACTGTCTTAGTCGTTTCCCAAGAACAGCTCATCAACTTCACAGAGAAATGCTTCCAAACTGAGTTGCTCAACTTCCTAAAAACTATAATGTAACTACTCATCCAAGAAGCAGATATGCTGTACTTTCTCATGCTGTTTTGTTTGAGGATTACATAAAAGATATTAGGATGTGTTGAGATTATGCTGGACTTTCCGTAAGAGATCAATTCATCCAAATGTAAAAATACACAATATTACTATAGCTATTACTTCATAATCATTATAAGATTATACAAATTTTAATAAATATACATAAGACACACACACATGAATCAGAGAAGTCATGCAAAACAGTTTTCAGGAAGTCACAAAAAATACAATTCCCCACAACAATGGGGATAATTAGTTTGGGCCCTTTGTATTTTGTTGGATATAAAATATGCTATCATCTTCTTCAAAGTAAATGGTGAAACAAAAATATGTGCTTACAACTACAAAGTCACATGCTAAGCAAGTAGCTTAAGTGAAAAACTCAAGAAAAAATATTCTTAGCTAACAGTCATCCTCCAATTAAGCAGTACTATAAAACATTTCACACACACACCTCTACATCTATTAAATTCCTCTAAATCAGATACAACCTCAAAATGATCAGATTCATTTGCATCATCAAGATGTATTTTCTCCTCAAACAAAGTCAGTGGGTCTCGAATGAACAAGTGTGCAATATGCTGTGCCAAAAGGTGGTCAATACCTACGAAGTGAAAATTAAGAGAAACATTTCAGACATTGCAAAGCAGGCTCTAGGAAACAACTTGATTTATAAGAACCAAAAATGAAAAATTCCAATTCCGCAATACTATCTTAACCCACCACATCCTGTTAAGGTTTAAATGATTACTTTGGGAAGGAAGGAAATGATTAAAGAGAAAAATGAACAAGTTCTCCTTTGGAAGTGGCAACTGGATATTGGTGTGGCTGCCATTCTTTCCGTTTTCTGATGCAACTCTGTGCCATGTTTCCTAATGCAGTTCTGCTCTCTCCACAAAGATAAACATTAGTACACGAAACACTAAGCTTCCTGAATTGGAATTAGGGACAGTTTCTAATTCTAGTTATTTTTAATTTCTCAATACCACAATGCACAGATACTTTGAGTAGAATCACTATCAGGGAAGCATGATCAAAACAAAAAGTTAAATGTAAAAATATCCCCACACACTGCAAGCATAATTCTAAACCTGCTCATAATGAAGCAAACACTTACCTTCCTTTATTAGGTGCTCGTAGATATCTTTGTCTATTGTCAAATCAATGTCATTGTATTTCTCACCACATTCAGATAGATAACTGTCTATGGAATCATATCTGGATTTACTGATTCTATAATGGTTGTTCTTCAGTGGCTATATAATTTAAGAATACAATATTTTAACAGCTTGTTAACAATGTTACCTAAGTTTTGCTCACTAATGACACTTATGTGAGAATTATTATCCTGTTTAAAATATCCTACAGCCTCAATTAAAATTATTCAAAGTATGAGTCTTAAACGGAAACATTTTCCTGATGTAACAGAACATTATTACCCCGACTGTCTGGAAAGCATTATTATACCTATTGCAACACATACTGATGCAGTTTCATTCACACACATTGTTAGAGATATTCTTAAACTGTGTAGCTCAAGAAGTATTTCTAGTATTTTTGTTTGCTTGTTTTTAATTCCCTAAGTGTCCTGGATGCCAATTCTTGAAGTTCTAGCAACTGGCTCTCTTCACGTAGCTCCAGTTTACACTACTAGATTACTCAGCATCACCCACTATTTAACTCAAAGCAATTTTTGCCTTTTGGGCTTAAGCACAAAATGGAAATTTTAAACACAGAAGGACAATTTTTAGCAAGCTGTGGAGGAGTGAAAGTGGAGTTTTACTGGAATTCCATATCTAACTGAAAACATATTTGCTAACATAAGCTGTACAACCAAGATGACTGTTTGCACCATCTCTCGTGCATTTACCACAACGACTGCCACATTCCCTCATTAGGGATTCTGATGACCACAGGCAGAATTTGATAATAAAGGAAGTTAAAAAAAATTTTTGCCTGGAAAAAAAAAAAATGGACACCTACTACTTAAATAACTTACCTCCAGCCCCCTCTCTTCTCGTGTTCGATCATCTACAGATGCAGAGATTACTCCCCAGCGACAATCAATATCAGACACATAGCCTCTGTAGAACGGAGATGCAGCACTCAATGCCATCTGAAAGAAAACAGCCTGATATGAACACAAAGGACAAGCCAAGGAACCAAACACACTATCTTAATCCCATAGGGAAGGGAAATTTGCCAGTCCAGAAGTAACTGAAGTACAAACTACGGTTTGGCATGTAAATGAAGCCCATACCATAGTCTCTCAATTGTTATCTCCATAAAATGCCTAGACGAAAGGTCAGTATTACTGACACAACAGCTTATGCTTTCCAAATGCACTACCTCTACAGATGAGCATTTAAGGAACAGAAAGTTGATACAGGTAGAAGCAATTGCGTAAGAAAAAAATCAGCAAGGATTGTGCTTGCACACTCCTTTAATCCCTGGGAGTTCACTTGGCAAACATTTTATTTCTGTTTAGCTTATCGGCCAGGCATCTTAGCAACAGAGCTGGAATATACCTCACTGAGAGCAGGAGTTCTTCCTGAACAGGGCAAAACTTTATAACACCCATTTCCACATGTTTACAAAAGGGACAGAAGGTGAATCTATTATATGAGACCAAAGCTAAAATTTTTGAAAATTGTTTAAGGAGCAATTTTAACAAGTTTCCATGGAAGATTCTCCAAAATTTGTTTCTAAAGTAATTCAACTAAAGTCTTTTGCATGTGGGAAGCAGGGTAGAGGTGGAGAAACAGATATCTTCTGCTTTGTGGTATCACACTTTTCTTTAAGGAAGACTGTAACACACAAATACACATGCAATCCAAAGTGATAGCTCAGATGCATTAAACATATTTCATCGTTAAATAAACCATACTGTTAATGTGACAACATAGTAAGAGACACCAATGCTTTCCCCAGAGTATTAAATTTGTTGCTAGTATTTAAGCTCTTAATTCTGATTTTATTTTTCACACGTAGTGGCTTGCACATAACAAATATCTGATGTGACAGAAGTGCATTACTCACCACAATGGGACAGATTGTGGCTAGCTGATCATAGAGATACCTCGCTTCAGAAATGCTGCAAGCCTGGAATGTCACCTGATAGAGAGAGGAAGGACAGTTGTTATAAAAATTTTTATAATCTACCAGCAGCATTTATGTTACAAGGTTCTTTCCCCACACTTCCCATGTGTACTAAAGCATTTTATACCACAGCACTTAGGCTGTGACACCAGATACATAAATACTTGCCAGAACCAAAGAAAACTGAGTTAACATTTACAATACACATGGGCTGATAATGTGCATTCAGGAAACAAGCCAGGAGCCTACTCATTTAAAACAACAGCCAAACTGTTGCACATGCAACATTTATTTTGTGTGACAGCTAGTCCTCTTTTAAAGAGCTGTCTTAATTTCAACATGCCTCTGTTTGATCCTGCAATTGAGAAAAATAAATATTTGTGTGTCTACTGTAATATATATGTTATAGTTTTTAAAGAATACAGTTTTGCCTGTATTAGAGACCAGGATACAACAAAATGAAGCATTACTTGCATAAACTATTAATGATAAGGAAGCTCTACCACACATAAGCCCCTGGGAAGCTATGATTTCTTAGCGACTTTTGGTGAAATTTGCTTAGGGCAGCATCAAACACAATCTCAACACAGATTTTCCTCATCCACAGATTACAAATCTACAGTCTCCAAAACCATACACATTATTCTTGATCTGACACTAAAGTCCTCCTCATCTGCAAGTAAGCTTCAAAAAAAATCCAAATCCATATCCAAAACCTCCTGAGCTTGGCACATGAAGCCTGAATAAGGGCAGAAGCACAGCACTTTGCCTAGACACTTGCAGGGGACATCATCTTTCTCCCCATCTGGCAAGAATTGCACCATCACTGCACATGATCCCAACTGATCCGATCAGGACATTTCTGACCTTGAAAACTCCTTCAACCAAGTCACAGCCTACGTGTGTAGTGAGAAAAAGACAAAAGGAAGTCTGCATAGTACAAACTCCAAAAAATAAGTGGGGAACACATGTTTTTCTTCTAGTTGGCAATTAAGAATTAACAGTTAATATGTAAGCAGCTGCTTACAGAGCCTACCAGCTTTTTCTCCCTTCTCCCTTTGATGGTAACAAGAGTACTGAATTTGAATTCAACCATTGATTTTAAGGATGGTTAATAGTAAAACAGTGTTTAAAAATATATTAAATTCCTAATTTTAGAATAATCTCGTACAATGACTGCAAGTTAAGGCTGCATTGCTATTGTTGGTCTTAAATAATAAAAAGAGATGGTATAAAACAGGCTGTATCAAGCTTAATAAAATGTGTATAATATCGCCTGTTTTTACACTTTACTACTTATTCTCCCTAGTTTACCCAAATGGACAGGAAACCTTACTTAGCTGCAGTCAAAAACATTTTATCTATGCACCTTTTAAACTTTCTTAATCTCAAAGAGACTTGTTTGGAATGTGGTTATTTCTGGCAGTGATGTGAAACAAGAGGAGCTTGGAGAATTTCCTTTCCCTAGGGACTTAACACTAGGCTCTTCCTCACTCTGCTTCGAAGTTAATGGTGGCAACAGGCAGATTTTATTGACAGTTGCACACATTGCTGCTACCTAAGCCGTCATCCCCTAGCATTGGGTTACTGTGATAGAGAAATTATAGCAATAATTAAGAAATATAAAACACAACAACAAAAGATACTGAAAGAATTAAAGCACTCCCAATATACAACACCTGGATTTAAACTAAAGGTACCTGAACTCAGGCAAATGAATGAAAACAATAAAAATAGGGCATGCATTAACAGGAGCAAAGAAGAACCAGAATGTCTTCTAGTATACTGTGAGAGAAAACAGTTACCCACATGGATTTCATGGTACAAGCAATAAGAAGGAGGCCTCTCAGTAGGTAGTTAAAAATATGTATGAATGAGGAATGCGTACACAGGAGTTAACATAGCTTGTAAAGAAAATGAAACTACACAGAACAGAGCTACTTATTTTTTAAAGATGTTCCAATAACTTCTTGTCACTTCGTTTTTGTTGTTCTAAGAATTGGGAAAAGCAAAAAAAAAAAAAAAAAAAAAAAAAGATCAAAATGAATAACCAAAAAACCCACGCATTTGTGCTAGATAGATTGTTTTCATTCCCACTGTGCCCTTTGGTCATGCCTGAAGAAAGAAGTCAGTGGAAGATCTTTCACACCTGAAAAATGCTGGAGTTCCAACAGAAGGTAGTTGATCAAGTGAATGGGATGTGACTAGTTTGAGCAAATCCTTTCAGTAAAGCCTCCAATTCCATTTGAAAATTAGCAGAAAATAAACCTAGATTCCCCTTTTTGCCACTCTGAAAACACAAACTACATTAAGCTAGAGTGATTAGACATAAGGCAAATATTTAAAAAAAAAAAAAAAAAAAGGGAACAGTTTAGGGAAGACGACATTCATTTACATCTCAAAAGCAGATGCATTTTACCTGAAGACAGCAGTTGCCCATTCCAAAACCCATAGCATCCATATAGATATAGTCTGGTTTAGCTGCTTTTGCTGCTTCTCCATCATCGTTGGGAAATGTTTCGATAAATGGTGATGGCGTGTTCTTATCTTTAAATACTGGATGGAAAACACAGGTACTCAGTAATTCAGAGTAACAGACTGAACATTTTTTTTTTTGGAAAAAGAATAAAAGATACATTGGATTTACTCACTTGGTACATTTATGACAACCTTCTCTCCTCTTCGGTGCCGGATATTTCTTGTCAGTGTACTAGAACAAGAAGAATTCAATATCCAAAGGTTTATCTTTATGAAAATAGTTTCAGAGTTAATTCCTCATTAATTTTCATGATTTCAGAATATCAGCTTCCTATTGGTTTTAGGCATTTTCCTTCAGGACCCTTCCTTCCCTGGTTTACAATAGTCTATAACAGACAGCACTGAATTTTTCTTCAGTGAAGTCAAACCCACTTAGAGGAACTTAATAGGCAGAAGCAATAGGCTACTGACCCGAAGAATACAAGGGTGAGTGAAAAGGTATTGCTTAGTTTTTAAACAGAATGATTTTGTTTCTCCTAAGTCCTATCCTTATAATCAAAGCTCCTCTTGAACTACACAAGTAGTAGTATAGTAGTATACAAGTAGCATACAAGTAGTACAACACTCATGCTCCATTCCAGAGTAACTTGGGTAAGTTCAGGACACCGAGATGTTTATGGAATAAAATGGACTGTGACATACCTGAATAAGAGCTAGATTAACTGTGAACAAAGTGGTTAATCATGGGATTTCAAACTGGAAACAATTTTGCAGTAGCATAATCAACACCTTTTGCCCCATAATGGCATGAACTACTATATAAAGTTATTTGAGCTTAACAGTTTACTTTATGTCACTTTGACAGAAAATACACCATCACAACCATTTCTGTCCAAGTCCTTGGGACATGTGCAGCAGCTAGCCAAGTAGTTCTCTATTGCAGGTATTCCTATAATATTACAGCACAGAAAAAAAAAGTTCAGTTTCTCATTCAGACTCCTGAAATGCTCTTACCTAAACCTAGGATGTTTATTGATGGCTTCATCTGGAAAGAAGAGAGATTTTGAAGCTCCTCCTTCTACTGGCGTTGGCTTATATTCTGGCACCGTAAATCCAGGACACCCTAACCTATATAACACAACAATGAGAGTCCAAGTTGTAATGAATACAGACTGTGATTTTAAAAGGGTCAGCTGACCTAAGATTAGGATCTCAGTATACAAAGGAAAAAAAAAAAAAAAAAAAAAGGATTTTTAAAAACTTGAATCTACGTCTGATTACTTCTAAAGTGCTTTTCAAGACTGTTACCTACCCATCTGGAATTGCCAGAAAGAGTTACCATAAAAAGGTCAGTGCTTGTCAACAGCTGGCTTCTGTTGTAGTTAAAACAGACTTATTTTTTAAAATGTATTACTTCATCTCTGAACACTAAATGCAGACCTTTTCAGTGGCCAAATTAGGAAACTTCACAGCATTATACAGAGTAAGCTCACATATTTTTAGGGCATTAGTACCTGTCATTAGTAGTGACACACACTGGCATTCAGTGCCTCAGTTTCTCTACACGCTGCTGGTTAACATTCAATTTCTGACATATGTAGTTTACCCAGTTCTGCCCCCAACAAACCACCTCTGTTAAAAGGACGTACCTAACTAATAATTAGAGGTAGTTTCATGTGTTACACACAAGGAAATGTCATAGCAATTTGTGATTTTGGAACTTTGAAGAACCCCCTAATGGGAGAAACCTAGGAAGTAACAAAAAGTTACACCTATAAGGCATAAAATGCTGAGATATGAGCAAGAAAATCAAAATAAAACCCTCCTCTTTGGAGCCTTGGAGGATGTAACAACAGGAAAAAAAATCCTGGAAAAGTAAGTTAGCAAGACTCCAACAAACATGGATTTGAATGGCAAAACAGTTAAAGGCAGAAATAAGAAATATGTTCTCCCTACGCAGCCTAGGGAGAACAATCTCTGAGGGATGAAACTATGAATCATTCCAAAGATAAGTCATATGCAGACTGTACATATTATTTGCCAGCTTCTACTGAATGAAGTCTAATGTACTGTTTCCACAGTCATGTAAAAACTATTTATCTGTATCTCTTTAGTCCTTGTGAGACTGGATGTGAAATCTTTTATACAAAATTTATTGGAGTAATCTTTTTGTAAGGTTGCAGGGCAAAAATGCAATTCTGCAACACACTGAAAACTGCTTACTATAGGAGTTTAAAAAAGCGCTCATTACTATAGACATATCTAGTCTAGTTCCCATAAAGAAGAAGCATAGTTTAATCAATAGAGAGACCTCAGGGTAGAATACATGAGGTATTTTGGTACCTGATTTTCGCTGCTAAATCACATTTTGTACTGTTCACGCTCCCGGCAACAATTCAGGGCGTTCTGTACTACACAAGAAACCAGCCAGTAAGGCCAAATGCTTCTGTTTTATTGCAGATTTTTTTTTTGAACTATTTTAAGCATAATTATCTTCATTCGTTTGACTGACCAGGCTAGTTCAAATGAACACATTAAATCCCCCCTCAGAATTATGTTTGAAAGTCACAAAGTTCAGTTTCTCCTAGGCAATGAGGAACATCCTGAATGTACTTTTTCAAGAGTCTCCTTACAATAAGATGAAATCTACCCTTTGTAAGGATGTTATGACCTCAGGAGAGGTCTACCTTTTCTAGATTCAATAAATACAGGACTATAGAAGCTTTACATCTCCATTTTGTAAAGGTAATCACTTTCCTTTTCTACTGTGTTCAAAGTAATAAAAGGAAGTATGCATGTGCTTCAGTGAATATGTAGTATTAAAAAATAGATCAGGTTAGCCAAGTTTTATAGAACTGCTATTTATAAAGATCAAAGCTTGGAAAATCGGTAAATGGAAACCTTTACCATATCAATTCAAGATTGCAGGCTACTCTGCATACTATCCTTTGTTATGAATAATCAAATTTTCTCTCCTACTGCAAAACTATCATAGATTAGAAGCTTAAAAATATAAAAGATGCAGATTTATTTCTGTCTCACAGCAATAAAAAAAATTTGAAAACATGACTGGAACATTAACTACTTTAGTGGAGTCATATTTTGCTCAGTTTCATTGTACTGTTTAGCTATACAGTAAAAGAGAAAAAGCATATATGGAGAATAAGGAGACGGTGTTACACTTCTCAAACAACAATCTCACCTTGGAAAAGATGTCACAGTGCAAACGGCCTCATTTTCTTTCAGCACAGAGGCAGCCTCTTGCCTCCTTTTCCTCATGTTGTCT
Organism: Netta rufina; assembly: GCF_964035555.1. Taxonomy (NCBI): domain Eukaryota; kingdom Metazoa; phylum Chordata; class Aves; order Anseriformes; family Anatidae; genus Netta; species Netta rufina. Next base: position 96,642,721 of record NC_140125.1, on the reverse strand, counting down.
TGTACAGTGTTGAATTCAGACATGGTTCCTCCATATGGCTGCCCAGGTGTCCCTTCAATCATATAGCTTCCATATTCTGGTCGCCAGAGCGTTGGGTGGCTTTAGTAAATAAATAGCATTATTTAAGTATTTATGCAACTTCAAAAAAGATAGGTTATCAGTATAAATTTCAGACAAAGGCAACTTGTAAGAAAAACCTCCTAAAGCTGATTATTTGGTGGAGTAGAGTGGTACGATGTACCTTCAAATGGATGGAATCACTTGGAGACAGTTGAGAGAAATTAAGGTACAGTTTTTCCACTAGAACTGTTGTATAATGCAGTAAGCAGAAACTGCCTGGGCTGACAGCTTCAGTGTCTGTCTCAAACTTTGTTTCTTGGGGTTGTAACACGCTACAGAAAAAGCCAAACAAATTATGCTCCATTTCTTATTCCTACTGCCTGTGGAAACCTGGTCAGATTTCACAAATTTATTGGGCTAAGAAATGAAATAAAGTTTAAGCACACCATTAACCCGTGAAAAGCATCTTTCTTTCCTGACAAGCCACCCCACCTCTATGGAGCACAAAGGCAGAGCAGCATTGTCCCTACACTCCTCTGTACATGAATAGTTTGAAGCACAAAGTCTTAAAAGAAGAGAAATTGCTTCTTGTAGGCTTTCAACAGCTCCTCTAGCCTGGAAGAAAAATAGGAAAGCCTTGCTGGATACCAGGCGTTCCCAGCAAGGAGCAGACAGGCCCAGGGCACAAAGGCCTTTTATCACCACAGCAGTTTCTCCAACTTCCTGTAAGCTTTTGGCTCTCTTCAGCCAAAACACTTCAATATCTCTGGTCTCATTCCTCTGCTTTGGAAAAATACATCTGGTGCCATGAATTAGAAGGGAATTTGCAGTTCCCTGGCTAGCTGAAGTAGGGATATGATCCACTTATTACTGCAAACTCCACAGGAGAGGATGGGGAAGAACTGCCCTGCCACCTTACGCCCAGCCTTCTGCCAAAAATAGGATAGTGTTCCTACAGATAGCAGCTCTCTTACACAGACCTCATTCACTCCTGTAGCCAGGGATGCATGGCTCAGTGCACACATGCACTTCAGCAGGGAAGGAAGGTCTGGTATACAATTACTGAGTACACACAGACACAAAACCAGAGCAGGACAAAACAAACACTGAAACTGCAGCTTCTGTGGGCTCACCATTACACCCTTCATTTTCACAAGGCATAACATGAAAGGTGCACGGACTGCCTGCAGGTGCGCTCAGAGCCTTTCACTTCCTGCACCCCAGTTTAATCTGCAAATATTGGTACCGGTGGTTTATGGTTTTACAAAGAGCAGACTTGAAAGTTAACTGTACAAAATTCTGTACGGTATCATAATGGGAAGAAGAAAAAGTAACAGGAAACAGCTACTCACTTGGGGTTTATCTTCTCCCCCTTGTCTTGCAGCGTCTGAAGAACTTCTTCGCCACACAGCAGTAAGCGTACTTTCTTATTCTCATGGTCAAATTTCACTAGCATATACTCCACCTTGTAAATAATAAAAACAGAACAACCAGTTAAAGGATGGGATTTTCTTCACACACAAATTCATTGGTGCATGAATTTAAGTATCAGCTATAAAGGGATGACAGACGTCAGACTGGACTTCACCTCTAGAGAGGCTTAAAACCATAGCTAACTATGAATGTGGTAAACAATACTGAAGAAGACAGCTGCTTGCTCATTTCATCTTGAATGAAGAACCGAAAATTCCTTGAAATCTGATTTGAAAATCCTCAGTTTTTAACTGTGCTCACTTCAGAGATTCTGAATTTGCATTTGCCTCCATTATTGGCATTATTTGCTAAACCATGCAAACTATTAACCACAAGCGTGCCTCTGTCATCCCATGGGTTACAGTCTACAGCTGACTAAAATAAAATAAAATAAAAAAGATAAATCCTCACTTAAAAACAGGATGTCCATTTACATCAGCCACTTGTTGGAGCTATAAAGCCTACAGCCACAGAGCCTCAATTACAGCACAGAAAGCCCAGGGTTGTAACGAACGGCACCAGCCCTGCCATGAATACACTCCAGCTCTTGGTAGAGCACAGGGGCTTCCACCCTTTCTTGGTTCAGCCTTGCTTCCACGGCCCTTCTTGCCTCCCTGCCCCACGGCCTGCCTTCCTGACCCCACGGCACCTTGCTCCAGGCCTCTGCCCCTCCATGTCCCCAGGGCTGTCACCTCCACCTGCTCCTGGCACCACACCGGTGGAGAACTCGACCCAAGAAGCCGCTAAAGAAAGCGGTGCCAGTGCTGTGCTCCAGATCCGAAGGAAATGGTTTTTGCCCAACAGAGATTACCTGAAAGCCATCAGACCCGGAACACCCACACTTCAAACCTTCTAATCTCGATGCATACTTGCTATCAAAACTCCCTTAAGGCCTTTTAGAGCACCACCTGACAGTCACCTGGACATTATAACCCTTCTGTACTTACTGATATAACTATTTCCTGACACATATTTGGAAGGGGATGCTTTGCCTGCCAAGTAAAATCAGAAATCATACATGGAAATGCATCACAAGGGCTGTGAGAACTCCTGGCTGGCCCAGCAGTGATACACAATGCTTTCTGTTTGCAGCTCTCAAACCCCTGCTTCCATGACTTTCACGACTAATCTAATGCAAACATCAAGCTCGAGTTGTGAACTGTAAATTCACTGCTAGAATTTATCAGTCTTTGTGCTGTGCTATTCAGTCATGTTTTCTGACTTTGTGTAGGATGCCATCCAGCAGTACTTACTGAACTCAGCTGCTTCGATGCCAGAGGCTCAGACTCACCACGACAGATTTTGGAGCTGCTGGGTCCAAGCTGGCAGCAACTTCTTTTTGTACAGAAGTCTGTGAGTATAGGAAAACGGGCTGCCAAAGCACAGGAAAGCTTGTGCGGTGCTTTCCAGCACACTGTAAGTGGATTTGTGGGCTTCCCAGTCTTTGGTTACTTTGGCATTCACAGAAGAGTTGTTGCTAGCCGCAGTGACAATGAATGTAATCCTCTGTTGGGATTTGTGATTAAATCTGAAACAGCATTACCCGAGAATGTTTGTAATTCTACAGAATCTGATTAGACAAATCCTGCAGGGACTCATTGAGCAATTATGCATGTTCTCAGTATTTTTTAAGATCAAATCTTAATCCCCTAAAGAAAAATGATTTCTAGTTTCCGTGCAAGACGCTATTTCTTTGCGCAGCATGTTTTGTGGTTTGTGTGTATTGTGCCACAACAATCTACTCGAGATAACTGCAGACAACAGTCAACCAGAACGCACTCGAGCACTGATTTAGTTATTACTGAGTACCAGTCTCTCACTCTCAAGTGACACTTGACCTGTGATTAGTGGGGATATAAAAGGACTTTTTTCACACCTTCTGGTTTTCCTACCACATCTCTTCCCGCTTTGGAAAAGCTTCAGCCAACTTATCCTTGCTCAGACCCAGCCCGAACTAGCGGAGGTACATAACTGCAGTTCTCCAAGTTATAAAGACAGACGTGTGACAGGATATATTGAGCCTGCTGCCCTCTTGGCATCCCACCACACAGTCCTTGTGGTGCCTTCAGGATGGACTGAAAGCAGAAACATGGCAGAGTAATTGCAGCTGTGTTTGAGTGACACCAAAGGCCAACACTTGTCCACTATTCTAATTTATGTTCCTGTGATTAGCCTCCTATCTCAGTAATCCCTCTCCAAATCTAATTACAACAAGCTGGTAGAGTGAACACTGTACTTCTCTATAAGCTGTATTATATACAGCTTAAAAGTTCCACAAAAGAAAATTAGCCAAAAGAATGTAAAGAAGCATTAAGCCAAGAAGGCAACAAGAAAGAATCCAAAACGTTTCATGATCTGAGTGCTGTAGTGAATATATTTCATTTATGCAAACAGCTTTAGAAACAACTGCTACTCTTGCCTCTGGAAACATTTGACTAAACCTTCAAAGTTGTCTTCACACACAGAAGATCTGCCATTAATTTTAATGAGAGAAGAAGAAAGCTTCAGACAGCTGCCAACGATTCCGAGTAACCCACAGAATATCTTGCCAACAGAGGGACTGACTGAATGGGCATCCTTGAAGAATTTAATTTAAGCTCATCAAAAGATTTAGCCTCCAGCTAGAAAAAGGGAAACAAATCCACAGTTCACACATTTTTACATTTAACTTCAGCTCTTCGTTTACAGACTTTGCACATGTTTTTTATCCACAGTGAAGTTCAGAGAGCTGCGGCCTAGCTGAAAGCATCAGTATGCCCATGAGAGCTCTGACTCTGAAGGCCAAGCGTGTGGGGCTTCACCCAGCCTTTGTAATTCATCGTTTTGCCAGACTCCTTTATAGTTCACTTTTCTCCCTGTTTTTAACTAGTTTATCTGCAAGGGAAGCACACCTTGCCACTGTAAGGAAGGCAGACACCACGGATCCTTGTGTCTAGCTGTGGCTCTTGTCCCAAAGCAAACCAAACCCTAGACGTCACTCTTCTCCAGCTAGAACATGATGCATGAGGAGAAAAAAGCCTGCCACTTGGCTCCCTCCTGCACAGAGGGGTGTACAACATGGTTTCAGTGGCCTAAACCCTCCGAACAGCAAGAGTCTGTCCAGCTCACAGAAGTGTGGTGGACACCTCACCAGGAGAGGGACAAGAGCTTGGCCAAGAAGATTGTGAAGTGAAAGCTGTAAATCCCTCCACATATACAACAAGCCTAGAAAAAAGTTAAATGCATTCAAATGGCAAATAAATTCTACATACAAAATTAATAATATTCAAGTGCAACAGGTCTACCTCTGAGCCAAAAAAAACCCTGTTCTTTACCAGCTTCCTTCAACTACTAGTTGCAGTATCCTGCAGGTTACAGAATATTTCCACATCAGTTTCACTCCATGGCCTTGTCTTCTAAGAGGGAGGCCTTCACCAGCAGCTCGCTGTCAGGACAGTACCTAGAATAGCCTTGCTTCATTTGTCAGGATTACTTCTCATAGCTGGCTACTGGAGAAATGTCAGGCTTTCAAAATTCTTAATGCTGCTTCTGTAAATGTGACTGCAAACAAGACCTTGAATCACCCTCAACTGGGGAAGAGCCAAACCACTCTCCCCACACGAAGCCAAATAGTTGTTACTGGACTTGCCCGGCAGCAACATGAAAGCTAATAGTCCTCTGAAAATGGGCGAGCATGTCTAAAGCTGTGTTTGAGTGCTAGAGTTCATGGAGTTTTATTTGACCATAATTGCATGTATTCTTCCTGCAGAGAACTCGCTACTTAAGCCTGAAGAAATATCCGTCAAGCAACTCTTCAGCAGCAGCAACGCTACGAGCTGAGGAGGACTTAAGCTGATGCAAGTCCCACAGGGTATCATTGTCCAAATACACACCTGGGCAGCGGCCAGTTTCCCAGTATCAGCTCCCCTCCCAGCACACAACTAACACCGTTATGCCAGGTACACCAGGAACAAAGCCTGGCTAACATTTGGGCAAAAGCCTTTGCTCCAGAGCGTAGTTACTCAGGTGCTTTTAGCATACCAACTATTTGCCATGAGGCACATCTGTATGTAAATACACAAGTAGGAATTTGGTCTCGCAGCTCGGTAAGGTCAGGCATGAGGTGCTGAGCAGGCTGAGATTCTAAAACAGAGGAAGATGTGTCAAAAAGAGTTACCTGAAAAGGAGCTGCTTTTGAGAGGAAAGTGGGCAAGTTTGCATGCTCTCTGCCCTGTCCATCCTCCTGGGAAGATCAGCCCTGTGCACTCGCCTTTTACCTGGGCTTCTGATCGCCTGCCTCCGGCTAGACCTGATCACAGATGAGTCACTGGAGACACAGCAGAGTCCTGGATGACTCACAGCCGACCCTTCTTCCTAGAATAAAATCTTAGTGATGCTTTCTTCTCTAGCAGTGCCTTCACTGGGCAGCCACTGCCACAAGGATCTGGAGCAATTGCTGGAGTCACCTTATAATGCCAGCTCTCTTTATGCATACTTCACCCCTGGCCTGGAGCTTTTAAGAAAGATCTAAGGTTTTCCTGACTTTTCTTGGCTTTTGCTAACTATTCCCAGAAGCCACTAGAACATTTAATTCACATCTCTTCACGTAGTACGCCTCATATATTTATGTACACAATAAATAAAAAAGCAACCTTTCCTCTCAAGAGCCTCAAACAAAACAAAACTAATTTCACCAGTTATTAAACTACATCATAGCAAGAAAACATAATTCCTGATACATTTATTGGTCAGTTAATGCATCATTAACATGCCACATATCATTAAAATAACAGCCTACAGAAGAATAAAGTTTTAATAACCTGACTGCTCATCAAAAGACCTCTACTACAAGTATTCAGTGCTAAAGTGCAAAAAGTAGGTTTTTCCGTAAGCATGCGTATTTGCAATATATGTAGAGTTTTTTAAACACAGCTATTTTCTCACCACTGCTGTCATAAAACGTGGAGCCACAGTAATAACCAGATCATGATGCACCCTTAATGAAAGGTTTACTGGCCCACAAAGGGCAACCTAACCCCCGAGGGAGTGAACTTAGGAGGAAAACAACTCTGGGATCACAGCAGAAGCTATCTTCCCCATTTCTCATCAGCAAATCTCCAAACTGCTCACTGGCACAATGCAGAGCACTCCCGTGTTCATGGGATTACAATGGCTATTTTATGTTGTAAAACTTCTTTTTTTTTTTTAATCTGCTACTCAAACTTATTTTCTGAAATGCTTAATTTTGATCAAGCAGACTTAAAGTGGCTAATCCAATAACCAAAGCAGTCTGCAGCTCTCCATGAAACCAACCTACAGAAATTGTGCACTAAAAACCAGTAACAATAACAACAAAAAAAACAAACAGCATAACCGATGTTCATTACACTGAGTTTGTACAAACCTGAAGTACTTTCATACCACACTAAGATGACCACAGATACAGAAGAGGATGCAGCACTCCTCATCCCAGGCAACCCAAGCAGCCCCCATGAAGTGCTGCTGCCCGCCGCCCTCCCGCTTGCCGACATCAGGGCTGCAGATTTTCTTCTTTTGCATGTGATAGAACGCAACTAGAGGATGTCCTGCGCTGCACATACCACAAACCAGGAAGCTGGGTTATTGAAAACTAAATTTAGAGGTCATAACTCTTTGCATGCGTCTCCAGAACAAGATATGGCACATTAGAGAACAAGGTGCCTCCTCTTTGACCACTGCACTGCGTCACATCTGAGGTAAGACTGTAAAAGATTAGGATAACGTTTAGATTTCTGTAGCAAGAGCAAATTTATGGCACTCACAGATTTTTAGATTTAAGACAAAAAGGCACAAGTGTTTTCGGCACAACTATTTTCTAATCCACACAAGCTAGATGTTTTAATAGACTAATAGCAGACCATTTCTCCAACTGTGAAGCAAGACGTTACAAGCTTCCAAGTTTCCTCTTGCATCACAAAGAGAAAAAAATAAAAACAAAAAAATCCTTCCTGTACTCATCCTTCCTACTCAGCTTTTCTAACACTATTAACTAAAACAATGCATCTGCACAGCACGAAGAGGAAGTCCCGTGGCAAAAGAGGAATTATGCTGAAGCAATAGACAGTAACTCCATGACAAGATTATAACAATTCATTTGACATCCACAAAAGGCAGGAAGTTCACTGTGAACAGAGTATTTCTCTATCTGAAATACAACCAGCGGATAATTAAAATTCCTCTTATTGAGATCCGCGATTGCAGAGGAGGATATCAATGCATATCACAGGGCTTGGTCACTATTTATGACAAATTACAGTTTGTTTACGGAAAATAAGCGATTAAAAACCCTTCCAAAATGTTTTCCATGAATTGCAAAATTAGCTTTAGTTTTCAGTGGGATGCTTTTTCTATTTGCTGCAACATTCAGTCTAGTTCAGCCCAATACCAGTAGGATTAGACTAATAAACTTTATGAAAGCAATTCGAAACGAATAGAGAGCAGTTTATAGAAGAAAAGTAAAAGCAGAAGCATAACATGAGCAGAAACAAGGACTGGAAAAGACGTAAGGCAAAGGACCTATAGATATATCTGCATTTTCATCTGCTAGGATTGGAGTTGAAAATTGCTTTTGCTTTCCTATCAGCCTGGGGTAAAGAAAATATCACGATGTACAAGTTCTTTTATTTTTATTTTTAGTAGTCAGGGACAGCTTCCCAAATCCCAGCCCCTTCCTGTTGCTCTGGAGCTAAACTTCTCAGATGTTTTCTCTCTAAATCTGAACTTCTATGTTTTCTTCAGCATAATGGCTCTAGACTTGTGGATATTAAGTATTTTGCAGTTTTCTCCCTGTTTGTTTGCTCCCCTTTTTTACAGTCTAAGCAGTTTTAAGCCCAGGACAGGCCACTCTAGCAATACCAGGTATAAAGAAACTTAACAGAAACCCATGCTTAGAAGTTAGTAATTTCCATAAATACAACCACTAAAAAGAGGTCATCACTTCACGCATGTTTTGAGAGCTGGAGGCTTTAGGTTCAGTTCCCTTTAGGCATTTCCCACAGGATTAAGGCAGGGCAGAGAGGTAGTACAACAACTATCAGCCGACACATCCATTGTAGCCACACCTGCTGCTTGTTCTAAAATAAAGGAAGCACAAATTATTTGTAAATAAACAACGTCACCCTCCCTTTATCTAGTCAAAGCTCGAAGTGTGATCAGGCAGGCACATGAGGGATAACCAAATGGCTCTCGAGTGCTGCCCTTCCTCACGCGGTGGGCACATCGGGTAGGACAGCCACCATCCAGAGGCATCCAGACAGGCTGCATCTGGCAGGGGGCCATCGCGGGGAATTTCTGCATGAAAGAAATTGAAAAATGCATTCCGTGGGGGGAATTTTGCTGGGAGAGGGAGACCAGAAGCCATTGCCCTTAAAGTGGCAAGGGCTCAATGTAAAACAATATATATACTATTATCTAAGTGGCTATGGACATATATCTTCCAGCATGTGGATATAAAAAAAATGTTTTGAATAAAAAACATGATAAACTGTATGCTTGTCATCCACCTAAGTGTCCACCTTAGCTTTAAAGCTACCATTTGGCATCCTATTCCACAGGACACCCAGACTTCGTAATTATCTTAAAAGGACATCTGCTGCTTTTCTGCTCCACTAGCTTACCCAAATTTCTTGTAAAATGAGAAAAGCTGAATGCTTTTCCTGCACACCGTGATGCTCTCTGAACCTGTTCCTTTGAACAGTCAGTGTCTTTTCTTGTCTCCACCTGAATTCCTCTTTGCATTCACTTTTGAGCAAGTGTGTCTCTCTCTAGGTCTCTTTATTGTCTTTTAGTAGCCAAAACTTCACCTGTGTGTTTTAGGGACAGGAGCTGTACTTATTTCCTGCAGTAGGTGAGCTAGATTCATCACTGTTAAGAACACCCTGGATTGCTCCTGGATTTACAGGAGTAACAGACATCAAACAGGAGCCTCAGTGTGTGTGCGTCTGAACCCCACACCATGTCCTTCAGTAGCAACAAGTATTTCACCAGTCTGAAAATCCACGGGCTGTGATGCAGTGTCGCTGAGCACTGTGCTGTTGCTGCCCTGAAAAACACATACAGGCTGTGAACAGCAAGACGTTAATGCTGTAGCTAGGTCCCTGGGAAAAAATCGTTCAGAAGGAAAAGGAGCTCTTCTCACAGCCCAGGCTTTCCTTAGGAAAAAGGAGAAAACTTTAAAGATTGACCAGGTGGAATACCTGTGGGTCATTGTGGTAAGAGGCCTTTGGTTTCTCTTCTTGCAGCGTCTGAGAAAGGCTGCTTTGCTGCTTGCATTAGGAAGTGCTGAGCAGCAAGTGGTCATTTTTTTTCTAATCCATTTCACGGTATAATTAAAAAAAAACTAATGAACAAGGAGCAGAGTAAATCAAAAGTAAGAAGAAAGATAAGGAAAGAGTACAGATCAAAAGAACATGAGAGAAAGGACTGAGAAAGAAACAAATGCAGAAAGAAAAAAAAGAAAAAAGTCAGGAAGATTTCAGCTTGCAAGCAGCAGTGGCACATTTTTCACGATGCCTCATGGAATTCAGCATCAAACCCATTTTAAAGATGGCCAAACTTCACCTTAATTTTCCACGAAGACAACAGCTCCCTACAAGTTGAAGATGCCTGTTATGCTCCGTGCCCCAGCGCTGGCAGTAGCCAGCCCCATGCCACAGCAGGGTCATTACGTCCAACTGCACTGAACAAGGCCAGGCAAGTCAGATTGCCCTTTAATCCACACACGCTTTCAAATAAAGCCATGTTCTGCCCATGCTTGCTTTCTACAACCCTCCTTCTGAGGGGATCTCCCTCTAGCATACTTTTCTTCACACTTCCACAAGCCGAAGCAGCTCTCCCTTCCTCTCTACAGTATTTGCTCCCTTCAACTTCTCTTTTCCAACTCTTCTGCCCAGTCCAGACAGGGACTCAGCCTGCAGAGCAGTCAACCTGTCCCTTTTAGCAGTTAAACAGAGTAGAAAAACTTAAAGCATCCCATACATGTACTCGTGTGTGTGCCTGCACATGTGCACGTTGATGTCCTTGCAGACTCACGTGCGCATACAGCACAAAGGATGGAGCTGAGTTAGCCGAGAGCCTCCCATTCCACTTGCCTGATCCCAGCATCCCCATTAAGCTGCAAAGGGAAATTTAAGCAACATCCGTCAGCTGCAGGAATGCAATCAGCAGACACGAGGTGCTGTGCAGCACAGGAGGTTTGCTGTGCACGAGCACCCGAGCCAGTTTTTCAGCAGAAAAGCTGGAAAGCAACAGCATAGACTTTGCCTTACTCTCAAAAGCTCCAAACAAAACAGTTTTTACCATAAGAGGTACCACTAACATCTGCCAAGCATCCCCAACTAGTTGTTTTACGTAGTACCTGCTACCTCTGCTGGACTTGTAAAACACAGCCCTGTTTTTTTTTTTTTTCCCTCATTTGCTGCACGAGGAAAAAAAATATTAAAAGACAATCTAATGACTCCTTACTCTGGAAATTCACAGATGAGCAGACACTGCTGTGTGGGAAACAAAGATGGAAACACAAGGAAAATGTGCGACAGTACTGGCAGACCTACTTGCTGCCCAACTTTCGTGGGCATTAAGGCAAGGATAGGAAGGAGGGGTTTGATGAGGGATAATAAAATAGCCCAGTATTTTGTATTTCCCACAGCCAGGAGAAGCCAAGCATAAAGAGGGAGGCCAATGATCAGTCTGAAACTAAATGAGGCAGAAGGATGATTAAGAGGCAGAGGACCTTCACCTGCAAACGTGGGTTCAAAGAGACCTTTAGGAAGATTTTTTAAGCAAGTCTTATTCTGTGCTACACTTGTGGCTTTTTTTTTTAAAAAAAAAAAACAAAAAAAAAAAAAAACCACCTGTTGCAAGAACTTTGTGGTTGTAGAAAACAGTCCAAAACATAGAGACCCCCCAGAAAACAGGATTGTTTTGGTAAACCCCTTGGTTCTCCTACTACAAGGCATTACAAGGGCACTAGCTAGGCAATCTTTAAAAATAATCACATTACAGTAGAAGACAAACTCAGCAGGCATGATGAAAGTTGGGTTTTCCTCCTAGCAGTCATTAAAAACAAAGTAAAACAAGGTACCTTTTGCCAAACCTGGTCTCAGTAACGTCTTGGGAATACAAAAGTAATTTTCTTTACCCTGATTTCATCGCTACCATTATGTGAGGCCTGTCATCTTCATTCTTGATTTCTATCTTCAAGAGGTTTTCAGACAAGAGCAAACCCTCGGGCTATGACTACACACAAGAAGGTCGAAGGGCACAGAAGGCTTTTTAATGAAAATTGTCCAGCTAGTCAGCTGAATCATCTAAGCGGCATATAAATGTGGCTATCTAATAACTAGCTATTTGCAAGAAAAATGAAAAATGAGTTTACGGTTTTCCCCACTACCTACAGCACAGCTGAGCAAGTTGTAGAGAGGGGTATGTTTCTGTGCTCGCAGAGCAGCAGACAGGCAACAAGCCTCTGCTATGCTAATACACTCCTAAACGCTGTTACATAAAAAATTGCACAATAAGGCAGAATAAAGATAAATTGCCACACCTAGGATTAGTATCATTTGCTAAAGTAATGTGTAGATTATGAGCCCAGTTACTCGAACTTCTGAGTGTTCACAGTCACTTTGAACGTGGCTCCAAGCTCCTCGTGGAGTGTGGCAGGCAGCAAATCATGCTGCCCCTAAAATTTCGCCCTATCACCCCGGGCAGGACAAAACGTGAGTCTTGTTAAAGAGCACCACGCTTTACCGTGCAGAAATGCTTCAGTAAGCTCTCTGCCACGGCTGGGATGAGGTTTGCAGGGTGCAGCCCTGCCATACGGCCAGGCTCACCAACAACGAGCTGCTGCTGCAAGGGGCACTCTTGCTCGCCCCTTTCCTCCACAAGGTCCCGTTACTTTCCCTACGTTAACTTGCTGGATCTCGCAGGGGAACAGCGGAGGCTGTGCCGAGGAAAAAAAGCCAGCCTAAAAAGCTGGATGGGGGCACAGCTTTCGGCTGGTTTGTTTCCTCGGAGCAGGAACCCCAGGGAGAGGAGGGGAGCTGAGCCGAGCCAGCTTGCTTGCAGATCAACCTGGGCTGCATGATGAAACCCTCCAGCTAACCCTCAGAGCCTCAGGGACACCGTCAGCTCCGGTTTTATTCCCGATCCCATGTGTGTGCGTGGCTGTCAGCCCAACTTCACAGCTGTGTACTGAAGGATCCCAAACCCACACCGCTCCGGCTGCGAGACCCTACAGCACGCAGCGGCCACCCCACAGCGCAACTCCCCTCACAGGGCAGCTTCTTATGGCGCAAAGCCCCCAAAACCTCACTTTCTCCTCTGGAGAGCGGCTCCTTGGCTCGGGTGCGTGCCCCGCTGATGTCCCGCAGCCTGTCGGTGGGACGGGGCATGTCGGCGACAGGGCATGTCGGGGGGCAGCGAGGGAGGCCCCAGCTCTCTCCGCCAGGCTCTATCGCGACAGGCCAAGCCTCCCCGGCTCCGATAACGCCAACAACAGCGTTAATCGCGGCTCTCCCCTCCCTCCCCCCCGCATTATTTCGGCGTTTTACAGCCCCGCGGCCCCCCCCGCGGCACCTGCGCGGTGCCGGAGGAAGAGGCAGGGAGGAAGAGGAAGGCGGGGGGGGATGAAGGAAGGAAGGAAGAAGGGAAGGAGGGAGGGAGGGGGTGCCGCTCACCTCGTCGCCCCACTTGAGGACGTCCTTGTGGCGGTCGCGCAGGGCGCGGTAGATGTGCAGGAACTGCAGGATGCCGTGCTTCCGCACGTGCTCGGCGTGCCGCCGCGTCTCCTCCCAGCTCAGCGGCGAGCCCTGCGACAGCAGCCCCATGCCGGGCCGGGCAGGGTGGCAGGGACAGGGACGGGGATAGGGACGGGGACAGGAGCAGGGCTGCGGGGCGAGGGGCAGCGGCAGAAGAAGCGGCGGCGGCGGCCAGCCCGTGCCCGGCGCCACACGTGATGGCGGCGTCGGGCCGTGACTCAGCACTTGGCGCCGCTCGCTCCGCCCCGCAATGCCGGGCCGGGCCGGGCGTGGTGCTGCTGCTGCTGCTGCTGCCGCTGCTCGGAGTACCACGGCTCGGCTGCTGCTGGGGCCTCGGGTGGGCCAGAGGGGGGTGGTGGGGTGGGTTAATTGCGGTTGTTTGGTCTGGAGGGGGAATAAAGGTGTTTGGAAGCGAGGCTTGTGCGTGCGGTCTCTCTGCTAGGGGGTGGGCGGCGGGGGGGTGAGGGAGGTGGAGGGGCTGGGTGGCTAGGGGCAGGGGGAAGGGAGAGCAGCCAGGCCGGGCCTGGCACGAATGGAAGCCGAAAAGACAAAAAATGGGTGAACGGCCACCCCCTGCTGCAGGGGTGAGCTTCTGCACCGACACGCTTCGTCAATATAGTCCCTAATGCTACAGCCAAGTGGCCTCAGTGAGTGCCTCAGTGAGGCACTCGAGTCCTCTTGAGACATACACGCATACATATTTCAGATTTAGAATGAGATTCCTCTTGAGACACATGTATATATTTCAGATTTAGAATGAGATTCCAACTTGTTACACGCTTAACATGCTCAGATGCACGGTCTGATTTTCAGATGGTGCTGTGTGGAGTCGGGAGTTGGACTCGATGAGCCCTGCGGGTCCTTTCCAGCTCGGGATATTCTGTGCTCCCTGTGTCTGCGGTATCAGAGAACGCGATAAATAATGGTATATTCAGGTGATCCTCCAGTTAATGGGCTTTTCTCAGGCTGCAAAGTGAAGTACGGCCAGCACGTGTTAGCACAGCTGGGTCTGGGGAAAATTTCTTCCTCAGTACCAAATCCAGCCATCACCATGAGCCTGGATATGTGAGCAAGGGGGGTCAGCCAGGAATGTAGAGCTGTGTGTAGGCAGGAAGACATCTTCTGGGTGTCACCTTGGCCAGGCTGATGTTCCTGATGAAAAAGGATGCTTCTGTGGTAAAGGGGCTACCAACTGTCCTAGCTCGGTGTCCCAACTAAGAGCTCCTAAAATGTGGACAGTGTACAGAAAGCTGTTGCATATTTTTTAGAGATCAGAGCATACCTCTGAAAAGAAAAAAAAAAAAAGAAAAAAGTGCATACAGATGTTTTGAATGGATTGAATGAGACTCAGACACCTCACCTTCCCAAGCCATTTCTGGTCAGGCTGCAGCACCCAAGTGAGCTGTGACTGCACCCTCTTGTGCCAAGAAGAGGCCTGGCTATGACGAGGCTAAAAATAAGTTCATTATCTGAGAGCTGCCTTGAAGGGAACCTGAACAATATTCATCTCAGCAAAGAGGAAGGAGGGAAATGTCATGTTGGGTATTTTAGATTTGATACAAAATAGAAGAAGGGCTGTATCAGTGTTATTGAGAGTGTTTTCTAAATGACGAGACAGAAAAAAGGAACGGAATGTTACATGAAGAGAAAGACTTGCTTCTGAGAAGAGTGTCCTTTATGGGTACCATTAAAAAGTGAGGGCTATAAGCAAGTCTGCAAAGGGAAATTCATTCTGCCTGAGCCCTAGTTTTTCCTTTTATTTACACAGCTATTTCTTCGTAGGCCTTTGAGAAAAGCATGGCTGGTATGCAGTAGGATTGCATAGTTAAGGGTCTGAGGATTAGTAGAATATTTAAAATGTGGTACAGCTTACTAATGGATTAATTATATTATTAGATATTTCATTAACTGAATGACTATCGACAAAAATTGCCTAATTGTCTTTATTCCAGGATACGAGGTACCTCAAGGATAGTACAGACTCCCAACACATTAAAATAATAAATCTAAAATGCATTAGTGGAAAGTAGAAAACAGTAAAGTAAACCCACTTCAATTTAAAATGTTTTGTGTCTTGGGTTATTTTTTAATGACTAAACTTTGCATAAAAAGGGCAGCATTGGCAAAACCATTACAACAAGAACAGCTGTGACCACTATAATTACAATTCCAGGTTTCATTTCTAATGCACCAGTTTTATGACTTTTTTAAAACTCATGGTTTTGGCTAAGATTTTCATTGCTGATCTCTAACTTGAAAACAATTTTGTTGCTGGTACAGTTGCAGATCTGGAGAAGGCCTGTTGAGTTTGAAGGAAAAGAATACAATCTTTTCCTTCAGCTAAAAAAAAACCACAAATTTCTCATTTCTGAAAAAATAGGAAGTAAAAAAATCTTACAATTGGCAACAGAAGCCTGATGAGGAGTATCCCTCATGTGAAAGGCAACTTCTACTTTATTTTTGGTCTGAGAGGACAAAGAGACTTTATGCACTGCCCTGTGTGTTTGAGGCCAATTGCACCAAAGGATGAAGATTCACATGTCAGTGCCACCATGCTGCCACCTGGTCTTATTTTTTCCATAACTTTAAGGTTCAAATGGAGCACCTGAGGACTGTGCTGCTGAGAGGGAAGTCTGTGAAAGAATTGGGTATTTGTTATGATCCCAAGGTGCTTTGAGTGCACCGCTGTGTATTATTGACCGTAATTGTTCTGTACGTTTCCAGCAACATACACAAATTTTCCAAACTACAGTCAGCTTTATGATAATACAGGGTGCAATTAAGCAGTGTCTTCATCTCTTCAGCTGACCGCTAATGCTACTCTTCGTCCTGAAATTCAAGAGCACATTTTCAGTGGCTATCTCTCCACAGTTATTTATGTTATGCTAATTCTTGAGTTATTTCAGTGTCACTGTCCACTTTCTTTTTCCCCTCATTCTTGTGCGCCTTATCAGCTATCAAGCTAGTACACTGTTTATAACAGAAAACCCAGATACTTTCCTTCTGCACCAGTAAAACTGATGAAAATGTAAACTCCTTTCTCACATTGTAATCTTTGGCCTAACAGTGTGACAAATCTGCTTTGTTTATGAGGTGTTTACTGTCTTCAGCTGAAGCTCTTTTTTCCTTCAGTTCTAAAAGTACGTGTTCTGGCAGCGTTGGGGTATATGTAGCCTTTTTTCTTTGTAGGGGACTGTGGCATGGAGGAGGAGTACAAGCTATTCTAATGCTGACGGCATCACATGCAGAAGTATTCATTTATGCATAGCATAAAACATGACTTCAAGACACACAAGCATTGTGTAATATTTGCATATGTCCATAATGTTGTATAATTATTTCCAGTACAGTTAATATGACTTATAGTTGCTTTCAGGGCACATACTATGAAAAAATAAAGCTTCTCCAGCCATCCACTGTTGTAGATGGTGTGATGAGTTTAGCTCAGAACTAACATCCCCAACCCCAAGACATGACTGCTTTCGCTGGACAGTCCAAAGGAAAATATTTTGGATTCATCTTTGAAATAAATTGTTTGCTAGAAAAGTATTTCATGGAGAATCACAGAATCACAGAATTTTCTAGGTTGGAAGAGACCTCAAGGTCATCGAGTCCAACCTCTGACCTAACGCTAACAGTCCCCACTAAACCATTTCCCTAAGCTCTACATCTAAACGTCTTTTAAAGACCTCCTGAAAAACATCCTTTACCTAAACTTAGCAACATGGAATTTTTATAAGGCAGACTCAGTCCAAATTCCACTTTAAGCCTTCCCTTCGCTCCAAGAAGATCTGTTTTATAACTGGGCCAAACCACTTTATTAGTTCCTTGTCTCTTGAGCAGCTGCTTTTCAGCCCCAGCTAGGGACTATTCCCAGTTCCCGAAACTGTATCTACTGACCGCACAGCAAATTACCATTTGTTTGGTAAATGTGACTAGGGACATGTGACTTTAGTGCATTTTCAATGTTTTATTTATTTATTTATTTATTTATTGATATTTAATTTGTTTGTTTTACTTTGGGCTCACATGAAGCAATTAGAATTGCTCTAATCAAATTACATGTCCCATTAAATAAATATAATCTGTTCCTTTTTATTCTCCTTGCTCTGATTTAGAACAGAAACTTGATGGAGGAGCCTTGCCTTGTATGAAAAGGAACACAAATTGATTGCATCCAGTTGTAAAAAGGAAATATTTATCTTTTTTCCAGAGATGGAAAAATCACTTCCAGGTGAGATTCAGGTGCTTGTTTATGACAGCATGATAGCATTGATGCAGCATAACACCTGTGCTAGAAAAAAAAAAAAAAAAGTACTGAAGTTACAAAATCATGAGTGATCTTACTTATCCTTGCCTTGAAAACCATTAGAAAAGCATTCTAAAACTAAATTCTACTCAAATTTAGGTATTAGAGATATGGAAGAGTTTTCCAGTTAAAGTAGTTGAGGAAAACAGCCCATGAATTTTTAAGTTGGAGATGCTAAGGTTGTTGGAAGGGGATGTATGGCCCGGTACGTGCAATAGCGAGCAGTTGGCCTTAGTGTTTATAGAAACTCCCTAGAGTACAACCCACTTCATCTTTTGGGTATCTGCTAAGTTGTTAAATCAGCTGCCACATAATCTAAACAAAGTAGTTTGGCGCTTCAAGAATATACCTACAGGGAGAGATGAAATGCTCATGGGTGAGACCAGTCATAGAATCACAGACTAGTTTGGGTTGGAAGGGACCTTCAGTTGAGTTCCAACCCCCTGCCATGGGCAGGGATGCCACCCCCTGGACCAGGTTGCTCAAAGAACCATCCCTCAGAATGCTTCTTTTTACCAGCTGTCACTAGACATAACAAGTAAAAAGTAGATGTCTTGTGATGAGGCTGATATTACAGGGAACAAAGAAACACGTTTTTCTTCATGAATCATCAGAAAATTTTTAGAGTAGCATTGTTCAAAGTGATTATTGAGTTGACATTTCTGAATCTTGTGTTATTCTGTGAATGCAGTGAAGGGTTCAACCGGAACAATCCACTTTCAGAGTTTTTAGAATAATATCTTTGGTAGGAAAAAAAAAAACCATTGTATTTTTTGATGCAAATTTATGCTTTCAGGTCTATAATTTACGATGTGCACCTGTGTCCAGTACTGACTCAGGTGAGCAGCAGATATGGTAATTGCCTTATTTTGAGCTAGGAGACCTCCAGGCATTTCATCAGGCACTGGAGAGACCTGTGCTCAAGCAATTATTTCTCAATGTAGAAAGTCTTCCAACTAGTAACTTGAACTAAATAATCTGTTTCAGGCAAGGTGAGAGTCACAACACTGAAAAGCTTCAAGTGAAGGATCTTCAAATGAAGGCCTTCCTGTTCTGCAGTGAGGAAAATTTTAATGCTGATTCCTCTCTAAGCTAATTTCTCAATTAGTGTGTGAAAGACACTGTTGTGACTTCTCAGCATTGCTTTAAACTTTTTCTTGCTCTCAGCCTCTTGTTCTTCACTGGATGTATGGAATCCTACTGTACTAGGATTAAATTCTGTCATGAGCCTGAGTGGTGGGTTTCTAGTTTTTTGTAGGATTTCTCATTTATACAGTTGGCTTTGACGGTTAGAGTTTTTTACTTATACACTTCAATGGAAATTAATCGTGCATTTCAACGTTCAAAGTTTCATGCTTTTATGTCAAAATAATCTTTATCTGATTTTTTTTACAAACTTATCACTTTTTTTTTTTTTTTTGTAACAAACTTGTTGTTCTTGCAAACAACTTGAATTTCTAGTTTCTTACTAGCTCACATGTTCTTTTTCTGTGACTGTGCGCAACACATGATTAGGGTGTCTTTATTAAATATGGCATATCTAACCTGTCCGTGAGTGCTGGTAGGGGTTGTAGCAGATACTGTATTGTGCAAGTTATTCTGTGTGCAAACTGCTGAGCTGCTACCTCTCAGAACAGTCTAGTGATGCCTGTTGCATCTTGTTCATCTTTTAGCCCTGTTGCACCTTTCCTCCTGCCACTATCTGTTCCCTTGGAGATTCTCTCATCATTGTGTCCTAATCTCTCCTAAAAAGAGTCTTCTTTGGCGATGCCCACAAGATACAAAGTGCTTCCAAGAAAAGTAAGAACTTCCAAATTATTTTCCAGTTTATCTTGTTTTCAGCATCTTCTAAGCTGGAGAGTCTATGTTACAGGACTATCTTAATTTTGTTTCTCCAAAGACTGGCCTAGTTGTTTTCTTTTTCTTTCTTAGTAAGTAATAACTGTGTGATGTAGAACAAAAGAATGCCAGGTGCTCAGTGACAAAGCAGAAGACTGACTACCTTCTCGTCCTCTCTGCATGCCAAGCTGTTTTATTTAACATGTCATTTCATTCACAAGGAATATCAGAAGTGGCAAAAGTCCTTTTTAGGCAAAAGATGCGAAAAACAATAGAGTCATGACCTGAAATAAACGCTGTGTGCAACGTCCTTCCAAAGGCTCTGCTGACAGCTCAGTTTTCCAAAGGACTGAATTCAGACGTGCGCAGTTTAATAAAGTAGCTGAATTCCTTCATTATTTGGGGTCCTCCCACAGGTAGGACTGTCAGTCTGTGTGCTTTTCTTGCATTGGAAGAAGGCACACTGAAAACTCCGAAGTCCACAATCAGCTTCTGCCAAAAACAACCCACAAAAACCCCAAGCGTTAGTTGAGTATTAGTTGAAACATTCACAAGTTAGTTGAAAAGTAGCATAAATACATCACATTTTTCTCTTTAGCAACTAACTGCTTTTTCTTTCCTGCCATTCCCAAATTGTGGCATATTTATTTTATATGGAGAGGTTTAGCAGCTAAGAATGAAATATCGGTCCATAGTGGAAAATACCATAATTGCTAAGAAAGATGCAAAAGTAACAGCTCATACCTGGGCTTTAACACCATGTTTCAGCCTTGAGTATTTTCGAGACCAGGAAAGCAAAGCAGAGCCAGTGACCTGCTGTGCCAGGTACACCCTGGAGGGGTGAAATGGCCATAGGACCATGCTGTACCCATGCCTTGGGGCAGGCCATGGTGGTGGCCTGGGTTCCATCATCCCACCTAGAGACATGTTCTCCTGCCCAGCAGCAACCTGGACAACAAGCTTGTCCCGTCCTGGCAGCAGCTTCACGCATCCCCTTGTAATCAGGTCTCCTTGCCAGGAAAGCAGACAGCCGGGAGCTGTGTAGGTACCTAACATGAAGCTCAAGTTTTTCTGCACCCACTCACATTCAGGTCATGTCCAGCTCAATGTACTGAGCTGTCACATTATTAGATCTGCAAAGCTGGAAATACCACAAATTTCCCAAGACAGGGTCTGTCATTTTTCCCCACTTTGTGTAGCTGTTCGTTGCCTGGCAGCTTTTTGTGTGTTGCAGCTCTGTCTCCCTTAGTTGTTCAATTCTCTTACTATGTTTTCAGTTATGGTTGATTGATTTGTGGTGAGGGTGGTCAATATTGACAAGATCGCTCATTCTGGAAACCTTTGGCCATGTAACAATGAATCAAATGGCAATAATCCTCTTGTGTTTTAAAGGGGCATGCATATAGGCATTTGTACCTTAGAAAAAACAGCAGGGGAAACAAACTAACCTTCAAGAGGAAAATAAGATAGAGCAGGACTTTATAAGATTAGAGCCTTTCAAAAACCTTATTGGAAGCTTTGAAAGCCCCTAAATGCAGAGTACAGAGTCTCAAAAATGATCTGATTTGAACATTTAAGTCCCAGGCAGTAGCTTAATCTTAAGAACTGCATCTGGTTAGAAAGACTGAGGCAGTCTTCGAGTACCCTTTGGTATTTTACTAACAACCAGGACATCATTTCCCTTAAAGTCTAACCCACCATTCACATAGCAAGAAAAATAACAACCTACAGGCTTTTATAGGTTAAAAGTAGTGGCAGTAGTGGCTGCCATTGTCAACTGTTGAAAAGCAATCTCAAATTTTTATTGAGTGCCATACCTTAGTTCCTGCATGACTTATGGCTCTGATGGCTAGTGAAGAATAGTTTATTTTCAGACATAATTTTGCACCAAAGCATTTTTTTTTCAGGAACATATTGAGAACCAGGATACCTTGAGTGGCAAGTGCAGAGAAAATAGTCTACTAATAGTCGCTCACTGAATAGTCTCCAGAGATCAATTACACCTTCTTCAGTTGCAAGTTTATCTCAAAATCTTTAATTACAAAGTCCCTGCATCTCATCTACTTCATATTGCGTATTGTGTATAATCTACTTCATCTGGAGTATAAAGTTCTACTGAAAACTTGAAAATTATTGGAAATGTGTTCTCTTCTTCTCCTTGATGAAATTGGTTGCTTGGTGATTTTCTAAAGGTTTTGGGCAGAGCCCAATGCAAAATCAAAATAGTAAGAGGAAAACTTGAAAGAAGAAAACACTGAGAGAAAAACAAAACAAAACATTTTTTTAGAATATTCTTTGTGTAACTGTTAACACCATTCATACCTCCATAGTATTTTCACCAGACAAGTGTCTCTTCCAGAGAGAAGTTGGAAATGTTTGACATGGAGACTCCATGTCAAAGGG
Organism: Netta rufina; assembly: GCF_964035555.1. NCBI lineage: Eukaryota > Metazoa > Chordata > Aves > Anseriformes > Anatidae > Netta > Netta rufina. The sequence continues at coordinate 96,620,863 of NC_140125.1, read as the reverse complement.
AATTAAAGCAGAAGATGCTGAAAATGTCAATTTCAAAAGCTGGCCTAGTACTTAGAGCTATAGAACTTTTTAATATGTTTGTATTATTTATAGCACCTCTGAGGAACTGTCAAGTGAGAGTAAGCATAAACAGCTCTATATATACAGGTAGACAAATTAATGAGCAGAGATTTCAAGCTGCTCTGGGTAGGATCCAGGATATTTCATTTAAGTACCTAGAATAATTATTGCTTTACCTTAACTGTAGGTCTCCAGCTGCAGGGGCAGATCCAGGTATCTTAGAGTAAGAGCCTAAGTTTCCTATAAAGCCTGCTGTGAAATTACTGTGTAAGAAAGAGTAGAGACAGGTACCTGTGGACATGGGTACTGGGACCACCAGTGAATTATGCAGTGGCCTGGCAGACATGATGTGTCATCCTGCTCTCTCCTGTTCCCTGTGCTTGCACTGGCACAGTCATTTGTGCATCTCTGTAGCTAACTGGAGCCAGGAACTGGTTAGCAGCATCCCTGCCCCATGTCAGCTTTTCAGGGTAGAGCACTGTGCCAAAGAGGACTGTTGTAAAGGTCAGGACTAATGAGAGACCTGCTGGGCAAAGCCACGTATTCCCTAGCAAACCCCTGACGTGGGACTTGGACCTGCTGATGGTGGCCTTCTGGTCTTCTGGTGCAGAAGGTCAACAGAGCAGGTGAATGAAATGTGCCTTCAGTCCCCTCACCCCTTCTCAGACTGGTTTCCTTTGGGAGGCTTGAGAATCCATATTCTCCTGGGTGTTCAACCACTGACACTAAAGCAATGACCATAAAATAATAAAGATATGCAAATAGCTCTTGAAATAGAGCTGCACCTTTGTATGTCAGAGTCTGCATTGATAACCTTACTTTATTGCAAAAGTGTGCAAGGTACATGTTTCGGTTGTTTATATTCCCTGTTTAAGCACAGGCTCTGTATACATATATATATATACACACACACACACAAACATGTATATGCCTGTCATGTGGCATTCTTGAAGATTTTCATTTTAAGCACGAAGAAATAGTTAATGCTTAGCAAGTGAGGTAAGAGTTGGAATCCACACCAAGCTTTGCATTAGTAGATCCCTAAAGGCTCTGTTCAACTATTTGAGGTTTATAGAAAATAACTGCCTAGTTTCTCCTCAATGCCTGTAAATGATTCTTTGCCTCGGATTCTTAGCCTTGCTAATACTGCCAGTAACAATAATACAGTGCCCGCGTGGTAAACCAGTCATTCGCATATGTATCTTCTTTAATCTTTGCCCAAATCCCCATTTCCGCGAAAGAATGCATCGGGCACAAAGATAAGAGTAGAGGAAATTTAACCCTTGCCCCAAATAACCTGTAACATACTGTAATGTTTTATCACAGGAACTGTACTTTGTACAGTTGTGTAAAAAAGAGCATCTGCCTGCCAAACCCTGGTCGCATGCTTGGTGGTGCTGACACCAGGACTCCCCTCAGTTTTGCCCATGGGATCAGCTGCTATCACCCGTTTCTTTCCAAAACTAGGGCCATAGGATCCATTGGTGCTCTTGCTCCAGGTGGAGACAGAAAGGGCAGTGCCAAGGCAGTGATGCTGATGTGTTTTCTGTCCACACACAACGCAAAGGGGCAGAGAAGGCTGAAAGGGTCACACCATGGGCTATTCTAGTCACACAGCAGATAGAATAACCCACCAAAAGCCTTCATACTCAACATAATTTAATCTAGTGCTAGTTATTTTCTTCTCAGGCATTGAAACAAGGAATTGTGGTACTTTTTAACCTCCCTTTTGGTATATCCATGTGCAGGTTTTGGTCCCATGGATCATCCTATGAGAAACCCTTCTACTTCTGAAATTTCTCATGACTTCTGTTCCACCAATCTGCCCTAATCTTCCTTTTCACAAGAGCTGTATAATTTGTGGCACTCCACCAAGGTCTTCAACTTAATTCTGTAAGAGATGCTCAAAATACCAAATAAAACCATATTTATTACTATGTGTAACAGGAGATTAAATTTGTTAGTGAGCAAAAGTGTGTTCCAGACACCTCATGAGTAAACCGCATTCTCAGCTAGGTCAGCAAACACTAATGAAGCTGAAATGTCAATATGCCATTTCAATTCTGAACAAACAGACCAAATAGATCGAAAAAGAATTGTTGGTCTTCCACTGAATGGTTCAGGTATTCAAATAATTTTCACAGAATCACAGAATTGTAGGGGTTGGAAGGGACTTCGAGAGGTCATCGGGTCCAACTGCCCTGCCAAAGCAGGTTCCTCAGAGCAGGCTGCCCAGGTAGGTGTCCAGACGGGCCTTGAATATCTCCAGAGAAGGAGACCCCACAACCTCCCTGGGCAGCCTGTTCCAGTGCTCCGTCACCCTCACCATGAAGAAGTTCTTTCATGTGTTGGGGTGGAACTTTCTGTGCTCCGTTTTGTGGCCATTGCCCCTTGTCCTGTCCCCACAAACCCCTGAAAAGAGGTTGGCCAAATCCCTCTGTCTCCCACACTTCAGGTATTTATACACATTGATGAGATCCCCTCTCAGTCCTCTCTTCTCCAGGCTGAACAGACCCAGATCTCTCAGCCTTTCCTCATAGGGAAGATGCTCCAGGCTCCATATCGTCTTTGTGGCCCTCCACAGGACTCTTTCCAATTTTGCATCCTACTTGTTTCTTTCTTTGGCAGCTTATATTCCTAGAAATATCTTCAGCTCCTGAAAAGAACCGGTGGACTATGAGCTCAGTGGTGCTATTTACTGCCTGTGAGGAACCATATCATGTGAACGAAGAGCTCTGCAGGTTGCTATCACACCACTGCTCCCATATGCCACATCAACACTGCTGTTAGAAGATGTAGCCATTAACCATGGACTGTCGTGGGGTTGGTGGTGTTACCACACTTGTTTCTCAGAACATTTTGCAGAAAGAAAGACATGCTCCTAATTGACCATGCAGGTTGTGTGGAGGTGAGGCCTAGGTTCTTGGAAGACAACAGTGCTACAGCTAAAAAGAAATGCACAACTCTCAAGGGATATCAGGGTGCTTTGGAAATGCTACTAGATACTACTGTACATTTTAGGCTTCTAGACACATTTAATATTTGGTCTCTGAGGTAGTTTTCTCTTGAAGTTCATTATGTTCTCCATATATTACACTATTGCTTACCTTTCAGAGGCTGTATAATTACTGATGGGCTGTGGATGGCTGTTAAGACAAGTCTATAGGGCAAGTAACAGGAATTAGTGTCTGCAACAAAGCTGCCAAGGGTGAAGTTATGTGTTCAGTCTTAACATGACCTAACAGCTCATTTCCACATACAGGAAGAGGCTTTGTGCCCTTCTTACCGCTCTCCTTGCCTTGGCCCTCATCCTCACACTTGCACTGGCTTGTGTTTTTCTGACCCTGCACCAAGCTGATTCCGTTTACTGGAAACAAAAGAAGATTAAACTGGAAAAAAGGTGAATTTGACTTACACCATAAAGGTACTGAAGAGCACTAAAGCTAATGCTAATGGATAGGATTATCTGTTGGGTCTTGGTCTCAGGAAAGGAAGAGGAGGAAGAGGAATCGAGATCTTTATGGTATTGGCAAGCTGGTGAACCAGCTTTTTTTGTAATTTGCCACTACCCCTGAATAACAAAGGACCAAGTTCTGTTCATGCACAGTCTCCTCTTAGCAGCATTCTGCATACATGGATTTTTTAAAAAATTGCATTTATTTATTTATTTATTTATTGTATTTGCTCTTATGAATTTGTCTTTCATGAAGTGATTATATGTGGATAAGATTCTGACTACAATATTACGGGCTAGCCAATGTGACAACAGCAAGAAGGCTTTGCTCAAAGGAAGAAGGTCAATAAAATCTGGGTATTTTGTAAGCTCATCTTTCAGCTTCCTCCAAGAGATGACTGCAATATCTCCTACCATCTCCACAGGACTTAGGTAGGCTTTCTTTCTCCACTTTTGTTGTTGTTTGTTTATTTGTATCTTAGATTTCTGGAAACTTCGAAAAGAAACTTCTCATATTCCTCTCAAAAATCTGTAGAGAAACTATGAAGCTATACAGCAGTTAATAAATGTGCTGCCCAGAAAGGTTTTATGTGATTCAGTAAGAGGAAAAGAAAGAAAGCTAATGGTTGTCAGCAAGTAGTAATCACTCCAGTGTTCAAAGTGTATTCCAGATGAACTCGGACATTTTCTGTTTCTACTGAAGTCAAAGACAATATTTCTGTTGGCTGCAGAGAGACGAGTTTTAATGTCATAAATTCTGAACTGTTCTCTTTTTCAACCTAAAATAATAAAATATGGTATTATTTCAGAACTGATACCAGATAACTGATATGTGGATTCATCATTCATTTTAACACTTATCTGACTGTTTCCTCATTCTACTGCCAAAGCTGGTTTAAAAGAAAAGAAAGGCACCTCCCAAGCTATCTTCTCTTGAAAGGTCATATAAAGTTTTCCATTTTTTAAGCTCTGCAGGAAACGGAACTTTAGGCTCATTAAAACAAAACCACAGCAAGAACAACTCATCTTCCTCACGCAACAGCATCTCGGGGTGAGCACTGCAATGACTCATTGTTGCCTTTGGCACCCTGCATGAGATAGGCATGTGTGGTGGGCAGGTATGTGGGAGCATTGGGTGCATGGAAGCAGATGGGCTAAATGCCAAATGCATGCCAAAACAGTGACATCCTCGGCAAAATGGTTGGTGGGGAACAGGGCAGCTGCCTGGACACAAGCTACTGAAAGTAGGCAAGGCATCCACTCAGTGCTGCAGATACAACCTAGGACCTCGTGGACCCTCATGCCCTCTATGCCAGCAGCTGGAGGCTAGCCACAGTATTCTAGAATGTTCAAGAGTTCACCTACATATGAAAACATGCATCTTTCTTGAATATATACAAGCGGTAGTATGTAGAAGTCATGGTTGAAAGATGTAACCCTCACAGAGAGCACACCTGTTGGTTTTCCTGAACAGATTCTCCTCTGACACCTCTAAGTGGATTATGGGGTTCCAGTTAAGCCTCTTTTTAAGAAACAGGGTGTTTGTGTTGCTTTGTACTTTGTTGTAGCGCACCTCTGAACAGATTGGAAGTGCTGTAGTGCAGCTGCCACTGCCTTACAGGCAGCTCTCAGCCTAGTGCTCCTTGTGCCACAAATACGGCCTTCACGTTGTCTCCTGCAAGAAGCTTTGCCTTATTCCAGGAGTTTTGGCCCATCTGCTCACCTTCAGGATCCTTCTAAGAGAGCAGTCCATTCTTCTATGGGCATGCACATAAGCATTGGATATGGTGGTCATTTCGGGGATAGATCAGAGGGAATTGAAAGTTTTCAGCTTTGCACGTCTCTGTAATACCCTGCGGCATTTTTCTGTACTCTGCAAACATTTCCTACAGGCGGTCAGAAAAGAGGCAGCCTGAGGTCTTTGGTGGAACTGTGTCCAGTGAGAGGACAAGATGAACATCTTCTGGGGTGAGATGAAAGACGCCGTTCCCTGAAGGGTCTCAGATGCATTTGCTGCGGAATGTGAAGGTTTCAGGGATGGGTCAGAAGTTGAAAGGAAAGCAGGACTAGTGCCATGGCAAACGCAGCTGGATATCACTGTGTCTCACAACCTGCAGGAGGCAAGACCTGAAAACAAGATTTTCACAGCTTCGTTGGTCTTTGTGTTTTAGTTTCTTGTCTTGGACTATTGAATCTTAGCACTCATCTGCAGATGAATGTTACTGGGAGTTGAACTTTCAAAATAAAGTGTTGTATTTTTAATTTTCTATTCCAGGTCATGTTGGGAAAGGGTTTAGTAAGCAATGCAGGGTGCATCTCTCTGAATGACAGTGCTAATAAAAATCCTGGCTAGACTGTCTGTAAGAAACCTCTGCTGTTCCTGTGCACTGAATGAAGCAGGGATCTCTTGAAAGGAATACTAATGCAGTGGTACCATTAAAAAGGTGTATTGTAATATATACACAACAGAGTGCCACGTTAAAGGTGAACTTAATTCTGGCATTTAATGATATTAGAGGCTTTGCAATGTTAATTTTCATTCAGAGCAGGCCTATGTTGGGGCTCCTAACTTTACAAGAGAGAAGCTGGAAACACAGACTTCCTATGTGAATACCAGCACGTGGACACTTAGGTGTTCATCAGCAAGTTAGATGCTTCAGATTTGCTGTACTGACCTCTGCCATTTGGACACACGCACCGAGAGAGGCTGTCCTCCCTGGGAGTCAGTCAATGCCCAAAGGACCCTAAAATGTGTATTCCTACTGCCTCTCACAGATTACTTGCCAGTAAAATAAACCTTATATTCCTGGCTCCAGAAGAAGTTGTTATGAACTGAGCACAGAACTATACAGCTATTTGCTTTTCACCATTTCTTTGTGATAAACGTGCACCTTATGCAGGCCCATCCAATGAGTTGCTGTCTTCTAGCAAAAGCTCGTGGTGCTCTCTGGATAAGCTGGCTAATTCCATCTGCATCACGTAGCTGTTCTTGTGCCCCCAGAAAACCTCAGCTTTCTGCTTCAGTATGGGACTGCCTGGGGTTGAAAGTAATTCAAACTTGTGGTTGTTCTTTGTGTCTCTGTGTGTCGTACAATGGTTATAAGTAGCCATATATAACCATGGTTATATGGTTATCGTGACAAACTACATTACTGCATAAGTCGGCAGCAGTACTATGAAAAGCAGTTCATCAGTTCCTTAGTAGTTGGAATATGATGACACTTGGAATAATCTAAGAGGATCAAATCTTCTTTAAGAAAACAAATGAACAGATCCTTTTTATGAGTTCCTTTTAATTTTCCTTGACATACCGACAAATGAAGCCAGGAAGATATGGACTTCTTTTGGGAGGAAATTGATCCATTTGCTATCTCTGCTGACTGAGCTGTGTCATGCTATTTCACTGTGCTAATAAGAAAGATGAGTGACTCAGCATCTGCAGCTTGTAATTCAATATCAGGTGAAAAGTTGGACAGCGTGTCAACATTTCATCCTGATGTTAATGTATTATCTAAAAGAAAGTCCAAAGGGCAGCCTTTTGGAATGTGAATAGATGAATATCTTTAACCTTAATTAGTTTTAAGTTATCTGCTTGTTTTCTAGTTGGCACCTCTTCTTCCTAAATGATTAAATTACTCACATGAATTAAAACATCAAATTTGCCACAGACTTTGCCTCTTTCCCACTGAGAGTGGTAGGAAGCAGTATAAACCAGAAAGAATGGATAATTGTGACAATTGACATTTTCTCTTCTGATTAATGTGCTGGTTTGTTTTAATCCTTTGCACTGTAAATTATTTCTAAAAGCTTCAAGTGGAAAATCCATCTGTAAACAGACTCCCAGTACTTACAGGCAACACAGTTTGCACAGTAGTCACAGGAAAAAAAATAGGTGCAAGAATTAAACTCATAGGAAACTCAAGTGACTTCCTTTTTGAAGCATGTGCCTGCTTGTGGGGAAAAAGGGGCTGGAGGAGGCAGTCTTGAGATATTTCCCAGGGAATTCACAGGGTAGCAGCAGCTACAGGTCAGTGCCCAGGTCAGTGAGCAGTATGGCCCAAATCTACTAATTAATTTCACAAAGAAATGAGAATTTGTCAAGGTGTGTAGTCACTACCAATTCTCTATACCATTATGCATATAGTAAGTCCTCTTCTCTCTAAAAATAATTAAAAAAAAAAAAAAAAAAAAAAAAGGAAAAAAGAAAATCAGGCTCAATGTAAATTTCATCTAAATTTGAAAAAACAATTTATTTGTAACGTGGTGCTAAATTTGCTGAAGGAGGTCCTTGGTCAACTCTTGTGTTAGCCTCTACTTCTCTGTGAAAGCATAGAGCCCTGCTCTCAGGTTGTGATGAGGGCCATGTACCACATGCCCTTCCATGTGAAAATGTCCCTTTACGTGAAAAGTCCCTCTAATTTCTGTCCAGTCATTCTCTGTTGGCCCTGTTTCACATGAGCAAACTTGCTAACAAACCAATAACTTCGTATTTGCACATTATGCGGGGCATGAAACGCCCATAGCCACGTGGCACTGAGATGGTTTGCCATTGCACAACTCCCCTCTGCTATCAGCATGAGAAAGCTCACACTCCTTCACTGGGCTAATAAGAAACAGTGCCAAAGACACAGGAGAAAGTCTTCATTTTATTAAAATTTTATGTCTTTTTAACACAATGCAAGGATTTTACACATTTTTCTATAAATATATATATTTTTTTCCATCTAAAATTCCCTAGTGCTCTAATCTCAACTGCCACAAAATGGCATTTTTCTGCAACTCTCAGTGCACCCAGAAACTTGACCTGGACTTTGAGGGCCAATTCCCTGGGGTTTAGAAGATGCTCCTTTTACAGTGTGGACCTCTGAAAGGTCCACAGAAAGGTCCGTGTACAGAAACCCTGCAGTCAGGATTTCTGTACATGGAGGACAAGGATCTGGGGGACAGGAGCCTGCAGATACAGATGGGGAATTATCCAAAAGATTGGTCTTTAACAGAGAACAGTGGATTAATTGGACAAATATCTCATAGACGTGCATCGCTTTTAACCAGTACTTCACACCAGAGGAGTTCTCTGGGGATGTGCCAGGTCTCTTGGCCAGCTGCTGGGATAGGACACAGCCTTGCAGTGCTCTCTGCTTGTGAGCCGACATCTCATGCTTCCTTTCAGCAGAGCTGGAAGAGTGGAAAGCTTTTATATATTGCAGTTGCATCCAGAGGGACTAGCCTGTGAGCTGGGATGCCCTTGGGTCATCCCACGTGAAGAATAGCCTGTGTGTCCTGGGGGCTGGAAGGAGGAGCCCCATGTGATGTTGGCAGCTGACTGCTTTGTCTGGCTTTTTGTAAAACGGATGGAATGAATACTTTCAGAGTCTCCTCTCCTGCTTTCTATTTATTTATTTAATTATTTTTATTTTTTATTTTATATTCTGGTTTAAAATAACCATTGCTATTTGCAAACCATATGACTTGCAGAGCCCAGTAAGAGAAGCAGTCATGTGCCTTCCACAGTCACGAAGAAAAAGCTGAAGAGGACTGTTCCACTAAGGGTGAGAAGTCCATACAGGGGCAGGAATTATATCTTTGAGCTGACATTAGCAAGAATCAGTGCCAAAAGATGGAGCACTGCTTCTTCCCTCACTTGCTCATTCTCACCCTCTCCCTTGCTCTTGGTGCACACACGAACACCAAGCCCCGCACAACAGCAGGATGCAGCAGGAGGAAAGCACTGGAGCAGCAAGCACGCAGCTCCTGAGCAACAGCCCTGAAAGGGATTTCCTGGGCTGATTCCAACACTGAAGAGATGAGCATGGGGCCACCATGAGGATGACAAGCTGGAAGGTGTCCACACCCCAGCTGTCCTGGGATTTCACTGATGAGGTAAGGGGAGAGCATTTATGGCACAACTGTGTCTTGCAACCCTTCTTTTCACAATGGAGTTGAACAAAGTGAACTTGTGTGTCTGTGTGTTGAGAAAGAAATTCAGTAAACGTGCTGCAGTGTTGTAGAGCACACGTGGATCTGCTCTGTAGACCTTGGTGGGGATCTTTTGGGCCAGCTCCAGGCTTGCAGAAACAGAGGTGTGTGGTAATCCAAGCTGAACCCAAAAACGGGCATGTAAAAAAAATCTTCAAGGTCCTTTGCAAGTTGTGTTTTTATCACTGTTATTATTTTTGTAACACAGAACTACTATTATCATCTTGTCAAAACCCATGCTTGTGTGGCTTCTCTTCCATCTTCTGGCTTTCATCACCTTATTTCTTTACCTATGACTGCAAAAACACACATCAATTGCCGGAAAAGCTTGCCAAAGACAAGAAGGTAAGTGAACTCGTTTACCTTTGTAAAATAAGACAGCTTGTTGGTACTTGCTGTCAAAAAATGTGCAGTGGTTTTAACAACTGGAAAGATGGTGGTGACACCAGCATTAGGGTGCCTTGTTTTAACTGCACACACACGTGCAGAGCTGCTGAGCAGATGGGGAGGGCTCGAAAAGAGGCAGAAAATCGCCTGAAGTCTGGAAAAGCTGCCACGTAGACTTTCTTAAAGCCATTAAAGTGATAAATGCAATTTTCTGAACTTAATTTTTCAAAGAAAGAAGGTGTCTCAATTTGAGACATATTATCTTTTTCAGTATACTCTCTACTTTGATGAATAGCTCTGAATTTTATGCAGGAATTACTATGTGCTTCTTTTGGCAGTTTATCATGGGGGAGACCAGACCTTAAATATTTCAATCTGATGTACAGGCCTGGAATCTACAACTGATTGAGTGATGCAACAAGTAATTTATTTATTCATTAAACGTAGCATCTTCCTCTGTGGAAATACACAAATTTATTTTTATTTTCTCTCACTTCCCCAGTAGTTTTTGATTTTTCAGCTTAACATCCTGAGGAAGGAAGGCTTCGGTGACCACATCTGTCCACCTGTCCCTGTCTAGTATCTTTCAAACCAACTTTCTATCAACTTTCAGATCAACTGCTGAATTTTAGCATTGTGCAATAGCGTGGCACACAGCTCACAGGCACTGGAACAGGATTCATTTCACCTAAGTTTAGCCTTCAGACATGGTATCAGTGTCCTCATCTGAGACAGTCACCTTAGGTTGTCCTTACAGTTAGTGGAGACCAGCTGGCACCTTTCAGCATGATTCAAGTGACCTGATTTAGACGTCTATTTTGGGGTGGGATGAATCACAGACTAAGTCTGCCTTCCTCTCTGTACTGTTCAGTTGGGATGATCGGTTGAGATGAAGAATGGCAAGTAGTGGAGTTCTCTGCAAGACTTCTGAGCACCAGGTATAGATAAGAAAGGAAATGTAATGCCTTCCTTGAAGCAAAAGCTGAAGCATGTGCACAGCAGCGACGGTGTCTGGGGAGCACATGCCCCATGTCAGGAGCTGGAGGCAGCTCACGGTGCCCTTCACCTAGCTGGTATTTGGAGGATGTGCCCAGAAGATGAATGCATTGCCAAGGTGAGGAGAGTCATGCAGGGCTTTTGGACCAGGAGAGCTGCCAGCGTTATTGTGTTGGGTGGGTAAGAAAATAAGACATGAGTTCATAAAAACAAGACTTCACTGGATTTACTGCTCACAGAATTAATTGCTTTTCCCCATGAACTCACCACAACTCTGCAGGCTGTGACTGCTCGGATAAAACCACTTCTAAACCAACCCTTTCATCATCCAGAAGCCAAGTCCTACCTCTGATCAACATACAATGCCAACTTCAATTTCCAGCTTAGTAATTTTCAAACAAACACTTCTGTGTTTTTCCTCACAGCCGCTCTCTCTCCTTAGAAAAAGCTGCTACAAACACTTTCAAACTAACTCATTCTCTTCTCTGAAATTCCCCAGGCCTGCCTAAGCCCTCATGATGACTGAGTGGTTGCTCTGCTGAGACTGCTGCCCAGGACTGACCGTCTCTTTTTCCTGTTGCTGTCCATTTGATGGCTCCCAGTCCAAGTTCTCTGGGTCAGAGCATCTCATTGCTATGTGTGGTAGAAGTCTTGGCCAATAAACCTAAGTTTATAAAATGTATGGTAATGGAAATAGATAAATAAGAATACATTACTGTTCTGGTTCTGTTCTGAATGCGTGAACATTGGTGGTATTCATTTTAAAGTGAAGGGTCTGGGGCTTGTTATGACAATGTCTCTAAAATAGAACCACAGAATGGCTTGGGTTGGGAGGGACCTTAGAGACCATCTGGTGTCCCCCCCAGCCATGGGCAGGGACACCTCCCACCAGACCAGGTTGCCCAAAGCCCCATCAGCCTGGCCTTGAGCACCTCCAGGGATGAGGCATCCACAGCTTCTCTGGGCAACCTGTGCCAGGGCTTCACCACCCTCTGAATAAATAACTTCCACCTTATATCTAATCTAAACCTACCCTCTTTTGGTTTAAAGCCATTCCCCCTTGTCCTATCACTGCACTCCCTGACAAGGAGTCCCTCCCCAGCTTCCCTGGAGGCCCCCCTGAGGTACTGGAAGGCTGCTATAAGGCCATTGTATACTTTCCTCTGAAGTGTTTTCAGGTTAATCTCAGTCCCTTGGTTGTTTGTATGGGGAGACTGAGAAGCAGGATCGAGCCATACCTGCAGGAGGGGCAGACGCTGGCAACAGCAACATCTCACAGGAAGGAACAAGAACACAGGAGGCGTATCTCAGGAGCCTGCTAACCCCGGTGATATGACTGAATGAAAAGAGTCATCCCCACCCTAATAACCTTCATAAAGTTGTGCTTTGTCACGGTGACTTTCTGTGTTTAATAAAGCAGGGCATTAATCAAGGTTGGCCTTGGTGAAAAGGCAGTTGCTCCCACAAGCATGTTCTCTTCTTGGAATCACTCATTAATGCATATTTATTTAGTAATTTACTTTCTGGGTATAATTCCATTCATGTTCACTTTTTCATTATCAGCAAAGCATAACTCATTGCCCTGCTTTTCAAAAGGCAACACTGGGATAGCTCGGTGTTTGCTCAAAGCCAGGGAGTGCATCAGTGACTCATCAGAAGAGCAGTTTGAATGGCAGGCAGTTTTTGTCAACATTTAATTCCAGGAAAATCAAAATAAGTCATACAGGCTGGAAGAAAAACTTCAAAACAAATGGACTGGAGCAATCAGTCCCAAGTTGATGCTGTCCATAAGTTGGCTTAGAATTGTACTCTGAATGACAAGCAGTGAATGCTGGTTCCCCCTTTCATCTGCAAAAGCTCCATTCTCTATAAATCTCCAGCAGGGGTCCATGATTCCTGCCCGTGGTCCATGATTCCTGCCCGTGGTCCATGATTCCTCCTTTTGGGTATCTCTGTCCTCCTGGTGGGACAGCAGAAGGAGGCATGGCACATTGCAAGCAGTACTCTCGCCATCCTCTTGCTGTCAAAGCACAGGTCTTCTGGTCATGATGTAAATGAATAACTCATCCCTCAGAGCTTTCCAGTTCCACTGCTGCCAGCCATGTCCTTGGGTACCAATACTGACAATTCCTTTGTCCTTTGCTGCTTTGTCTGGTATTCTCACATATTTTCATTTCTGTTTCACCTGTAGCTATCTGACTATTTTTTGGTCTTTGCCATAGGGTTGCCTTCCAGGGGCTGTCTTGCAAAACATGATTGATGGCAGTGTTCAGTCACTTGGAGTAAGTCAGATATAGGAAGGCTTGAAAGGAGTCTCTGAACTGCCTGTGTGCATGCACACCCGTTGTAAGGCTCAATAAAATAAGCTGTCCCTGAGCAGGTAGTTCAGGTTGCCTTGTGGTGGGTGAAACAAAAGCGGGTGGGAGTCTGAAATTAACAGACACAACAGCCTCAAAACAAAACTTCAAACCAAAGAAACTTTCAAGTGCAGGTACAAATATACAGTATCTAGAGTGGAATCCAGTTCATTAACATGTCTATTTGTAGATTAACGTTGTCTATTTGTATTTCTAAATTAGTATTTATAAATGAGCTTGCTGTGTTTTGACTATAGAGATCTATGGGTCAGCCAGAGGAGATTAGAGGCTTGATTCAGTCACCTAAATGCTGGTGCCATTTGAAATATTTGAGAAGTCCAAGACGTGGCTGGCACTTGCAGGGGAACTTAGAGGGGAAACCCATACCCTTTTGGAGCAGCTGGATGTCAGCCCAAACACCTCCCCAGTGCTAAGGCAGTGCTGGACACTTATGGGTAAATCTTGTGTCATGCCAACACAGTCAATAAAACCTAAAGAGCAATTCATCTCTTCCTAAAGCAGGACTTTGTGGGTGACTGAATAAATCACTTGATATGAATGTTATTGGCTGATATTGCATCTTTGACTGTACCGACTATAACTGGAGGTTTAACATCTACATATATCGATGCCTACAGTTTGTGTTTTCTGACCTTGAGTTTACTGCAGCATTAAAAGGCAATGCTGACAGCACTCGGCATGCTTGTTCCAAAGGAGCAGTGGCAGATATGAAAACATTTATGTTACCCAACAGATGATGCCTGCGACTGCTCAGTTTCATGACTTGCATGACTTATCTGTCCCCTTATAAGTGGTCTGCCCCTCCAAAGAGATAAGATCACATGGGAATACTTTGAACATTTATTTCTCATACGAACCAATCCAAATTCTGTTAGTGTGACCAAACGTGCCCTGCTTCTGCTGGGTGAACCAGTCCCCTTCTCGTGACTCCTTGCAACAATTCAGCCCTGGACACATGCCTATCTTTAGTTTCAAAGGGTGGTTTGATAAAGAACTATTCAAGCTGCTGCTAAGAGCTTAGGGTGTTATTTATTACTCACATAACACCACGAGAGAGTTCTGCACTGAGTTTTAATCCATGATTTATGATATCTGCCCCAAGCCCCCCAATTTTTCTAAGATTCTTTGGCAGTCTTAACAGTTTTTCTGTTCACCTGTCCTGGAGCCTCTCTTTCTCCTTCAGAAGAGCCAGTCTGCTACTTCTGACAATGCGACCAAGGTGTCCTTTTGCCAGAACTTGTCTGACACCAGCAATGAAGCAGAGACCCTGAAATGTCACTGACGGCTGTGCTGGCTGCCGCAGTGCCTTTGCTATTGTTCCAGTGAGTGTGATCTAATGGAAAGCAGAGCATTCTTATTATAGCAAGCTATAATTCACTGCCTGAACTCTCAAGTGTATGCTGTGACCAGCGTAAGAGCTTCAGAGAAGCAGCTGGGCCAGGAATCTGCTGGCTGCACCATCCTCCCAACAGCATGGGAAAGGATTGCTTTTCCCATGTCCTAAACTTTGGTAATTTCCAGTATCTATATCTATGTTGCACTGGGATGAAAGCAGAAAATGTGTTTGCAAGTGTTGTCCTGGAGCATCTAAGAGATCAGAGTTTAGGGCACGGGTTTGGGAGGCAGAAAACAAATCTGTTTGCCTTCCCTCTGCAATGGGGATAAATATTTAATTGTTTAGTCAAACTGTAACAAACTCCGGGAGAGGAGATGGAGAAACTTTCAGAAAGGTGGTGGTTGGGACCACATGTCTGAATTTGTGAACAAAATTCCTAATCTGAGAGCCAAAAATACAAGAGACATACGCCCTGCCCAGCCAAAGCTGAGCGTCCTCTTTTCTGTGGGGATGATGCTCTCTTGTGGTGGCCAGGTATTTGTGCTGGAGCTGAGAAAACTTTTCTCCAGGAAAAGGTTGTCAAACTTCCTGCATTTTTCTGTAGTTTATTGTTGTGTAGTATTGATTGTACTGAAACAGAAATTTTCATCTCATCCTCCTTGAATAACCCCCTGCATTTTTCAGATCATTTCAACACTCTGTGGGCTGCTCCTGAGTTGCTGTCTTCTCACCCAAAATGTTTGCAGGCAGGAGATGGACATGGGATGAGGGGAAGCAGGCAGGACACTGTTGAAATATTTTTTTTTTTACATGATGTACCTATGGCCTTTGACTTTCTTCCTCTATTTTCCCCACTTCACTGCTGCCACCAGCTCCTCTGCCCAAAAGAAGTGTTTTATGGCTTTCCTCCTGGATTGTCCCTTATCTGTCCCGAGGTGTCTGCTGGACAAGCTTCTCCCTAAGGTCACTGCAGCATCGTGGCTCATGTCCCAGCACCTCTGGGAACAGGCAGCTATGTGGCCCAGACATCTCCCTCGAGGCAGTGGCACCGTGGAGCTGCCAGCTCCTTCCTTCTGGTGCCCTCCAGTGCTCCGGTCCCTTACAGGGCACTGCAACAAGTCCCTGCAGGAAGGGGACAAGTCCCCTGCCCATGCTTTCTGATACTTCTCTGGACACACATGAGGGTCAGACACTGAATTTAATTGAAGTTTCAGTGCAGTTTGCTAGAGTAAGCAGTGTACCATCTACTAAAAGGATGGAATTTAAGCACCCAACTGGCATTAACCCAGGGTAAAACAAACTTTGCTGCATTCACTTTAATTCAGGAAAGCAATGCAGTGTCTGTGTTAGCTGAATGGCTCTTCTGGGGTGCTGCCTTAACAAAGGTGTTCACTGTACAATCATTTTCACTTTATTTAAAAGATAACATTAGGATACACAGGATGAGAAACAGTGATTTTTTCTTTGCCTGGTTTAAATGATAAGAATGTGAGTTACAGGCTGCAAGACTTTTATTCTGTATTTTTTTTTTGTTTGTTTGGATAAGTAACTTTGGCTCAGAATAATCCCACACATAAACAGCAAGAAGATAAAAGCAGACTGTTCCTTTTGATTGTTTCTAATTAACAGCAAAACTCTGGCCCTACTGATCCTCGTGGCTATTCCCACATTGCCACAGGGGGATTCTGTGGAAGGAATGCAGAATGTCCTGATTTTTTTTCTTTCATTTCACAGAAAGCAGAAATATACCAATTTATACACCTTTACAAACTGGATTTAAGTTGGCATAACAGACACCACAAATCTATGAAAGACCTGCAGCTAAATTATGGACCATTTAGGGAAAACCAGCTTCCTCTAAGTGAATGTTTCACTCATATTGAAGGAAAATGATGGCATAATAAGCTCTGAAATATATCTGGAATACAGAACAGTAAGTTTTCTCAGACTCTCAAGTAACAAGGCAAATGCTATAAGAAATAAAGGATACAGCTAATGTTTACTTTACTACATGCTTTTTACTTTAGTGGTGCTGCCAAATAATGCATTTGGCAAGACTTGCTTAAAATCTTTGTCTTTTATACCATGGTTTATTTTCAGTTATTATTATTTTTATTTTTAGCAGCTTTTATCACAGAGATCCATGGCTTGACACAGGCACCCTGTTTTTTGCTTCCTCAAAATTATCCCTGGACTTTGATCTGCTTTACTTTAGCTCCTGGCAATGATCTACGTTATTCTTTACTTTTTTTTTTTTTTTTTTTTTTTTTATTCTTTACTTTAACACTACTTAACATCATTTCTACCCCAGCTACTTGAACTATTTTGAAGATTACAGCCAGAAGACAAAGGCCCTGCCAATTCGGAGACAGCTTCTAAGCTGTTGTGATGCTCTGTTAGTTTCTATCTTTCCCTTTACAGGCAAACCCCAGATGATCATTTTACTCTGCTCTTACCAACAGATCGTGGATAGCTGCAATGCTGTAGAGGTTCAGGTTGGAAATTTAACATTTCTTTCCTGTTCCCCTCTCTGGCTTCAGGAAGGAGTCATCTAGTGGTGATTCATGCCAGCAGCACATTTTTTGGCTTTTTTGTGGCGGGGGCACAGCAGTACCTCACTGGCCTCACTCCCTCCTTGAGGTCAGGACCGGTGTGCTACCAGCCCTGGCAAGAGATCAAAGGACAGCCTTGCTCTTCCCATTCTGCACAAGAACAGGTCGTAATCCCTGTCAGGCTGCTGTGATCTCGGTTATGTTTCTTTACAAACAAATGGTAAAACTTTATTTTGAATAGATTAATAACACATCCTATACTGGGTCTCTTTCTAAAGCTTATGCCTCCATACAAAGAAATCTCCTTATGCCAAGCACTGACCTTTTCTCCAGCAACATCATTCACACAAAGAGACAAATCTGAGACTATCAAAGATTCAAGGCCAATATCTGAGGATCACTGGGAAATGCTTTACCAATAAACATCAACACTTCATGCTTGCTGGGCAGAAGAAGTTCTGCGCCCACGTTCCCAGAATCTTTTGCTTTCTGCTCCATACCATTAGCCAGGTGAAATAAAAGCTGCAAGCTCTGGGGATACATTTGTTCCCTGAGAACTGTTTTCACTGCTTTATTTACTGTGGTAAACTCAGATATCATCACTTTGAATAGATTTCTCCCTGAAGGAAATAAATGTAATGCTTGCACTTAGCATTTGAAAAGCTTTCTTGTTAGGATTTGAGATAGGATGGGGGGAACAGCAATGCAAATTTTGATGATAGATTTATGTAGCGTAATTACAGTGAGTTATATTAATTATAATGCATAATTTAGCAGACCTTATTGCATAAGAGCTTCAGCACATTTGAAATGCTGTAGTTACCAAGGACTAGTGGGACATGCCAAATAGCTCTGGAGGGAAACATTCAGACACTTGAGTCCTGACCTTCAGGCTTGATACACAGCTGAGCACACCTGCAGTCAGGTAACATCTTTTCAGGCGACCTAAGGAGCCCAGCTGCTGCTCTAGATGTGCAGGGGTGCTGGTTCATGGTCAGCAGCCTCATCTGGGTGTCTTAGATGCTCCACAGAATCCCATCCTAAATCATGCTTTGAAGCAAGCTCTTGGGGTCAAAACACAGGGAACACTCTACCACTTCAAAACCTCTCATCAGTGGCACAGCTTAATTGCTTTTCAGAATTGTGACTATTTTTTTTTTCCTTGAAACTTATTTTTTTTTGTTTCAATTAATATGACTTAGACAATCAAAATGAAAGCATGTTACATTGCTAATCAGACATCTCATCTGTTTTCATGTCTTCTTAGACATTTTGATGATGAAAAATGACTGTGAAATGCATTGTTAAAAGAAAGTTGTCCTTGTGAAAAAATGAAAAAGACAGGATAAAAGTGGCTTCACTGTCATCCTGTGTGGCTCATTGTGACGGTGGTGTGACAGCCAGGGTCTAACAGAAATGCCAAATAGCTGCTCTGAAAACAGTGACCAGCACGGGGCTCGGAAAACAAAGGAGATTTGAACTGCAACCAGGAGTTAGCCAGGCAGAAAGAGAGTCTCAGAGTTTCAAACTGACGTGACAACAAAAAATAATTTTTTTGCTCTACATGTCAACAGTTTTATTTAAAGCATACAATGAAAAATACTGACATGCTGGTTTATTCCTCTTAACAACAACTGCCGCACCACATATTTTAATTTTTAAGTAGTAACATTCTCACATGACATGTATAGATTTTCCTGTTGAAATATGTTCCCTTGTGTTATCACAGTCCATCCTTAAGGTGTGTGATTAGAAAACCTATTTGTATAAGCAGTATGTCGAACAGTCAGAAGCCAGGGAAATGCTTTACACAAATAAGTTGTATTTTTAACTTTTATTGTTGACAACAAAACTGCCAAGGCAGCACCTAGTGTAACATCCAGTGTATCTAAATGTGTGTGTTCCCATTCTTACCAACAGATATCAACTATGTCTTCCTCGTAGGTTTACCAACTGCCTGTATTGTTATTGAAAATTTCATTTCCATTGACACAATGAGCTCATACCAGTCCTTTTCTTGGTAAAGCTCTCACTCAAGCTATAATGAATTGCACGTGTTTTCTTTTATTTTTTAGGGAACTGCTGGGAACAGAGCTCTGAGCAGTGCCACTCTTTCAGATGAGATCCAGCGACTCACTGTTCACCCCTTTTTCCCAACGGGCATTTCAGAATGTGACCTTTTCTTTACTGTGGCTAACAGCAAAGAGATTTTCTGCATTAGATTCACAGATGAGCTTTTATGAGCTCTACAGCTCCATGCACTACAAATATCTGCTTTGGTAGACTGTGAAAGAGTCACTCAGTTATGGACAAGAGAAGAGAAAATGTAAAGGATAAGGCCTCATTGTGGCCTTTCAATATAATTAAAGGGGTCTTATAAAAAGAATGGAGAAGGACTCCTTGCTCAGGTAGATAATGATAGGACAAGGAGGGGTGGTCTTAAACTAAAAGAGGATAGATTTAGACTACACATTAGGAGGAACTTCTTCACTATAAGGGTCGTGAGGCACAGGAACAGGTTGCCCAGAGAAGTTGTGGATGCCTCATCCCTGGAGGTGTTCAAGGCTGGGTTGGATGGGGCCTTGGCCTACTCGATCTAGTGAGTGGTGTCCTTGCCTAAAGAAGGGGGATTGGAGTTAGATGGTCTTTAAGGTCCCTTCCAACCTGAACCATTTTATGATTCTATGACAAGAGATACTCCTCCTGCATGGAGGAGTCAGAGATACAAATCTATTCATTAAAATGTTTTTGTTTACTTATACAAAGTAGGTCTTTGACAAAAGGATGAGAAGATTCATTACAAAAAGGCCAGGAGACTGTAGGGGAACTATTGAATTCTCCAAGAAGGCAGATTCAGAACTTAAAAAAAGATCTCCCAGCTTGGGTGGGCCCAAAAAATAATGAAGTCCCTGGAGCCTACACAGAATTCTACTGAGCAGTTAACCCCAATTAAATAATCCTTATGGGGAAACCTAGTCCCTAAAAATTTCAGGTATAGCATGATAAGTAGGTAGCTGAATGGTAATATTGAGTATCAGTCTAATACCTCCATGCTGGCCTTCCTCATGTATTGATGCTTGTCTCCCCATGGATGTAGTTCTTGTTTTTCACTTTGCAAATATAAGTGCATAAGAATAACTGTATGTAAGAGAAGCCCCACTGAATTCAAGATGGTTTGCATGCTCATACGATTACATGTATGACTGTTGGGTTTGCAACCAAACCTAGCCATCAGTAGGGAAATACTCCCTCTAAACCCAGCATGAGTTTTGAGAGTTAAAACTGTAGGCTCAATGAATCTAGGTTTCAGGGTAACGTAGTTTTACTCAGTCATTTCATTCATTACATACTTTTCCCTGCAAGAACTGCTTTTTAAAAATCTCAGCACAGAACACTTTTTAACACTTTGTAGCTTTGGTTGATGTTAATTTTGTCCACTTCCATCTTTGATCAGCTGGATGTTGGCACTTTATCTTACTGAACTCTTCACTCATACATAGATGATCTTACAGCTTAACTACAGGAAGAGATTAAACAACTGTGGTCTCATCTTGATTAAGAACTATGCACAAAATATTCCTTTCAGCATAACTTTGCAACCCCATCACACACAACCTTATAACACACTCTCCCATGCACCTATACAAGCACAATTAAACAAGAAAGTAAAACATTATCAAACTGTTTCATTCACAGGCTGAAAAAAGATCATTTTCAGATTTGAATTCCTTGGAAACACAGATGTTGTAGACCAAAAAAATACATAGGCATAGGCATAATTTTGAAGATTTTTTTTTCCTTTTTTTTTTTTTTTTTTTTCCTTTTCTATACATATAGCATTAAAGAAGATCCATATAGTGTTTTAGCAACCTATGTCTCATACAGTTGGAAATTCTGCTTTACTTAATATTACCATGTCCAGTACTTCCTAAATTGCATTTTAAAATTTCTTTTCAGCATATACAATATTTTAAGTTCCAATGAATAGTTCTTATTAAACATTTGGAGACTGAAAAAATGGTACTGGACAATGGAAGAGCACTGTCCCATAACACATAACATACAAACCACTTTTTACAGTTCTAACAAAATGAGATTGTACATAAAAATGTCACACTTAGCTCAATACATTGGTATGATCATAGTAACATTAAGTTCAGCTGATATTGCCATATATTGAAGGCCAAATCCTGGCTCAATGTGCAGTTGAAGCCTAAACAGATGTTTAGAGAAAATAATGAAAATAACACACTGAAGTGCTATACTGCTAACAATACCTTTTCTTAACCTACCTAAGATTTTTGGCCTATGGTGTGTTACCTAGCTTGTGCAATGGAAGCAACACGTGGCCAGTGGTGCTTGACTCCTGTCCTAGGACACCTCCTTACGGATTTGTCGTGGCCAAGGGCAGTGAGGGCTGAGATCAGTCTTCCTTCTGGGTATGACAGTTTTGGCAGGCAACTCTATGTATTGTTCTGCCGGAATTTGGCCAAGAGTCTGAAATCCTATACATCTTATTCAACAGTCCCAGTGAAGTCAGTGGAACTTTTTTTTTGAGTAAGATGAAAAGGATTTGGCCCCCAAAGTTTTTAACCCTTTAAGTAGTTAAGAGAATAGTTTCATTGCACTTAGCCCATCATCCACAAATAACTTTCTATCCAAAAACAGAAGATCAGTGTTGATGTAGAGGAAGCATTGGTTCATAGAAGAGGAAAGTGTGCAGCAACACCTGACTACTCATACCATTTTGGAACTGAAATCCTAAAGGAAAAAAAGTGGCACTTGCATATGACACAATCTTATCCTATATTTTTCTGAGGCCAGAATGACTGTTTATTGAATTCCTAAATGCCATCTTAATGGGTATCTTAGAACCACTAGTGTATAACTAGTAGTATGACTATACACCATAACTAGTGTATCTAAACAGATATAAATGAATTTGTGTATGTGTGTCTTTATTGACCTGGGTAGATAAGCAACTACATCTAATAGTATTACAATATTACAAAAATTATTGGAGCAGATGGATATTTTAAAGAGCACCTTATGTATTTCCACATAGAACATGTGGTCATGACTTTGGGAAAGGTTGGACCAGGTGAACTGCAGAGGTCCCTTCCAACCCCTGCTATCCTATGAGTGCTTTTGACTGGAGTGGGCAGGAACAGCATTTCTGTATTTAAGTCACATTGATCGTACTTTGTTATACAATTCCATGTTTTGTTCTGTGACTGTAGATTTGAATTACTATTATTTGGATTAGACAATACAAAGGATAACTATATGCAAATTAAATTAATCAAAACAATATGACTGCTACTCTGACTACAAGTCATCACAATGCAGTATGATCTAATAGCATGCAGTACTCAGAAATAGAATTTGGGATTTAAATTTGTGTAGTCAGGATGCAGACATGAATTGTAAGTCAGAACTGGAATAGGACTGAGTACCATGCAGTGCAATCCCGAAGGACAGGTGAATCACATCATCTCTAATACTGTGTCATGCTCCTTGCTGATGCTCAGTATGTAGCTGTAACAACTCCTGTAAATGTTTGTCTCAACAGAAGTCTGCACATACAGACAAATTTATAGCATTTCTCTTTTTCAAATGACATGAAAGTTTGGCTGTCTTGTAAACACTGCAAAGAGTATGCCTTCCCATCGGCACTGGGACCAGGAGGTGTCAATTATAATCCAAGGAAACTGCATGAGAGGCCTCTATGAATTGGTTGAAATGAGTGAACTTCTACTGTTTTGGTTATATTAAACCATTTTAGTTCCTTGTATTGCCTCTTTCCTTCTCAAACAGAAGGATGTGGACATTTTGTACTGACAGCACTCCCTCGGTATCAAGTACTAAGGGGACATTATGGGCTGTACGTCCCTTTGCTTAAGTGAATAGGATTAGGTTTCATACTTCACTCCTCCACTGCATGCTGAGATTAGGAAAAAAAAGTTCTTGGAAAATCATCTGAGTTGATCAGAGACTTCACTCACCAGGAAAACTCCACAGGATTCAACAAGCACAGCATTAGTCTAGCCTTTGGAAAAACCTGAGTAAGAGCTCCTCAAAATACAAATGAGGTTTCAAAAGGAGGTACCTAACAGTATGTCTAGAAAAAGGTTAGTTTGGGTGATGGTGTGTCTACACCTGGTAAGAAAGGTGTTAAGGTACCTCTTTGTCACTTCTAAGGAAAGCCTCTTTGATTTCATCCACTTTTCCTTTATTCACTGTTCTCCATATACATACCCTATGCTTAAAGACAGATCCTGCAGTCTTTATTCAGAATGTTCCTCACTGCACTGGGAATTTTTCAGAATACTACAGAGTAGGAGAGATGCTCTATGCATCTTCTCCACCCTCAGAAACCCGTGAGCCTCGGTGCCTCTGGGCATGAACCCAGCTTCTAGATTTTGCCCCTCTTGTGGTACCTCCTGGCTTCTGGCTTCTCAGAAGAGAAGATAACCCCGAGGTACATTCCTACACAGATGGGTAGAGAAGGAACAGGAGACAAACTGTGTGGCCTTCACACCTTCCTCTGGGAGTAACAGGAGAGCCTTCCTGGCAAGAGAAGAGGACAGGGTGGCGGTCTGCTCCCTGGTGTACACATGGGGGTCAGAAGAGGTCTTTGGCACGAAAGGCAGACCCTGGGATTTGCCCATAAGGCTTGCAGGAGCTAAAGTATTTTGTGGATTCAGGTCTTGAAAAAGCCATGCTACAGCATTAGAGAGGAGGATTAAAAGGTCTCATGGCAGAAGATAGGGATCTCTTTCTAGCTTCTGAAGGAGAAAACATTGTGAAAAAAAATCTGTGAATATCACTGCCCCAAAAGGAAAGCATGTATATCCTATATGCAATTTTTTTTCTTTCTTTTTTTTTTTCTTTTTTTTTTTTTGGTTTGTTTCTTGAAAAATAAAATGCTTAGGAAAGAACAAAACTGATAAATTTTATAATGACATGGCACATTTCCAATGTATATTGAGATTTATTACTACCAATGTTTGGCTTTCATTTTGAGTTCTGAAAGCGTTTAAAACTCAGTATTAAAAAAGCCTCACAACAATCTTCTGAAGCAACTTTATCTCTATTTTACAGGTAAGGAAACCAAGTCACAAATAAATTATTTGCCACAGATAACACAGTGAGTCAGTGGCAAAGTCAGGAACAGAATAAAATTCTCTCTACTGTTATGGCTTAACTCTTTTCCTGCTAAGAAAATTCATCTTATCCCTAGTATGTTGTTTCATGCCACCTGTCTTAAAGATCAGGAAAAATGGCCAATTTGCACTGTTAAAATTGTTGCAAAGCCAATTATTATTATTATTTTTTTTTCCACATAAGCACAAAAATGCTACTTAAAGGGTTAATTAAACTGCTGTGCTGGTAAACATTTTTACCGGTTGCTGGTCTGACCAGGGTTTAGATACTGACTGGTACAGAAGAGACTGAGCTTGCCCTGGACTCCCTTGTCTTGGTGTTGGGCATGGATATAGTACAACAGGATACTCCCACAGTGGCCTCAGGCAGCTCGTCTTCCTCTGTCCACTCATTGAGATCCGGGTTATAGCACTGAATGCACTTCTTATATTTTTTCTCTATCTCATTCCAGCCCCCCACCAGGTAAATCTTCCCGTTCAGCATGGAGGCGCCGGCTGTGCTCACTCCGGTTTGAAGGGGCGCCACGTAACTCCACTGCCCCGTGTAAGGGCTGTAACACTCCACGGGGAGGACATCCACCCTTTCCCCTCGCCCGCCCAGCTGCGACCCACCCATGACATAGACCCCCTCCAGCAAGGACACGGCGCAGTGCCACCCTCGTGGGGTGCTAAGGCTGGACTTATCCTGCCAGCTATCGTTGCTGGGGTCATACATGCACACTGAACGGGAGTAGGCGCTGTTAATGTAACCTCCTGTGACCAGGATCCTACCATCCACCACAGCGCTGGCGTGGCAGCAGCGGGGCACCTCCAGGGGTGCCTTCATCTGCCACTGGTTAGTGGCAGGCACGTAGCACTCAACCGAGGAGAGGCAGCCCTCTGAGTTGCGACCACCCACTGCGAAAAGGAGGCCATTGAACACGTTCAGGCTGAAGTGGGTACGCTTCTGGTTCATGCTTGCCAGGTGAATCCAGGTGTTGAAACGGGGATCGTATCTGAAAGCATTAAAAACAGAGGGTAACCATCTCACGTGCAGCTATGGTAAGTTCTACACTCCTAATTCTGTCCCACTACTACAACAGCGGAGGATTGCTAAATCACTATTGTGTTCAGCTATTTCTTCAGCCTTGCATAAGTCAGCGGAATGACACTGGCACTCCTGATAAATTTAAAAATAAATTTAGTTCTTTATTGGAGAAAACTGTGTTTGTACTATTCACATCCAGTACTATTTCAATAAAGTAATTCTGTCTCCTTTCTGTAATTTGAGTTTGTACAATAACCTTATAAGAATATTGGAAAGCAATAATTTTAACATACAATAGAAATTTTAAAATGTTTGCAATTTATGTCTACAGCAAAGATGACAAAATTTACTCAGACAGCCTTAAAAAGTGATTTAGGTGGTGATTTATACTTGCACATTTTTAGTACTTTCTAAAGGGTAAGTGATCTTTCCCTGCCACTCCTACCAAGTAAGATTTATGTGGAGAGGATATCTTTGTTTCTGAACCTATGTGAAATAATATTCTCTGTCCTTGACATTTCAACAAGCAATTTAGGAGTAGCAAATAGAACATAACAACTCCTTTGGACAAGGAGTTGGGTGAGGTGCATTAGTAAACCCATACATTTTTTCCCTTTGCATGCTGAGGGGACCAGAGAATCACACAAGAAAGAGACTATGAGAAAGTGAAGTGTAATTGCTAGCTGTTATATGGCATTGTTATCAGTAGCTCTGAAAGCAAGTTCACAGACAATTGATGTGAATTGACATGGCCAAGGATAACGGCAGAAGAGGGAGCAGAACACCAAGTGGAGCACAAGGATTCCCCCACCTCCTCCACACAACCTGGGTGTGCAGCAAGCACACAACTTGCTGGAGAATGTGAGGCACAGCTTCGAGGCAGAAGATTGGGAGAGCAACAGTATCGTCTCCTTTACGTGATGTATTTTTCTGACAAAGTAGATTACAAGACAGAAGTGACCTATAGAATTTTCCTTATTCATTATCTTTGTGTGTTAGTGGACCTCTCTGGGAGAAGTTATCTTAATGTTCTTTTCCAGGAGCAGAAAAACAATCACTGGTAGGCTGCATATTGGCATTGCTTGTCCACAGTCTGTTACATGGCCTGTTACTAGATAAACGATGAGTTTTCTCACCTCCAGCCTTTGCTTCAAGCAACAGTGTGCCATCAGCTTTTAGCCTGAACTAATCAATAACTAGCGCCATTCATCTGACTGCTGCATGTTAGGCTATGGACTCTTTTGCCCTTGCTATCACCAGTACGGTTCTTAGATGATGACTGATAAGAATCGTAAGCAAGGTATTGTTTGGAGTACCTTGGAGGATAGAAATGTAGCCTTCAAGAGGCTATGATGTAGTTTCTAAACTCGTCATAAATAAAAAAGCCAAAGGATATGAAATGCAGTACAAGAGCTGTTAAAAATACAGTGAATGGTGCACAGAAAGGCAAGATTATAATAACTCAGAGAATTTTTTAGAACTTTCTGTGAGGCATCATCAGCTCCTGAAATTTAAAAAATCTCGCCTGATTTCATGCATTTAAATGTTACCTTAGAAACTCCTAGAACTCCTGTTTATTCTCCTATTTATTTCCTCCACTTGGAATAAGTTTTCTCAGTCTGGCCACTTCCCATTGTGCATGGGTAACCATGGTGAAGTTCTTACATATTTCGGTTGCATTTTTCTGTTCATTCAAACTTCAGTACAGAATA
Organism: Netta rufina; assembly: GCF_964035555.1. Lineage (NCBI taxonomy): Eukaryota > Metazoa > Chordata > Aves > Anseriformes > Anatidae > Netta > Netta rufina. The sequence continues at coordinate 96,593,819 of NC_140125.1, read as the reverse complement.
GCGTCCGTACCTCCTCCACCCTGTCCTCCTTATAGGTACCTGATCTGATCACATCGCACATCACAACCCAGCTCAGTCTTCTCCCTGCACTGTGTGTAATAAATAAATAAATAAACATTTTTAAATAAATAGTTACCTGCAGAAATTGCTGACTGCATGCTTGGCTTGGTTCCTGGCATCGTTCTGGTCTTCCCCACCAGCCACATAGAGAAATCCATCCATCACTGTCACACACTGGTTAAAACTTTTAGCAGGCATCTCACTAAGCTTCTTCCATCCCTTTTCAGGATCTCTGTATAAGATGTCTCTGCTAAGAGACTTCTCTGTTAGAGCAGGGCGTCCCCCAACAGTAACTAGCACTCTGAAACCTCCACGAATCCTTGTTCTTCTGGACTGCAGTGTATTCTGATGATACGGAAGCAAATGATAGTTCATGGCATCCACCAGGAGCTTATGGCAGTCGGCATCTTGCATCATTCTCGGAACAGTTTGAACATAGTTGACAAGGTCTTGAGCCGAGATGGTACCAAAACGGATGTTGCCTAAGAGATCAGCAGCAAACTTTACTCTTTTTTGGTCAAATTCCAGCCATTTTATTGCAATCTGGAATGCAACAATTTCAGAAGGAAGCTGTAAGTCATCATCTGCAAGAAGTTCATTAATCTGATCAAAAGTAAGTTTTAAGAACTGATCCGTTTCTGAAAATTCAATGAAGTTGTCTCTAATAAATTTGTGTGCCGCCTCCTTGGTCGTTTTTAGTCCGTATGTTTCTGCAATATTGGCAATGTACATACAATTCTCAACACTGATTTCTTGGATTAGGAAATCACAGCACATCTTTACAAGGGAGTGAATCTGAAGATAAATTGCTGTGGAAATAATACTACCTATTGTATAAAGCGAGAGAGTAAGTTTTCCAGTGTAAGCATAGGTGATAACAGTAGCTAGACCCAATGGGGACACATCATTGAGGTCTACTCTTTGGGTGGATGGATCTTTCTTCAAGATGTTGTGAAAGTAGTCACTGATTGAAGCCATCACAACCTTATGAACACTGAAGGATTTGGTTTTGGTACCGATAGTCAAATCACAGAGAAAATTTTCTTGTCTCATTCTGCTTAGACCTTCCAAGAGATTTGGGCTATATGATGAGTCAGAAACTTCAGATGAGATGCAGCTTAAACCATTGCCTCCTTCTAAGAGTCCATTCAAGCCATTTAGTTTGCTGAGGGGACCGTCTTCCACAATGATAGTCGTTTCATTGATATCTGCTTTGTTCTTCTTCACATTCTTCTTCTTAGGTGCCATGACTGCAATGAAATATTACAGCCACGAGCTTGCTAAAAATAAAATGAAAAAGTTTAGAGTTACACTGCAGTTGTGAAATATAATATCTGAGTGGTTATGCAACAAAGCTAACCTTTGTCAATACATATAAATGCCACGAAAATAAAACTCGTGGGATAATCTACCTCTCTAAAAGCTATTTTACGGTCCTAAATTGTAATGTGGCTGCTTATTCATAACAATGGATACTCAAATTATGAAGAATACAAGTAATTCCAAAATTCATTTTTTTTAATAACAAGATCATAAAAGTAATATTTCCATATTGTCATCACATTCAAAGAATTAAATTCTCTTCCTAAACCTTAAACAAGTTTGCCAGAGTGTAAAATTTTGGAAATATATATTTAAGTCAGCCAGGCTCTAGATCTGAAGCATAGGAAAGGTATGCTCCAGCTTTGTTCTAGGGCTAATACAGATTTACAGGTAAGTGAATTCAGAGTTTGACCAAGAAATATGAAGAATGGGGGAAATTCTTAAAGAAAGAGTAACATAAAACATAAAGGAGAAAGTGAATTTTGGGTATAGTTATCTTGATTTTAGATTTAGGATCTGCTCCAAATTCCTTCAGTTTTTTAGACTTTAAACTTTAGATTTATGAGACTAATGATATTCTGTTTCCCGTGACAGATTTGCAAATACCTTCTACTCATAGACCCTTTGCTTGCTTTTCAATGTCAGTAATCTGAAACTATTTAAACTTAACCTTCCTTTTAGGATTTTGGGGATATTTAGGGAGAAGAGATGATGTCTAACTTTTATCTGAAAAAATGTCATGAAAACTGTAGTAGAATGTATTACCTTAAATGTGTTCTTCATGTGTGAAGGAAATAATTGTTGACATACAGTTATCTTAGAGATAGGGATTTGAACCACACTTATCAACTCTAGGCAAGTTCAGCTCTTGCTGAAATGAAGACCCAGGTTTTTGTCAAACACAACGTGAGATGGCTCTTAAGTAATTCTCAAAGGGCCTATTTCAAAAAATATGTGTATGCAAACACACAGTGAAGGAAAGTGCTGATCTTCAAGAACAGAGTTAAAACAGAATAGCTGAGATCAGCAAGCAACATATTCAAATATAGCATTTCTCTTTGATATATTCATTGATTTTTAAAGAATTTACACAAGCTAAAATTCTTCGTGATCCTTGTGCTCAGGAAAGACAGAAGATGAAGAATTGCTACTTTATGATAAAACAATCTGGACTACTTCAGATCAATTTTCAAAAAGTCATATTTCAATGCAGTCACACTTCAATCTGAAATCTCAGCACATCAATTTTCCCTTAAGCCCGCAGCCCGTAACAAAACGGTAATTTAATTATAGAAAGGAATGGTTGCTGCCTGTGAGTACCAGGATTTTTTTTCTTCTTTTGCCGGGTGATGACTGCGTGCAGAGCAGCAGAGGGAGAAGGCCATGTGTGCTGGAAGTGTCAGTGTCAGCGCAAGCTGACGTGAGCTGCGGGCCCCGAATGTCTGGGTGCCAGCACAAGGGTCAGCTGCTCCCCGCCTCCCCCCGCTCCGGCTGCATTCCCAGAGCTGCATCTGTTGAGAGCTATCAGAGTCACCTCCGAGAATAGCAACCTCCTAGCAGCTTGCCATTTTAAGACAGGTTCAGTCAGAGGTGCATCTGGCGCTTCAGTCTACTTCGTTGTTTAACGCAACTTTTTGCAATAAAATTGTGTTATCTCCCCTGCACTGTATGATTCCTGACACAGAATAAAAGCAAACCAGAACTTTTGGATGTCTTTGTATGTCAGCCACATAGTTATAGCTTTTCAAATTAATAGCCACAAATTCATAGCTGGCAAGGGCATATTTGTTTGGCAGTCATATTGTGGTTTTATGTATTTTTAGAGACCCGTAACTTAAAAATTTTAATGCATGCACCACTTAATGTTTATTGCCTCACTAAATCATTGCGGAGCACATTTAAATATGTGTCATTTGAAGCTCTCTGTTAAAAAATGTCCACTTTCCCAAGTTTTTTCCTGAGCACTACTTTTCTGTCAGCAGAAACTGCACTAGCTAGTTTAGTGTATAAGTGCATAAGTGACAGGAAATGCAAAACCAGTGAAACAAATCAAGCAGTCCTGTAACAAATCCAAGCTACTGAGCTTTGAAATCCCTGGATGGTCTGGTTTCCTATAGCTGTTTGCCTTGCCCTAATTTCCTTTTGCTTTGCCACAACTTATTCCAAAGGAGATTGAGGGTCCCAAACCAATGCATTCAAACACACAACCTTCCCCCCTTTAATATGCTATCTTCTAAACACTAGCAAAGTGAGGCGTTAAAAACCCCTTACCCTCCTCAGAAAAATGTTGTCCCAGAGCTGTCCAAGAAGCTGTCAGTGAAAATGCCTCTTCCTAAGAAAAATGAGAAGACAAAGAGACGAAAAATGGTAAAAAGAAGAGAGAAAGATCGGAGGCCACTTGGTATGTCCCAGCTTGTGGTTTCTAGTGTGACCCTTTGCTGTCACCGTGAGCAAAAGAGACCGGAGCCTGCGCTCGGTGCTCTTTAAAATGACCCCTCCTCTCGGTGCCTTGCTCTCTGCCTCTGCCCAGCCACAGGAGTTACGTTTCCCTGGCCTGCCTGGCCTTCAGAAACTAGGGGAACAAACCTGGGTACTTGAAATGCTCCGGTATGAGGCAGAAAAGGAGGTAGATGAAAATGGTGGACCCACAGCAGGCAATGATTGTGCTGAGTAGGGGCAGGGTGGACCATCAGATGCCCCATCTTTGAGTGCCTGGGCTCCCTGAGCGATGCTGGGGGTGAAGTCTAAGGGTGGGATGTGCGAAATCCAGTATGCTCTGGGGGACACGTCTAAAACAACCAGCAGGTAACACCACGGAGAAGGTGGCATTTCAGTTCCACTTTTATTTGGACTGAGGTGCTTACCCCTGGGCAGAGGGAAGGAAACTGACAGACAGGGATTCACAGTCATGTCCTATTTCTTGGCGTTAGCTCACTGCTTCCATATAGGCTTGTCTCGGCTTTCAGGGATACTGGCTCACAACCCCTGATACATTTGCACAGAGATCTGAGCTCTGATCTGTCTCTCAAGAAGGTATCCTGACTTATGGGTTAGAAAATACACCGGGGTGTTTTACCTTCAAGACCTCTGGCCAGAAATCCCCATGCAAAATTTAAAGCCAAGTCTCCACATCCCAGAGGAATTTCATACCATGGGGGTGGCAAAGGGGGTGGGAGTGACTGCATGGGGAAGGAGGGACATCGGGGGATACGGACAGCACAGAAAGGGAAAATTTTCTCTTGGCTGGACTTCATGTAATGCTTAATCCGATAGATTTATTAGATTACCTTCTGGCTTGGATGGGTTTTTACAGCAACTGCTGCAAAATAACACTTGTCATTTCGAACAAAAGGGCATTGCTGCGCTAGCGCAGTTACATGACAAAAATGAAAAAGCAGAATGGGGACTGGGATGTTGTCAAACTACTTCTAATAACTCATAGCCATACTTTTATCAATTTGTATAATTAAATGATGCCCTAAAAAGCCAACATTTTTCAGAGATGGAATATCTTCTTTGTTATTTTTCAGTTAGTTAGTTTGTTAAAAGGGGCATTTATGCTCCAGAATGAATATGCTATCATGAGCTGTAGAAAATAAAAGATCACTCTAATTTTAACACCATATCATAAAAACAGATTTGCAAGTTGTAAAATAAATTTAAGTCTTATTCAGAATCTAAAAATATATTTCCAGCATCCTTATATGATTCACTGTGGAAAAAAAAAAGCACACAAACTACAAAAAGGAAATATCTCCCCCGAGAATACAAAACTAATATCTAATTTCCGGAAAACACTGAACACGCTTTGAGCTGTGCTGTGCCGTATGGAGATAAGCATCACATGAGGCATGCCTCAGCATTTCAGTGTATTAATGCTGACACAGTCAAACATCTCTCATATTTCTGAAACTCTGGTTGTACCTTAGGGCAAAAACATGAAACTTTAGTTACTTGGTCTTCAAGATCAGAAGACAGCTGATACCACATGTAGCTGTTACACGGCATGCAAGCTGATCTTGGAACCTGTCATTCTCATTTTCCATTAATTTGCATACAGAAAAGTCTTTTCAAAGGTAAACTGTACTAGAATTAGCCTGGCATTGTGATATGTTTTTAAAATACAGACTTTAATATTTTTTTTTAAATGCTGTTATAGTTAAACAGATGTTCTTAATATTATTTCCTTCAAATAACCTGCTATCTTGCTGATTATTTCCTTTCCAATGGGATAGAAATTAATTACTATGAAAATATTTTTATTGTCTACAGGAAATCTAAGTCCCTGCAAACCAGTTATAAATTATTTTCTCATTTAAAAGAAAGGATAGGACATGTTTGGCAATATTTTAAGCTTGTCAATATGTGTCTTTTTAGCTATAAGTAAATCTCATAAAAATTGAAAAAAAAATAAATAATTGCTTTATAATCAGCTGTGTGAGTGACTAAGGACAATACAGTCAATCCATGCAGCAGTAGCACATCATGTAGTAATGTTTTAACATTCTTTAGGGAAAAAAACACACAAACGTTTCAAGAGATTTGCTCATAGTCCAATAAACAAGAATAATTGTTATTATCTGCTCCACGCACATGAGCCAGAATTAGCAATAGGGAAGGATCTTTTATCAGCAAACATAAGCCTCAAGGCAATTACAGCAATTATATCCTTTCTAATCCATGTGCAATCAGTACTGCACTCTTTCTGGTAAATGTAAAGCCTTCTCTCTAAAGTCAGCATGTCTCAATGTGTTTGTGGAATGCTAGCACCACAGCCATGGCTACATGGAGACCTACCTTGTTCAGCTAAAACTGTTAATAAAATTATGGCTGAGCTTTAGATTATTATTGCTTTCTTGGCTCTGAACCATTTGTGTATACTCAGCCAAGTATTATGCACCTCAAAAGCCCATATTTATTTAATGATGATACTTAGTTACAAAAGATATCTTTAAATGCAATAATCTGAATGTATTGAGTAATCATAATGCCTTCAGGAAGGCTGAAGCTCCTTCTGCAGGTATCTTTCTGGAGATACCATGAAAGCATACTGAATTTCTGTTGCAACTGCAGTCTTTTTAATAAAATGATGGAAAAGAAACATACATTTTCTTGGTAAGCAACAGAATAAACATAGGATAAACCATCATAGTGTAAAATCAAATAACCAGGCTTTGATTTCATGGATGGTAGCTCAGAGAAACCATGTGCAGTAAACCAACCAACACCTATTTGGTCAGTCAGATCTCCCTGACCACACAAAGCTCCCATAATACTTGATCATTGCCTAATTTTGCTCAGCCAAATCTCTCACATCATTTTCAGCCCTTGGTACTCCTCCCTAGCTGTTCTTAGCTCATACAAAGCCAACTTCTCTTCCTGATTTCACAGTTTGCTCAGAGCACAGCTGGCAGCACACCACTGTTCTCTGGCAGGTAGTGACATGGAGCAATTACCAGAGCAGCTGTGTGCAGCACCCCCACTTCTTCATTGCAGGAGCTTCTCTTTGCAGTCAAATTAATCTTCATGACAGTTGGTATTGGAGGGCTTTCTGAAGGACCAAGTAGGCTTGTCACTTCTCTCTGCAAAAGTTATGACAAGTAATATGAGAAATTTTGCAGTTACACCTAGGTACGACACATATTTCTTGTTCTATTAATGTTTTTGAGATCTTGCATATTTTATTCTTCACTGGCATGAAATTGTGATCTTTCAGAAGACTTGTGCAGAAACACAGGAAGGAGATTTTCTTCATTCCACAAAACCCAGTGGCTTGATAATTAAGGCTTTCATACAATGTACGGGAAACCCAGCTTCAATCACATCACTCATGTGACGACCTCAGTCTCAACTTCCCTACTCAAAGATGACTTTAACCATAATGCTGCTGTGGGTTGAATCCCTTTCAAGATTTTCTTCTGCATAAATTCCACTTTGTGTAAGTAATTGAATATTATTAGGGAAAAAAAAAAAAAAAGAGAGAGAGAAAGAGCAACCAGTTGTGGGTGGCTGATTCTAGGGCAGGGTTAATGATGCCTGTGTGCATAATGAAGATGAGCTAATTATTTCTGCAAAATAAAAGATGAGCATGTGAACTGGAGAGCCGGTCCATGATAGGAAAGTGGACCTGTTTTTTCCATATGCAACCCGAGTGCTCTACCTACTGCTTTGCACTACTGCCTGTTTTGGTTTCTCTACTGATAAATTTGCTACATGCTGTGCCAAGCTGTAATGAGATCTATTTTGCAACGCAATGTGCAAATACCAGACATAAAGGTAATCCTCTTTTGCCTACTTAAAATTCCCCTGTAATTTAGACTGGATACACTTTTTTTAACACTTGTCCCAAATGCTGTTTTAAGGAGTGAAAAGTGACCTACATATCTAACTATTCTAATTATATCTACAATAACCCCTGAGGAAATATGGCAAACCCACAGATTTTTTTCAGAAAGACTCATTCAGCCTCAAGTCTTTCAAGTGCTGAGCCCCAGTAAGCTCTGTGCCAGAGATCCCATTTCACTTTCGCAGTAGGCAAAGACAGATTCCCTGCGCAATGTTTTTTGTGACCTTATGTACCTTTCAAAGAAGCCATGCTTCAAGCTGAAGGGCCCAAAAGTGTTTTGTCCTTCTGCAACAGCTGCATTAACTATCAGGCTATAAATAAGGAAAGACAGAAAGACAAGTACGATGCTTTCTCCAGCCTGGCTGCTACCTTTACCTGGGGGATAAGCCTGCAGCAGTGTGCCTGCTGGTGCTGGGCACGTCTTCATGCACTTGGCCTTGCTATTGCTGTGTTTGCCATCATACTTACCAGCCACTAAGCAGCCTTACGGCCACACACACACAACAGACACACCACAGGCCTTGAAATGACCTGCAGGTGACCAAAGAAGTTTGTGTGGGCAAGTGCAACTGCCCCTGATGCTGCGTCCCATCCATCAGCTGGTGCAGTGGGGACTAGGACCACGCACCCCTGCAGGGTCTATACTGATGTATTCGTGCTCTTGGTGCTCTTGAAGGACATGTGGAAGTGCCACCATAGGTCATGGGGCAGGCTGCTGCTCTCCCTCTGGCTCAGAGCCGCAGGCATACTTGAATTATAACTTTTTGCTAAGTACCAACCATAGTGTGTGCTTAAATAAAGGCAAAACTGAGAGGGGCAGCACAAAACAAAGCAGCTAGTCCATATTACATGCTGACAACAAATATGTGCTGGTAATAGCACAACCAGGTCAACCACAACCACCATCCCTGCAGCCAGCCCCGCGGGGCTGAGGTGCTTTGGGCAGGACGCTGTCGGCTGTGCCCTCAGCAGCAGGACAGGGGGATGAGACCCTGCAGGACACGAGGATGAGACCCTGCAGGGCTGAGCCTGGGACAGCCGAGGGCCGGGGCATGGCACTGGCAGCTGACTGAGGACATGGAGGAGCGGGATGGCGGCGGCGCTCCCCCCCTTGGCCGGGGCGGGCACGGCAGGCAGCCGGCCGCGGGACGCCGCCCATGGCGCCGCTACAAGAGGCCCGAGATGGCGGCCGCCAGGGGCTGCGGGCCATGGCGGAGGGGGCGAGCGCGGCGGGGAGGAGGAGGAAGATGGGGACGAAGAGGGTGATGGAGCTGAAGGAGCGCCTGGGCCGCGCGGAGCAGCCCGCGGAGGTAGCGGGGGGCCGGTGGGGGTCCCCCCGGGTGGCCTCGAGGCTTCGTCCCCGGCTTGGGGCGCCTGGAGGGGGCGATGTGCATCAGGTCCCTTTGGCACCCTCAGGTCCTTTTGGCACCCTCAGGTCGGTGTGTGGTCGGGCTCTGGCTGCCTGGTGTTTTAAATGGGAGCCTGAGGGGTCCTGTGTAGGATGAGGTGACAAAAATCTGTGTCTTAAAGCTAGATATAACACTGTGCACCAAACCAGCTGATGGATGGTGCTGGGTGTTACGTGTCTTGTCCTGGCCAGAAGCTCAAAGCTGAGGTGCTGAGCTCCAGAAGAGGTTTTTATAGTGGAAAAGGTGTTCCTGCTGTGCTGCAGTGGTGCAGGAAGGGCACCGCATCCTGTGCTTTGATTCCTGGTAGGAGAAGAACTAAGCTACGCGTATCTGAAATAAATGAAGCAACCTGTAGGAGAGCAGGGCTCTCCTCGGGAGCTGCAAGAAGTAGATAAGGAGGGCTTGAAACAAGAAAACATCCTCTGTGAGGTGGGGCAGAGCAGCCGAAGGAGGCTGAGCCTGGCACTCGAAGGTACCAAGGTGCAGGGAAGGAGATGTGCAGGAGGGAAGGCACTTTGCTCCAGCAAAGAAATAAGCCCCAAATTTGACTTACTGTTTGCTAATGAATCATGTTTGACCATCAAAAATATATTTTAAAGGGCTTTTTTTTTTTTTTTTTTTTTTTTTTTTTGAGGGGCTGAATTCATCTTGAAAGTACAGAACATGCTTAGTGTGGTAGATTTCCTGAAGCGTTATAACTTGATGCAAGTTTGTGGAAGTGTTTGCAAACAGAGGGCTGGTATATCATTTAACTTGCTTTGTACTTTGTGGTTAATAAAACTTAAAAAGCATCATTACTACATTCATATTTATTGTGTGCTTTCTAAGTGTGTGCTTATACATGTGCAAGAAATACCGATTTTCTTACCCACTAATGGTTTGTCTTCATCTGCTGGTGCTGTAGGCTTTATCTGTGCAAAATACAAATACCAGAGTGCAGGTACTTCTTGAGGTGCTATACCTTGCAGTTCAGTAAAACTAAAATTTCTGGTGTTCTATAAGTGGTCAAATTTTACTCTATCTCTTTTACTCTTTTTAATATTTTAATACTAGTGTTTGGTGATTATATGCTATTATGAACAGGAGATTGAAAAGGAAAAGAAAACAACAACAACATCTCTGGAATTGTTTCTAAGTGCTCCCAAAGCATTAAGCTTAAAAACACATTAATCCAAGGAGAAAAACACGTCTAGTCCTGGCAGGTTTGCCTCTGTTAAAGAAGGAGATGCCCTGCATTTGTAACATAACCAAAAGCAGGTGCTGCACAAAGTAGGTCTAATGGTGGTGCTGTAGCACTTCCACTGTTCCTGGTAAAGCTGTGTCTAGTGAAATAGAAACAGTTATGGGTAAGGAGTGGAAGGGAAGGGAGAAACTGATAACTGGAAATTGGCAGTCATGAAATGCACTACTAATACAAGATAAACCTAGTGTTGGAAAACATGTAGTTATGTTTAAAGGCAAAGAGAGGCTTCAAGGATGTGCAGAAAGAATAATAAATCCTTATTATTGATACATATGTCAGTAAGTGTTTGTGTTGTCAAATATTTCTGCTCTATAGTTGAGAATAAACTTTGTCTAATTGTGTCACATTTTTTAATAACCACTGGATACTTTGATAGGCACCAGGGAAAAGATACAGAACATAAATTGTTCATATCAAAAGCTTCTTAATATGCAGGGTTTAATAGCTACCTGGTGAGTTTTCAGAGAACTGACCAAAATTAACAGAACTGATGATTTAGAAGTTGAATGATCCTCAAGATATTAGGGAAGTTCAGCAGCTCTGGAAAAAAGGTTACCATGAAATGAAATGAGCCCTGTCCCTGAAGTCCATGAAGCGCTGCAATGAGCAGCTGCAAAATCTTGCATGTAAGATGTAACTGGTGTAGAAATAAAGGATGGTACCATGAGCCAGTGCACTCAATGAGACTTCATGTAGATATGTACTGCTAAATTTAGCTTGAATTTATCTTAAATTATATTCAGCTGACACTAGCTGTCATAAATATACATAAGTCTCTTAAGGAATTTGACTTGCTGCTGTATGATGCTGATTACAGCAGCAATGTTACAGGCCTGATGTAACATCTACAAAATGGATTGAAATTACAGTCAGCAAAAATAAGTGACAATCCTTATCAGAAAGCAATGCTGTTTATTTTTTGGGGAGGGTGGGAATAGGAGGGGGAGCAATTATCCATCTCATCTTGACATGGTGTTACTCAAATCTTTCTTAATTTAGAAGACAGCAAGCAGTGTGGGGAGATGTCACAAGTACCAAAGTAATTTGTGTCAGATGAAGAGGACTCTTCTAGAAAAGGCAGTCTTGGTCGTGTGCTAGGCTACATTCATTTGAGCGGCCTGCGTTTCAGCATGGCTCAGTGGAAAGTCACAGCTAGGAGCTGTGAATATAGGTCACTCAGGATAGGAGCCTGTATTTTGGAAAGCGTTGACTCAGAAAATGATTTGGAGCTCTGGTGTATTACCAGTTGAGCATGAAATTGCAGTACAAGGCAGTGGCTTATGGAATAACTGCTATCTCCGGGTAGCTTAGCAGGGTCGTGTTATTACAGCGATGTAGTATTAGAGGGGCAATTACGGGAATATTATGTCCTGTTCTGGGGGCTGTTCTTAAAAACAAGGCTGCCGAGCAGGGAAGATTTTAGGACAGCAGCAGAACAGCCACAGCTCTGGCCAGCGTAACTTACTGAGGCTCAAGAACTTTTTCTGGTTGGCCCTAAAAAAAGACCAAGAGGTAATGTGTGATTAGTGTTTATATTTGAGGGTTGCATAAGATGTTTGAGAGAGGACTCCCTTTAGTTAGCAGGAAGAGATGATGAGATTCAGTGGCTGAAAACAAAATCAGACATTTTAAAGGAAACTTTTTAAAGTGAGGGCAACTGAGCATAGCAGTGACTCACTTAGTAGGGTTGTGTTAGACTTTTTAAAAGTGCTGTCTTCAAAGATCTGATGAGGTAGCTAGCTCAGCCAGGAGTTAGGGACCTGGTAGGGTCTCACCACCCAGCTGGGTCCCATCCTGCCTGAGCGAGGGCCCAACTACAGGAGGCGAGGTGATCCCAAGGCTCACGCGGAGAGGCTGGAGCAGCGCTGGTGCAATGGGAAGAGACAGACCTGGCACAGCTGGGCCTCTTCTTATCATCCCTCTGCTTTCGGCTTTCACTCTGGAGAGCTGCTTGCTTGCATGCTTCTTGCCTGTTTTTCATTGCTTGGACCCTCTGCTTTCTCTCCTTCCCTTCATCTTATCTTGCTCGTGCTCCTGTTGGCCCTGTGCTTGTGTCTCAGGCTGGTGTGTGTGTGCTTGTCCGTGAGGCTCTGGTTATGCTGCACACACAGGCACACGGGGCTGTCTCTCCTTTAGCATCCCCGAGCAGGTATGACTGCTGGGCTTACTGCAGGCTGAGCTGTTCCCAGCTTTTGGGAGACAGGGATCACTGCTCTTAACGGGATTGTTAGTGTTTGATCAATGCTTTCTACCTAACGAAACCCTTCTGTTTGTCTTAATTTGCCAAATGGGATACACATTTCAGGAAAGCAAAATGAACAGTGTGGGCTTTGGTTTAAAAATTGAAAGTTTTCTCTTACATTAAAACATGTTGACTGCTCTCAGACATGCTTGTCATCCAGGTACTTTTGTAATTTACCCCCCTGTTTTGAAGTTGCATGAATAGTAATTGCTTGCTTCCTGAACCCATTTTAAAGATTCTTCTGTAACGAACTCAGCTTCATGAACTAACTCGGTCCAAAACCCATCAAATTCTCATTGTTTCTGTAGCTTGATGAAAGCATCTTTTAGCATTCTTAGTGCAGGACTGTGTCTGGGCTGTGGGATTTATTCCCAGTCTGTTTATACTGCTTGAGTAGCCAGTCATCCTATAAAGCAAAACCCATCCACTTAGCAATGGGCTGCTTCCTTCTGATGGCAAAACTAGTTAAATGCCTGGGAATATCACTTTAAAAACAAAATTAACTAATTTGACACTGATAACGTAGTTTCTGATGCTTGTGATTAACACTGTGCTCTTATTAATATTACTTTTTTTTTTTTTTTTTTTTTTTTTTACTTAACTTTGTAAGCATCTTTGCAGCATATTTTCTTCCTGATGGGGATTAGTTTGGGAAAGCCTTCGTCTCATAATATGTGTAGTCTATGCCTGTGAAGTGTCTGGAAAAAGTTAAATGTTAAGCTACTACTGCAGGGTGGATGCCTCGCAGGAGAACCACATGCCAGGCGTATGGATGGAGCCCACTGTGCACAGTGAGATTTAGGAGGATTCAATTTTTAATATATTATAGGAACAGTGAAATTTAGAACTGTTGCAGAGAGAAGTGACTATTATTAAAGCAATTACTAAACTTTAAGAAGTTTTGGGGTTGTCGTCCTGCATCCCAGCAGGTTTCTGCCATTGCATTTAGAAGTGGCAATGGTGTGAAAAAAACCTGGAGAAGTATTCCAGGCTTTGTTAGCACCCTATGAAATGCTATTACTTTAGTTGCACATTAATTCTGTCAGCTAGATAGCATAACTTACATAACTGTAGAAATCTGTCAAAGATGATGCAAACTGTGTGTAGTCAACTGCAAGACTCAGGTGTGCTGCACTCCCATTGCCAAATAAGTTCATACTCTATTTATAAGTGAAACTTTTGTATTATTAAAAACCTCTCAGAGTAAGATAAGCAGTTTCATATTTGAAAAATACTCTTCTGTTTCTACGAAACTCAACGTTTTAATCAAAGATGTATATACTTTGCCCATGTGAAACAAAGCAGCTGTTTTAGCTTGATTTGGTCTTGTACAATAGCAGTGAAGGCTTCAAAACCTGACCGTCTTCACAAGCTGAACTCCCATGGGCTTTTTTTTTTTTTTTTTTTTAAATTCTTGGCCTTTAGTGGTGCTGCTGGCTGGGAGACCTTGTGGGAAGCTTGCCTTTTTTTCTTTTTTTTTTCCTTTCAGGGTGCTGCTTCTGCTTAATTCAGCCTTTGAATCAGTTCTGTGCTGATCGGTCACTGGTACACCAGGAGTGAGGGCATATTTGTAGCCTGAGCTGCTGCACTATTGATTTATTGATCTTTAATGTAATCTCTGTAGCAGTAAAGTCAAACCTGTTGGGGTTTCTGCTATTACTGCTGCTAGGGGTATTGCAGAACAAATTTCAAGCACAGCCCTTACGTATAGTGAAGGAGGGCTTACGTTTTCCTGGAGTTACTGGGTCTTCTTCCTGTCAAGGTTTTTTGGATAAACATGGGAATGAGGATGAGAAAAGCAGGATAGTACTTATGCATATGTTATCTAATTAAAAAAAATAATCTGTTTCCTTTCAGATTCTAAAAGCACTTAAGGTACTACAGGATCTGGATATATCACTGGATATTCTAGTGGTAAGTGACCAATAATACATTACACAGTCGTTCACTATGAAAAGAGTTTAAGGGGTCTGCAATCCCAGAAGCAGTGGGCATTGCTGCATTTGGGAATTAGGACTCTTAGCATGGTTCATTTAGAGCTCTGTATAAGAAGCCATGGAGCCTTCTCCAAAAAGAAGCTGGGCTTAAAACCTAACAAATTCAGCATTGTGACAAGTGTTAGTGGTGAGCAGTGATCTGAACATATAGGGAAAACTCTTACTAAATCTGCTTTCAAATCAGTGCTTAAGATACCCCAAATATGGGTGATCTGTTCTTTGGGCCAGTTGTCTAAATCTTCTGTCTCTTATTAGCTGGTCAAGGTGAGTTTCTTGCATCTAAAGAGCAGCTATCCCAAGTTACAGAGTAAGAATACCTGTGATTTGTATCCTTTGCCAAGGTGCACCCTGTAAAGTTTTATATCTGAAATTCTGAGTGGTTTGGGAAGCTTCGGGTTACTGGGAATAATGTATCCATGTTTTGGGAAGAAGATTTTGGTTTTTTAGATAGTTCTTTGCAGAGCAAGAGAAAAATATGGTAATTGGAATATTTGGCCAGCTTATTTGGGCAAAGGCACTTGCCTGCCTAAAAACAGATGGGCCTCTACTATAATCCACCAATATTTTTATTGAGAAATGAAGTAATCTCATCTGAACTGTTAAAAATGACAAAGGGCTTCCTCAGATAATTGATGTTCTCAGCATACTTGCATGCTACGATGTGACAGACTGTGATGGAAGTCTTCAAGTGAGACAGAGGGAAGAGATGCCTTAAAATTGAGGTTTCTGCATATTTTAAAGCACTTCTAGGAACATAAATTTCTCATATGGATAGCTTTAGGATATCCTCCCACCAGTTTTCTCACATGTATTGCAATACACTGAACCTCCAAACCAGTGCTCCTGAATGATACAGAAACTGAATCTCTTTAAAGCAAAATTATTTTTCTGAAGCTTTAAGGAATTCCCTTCTAAGGCCTGAGCTGAGCCCGGAGGAGTAGTACATGCATAGTTCTTACTCACACTTCACAGGAATATAATTTCACTGGCTAGCAAGAGCATTAATGGGTTGCTGTTGGCTTTGCAAATTCCAGGGTTTGCACACAAAAATGTGTCTTAAAAGTGGGGGTTTATGAATTGGAGATACTAATAACAGGATTAAAAAATTCGCCTGTGATATTTATATACCCACAAAGTCTGCAGGGCAGTTCTACTTAGACAATGTAGAAATCAGAGCAAGATTTGAAGACACAATGATAACATGAAAATAAATGTTATGGTGGGTGAACAGAACAATGAACACGACGTCTTAAACATCAGGGGATTTTTCCTGTGGCTGAGACTTGAGTTTAGTCACATGAACTCTGTTCATCTGGCACCTCTGCCCCATGGTACTTCATGTTGAGGCTTTTAGATTACAATACACTGATCATTTGTGCTCTTTAACATGCTAAACTGTGCCTGTATAATTATATATTAATATATATAAATTGATTAATTCACTTTAGCAGTATGCATTTTGTGGGCGTAAGCATTCAAGTCAAGTGAGGTTTCTGGATTACATACATTTAATGGGGAAAAGTAGCTTCTTTTATGAATTCAGGCTGCACTTTGTTCCCAGCATTTGGTTATAATTATGATTTTCTTTCAGTTCTGTTTGTAGGCTGAGAACTGTTTACTTCCTTAGCTGCTGTAAGACTGCTCAGTCTGCTATGCTAATGCTGCTTGTAGCAGTTTTAGGGAAAGCTTTTCTTGGGATGTTAGTTGTGATTTATTCCGCCCATCTTTCTTGCACCCTTTTCAACAGGAAACTGGCATAGGCAAAACAGTGAACAGCTTTAGGAAACATGCCACTGCTGGGAATGTAGCTAAATCCCTGGTGAAGCGATGGAAAAAGCTTATTCCTCCAGAAAATAAAAGGTAGGTATGGACTCTTTCTACAGGATTAATTGTGGTGTAGCATAACTTAATAAAATACAACTTGGAAATATTAGAATAATACTTGGAATGACAAATATGTGTTATGAAATATAGATGAATGGTAGGAATGAGTCTTCTATAAATTACTAGGAGACAGATCAAAGCAACCAGGGTTGGTCAATTAGCCAGCCAGCACTCAGACTTCACCTGCCTTTTTGACCAGCACAGGTTCTTAGGTACCAGCCGATGTGAGCAGCACTAAGCCAGTGATGGGCAGTGCTCTCCTCCCCTCTAGAGAAGTAGGAAGTTTGCTTTTTTTTTTTTTTCTTTCTCAGCCATGTGGCTGTTGTTCAATAAAGCATCTCTTTAGTGATTTGGTTGTGTACAGGACTTCCCTACAGTATTTCTGCAGACTGAAAAGGGTTTTGTGTGTTGGAGGAGGTACACTCGAAGAGATGTGATTCCTTCTCAGGAGTCAGCCTCCACCACTGCCATCAGCAGGCTGACTGTGCTCTGGGTGTTTTGCAGCCCTCTTGACAGTGGGAGAAGTTGATCTGAGAAAGCTGAAGCTTCAGATTGACTAAGCAGTGCATGTTAAATTTGAAGCTGTTCCCACAACAGGGAAGTGGCATACCAGAGCACATGGGTAATAACAAAGTATCCAGGCTGATGTTTTGTACTCTTACCAACCACAGAACATGTTTTAAATTCTGCCTCCTAGTTACTTCAAGTACCATCTCTGTATTATAAAACTTGCAAGGAAACTTGTATAAAAGCAGTGGTATCTAAAGCATTTTGAACAAATAGCACTATGTCAAACATGTTTTTCTTACTGATGCTTATGTCCCTACTCTCCACTTGGGTTGCTCTCAATTTCTTGTTGCAGTAGTTAGTGATGCTGGACCAAGAGCGACTTCCCTCAGATTCTGTGCTGATGTGGAAGCAAAATTAGAGTGCCGTTCTGGGTCCTGTAAGAATTATGCCACATGGTGTGATTTAAAGCTTCTGGTTTCACTAATGTAAATAAAAGAGATTGATTCTTCAGGAATGTAGCATCAGATGTAGCGTGGGATGTATTTTTTTCCTTTGTGTTGCAGTGATCACAGAGGAAGAAAAAATGCTGAAAAAGAAAAAGATGAGACAAAATCTTCTGTTTCCAAAGGAACTAAGCCTTCAGAGAAGCCCAAAGCATCTGTATTGGCCTCCAAAAGTTCCAATAGCTCTCCCATTTCTAAGAAGTTGAATAAGCAGCATACTCATAGGGAAAAAAAGCATCGAAATACAGGTTCTGAGTCTCAAAAAGAACGTGATAGTAAAGAATGTAGCAGCAGTAGTTCTAAATGTGGCTCCCAGGGTACTGATCCTCAAGCTAAAGAAGGAGACTTGAAAGAGAGAGCCTCCAAGGACAGCAAGGAAGGTTCAGAAAAGAGGCGTTCCTGTGTGGCCAGTAAGGACATATCCCCCACGAAGGAAAGGCCTGGTAAGGATGCTCCCAAACAGGAAGATCCTAAGCATGTGAAGAAACCAAAACAAAAACCTGTCACAGGAAGCAAAGCTAAATTACCTAGTGATGAGGAATTTGAGCCCCCTACTATGTCTTTTGAATCTTACCTTAATTATGATCAGGTTACAAAAAAAAGAAAGAGGAAAGCTTGCTCTACAGGTGAACATCCAAAGAAGTGCAGCGAACAGAAGAGTAGCTCAGTACCACAGAAGACTACAAAACTTCCTCATGCAGATGAGGGAGAAGAGAAGATCCAAAACTGTGAGGATGATCAATCAGAAACGCCCAGTAAAAAGGTAAACCACTGCATGCTTGGAATAATAGCAAATAAACTGCGGGCAAAGGAGTGTTCTGGTGTCTTACTGCCAGCAAAATTAATCTGTGATTATTTTAAGCAACAAATGTGTGGCTTTGACATAGGCTGCATGGCAATGGCAAATAATTTTAATTGGGGCAAAAAAGGTTATTTACTACATACTGACAGTTTACAATCAGTTTCTTATGGTTTTTATGATAATTTCCTATGCAGCAGTGGTCTTTGGTATCAGCTAATTGACTTTTTACCCGTAACTTCATTCTTGACCAGCTTGTTTTCTGACTTTAGCAGATGCTGGCATAGCACAGCTGTTTTGTTGGAAGCTGTGGTTCTGTACTCATTACGGTCTGTAGTGGAAATGAACAGACTCTTCTTTCAGTGCATTGAAGTAAACCACATTATTGCATGTAAGGGTAGCTTATATGAATTGTTAAAGTGAAATACCCTAGTCCCTTGAAGTGGCAGAAAGCTTAAGTAGCTCCTTTGAGCTGAGGTAGAACTAAACGTGCTTACTAATTAGACTCTTTAAATGAAGCCCTTTGTACGCAGGGAATTAGAGGTCTCTTATCTTTGCTGTGACGTGAAAGCTCCAGGCTTTATTTATTGTGCAAGATCTGTGATAGGAATGTCTTCTATCCCAAACAGAGGAATATTAATGGAGTGGCTTGTGCATGACAGCAGCATCTAGGAACTAGGGAACTGAGGGAAATCTTGGTAAAATGGAGAGGAAAATGTTGGCTGTTCAAGTTGCAAAAAGTTCTTTCAGATACCAAAATGAAGTTTAGGGAGATGCAAGTTTTATGTTATAAGTGCCTGGCGTATGACTGGAAGACACCCAAGACTTAATTTAGATACTGTATGCAATGCTGAGCATTTGCAGGAACACTTACCAGGCTCCTGGAATCTTTAAGTCACTTTTTAAGGGGATATCTGGAAGA
The DNA here is from genome assembly GCF_964035555.1 of Netta rufina. Taxonomy (NCBI): domain Eukaryota; kingdom Metazoa; phylum Chordata; class Aves; order Anseriformes; family Anatidae; genus Netta; species Netta rufina. The sequence continues at coordinate 96,574,581 of NC_140125.1, read as the reverse complement.
GTGTATTGCTTATCCAGCATGATGCAGGAGACGAGGTAGAACCAGGTATGAAGCTGTTTCTTGTCTTTCAGGATGACATTTAGCTTGCCTTTAAACATCTAACTCTGGTTTTTGTCATCTTGCGGTTTTGTTTCATTTGCTGCATGCCTCTAACCTCAGTAGTGATTTATCTGAAAGCCTGTTAGCTGAATACATCTGCTTCTTCCTTTAATCCCTATTATGCACTGATTGCAGATACCCCACTAAGTTCCTTTTGTGATGTAGTACTGGCAAGTAGAAGATGAAGGAATATGCTGAAATGTGGGATTAAATCCTAGTTCAGAAATGCAATAGTTTTGGTTATGCTAGGTAATTTTTGGGCTTGCTTAATTTATTTTGTGGTTTATTTTAAGCCTTAGTAAATCTGAATTTTTAACAATGAAGCAATATTTCCTTGACTGTGTGCAGACCAAGGTGGCGTCCCTTCAAGATCTTCTTAATACTCCACTGCCTAAATCTCTGCCAGGCATTTTAATCTCATCTCTCCCCTATGCTGCTGACTTTAAGGGTAAGTAGCATGTGAGGCTGGTAAATGTGAAGCACTGCATGTTTTTACAGCTCTCTCTAGGGTAGTCTTCAACCCATTTCCTAATAAACTATAGTAACTCATCTGTCTGTGGCAAAGAAATGTCTTCACTTGCTCTCCTGTAGAAATCATTTTGAATCTAAAGAGATATAAAGGCTTCCCTCTTACAGCTTGCAAGTAAAGAAGTGCTGTGAAAGGTTTCCACAGATGTAGAGGAGGTGTAGATCCTGTAGTCGTTCTCTGGGCTCCACTTATCTTTATTCCTGTCTATGCCTTATGTAACTGGAGTAGAAATTGTCACCAGCTGTAGCTTCAGCCTAGAAACTTGCTTGCATTCCTATTCATAGGTGACACAAAGTGCCAGTGGTTTTCCCTTGCAGCTCCTGTGAGGTTTCAGTAGTTTCACATCTCTGTAGGCTTGAGACATCGTTGCTATTGCAGTTTCCCTAGGATAACCCTGTAATGACAGCAGCATTTGGTGGCCTGGTAACTGAGGATATCTAGATCTCAGTACAGCTCATGTAGATCAGAGCATCCCTGTTGCAAGGGGAAGGAAGGCTCAGGGCCCAGTCTAGCTGTGGATCCAACTCGTGTAGACCTGAGCTAATTAATGTAAGGCTGCTATGGGTACGTGTAGATTAATTTAATGTTTTGCTTTACATTTGCAATGTACTTGCTGTATTGCTCTTGTATGAGGGGACTTCTGTAACAGAGTACCTGTAAGGGATCAAACTCTAGCAGAACAACATTATATAATCGTATATTTCAAGAAGCAAAAATATATTTGTCCTGCCAGGCATGTTCCTCTGAATGTTTAAAGCCCTGTTTAAAGCTCCTGACATTTTTGTCAGGAGGCAAAGAAACCCTGCCTGATGTTTTGTTTGATTTCCCTAGCGCCTGTTGTGGAAGCACCCCAGCAAGTCAGCGAATCAGTTCAGTTCACGGGACGGAGACAGAACTCTAAAATGCAAGTTTACTCTGGCTCCAAACAAGTCCATCTTTCAAAGATGCTTACACTGTATGAGCAGTGCATCCGTGTGCTTCAAAATAATATTGATTGTGAGTACTTCAAGGGCTTTGTAGCAGGCTGTACTGAAAGACTATTTGATTTCTTTGTTTCTTCCATGCTGGCCTACTAGAAGGTAGTGTTCCTTCCTACAGACAGTGACTCAGAGCTGGTCAAAAGGCATTTATAAAACCGATCTTATGATCATACTGAAACACAGTTTTGTTTGGAGGCTTACCTTTTTTAAAGCTCCAACTCGTAGTTAAAATATAATGTCCTATAAAGTATAAGCCAAAAATCCTGCTGACTTTTTTTGCCCTTCCAAAGTGTGTGTTCACGTAAACTGGAATGAGTGATCAAGAAATTATTTATTCCTTTTGTGTAGGCAGAGAGGGGAGTGATACAGATCAGTAAAGATGGGGCAATAGCCATTCCAGGATGCTTTCTCCATCCTCAGATATAACTGCCAGTTATGAACTGCTGATTTGTAGCTTCATACCCTGACTTCAGAACATGTGTTCTGTAGGTATTTGCTGAAACTGATGTCTATTTTTATTTTTTAAACTGTTGTTAAGTGGTGTTACACTTACCAACAAACAAATGAGCTACTAAAAGTGCTGTCCTCTTTTGTAGCACTGCATGAAGTAGGAGGTGTGCCCTTTGAAATTCTTGAGCCTGTGCTAACACGCTGCACACCAGAGCAGTTGTTTCGCATAGAGGACTGTAACCCGGTAAACTCTGCCTTGCTAAATTCAGGGAACCACAGAGGACTTTAGGCACCTGTTCTTGCTTTCCTTGCACCCCTCTTGATAAAGATTCTAAGTGTTACACTGCTTTTGTGTCTTGTATACCTGTTTCTTTGAATTCAGCTGTCATCAAGCCTCCCTCTCTGTCAGGATGTAAAGCATTTGGGAGGTTATTACTGACAACTAAGTGAAAGCCACTGTGGGTAGAAATGGTGCTATTTCTGAAAACAAGAGAAAACAACAACAAAGAAACAACATTTGCCAGGCACAGTAAGAACAAATGTTTTCAGGCTTAAAAACTGTTATGGCTGCAAAGCATACATGAAATCTCACCCCAGGTATTTTCCAATTTGCATCTGGTAGATTTTCTATCTATAGTGTTAAGACTTCAGCTCCATGATGCATTTGAACACTGATGTTCTGAGTGTGTGGCACTCCCTAGTGCAAGCTGGCCATTTCTCTGCATGCCTGAAGTTGAGAGCTGGTGTGGCCTGAGCCTGTGCTGAACACACACATCTACCCTGTAAGCGTGGCTCATGAGCTCAAATATAGAGCTCTGCTCTCTGAAGCTACGTGACTTCTAGACTGACGTTGACATCTCTGTGTGGCATTGTATTGCTTCATGGTGGAGGTACCAGCGAGGGCACCTGGTGGGATTTGTTCTGAACCTTCCTCCACGGGGTGATTGGGCTTTGTCGGCAGGCTCAGCCAAGCAGGTAGTCTTGGAAATGTTACTCTTAAATCCTTGATCTTAAAATACCTTGTGTTCAAACCAAGACGTTTACAGAAGTGTCCGACCACTTGTGGAAGAAACACTGCCAGAGGGATTTTAAAAATGAGAGGCTCCTGGAATATGAATCTTGGCGTGAAATGTACTTGAGGCTCTACAATGAGAGGGAGGAGAGACTGAAGACGCTTACAAAAAACATTCTTTCAGCGCAGGCTAAGAAACCAAAAGGTAAAAAAAAAAATATGTGAGTAGCCTTTTGGTTTTCAAAACCCAGTCTCTTCTGTTCTTCTTGACACTTACTGTGTGGTGTTTAGTGGTTTGTTTGCACTGATCACTGATGCTGTGTCTCAGGGAGAAGGCATCAAGTAAGGATGCTGTTCCTTTTAACTTACAGGTTGCACACAAAGTGAACATATACATTAATACAGCACATTAATGCATAATGCTTGCAGCATGCTGTACACAAACCTTACCTTACTGGTTAGAATGAGGGTTCTAGGCAACCACACAGTGCAATTTTAATGACAAATACCAAAAAATACAGATACAATTGCAAATATCAAAGTTAACGTGAAGGAATACTGGATGTGACTTGCTGTGGTTCAGTTACTACTTTGCTATCATTCTTGTTTTTTGAACAATTACTTTTTGCAATTTAAACCTAGAAATTGCCACATAACCGTCTTCTCAACTGACTTTCAAACATAAGTAAGGAAAAATCACATCCTCTGCTCCTTGCTTCTGTATTAGGCCGGCAAGTAAAAATGGCTTACATGACTACTGCGGCAAAACCACCCAGGAATATTCGCCGAAAACAAGAAATCCATGGGACAGCAGGACCTGTCACCCAGCTTCATCCCACGGAGAAGTGCAAGTAAGTGTCCTGTGCTGTGCTGCATGTTTAATTTGAGATTAAACATCTCTGTCAGTGCTAAAGTTCGCTGGCAAAGTATTTTGCTGTTATAAGTAGCTCTTGGTTTACTCTACTTTTTTTTAAGTAGCTAGAAGCTAAGTTGCCTTTTAAGCCTTGTGTGCTCCCCTGCTGTGTGTGTATTGTCACCACGTGTTTCTCCAAGTGCCAGGGATGAATTCATCTTCCCTGCTAGTGAGTGAGCAGCCACTCTTGTTTTCTTCCAGATCACATTAATGCTGCTTGACATCCTGGGGAGATCCCAGTGTTGATGTTTGGTGTTCATAAACCTGCCTAATAGTTTCACATGTTCTCCTGTTTTCATCAAATCCCAGTGAGCTGTCCAGAGTGATAGAGCTGACCAGAGTGAATCTCAGCAACTGTTAATACACTGGATTGTGGGCTTCTACTTTGGCAGCTTGAAGGAGTGTCTGGAACAGTCAGTCAGTGGCAGTAGCCAACACTAATCACTGGAGGAACACAGAATTGGGATTCCTCAAATATTTTCTTCGTACAGCACAAACCCAAGGTCTCCTCTTGACAGCTTAATTCAGGGTAGTTCAGCAGCCATGGGAACCGAAGCAGAGATGTGGGATTTGTGCTGTCCTGATGAACTCCTCTTATACCCAAGAGCATGCAACAGGGAGAAAAAACAGCTGTAGCACCAACTTCCACCCCCTTTTCCCTTCTCAACTATGTGGAGAGACTTCTTTATGCTTGTATATCTGTTCTAGTCCAAAAGAAAATCAGCAGTTTGGTTTAAAAGCACCCCATGGATTGATAAGTCTGTGTAGTAGCAGATGGACTGTAAAAACAGTGGAGACTGCTCACACTGCCTGGATGTGGGTGTCTTGTGCTGTGGTCACTTACTTCCCTGTGAGGAGCACCGTGCCTTCCCTTCTCCCCATAGCTTGTGGGTGTTCCCTTGTTGGCATAACTGCTCTGCAGCTGCCTGCCTCAAAAATGATCCTTTTGAGGGGGGGGAAACTGTTTTAATTGATCTGGGTTACTCTTGAATTAGCAGTTAATGCAGGCTGACAAATATGTAAGTGGAAAGTGACAGGTAGCTGGGGAGTATAAAACTTCAGCTGTTGCAAAGATGATGCAAAACTGACTGACAGTCACTGAAAATGTCAGCAGTCATTGTAAGTAGTTTCTGTCCTCGTGCTGCAGGGCCTGCAGTTGTGCTGAGTAATTCTTCATGTGCCTAAGGCTGAGCTGACCTGGGCTTATGGGAGAGGGGAGAAAACACAAAAACGACAGAAACTTGTGGAAGTGTGTGTATAAATATATATAAATATATATTTATATATATATAAAATCAAAGCCTGCTGATTTCAGGAACTTGATTTACAGTTTAGCTGTCTACTGTATTGCTCAAGACAGTGGTGGTATGGGGCAGGAATGACAGCCCACATGTTGGAAACCCTTAAAAACAGCTTTTGCACTGGAGACGTTCTTTTTACATCTGCACCTTTTAGGTGATTAAATTGGGAAGCTTCTTTCCAGAGTGTTGCTGTTACTGATGCAAAGATGGTCCAACACCAACGCAGTAGCTTAAGGCGCTTCAAGTTCGGCTTCTGCTTTCGGTTACCCTGTGGGAGGTTGTATCTGTTGTGACAGACTAGCCTTCCAGTTTGTGCTTCAGTACAGTAGTTTAAGTGTCCTATCTGTCCTAGTAACTGAATAATGTACTCGAAGACAGCATATTTTTTTTTTATGCATCCTAAATTAGGACAAACTGTTGTTGTGTGAAAGGAACTGCAAGTAGGGTTTGCCTTCTCGAGAAACAAAACTTTGTTCAGGCATGATGAGTTAACTTAGCTTCTTTGAACATGTCCTTTGAAAACCTTCTCTCAGCTTTACTGTGTACAGCTGAAATTTTCACTAATGAAGCTGGTCTTACAAGGGCTAAGAAGGTCCTGTGGCACACATGCAGGTCCCTAGCAGGCTGTTTGTTGTTTGCCATGCAGTGCTTTATGTTAACTGGCAGCAGGCCTCAGTGACTGGCTCCAAGGTGTACAAGGCTGCCCAGATTGCTGGGCAGTTAAATGCTGTGTTGATTTAACTGTTCTACACAGAGCTGATGCCTACTGCAACCATCCCAGTCCTTGTCCTGTTACTTGGTGTTTCCAACCTAATATTTAGGGCTAGTTATTGTGCCTTTTCCTGGGCATTTCTAACTTAAAGGAGAAAAACAAAACAGACCTGAAAACTCAAGTGTGAATTTTTCCTAATTTTCTGGCAGAGAGACAATTAGTAGTTCAGCTGTATTCAAATCCAAACAAAAAAATCACAGACCAAACTAGAACACAGGCCAACAGCTTATTAGTCATCATAATAGCTCCATCTGTCGTAAATTCAGATCATTTTACTTTAAAGACAAATAAGAGGTATCATATCTAATGAATGGAAAAATTGTGCAAGAATGGAAATGGACTAGATGACCTCAAGAGGCCCATTTTAACCTGAATTATTCTATAATTTTAAATGTATCACAGTACTGATAAGGAGACAGACTTGTTAAAACACTGTGATAGTTTTTTATCAAAATGTGATGGAGTGAATGGCAGTTCCTTAAAAAAAAAAAAAAGGGTAATCTCTTTATTTCCTGGTTTTAAAAGAACACAGATTCCAGAAAGCAGAGACAGAAACAATAATTCATCAAATCTGAACCCTACTAGCTACAGTGGAAGCTCTAGCTCAAGTGGAACAACTCAAGATGGAAAGAAGCCTACCAAAAGTAAGTGGAATTTCCTGAGGTTATCAGGATAATTGCTTTAACTTGCTGGTTATCAATGTATACCTAATATTATGCTACTATAATTTTGTCCTTCACATTATGCTGTAATCCTAACTTTTTTTTTTTTGTTAAAGAAGTTGCACCAATCATGAGGAAAACTTTAAGAGCACTGAAGAGTAGAGCTGGACGACGATGAAATGAGGATGCATATTGGAAGCTTATCTGAATATTTGTATATCGTGCTATAGCTAATGGAAGTAACATTAATGTAAACCTTCCCCAATTTACTGTGGATAAAATAGTTATCAAATGTTACAGGAGCAAATGACTTGCAATAAAAAAAAGCCCTGGAATCCCTTTGTAGTGCTGCTTCCTTCCTCATAAATAAGGAAAACTGAATTGAAATAAGCTCAGTACATGCTAGTGACCAATCAGTTCGTGTGGGCTTCTAGTGATGCTGTCTTTATCAGTTTGTTGACACATTTGAATGAGCTTTTGATGAAAGCACTTAAACAACCTTGGCAAAATACATCTATGGCTTATCTCTTAGGAGGAGCCACAAGGTATACTTAGATACAACTGCAAAGAGGTTTTAGTGTCTCCAGCACAATAGTGTTTTGGAAACTTGGTATTTGTTGCCCTAAAGGTTTCCACAGGGAGACTTCCATATGTTTCTTTCTGCTAACACCTGGTTTGGTTGGGTTTTAATTTTTCCTCTTCTGGATAAAGACAATCTGTCTTATAAGATGCTCCTGGAACTCTGCTTCTGACCTGCTAGAAGAAACTGCTCAGGATGGTATTTTTTCAGAATGGTATTTTTTTTCCTAGTTTCTATGAGACAATGAGCCTGTAAAGGAGAGGTGGGAGGAAACAGTGTTTAATTTGAATTGCTTTTTTTAAAGCAGGATTTATAAACTGCTGGGGTAAATAGGGCAGGCCATGACAGTGAGTTAACGAAAAGCCACATGTCATTCAGGAACTCCTGGTTTGGACATTGTACAATAATGAAATACAGACCTCTCAGTGTAAGACCCACTAGGGGCGCTAAGACCTTGTGTTGTGAGGTAGTGTTTTTTTTTTTTTTTGGGAAAAAAGCAGAAGGGAGGGAAGCCATCACTGTCATCAGCTTGATGTTACACTCATCCTGTAGGAATCTCACTGACTTCAGAATAATCCCTTTGAGTCTGGAGATCAGAGAAGATCTGTGTTATGCTCCGATCTGCTACTCTGAGTATGCTATGAAGAGACCTAGCTCACAATCTTGAGGATGGGCCTCTTGCGTTTGAAGTGAAAAGCTGTCACGTGTTTAATAGCTGTCCTTTCAGGAGACACAGGCTACTGAGGGTTGGTCTATGAATGAGCTTGCTTTTAGGAGTGGGATACTTTCTTGTTGCTTCATCTAAAACAGTTCATTTGCACGAATCGAAAGTCTGACGTTGTCTTAAGGACATGGCTGCCACATGGAGGGATTCTTTCTACAAACAGTAAGTAGGCTTTGTTTCTAACCTCGTACTTCTGTAGGACTCTGCATTCTGAAACAAAGGGTAAGACTGTCATGAAACCAGCAGCTGTCTCTTTTTCAAGAATCCTTGTGTGTGAATTTCCTCAATATTCTATTTTTTAATAAAAGAAAAATGTTGCTACTAAAATTGGCTCTTATCAGGCTGATAAGGTAAGTCACCCATACATAACAGCTTGTGTAAATGCTCTATTTATAGAAGGAGTTTAAGTCAGCAGGTGTGCTGGTGTGTCATGGTTTATTGGGCAAAGGAACAAGGACAGATTTTTCTTTGTGTGTTATAGTTGCCCTTTTTAGTGCAATGAATGAAAGATGAGAACAGGAATGTTGACCTGCAGGCTCTTGTGCAGAGTTTTTTCCATCTCTGGACTCAAATAAGCATCAACTAGTAGGAGGGCTGTAGTGCTTGTCATCCACATCAGTAACGAAAACCTCTGGGAGGAGCTGTTCAGGATTCAAACCCGGCTGAACAGTCAGTGCACTGCCCTTTGTCCATCCAGCACTCTGCTCATCATATGGTTGCTGATCAGTTGGTGGCAGAAGTTTAGCTCAACTCCAGGCTTGTATCACGGGTAGAGTGAGTTGTTGGAAAAACTCTGGTTTTATTTATGCATTTTTCCTGAAGCACTTTTTATTTGCTATAGATGTTAATGGTATCCTTTTATACAAGAGACAAGAATGCCATAACAAAGCCTTTTTTTGGACTTGAGCCTTAAAGGACACAGCTGTTAAGCCAACACTTTGCACAGCTGTAGATGACAGCACCGCAGCCCCAGGAGATTGAAGATAAATGGTTGTTTTAACTGGTAAGCCTGTTAGTTGCAGGGCTAATTGAAGTAGGAGAACTCTTCCTATGCTGATGGCAGAGCTGTGTGGAGGGCGAATTTGACTTAATCTTAAATGGCATTTAGTCCATCTTTACAGAACCTCTATGGAGATCTCGCTTTCTCTGACTTCAAAGGGCATAGACCCATCTCTGGTAAAAAGGTTATGTACTTTCACTCTGTTCTCCTGAACAATTTGTATATTTGAAAATACTGCAGACAAGCAAGTCCTTTTACAGCAAGGTAGTCGGGTGCTACAGTCACTTTAGACGAGGGTTTTTGTTCCACTTCAGACTTGCTTTGATCTGTTCCTGTGGACTGGTTGCCCAGCTCAGACAGGTGTGCTCTTGGAATGTGTCTTCCTCTTTTTGTGGTTTGACACTGCTTCATGGTGCAAATCAAAGTTTGCATGGAGGTAAGTAGAAAGCTTACCCTCTGAATCTGAACTAACATGCTGATGTTGATGTTTTCTTAGTCTCTTACCTTCCATGCTGTTTGCAGTTAGGCTAGTAAAGAGTAGTTCTTAGCTCTGCACATTCTTAGCATTTAACGTAACTAACAATACCGTGTTACTGGAGTATCTGCCTGGGGCAGATCATCTTCCTTCTGCTGGATCCATGGAAAATGTTGTTGCTTGTTACCTGCTCCCCAGTCTGGTTGTCACATCTCTCTTCCTGGTAAGTCCTGTGCTCTTCTGTTGTGTGTTTGACCTGTTTTGTGTTCCTGCCTATGGCTCTGAGCTCCCAGGTGGAGAGCTGAGCCTGACTGAGGGCAACTTGGAGGAGGAGACGACCTAAGGTCCTCATCAGGTAAGCGACTGCTTTGATGGAAAGTGGAAGCATCCTGAGTGTGACGTTTCTAAGGAAGAGAAGGACACTGCAGCTCCAAGTGCTTCTGGAGTTTCTCAGCAGCCTTTCGCCTTTCATCCCAGCAGCAAAACTGCTTTTTCGTCCATGTCAGGAGCAAGTTTCAAGTTCACTTCTGGCAAAAGTAAATGGAGAGGAAAAAAAAAAAGTTGCAAAAGGAAAGCCCCGTTGTTGTGGAAAAGACCACAAATGAAGGAGGCTTCTTAAACTGTCCACTTCATGCATAAAACCCACTTTCCACATCCTGCCAGTGTTTCACAGTATTTACAATGTTTGCCTTCTGTCCTGTTAGTGGTTGAGCCCAAGCAGAAAGCTCAGCCTGCCTGCTGCCCTATTTTAAAATAAGGGTGCTTGATCTTGTAACAGACCTTATGGTAGGAGGAGAAAACACAAGTTTGAGGTGGAGTCTTCTTTCTTAAGAGACCTTGCTCAGAGGGGGTGTAAAGCTCTGGGAGCCGAGCTCTTCCAGGGACCACAAATGTTCAAACTCTAGGTTAAGTCCTATCCTAAAGCCAGGAAGGGATTTAGGATTTGGCACGGTCCTTCTGGAAGAATTTGGATGGTTCAGCAAACGCAGAGCCCTGTGTGTAGTCTCCTCAGTTGTTGCTGTCCCAAGGATGAGTGTTTGAGGTGCTGCTAATGTGCTGCACAACTGCCATTGTACCTGGGGATTTTTTCAGATCTCTGGTAGCCATGGGATAGTCTCATTGGAAGGAAAAGGCTTCCTTTCATGCGATGTAAATCTCAGACCTGCCCTCTGAAAGCTCAGGATAATGTCTATAATGTCTGTGCCAGGATTTAGTGTGGTGCAAAATACTGCTGGGTTGCAGAGAAAGAGAGCACCTTGGAGCGTGTACTGCAAGAAAATGTGGCTGACTTTTTTTTTTTTCCTTCACTGAAGGGAGAAAAAGAAAAGATAAAGTGAACTGGCTTTGCCTTGGCTATCTGCCCTTTCCACAAGACCACCAAGGTGTTTGGGAGGGCAATGAGAGGCTGTGGTTAGATGGCCTCCAATCTCCCCTGCAGCAACCTCCACTGCTGACCAGAGGTCTCCCTCCTCCCATAGAGCTGCTGAGGTCCCTGCTGTGCTTGCAACCAGTATCACCACCAGAGGAGTCAGGTCTGTTTTTTTCTGTAGTTGCTTGTGGCATGCTTAGTCCTGCCAGGCAGCTAAAGGAGTAGCTTATTCTCCTGGTTCACCAGCAATGAGAGAAATAGCCTGCCTTCTTGTTCTTTACAGCCTGAATATACGGTGTTTCCCCACCCAGTAAAGTTCGTATGAACAATTCTTCTCTCTAGCCCCCAAGCTATTTCCCATCTGATTTGCTGACTCAGGCAGGGACACACTTTTGACTTGGAGTTGCAGGTTTTTCAGAAAATTGATATAATTTGTGGTAAAATGGGATTCAAAGCAACAAGAGAAAAAACCTTTGCAGCTACGCAAAGGAGCGTGTTAATCCCAAAAGCCTTGAGAAGACTGCTCCTGCAGATGAGTGTACAAAGCCTAAATCTCAGCCTGGAACCAGGTAGAGCAGCAAAAATTGGTCTCTGTAAAATGGCACATCCCGGGAATGTCCTCGGATCTGGTGGCTAAAGGTCATGTACATCCAGCCTTCCTCAACTCCCTCACCAATGTGGTCCTAGACAAATACAGCATTAAAGCAAAGCTCAGAATGGCCAGGACTGTCAAATAAAATATAGCATGAGGCTGTCAGTTTTCCAGAAATGAAGCATCTAACATTTAGAAAATGGCACAATTTTTAAAGGTTTCAGCATCCAGAAGTCCTTCAGATTTAGAAGAAGAAAATATTCAGGTCAGGATAGTGGGGAAGCCTTCTTCCTTTTTTCCCCCCTTGAGATCAAAGACTGAAATCCCTGCTTTAAACATGAAACTAAAAGTCACGAGCATCATCTTTGTAGATTAAGCCCCAAATGGTGTGCTTGCTGTGGGAGGCACCAGAGGAAGCGCTCAGCAGAGTGTTTTGTGAGTCCTGTTTACAGATAAGTTGCCTATTCCCCTCCCTGGGGACAGACCTAAAAAAGGCACTAGCTCAGGGAGAGGGCTGCATGGCTCTGGAAATGCTTACATAGCCATCCTATAGAACTGCAGGTGGGAGATGGAGCTCTTTGCCACTTCTCCTGTCCCTATCCTTGACTCTTTGCAGGATGCTGGAGCCTGCAGGAAAGGAGATGGTGCTTGCCAGAGCCTGCAGAAGCAGGGAAATAGGTGTGCGGGCAGGAACAAGGAGGAGCAAGCTGCTGCTTGCCTTGGGGAGAGGGAAGGAGCCTTCCTTCAGGACGGGGGGAAGCTGCTGAGACACAGCAGGGGAGCTGTGTTACCTCTCTTTGAGGTACTGACCTCTCTGAGGGGAAGAAGTTGGAGCCATGTCCTCATGCTGCTCTGTTCCTTAAATTTCTTAAGTCCCTTTTCCCCACGTGAGGCACTTTCCCTTCTTACAGCTCTTCACAACACTCGGTGAGCTCTCTGCTTTTCTCTCCCACGGCTGTGCTCCAGCCAGGCAGCTCTCTGCAAAATACATTTCCCATAGTTACCTATGTTGGCGTGCTTTTCTGTGCTTTCAGACCTCTCAGGCTGGAAGTTAGACAATTAGTCTGTCTGAAATTTAGATAAACACTAAAGTGGTGCATTAAAGTGTGACTTCTCAGAGCATTAGTATTGTGCCAGAGTGGTGCTGACAGCTGAGATCTGGGTTTGGGTGTTCAGAAAATCGAGGCAGAGAATGAAATGCTGCAGAGAAGTCCCAGGGGCTCATGCATGAAGCAGCAGCTCCAGGTTTCCAGCGAGCCTGAGACCTCAGCTTGCTTGTGCTGTTAAGGGGTGACCTGAGCGGGGCATCAGATCTCCCTGGCTTGACAGGGAATCACGGAATTGTAGGGGTTGGAAGGGACCTTGAGAGGTCATCGGGTCCAATCCCTGCCAGAGCAGGTTCCCTAGAGCAGGCTGCCCAGGTAGGCGTCCAGATGGGCCTTGAATATCTCCAGAGAAGGAGACTCCACAGCCTCCCTGGGCAGCCTGTCCCAGTGCTCTGTCACCCTCACTGTGAAGAAGTTCTTTCACATGTTGGTGCGGAACTTTCTGTGCTCCATTTTGTGGCCATTACCCCTTGTCCTGTCCCTACAAACCCCTGAAAAGAGGTTGGCCAAATCCCTCTGCCTCCCACACCTCAGGTATTTATACACGTTGATGGGATCCCCTCTGTCTTCTCCAGGCTGAACAGACCCAGGTCTCTCAGCCTTTCCTCATAGGAAAGATGCTCCAGGCCCCATATCATCTTTGTGGCCCTCCGCTGAACTCTTTCTGGGAGATCCCTGTCTTTTTTTTTGTACCAGGAAGGATAAAATACTCTGCGTGGCTCTGAAGCTGTAGGATGAATACGTTGGTGACATCATTACAGCAAGGAGCTAGGGGCCCTGTGGTACAAGGTTGTGATGTTACCTGGATGGTCACGAGCCAGTTCATCACCTGGGCAGCCTTCTGAGCTCCCCTCTTTGGTAAGGGCCATTGCATTGTTGGGAGGCGAGCAGCCTCATTGACCTGTGTTTTCATAGCACAAATGATTTTTTGCTTCAAGGAGGGGAGGAATACATGAGGAAATAAGGCTCACGTTGCTGCGCAGGCCTTGTCACTGACTCTTTTCTTCCAGCCTAATGAGCTGGGGAAAGGAATGTTTTCTGAAACCTGCTTTCCCCGCAGCTATTTGGAGGGTAAATACTTTTAGAAGAGGCAAAAAGCGGAAACATTAAGAAATTGCTTTATTCTAGGAGTCCTAATAAGGGACTTGGATTCGTAATGACCTTTAGAAGATGTTAAATTTTAATGTTCTCAGAAAGATGCTGGTGCCTAACAAAGGCAGTGTCCTCAGTCTCTACCAAATGCCATTTCCAGGAGTCGCCCCGTCTGGAGAGCTGCACCAGTGTGTTTCCCCTGCTGTTGGATGCAGTACCCTGCTTTTCATTACCAAGGGCTTGAAGCTTTGGCCTGCCTAACAGGAGAGGCTCAGGGAAGAGGTTGCTTGAGAACACCTTGGGCTGGGTCTGCTGCTGAGTTTTACTTCATACTTCATCATTCAGTGTTATCAAAACTTCCAGTGCAAAATGCCAGAGCATCTTGATTGCAATCTGTATCAAGAATTCTATGGAAGAACTCATGTGCTGTGCATTAAGCATTTGTGTCAGCTGTTTAAAACAGCTATATTTTGCATTTAACATTAAAAACAGTATAATTTCCTCTAAATTATGGCACTTACGGCACAGAGGATTTTCTGAGGAAAAAACAAGTATATGACAGACCGTGCTTTTGGTGCTGTGCTGTGCCCGACACTCTGCTTTATGTTCTTCATGGCTTTTGGTAGTTAAAACCCACTGAGATGCTGAGCTTGTATGGGATAAGACACCCATTTGTCCCACCAGGCTTTTAATTCCTGCTCTGAACAGAGAGGGGCTGCCAGCCCATTGCAGTGACCCATGTGATGGAGAAGCTCTGCCCCGTGGGCTGCCTTCTCCCTGCAGCCTCAGCTATGGCCTACTTACCTAAGCTTAAAGGTGATTTTATTTTTATTTTTAAAGGCTGTCATACTCCAGTTTCCAGGCAGCAGAATTTGGCAAGGATTACGACAGCAGGAAGATGACTGCGCTGCTGTGTGAGCACAGCCCTGAGGAGGATGAGGAGGGAGGCTGGTGCCTCTAACGCCTCATGAAGCCCACCTCGTGCCTCTGATCCTCTGTCCTTCCAGCCACTGCCCCCAGGGCCTGCAAGAAGGGCCTCCTGGGTCAGCAGGGCCTGGGTGTCTGCCTTCTGCTCGAGCAGTTCAGGAGAGCTGGCAGCTGGTGTCCCGCTTCCTCCCGAAGTTTGTCAGGGTTTGGTTCTGCAGCTCCCTCGAGCAATTAGGCAAATGGAAGTCCACGTCATTTCCTCCTAACTACCCCCTTGTGAGCACCCTGGCGTGCAGCTTGTGAGTTGTTCTTTCCTCTCAAGATAGATGCCAAACCACAAGCATGGGCGATCTTAAAAATCGGAGAAACATCAGGCTAATCCCCAGCCGTGAGATTAAAAATAACGCTGTTTTTTTGGTCTGCCATCCAAAATGCTAATGGAGCTATTAGCGGTGCCAGCTCTCCCCATGGCACAGAGTGAGATATTTTACCTCCTTTCTGCCCAAAGCCTCCTGGCGTTTCCAGCCTCTCTGGGGAACCCAAATGCCGATTAACCCTTGTGGTGCCATCGCCTTTACCATCCTTGTTCCTCCCTCTTGCTCTCTGCCTCTCCCTCGTATTGCAACCCCTCTTCTTGCAGCTCCTGGTGCAGTACGGCAACACAATGCCATGTGAAGGAAAAACCTTTGCAGGGTGCCCTAGTGTGTATTCTACCTCTTTTTGCATTGAGCACAGTTGCTTTTCTTTTAAATTCCCTCATTTTCAGGGTGCTGCCTTAGCTCCCGTGTTGAAAACGTTCCCCGTTCCACAGCACGGGTAATTTTACAAATGTGTATCAAGTGGCATTTCCCTTCTGCAGAGAGCTCCTAGAGGAGGTCAAAGCTTCTCAGTTCAGAGGCTCAGCTGCCTGCTGCATAATGTATCCCAAAATAATCAGGATGCTGTTGATGTTCTCAAAATCCAGGGTATGTTTGCTATCTCTGAGTGTTTGCTCTTACTTTTCCAGGCTGCTAAATTAGTTTTCTTCACACTTTGGCTAGCCGGTTTGACGTTCAGCGTGAAATAGGTGGTTGTGTTCCTGAGTGCAGATGCCAGGCTCAAGCTCAGACTCAGAACGTCTGATTTAGTCTTTGAAAATGGGACTTTTTTTTTCTTCTCCTCCTGAAGCCTGTGTGTGTAGGCTGAAGAGGAGCTGGAGCTGTGGGGGAGGCAGGGAGGCTGAGCCGAGCATCGCCAGCATCATACCGGGAGCTCGGATGCCTTTTTGCAGCTTTTTAAAAATACTTTTTCCTCTATGCTATTTTATTTAGTGGGGATGAGATGGCTTGGAGTGGTGCTAGCCAAGCTGATCTCCCCACAAGAGCAGTACCAGACCAGTTTTTTGGAGGTCTGGTGGCTGTGGCATGTTCCTTTCTGGACATGTAGATACATACAAGACTAGAAATCATCTTCTGAGCTCTAATCAGGTATCGCACCAGTCTGTTTCTCCATCACTTCTTGTTACTGTTAAATAGGAGGAGGATTTGCTAGGGGGAAGCATTCCTCAAATGCCTTCCAAGAGCATCATTGCTTGGCACCTGGGGTACCTAAATGCATCCTCTTGGCACACCTGATCCTGTGGTGCAGCCCTGTGATTTGCAGTGTGGTGCACCAGGCAGGAAAAGCCTTCCCATCTCCTTCAGGGTGAGGCAGCAGTTCCCCGGGGAGCGCTGAAGATGCTCTGCCACTTTCCACTTAGGAAAATATGAGCACGAGAGGCTGAAGGAGAGTGAGGCTGCTTTCCAGATATGACACCATGCGTTTGTGTTGGGGCTGTGAGGTTCACTGCCTGTCTTCGTGGGGAGCCCCATCAGCTCTCTGTGCTTTTCCTCTTCACCAGATGCTGTTTGCTATCCAGAGCAGAAAGTCTCCTGCTTGCATGTGACAACGCTATTGACAAAACAGGCGGCTCTGAAACTCAGAGAAACCTGATGCTGCCAGGCCACAGAGGTGGTCATTCTCACTTTATGGGAATGTCCATGGGAGTTATCCATTAAATCTCCCAGACTTTGCAGATTAAATGCGAGTGGAGATGTTGACTCCTGTGCTGTGTTGTGGATGGATGGGGGAGGGCATGCAGGATTGAACTCAAACAAACAAACAAACAAACAAACACAAAACCCTAAGCAGAACCATTTCATTCTGTGCTAATAAATTCAGCACTTGCAATTTATTCCACAAAATTTGCGCTGGAACCTGAGAAAAATAGGAATAGCAACATCCACTTAGGCAATCAGGCAAATTGTTTATTTTGCAATATTCGCAGCCCATTAAGTCCAATAGTTGTACAAAAAATCCACTGTCACCGATCTGGAAAAAACAAAGCTCCGTGATGCACATCTGTTATTTCTCAGCATGGTAAGGATGGTTGCATTCAATAGGACTCCAAAATGCAAGCTGCTCTGGTAAAAGTTAGATAAATCTCTTCAAAACACAGCATACATCCCCTTGCTACTTTCAGACCCCAGCAGGAACCAGCCAGCAATTCTCAGCCTTATATTTTTTGTCTTATTATGGACAGCTGGTTTTCATCCAGCTGATGGGCTTGGGGTGGTTCAGAGAAAATGATATTGTAGAGTCTGGCTTGTTTAAAAAAATAATAATCCAAATTCTTCCTTTTCAACCTATGGAAGATGAAGCATGAGTTACTATTTTATTTTATTTTTTTAAGGTATTTAACTAAAAAGAACATTTGAATGCCTTACAGAGCAGAGGGAGGAGGTGTATTTTGGTGCCTCCCCAGACATGAGAGTTTGATGCTAGTGGCAGTAGTATCTATGTCAATTTTGTGCTATTGGTAATACCAAAATACGTATTTGCTGTTGTTTTTTTACCTATCGTACTTACGCAAACAACTTTTTTTTTTAACTTGAAGTAGGAAGGAGAATATTTTCGCCCTTTTGCCTCACGGCTGAAAGCAGGCATTTGAGCAGAAATTACACAGATGAGAAGGAACTAATGTGGCTGTTTTGTCGTTTCCAGTCTGTGTACAGTAGGGCTTCTGTCTTTGATGGACTGGTGAAAGGAAGGGAAGGATGAATTGCTTGTCACCGTGTAATCTGTCAATATATAATTTGTCAACATATAATCTGAGTCAGCCTCTGGAGAAATAACTACATGCTTCGTGGTTGCATTCATAACGAATTGAATGAAATGCAGATATCTTGTACAAAGCTGGAACAATCCAGACGTAAGAGTAAGCTAATTGAAAAGATCTCTCTAATTTCAGGATGAAGTTCGTGTGTGCGGGCAGGGGCTCTGCATCAAAAATTCAGCAAATGGAGCCATTGTAGGACAAAACGAGCCCCGAAGCTCCTCTATTGGCGATATTCACTGACTTTGGCAATTCCCTTGCATTGCAGCACAGGTTGTAACACCTCTCGGAGCTCCGAGCCACTTTTCCCCACCTGTCCCTGCCTGCTGTCTGTAATTTAGCTGCTCCTCATGAGCTGCTCTGCGAAGTTTATGTAATTAAAATTACATTTGCAGGGGAACAAAGAGGAAAGGCAAGCAATTCAGTTTGACTGGGAACCTTGACTCGACTTTGCTTAGCACACTGTTCTAAGCATCTGCTCCCAAAACAACGTGACTTTTACCAATAAGTAAAATCAAGTCAGTAGCTGTGTATGACACTAATGGCCCAGAACAGATATGAGATATTAGAGAGGCAGAGAACAGCACCAGTAAT
This sequence comes from Netta rufina, assembly GCF_964035555.1. NCBI lineage: Eukaryota > Metazoa > Chordata > Aves > Anseriformes > Anatidae > Netta > Netta rufina. The sequence goes on along the minus strand of NC_140125.1, from coordinate 96,556,271 downwards.
GGGGAAAATAACCTGAATTTCTCACTCTTGCTCTTTGCTTCCACATTACGCTGTGAAGGATGTCAAGAGTTTATATGCTGTTAGCCAGAAGGCATGGCCACCCCAAATACTGTCTGTAACACAGGAACTTTTAATATAAGGGTGCAAAAATCCATAATGGGATTCTCATTCTGCTCTTCATAAGCCCCAAGCGAGAGAAGAAAAATGTGCTGTAATCCGGGAAGTCAGTCCTAGAAAACTACAGCTCTTCTTCAAAGAGAGTAATGGGAGTGCTCACCATGCTTGTAGCTCCTTTTTTTTTTCCCCTGAGCTCTAAATAGTTTCCAAGTGCTAAAGCTGTACATTCTTAAACTCTAAGATATGGCAACGTGAGCTCATCAAAACTGGCATTGCTGCAGTTTCTTCCCTCTTGCCATATGTTCCAGGGCCCCTGTTTGCATCAAGTTGAGTGTTTTCCTGATTTAGCAGTGAGCCAACTTGGTGGCATTTTTTTTTTTTTTTAAACCCTCCCAAACTGCTGACCAAATGTTTCCACCTCTTTTCTTGAATCAGATCTAGTGCGCTTGTACTACGTGGTATGTTGATTCAGCATTCAAAGTCAATGAAATAAAAAGCTCTCTTTTTTTATATTTTTCATACTCATTTGAACTACTGTGCTGCTTCAGGCAATGCCCAGGAAAGCCTGGGCAAGGGGAGATGAAGGAGAAGAGTATTTTGTTTGGCAAGCAGCCTACAACTGAAAGGCTTAGGCTGAAGTCTTTGGATGGCCAAGTGATCTGAAGCCCTGTGAGAGGTGTCCCAGCTGTGATGGCAAGCCTCGGGGCTGTGCTCTCACCTCTGCTGACCACACAGGTGTTGGGTTCAGTTTCTGACAGCAGTTTGCACCTAGCTTGACCGACTACTCTGGTCAGCCCAAGTGAAAAAGAGAAGTGAGAGAAAGTGGAGACCACACGAGTCCATATAGCATATGACTGATTGTGCTTTCAGTCATACGGCGTGAATTTTTGGGTGGTGCTGTGTGGAGCCAGGAGTTGGACTCGATGATCCTTGTGGGTCCCTTCCAACTTGGGATATTTTGTGATTGTATGATTCTGCCCTCTGACCCGCACCACACATGCCATGCCAAAAGCTGCCGCTGGGACAAGGTCTGGAGCTCTCTTGTTCCCTGGGCTTTCAGTACTGGACTTTGTGGGTTCAGAGTTTCAAGTTATGTGAAGAGCTACCTGACAAATCTTCAAGGAATTTATCTGGGACGTATAAATATAGTCCTACGTGACGCTAGGTCAAATCAACTTTTGAAGAAGTTGAGGGTTTTGTTTTTTCAATTCCGCAATATCTGTTTTTAGGTGAGCTGTTACTGCACACGATATTGTACAGCCAATCTCCAGGGAAAATCAAGGCCTGTAAATGTGCAAAAGTGGTCTGCTTTCTGTAGAAGTGGCTCTAATTTTTACATATCTTCATTTATTTCTGCTGTGGTTCACACAAGGCACAATTTTCTTGTCCCGGGATATTTCTGAGGTATCAGTCACTGCAATTTCATGACAAAGCCTGAATTTGATCTATTAATATTTTAGTTTCTCTCCTACAACATACATTTGGAAATGCGATTAATTGCTGCAATTGCTCTATAAATGTGACAGTAGCAGGAGCTAGGTGTAAATATTCCAGCTGGGGTACCTAAGGCTAAATTATTCACCCTGTGGTGCAGGTTGCTTGCTGTACTGATTGGTTCCAGAGGGACTGGTTACTTACTAAGGGATTTCTAACACTCACAGCCATGTTTACTATCTGTAGCTAAATAAGAGATTTAGAGGCTAGAAACATGATGGGTTTTTATTATTATTTTCTTAAAGATATAAATAAAAGTGCAAGTGTGTTGTCATAGCAAAGCAGAGAAAGGAAGGTGAAGAAATATTCTTGGCAATTTCTCGGCAATACGAGACTGCCCCAAAAAGCTTGCTGCAGCCACAAGCCTTTTATTATGAGGAATTTACCCCAGTGCAGAGAGTTTATGTAAAAGCCTTTACTCCCCATGCGACCTACTTTAGGTCTCTGTGCAGAAATTTGGCATAAATGGTCAGGTGTTCCTGCTACGACACAAATCCTTCATGAAAATCCCTGCTATGGTGTTCAGCCACTGGATGTCCTCGTTTTCAAAGGCCTGCCCCGGCTGATGGGCTGGAGAGCCACATGTTGTTGACGGCTTGCAGAGTGTTGCATAAAGATGTTCTGCGCCTGTTGCACGTTGCCAAACTCCAAGCTTACCACCCATAAAGCAATAAACTGGGTTTCACTTCTCAGGGCTATTAAACTCATACTGCATGCAGAGCATGTGTTAGTCTGCTCCGACTTTCTCTCTTTTTGATGACTGAACTACTTCTTTACGTAAAAGCTTGCTTTGCAGGACTCTCGCATGCTTAAAGCTCTACATTTCTTCCTCTTTGCCACGCTACGCTTGCCAGAGGTTCCCACAGCTTTTACCATGCATTCTGGCCACAGCTTGATTTTTCCAAATTCCTTTTCAAGGGTGTACCTTGCTGCTGGCAGAACCTGGTGTTGCTGACAGCAGCAGCAGCACCCATGGGCAGCCCTGATCTGACCCCACAAGGACATCTGCACCGATAGGTGATGACTTTCTGCCCATAGCAGGGACTGCTTCTGCCCTTGCCATGAGAGCCAGGCCTCTCTTTTTCTCAGAAGAAGGCCTCCTTCCTCCTGCAGCTGGCAAGACATCACCACCCACCTTTTCTTTGCTTCAGGCTCCTGTGCCTGCACCATCGTGGAGGGTGCTTCAGCCCGAGCTTCCCCTGCAGCTAAAGCACTCACCCAGCCTCCTATTTCTCTGTCTTGCAGATCTGATGGGATCATCCTTCCTGCCAAACATTCCTGTCTCCTGATTATTATTTGATATTGCTTGTCATACGCTCTCCAACAGTTTATAATAATCTAAGATGGGGGAAAGGTTGGCAAAAGGATGACTGTAGCTGTGTGTGGATTTCATGTGTGTTCATAAAATGTGAAGAACATGCTCATGAAAAACCTCACTGTTGTTTTTTTCAGTATTAAGTTGCAAGGAAAAAAAAATCTACTTAGCTTTCAGCCTTTTAATTTTTCTAACTTAAGCCACTGTTAAACCACATTGTCTTCCCAACAATGGGGAAGCTTGTGCTATGTAAACACATGCTTGAAATTGTGACAGCAAGTTTTGCCAGAGGACAAACTCGGTAGGAAAATTAAGGCTGGACTTCTTTTCCTTATAAAGAAAACTGTTCTATTATAAACAGACATACTCACACCAGCTACGTTTGCTTCATGTACCAGCATGGTAGTTCTGCTCTTCCCATGCTGGTGCATGAGGCTTATCTCCTGTAAGCATCAGCCTCCATAGCTGCTGAAGTCTCCTCAGGTGACTGGCCAGGCGTGTGTTTGTTTTTCTACTTGGTAATCGCTCTTTTTGGTGCTCAGCATTTGATGAGAGCTTCAGTAAGAGGTAAACATGTTATCTTTCCAAACACAGCTCTGCAGGACTGCTATAGATCCTTGTGGAGACTCATTCATACACACTGGAAGAAGAATGGTTCCCAAAGCTTCCCATGTGGGCAGAGACTTGAGGTGCACCTAAGAAGACTCTGAATCCTGGGATTTTTCCCAAATCAATAACCATGCTGGTTTCCAGGCTCTGAAACAAACCTGGCATTCAGGGAAGCAGGGAGAAAGAATGGGTCACGAAGTCATTGCCTTAACCCCCAGTACACACCAAAACTTCCCTAAGGTGGAAACTAGCAGAGTGTGGTAGGAGCACACTGCTTTGCCAGCACAGCAAAGGAGCAGCTTCAGAAGGAGCTGTGTGACAGACAGAGTCATAGGATCACAGAATGGCTGAGGTGGGAAGGGACTTCTGGAGCCCATCAGGTCCAACCCCTGCTCAGGGTGCCCAGGCCCATGTCCAGGTGGCTTCTGAAGATCTCCAAGGAGTTCTCCCATCCTTTGGCAGCTGAGGAACAAGCAGAGTCTCGTCACTGTGCTTGGCTGGAAGTGAGCCATCTCTGCTTCTGTTGTGGGACTAATCAGGCCAGGGGAACAAATTAAATAACATGTTTCTGCCCTAGAAACTGTGATCCTGCTGTGAAATTTGCTTGCCTTAGGCTAATGATGCTGTAGGTGCATCTAAATATTGTCTCAGAAAATTCTGCTTTTAAACTGCTTGGGAAGTGGTGACAACCTTCAGCACACTCAGATGAGGTACTCTTGAAAGAACAGATTTATTGAACCTTTTCTGCTGTTCTCAAGGGCAATTGGGGCCATGCTAGCAGTGGTGGTGAATATGCATACAAAGAAGAAGTGGGGCTGGAGCCCATCACCAATGTTCTGAGAACAGTCTGTGGGCAAGCTGCAAGCTTTTCCTTGTTGCACCCATGGTCATCCCTGAAGAGCTGAAGCCCACTACGATTTTGGGGGACCCACCTGCTCTTTCTTCCTGTAGCTTTTGAAGATTCAATTAGAAAAAATGGGATGCTGTTTTCAGTCATTTTGAAATTAGAGAAATGATTTGTTGTGCTGGAAAGAAGTAAAAGGTTTTGCAAGCAGCAAACCCCAGATTTACAGAGAACACAGGATTTTTTTTCTGCTTACTATGAGAACTCAGATGCAGCTGAAATGAAAAATCAATAATTGATCCACATCCATTTACAGATACATCAACATTTATGTAGGCTGGGAAACCTTATCCCTGTGTGCACATTTTCCTTTTAAGCAGCTTGTACTCTGTCTGCCTGTGAATACATCTGCTCTCATCGCACAGGGGATGCTAGGTTCCTTCTAGGAATGAGCTGGGGGCCTTTTCTTTTTTCCCTCCAGTAAGAGGACTGACAAGATAAGCTGCTGAACTGCTACACAGCTCGTGAGATAAGTGTGGAGTCCTTTAAAGCTCAGGATGCAACCAGGATTTACCACTTGAAACACAGCAGCTTGTAGCTGCTGTTTAAACAGCACAAAGTCACTTGCATGGGTAACAAAATCTGCCTCAAAACAAGCAACACAGATGTGACCTGTAAGGTCACAAAAATCAAAAATAACCCATTTCTTTTTTCTTTTTTCTTTGGTTGAGATGCTACAATATGGAATGAGGCTGAGGAAATGTACTGTGATTCCCCATTTGCTGCTCGGTGTCACAGATCACAGGCTGTGCAGCCACGCCAGGCAGCAGGTCACGTGCCTTTGTTCCCTAAATAGAGAAAGTTCCCTGCTACGTTGTGACATATCTGAGAGGACTTTCACTTTTGCTTCGTCTGGTTAATGAGCAAAGTGTTTTGCAAGGAGCACATCCCAAGGTCTCCTCTGCTCCCAGTGCGGTGCTGTGGGACACTCCACGTTCCCCAGCAGAGAGCAGGTCCCGGCTGCAGGAGCCTGCTGAGGCCTGCTCCAGGCCCTTGGACGTGTTGCAGGACATCTCCTGCTGCTGGAAACCTTGTTCTGTGGGGAGCTACAAGCACACCCAAGTTGTCCCCTTTACTGGGAAGGAAGAGGTGGTGTCACAGACTCACAGGATGGCTGAGGTGGGAAGGGACCTCTGGAGGCATCTGGCCCAACACCCGCCCAAGCAGGGCCACCCAGAGCAGGCTGCCCAGGTCCATGTCCAGGCAGCTTTTGAGTGGAGTCTCCTCCCTGAGGAGACTCCATAGCCCCTCTGGGCAGCCTGTGCCAGTGCTCAGTCACCTGCACAGTAAAGACATGCTTCCTGATGTTCAGGTGGCACCTCCTGTGTCCCAGTTTGTGCCCGTTTCTTTGTCCTGGCACTGGACACCATGGAAAAGAGTCTGGCTCTGTCCTCTTGCACCCTCCCTTCTGGTGTTTAGAGACCTTGGTGAGATCCCTTGAGTCTCCTCCAGGCTGAACAGTCCCAGCTCTCCCAGCCTCTCCTCACAGGAGAGGTACTCCAGTCCCTGTTGTATTGGAAGCTCTTTGTTGGACTCTCTCCAGTACATCCAGGTCTCTCTCACACTGGGAAGCCCAGAAACAGAGCCAGCACTCCAGGTGTGGCCCCACCAGTGCTGAGTAGAGGGGAAGGATCACCTCCCTCAGCCCCTTGGTGATACCTTGCCTAATGCAGCCCACAATACCATTGGCCTTCTTAGTGACAAGGGCACACTGATGGCTTATGCTCAAGGAGCATTTGGTGGGTTTTAAGGTACTAAATATTATGTGCTGCTGAATATACGTGAGCTGATTTTTTACTTTTCTATTTTTTTCAGAGGGATCTTGACCAAATTTTGTGGCTGTGGCAGCAAAAGGCACATTGCCAAACTAATATTAAGCTACCCTCTCTGCTAAAAGGACTTTTTCCAAAGTAAGTGATCTTGTTAGCAAGATTGCCTGCGTCTTTTCAATGTATTGCAGGCTGTATTTTCTGGCAAATGTTCTCAGAAACAGGTGATTGTTTTAGTTGACACTTTCTTGAAAATACCTAAATATGAGTCAGGCTCATGAGGTAAAAAACATGATCCTGACAGCCAGAGTCTGGTGAGGTTGTAAGCAAGTAGAAACTAGATCTCACAAAAGGAAGTGCTGGGCCAGATAGCAATAGAGATTATCAGCTCTTCTCATCATTCATGATGACAGAAGGAGAAAAGGCTCCCATTGCTTCAAAGAGGTTTCAAAATGCGAAGAAAGGAGTTTTGTGTTCAGTCTGAGGGAACTTCAACTGAGGAAGATGAGCAGGGAAGCAAATGGAGATAAGAAACCTTCAGCATTTGGGTATTGTGGGTGAGGGGAGAAGCCACTCTTTCAGTGTTTACTGTGTTTCTCCAGAAACTATAAAATGTAAAATACTTCCATTTCTGGCCTCACTTACAGCTGCTATAACCTCTCACCTTTCTGCCTTTTCAGCTTCCAGCCCCAAGGTTAATTCAGGCTGTTGAGTAGAGTCTCACAAGGATCTTGTAGGAGAAGTACAGGGAGGAAGGCAGAGAGAAACTGCACAAACCAACCAGATCTGCAGTGGGCCCAACACTGAGTAAACCATGTCTGTATGACTCCAGGCTCAAACCTGACGACATGTGAAAGGCTTCAAAGAATTGAGCCCACTAAAATGAATGTGAGCTCACGTGGTCTTGTCCAAAAGTTCAAACCTGTGCAAGAGTACCAGTAGCTCCAGGAGTTTATGAAATGTTGGTGCCTTCAAGCAAGCTAACGGATTTTAATTTTCTCCTCACACAGGCAACAAGGGCCACAAGTGGAAAGACACCTGTATGGAGATGGCTGGGCTGTGTTTGGACCTTGCCTTCCTGCCCATGCTGTTTCCACAGAGCCCATCACCATGCTCAGGCCAAGAGATGCTTTTAGAAGGTCTGGGCTGGGCTGGACATTCCTCTGATGATACAAACAGCCAACATCAGGTAAGTGAGCACAGCTCCTTCCAACAGAGCTCAGCACCTCATGCTGACAGGGTGGATGCGTAGCAGCAAAATTACTATCTCTTCTTGCCAGCTGTGTGGCTGCAAGGAGCACATGCCAGGAAGGAGGCCAAGGTATTGCTTTCAGCCTTGTCTATGAGGTCTGTGGGGCAGCTGTAAACTGAAAATATAAATAAATGACGAAAAGCTTGAATAAGATGTTCAGGCTTGAAGTCAGTGTTTGCATATGAGGTAAATTAATTAAACAGTGGTACACCATAGTGAACGCTGAGCAGTATCCACCGTCACCCCTGGCTGATGGTGTTCCCACGAGAGGGTTCCCACAAATGGGCAAGACCAGGTATACTCAGCATCCCTGATATCATAGAATCAGAGTCATTAAGGTTGGAAAAGACCTCCACGGTCATCTAGTCCAACAGTTCCCCTACCACCAGTATCATCCACTAAACCATGTCCCTAAGCACCACATCCAATATTTCCTTATATACCGTCAGGGACAGTGACTCCACCACCTCCCTGGACAACCCATTCCAATGCCTGACTGCTCTTTCTGAGAAGAAATTACGCCTAATTTCCAACCTGAACCTCTTCTGGTGCAACTTGAGGCTTGGGAGAAATCTGTATTTTAGTTTTGAATCCAAGAGAAACATCAGACCTTTCTCTGGTAGACATATTTTCAAGTGTTTGCAGTCATCTCTTCACATAATCAAATTAATTTCAGTACTTCAAATCCAAAGCAGTGCTTACTGAGTGCATTGGTACCTAAAGAAAACTTGTCTCTCATAGAAAGGCTGATGATGGGTATAGGTTCCTTGCCTTTAGGAGTTCACGAAAGGCATGCCGGGGTCCCCCTCCAGCACGTTCTGCTTTCCATTTATTTTCTGTTGGCCTGCAGAGCTTTTGAGGTGCCTCCGTAAACTTCCCAGTCTACCACACGATGTCTGTTTGCTTGACCTGAATTCTTCTGAAAACAATCATTTCTGACAATTGTAACTCAGGGTTTACAGAACCGGGTAGTTGGTTAATAGAGGCTGTCACCTGGACATGCAAGCTCTGCCATTTTGTTATCAACAGTAAAGGCAGTTATTTTTCTATTTTATTTATTTTTATAACAAGAACTGTTTTTTTTTTTTTTTTTTTTTCCAACTGTATCTCGCAACTAGAAGATTGAACTGTTGTATATATGTCCTAAATTGCTAATTTGCCTTTAGGTATGCAGCAGGATGTCTCTTCAGCAAGGCATTTAGCTCTAAAGACAATTGTGCTTCTCATTGCACTGCTGTATAACACCTAATCTCTCACTGGATTCAAATGTCTGCTTTTAACTGCAGTTGTTGCTGTGACATAATTAGAGGCAGAAGGAATATTTTACCTGGTGCAGCTGCTCGCTACAATTTTTCTATTAGGCATTCTGAATAGGTTCTGGTTATATTTCCTTCATCCAGAGTCTGATTCATAAAATAAGCCACTTTCATAGTCTACCTGTTCCTCTTTGTCTAAGGAGAAACATCAGAAATTTCATTGTTCTTTTTACTGAAGATCAATAACACTTTTCTAACGTGGTATTTTATAATGTGAAAAAAAATATCCTATGGCAAAAGTCATTAAAGTACAGCAGCCTAATTAACATGCACTATATGAGCTAAATAACTATTATAGGAAATTAGTGAAGAGTAGAATCAACTTTGAAACTTCCCTTTATGAATACCAAATGTGGAATTGTATGTGCTCCTGCAATTGTAGATAAGACCCCATGTGACTACTCGAAAGGCATTAAACTTCCCTTCCAGCTATGATGAGAGGAAGAAGGAAATTAGCAACCACACACCAAAAAATAAAATAAAAACTAAGAGCCAGTTAAAATATTTTTCATTGTCGTCGAATCTGCTTTAGCCCCAGTGCTAGCAGCTCAGTAAATACAACATTCCCATCGCTCAATAAATACAACAGTCTCCACTGATCAGCACCAACGCGGTGGGATGTGAAGATGGTCCTGATATGAGCGATGCTCCTCACTACTGCAAGGGCATGGACATGATCCTGCCCCATCCCTGCCCTGAGCCAGCTCCCCAGAGGAGCTGATGTCTTCTTCTGCCCTGGGTGATGCTGAGTGCTGGCTTGGAGCCCATGGGGAGCTGGTGGTCCCTCCTCGTCCAGAAGATAAAGAGCACGCAATGACGGTGTGGTGTAACGCCTCCTGAAAACCTTCTCTGACAGGTCTGAAAGGCAGGGTGAGTTACCTGCTTCTGGTACCTGCCTTTTCATTTTAATGCCAAATCCAGCAGCTTGCTGGGCATGGGAAACAGAGCACCAAACTTGCGCTCAAACACAGTGGAGTGGTATTTAGCTAAATTATGGTGTTGATTCAGAAAAAAATAAACACAGGCCTGAATTCGTGTCTCTACTCGCTCGCTTCACAGTGGCTGGAGAAGTGAAATTTGCTGCGAGAGGTTCATACCTGTTATTGAGCCCAGCGAGAATAATGAAAACCTGAAAAAGTAGTCGGTGCTCAAAATCTAACCATCAGGTGTGATAGCGAGTCCAGCAATCAGGAAGGGTAAAAAAAAAAAAAAAAAAGGAAAATAAAGGAAAAGGGAAGGAACCCATCCCGGCCACTGGCTCCTCCTCACCTGCCAGAACCTATTACTTTGTTCTTCTGGCCAAAGAAGATGATGGGTGTCAGCCCTCGAGAGTTGGTGTGAAATAAGAAACCGTAGGATACAACGCAACCGCCTATTACTGGCCACTCCTTGCAAACCAAACTGAAGCAAATAGGATTAAATCAGAGTAATACCTCATGTGATTACAGCTCATTGTGTTCAAATAAAAGGTGACGTTATCGTCAGCGATTTGTTTGGGGGTGGGGGTGGAGGGATGCTGCAGCTCTTGCTCGAAGTGGCTGCTATTTATAGTGCTGCAGGAACACCGAATGTGTTAAACGCCGTGCCACCAGCGTGTGCCACCGAGGCTGTGCGTTACAGCCTGGTAATTCATCGCAACTCTTAGGTAGAGCTTTATAGGAATAACACGTTCATATTATTCCACACCAGTTACTTCAGACCCACAAAAGCTTTGTAGACGTGAGGCCTGTGACTAGGTAACCAGAACTGGTAGCTCGGCAATCAATAGAGGAATGCTTCGTAGTTACACCTACCTGCTGCTTGTACAACCCCCTCTAAACAATTTAAACAAAACCTGAAGAATAAATGTAGTTGGCGTCCTCAGCCAGCAAAACTGAGAGGAGAAGTATGTCAGTGCTAATTAACTCCAGCACACTGCCAGGCCTGGCTCTCAGCAGCTCTGCAGGCTTTCTGCTTGCTGGTGCCTCCGTGGTATTCGCGTTTAATTTGGTCGGAGGGGTGGGTAGATACTTTCCAGCAGTAATCAGAGGCTGCGCATGGAGAGTACCACTGGGTTGTTGCACCCCAGCCTGCTCCTGTCACCTGCAGTACTTGAATCTTTCCTTCTTTGTGCCCTTCTTGTTTTGCCCCAGCCTCTTCGTGCTCTGTAATTGCATCTCTGTTTCTCTAAGGGCGCTAGGGAAATGTGGCTGGGGGAGGGAGAAAGTCCCTAATGCAGACGAGACTTTAGGAACTTGCCCTGCTTTTTTTTTAATTATTTTTCCTAGTGTTAATTTAAGTGCATTTTGAACTCTGAACTTTATGAACTACTTAAACTGTATCGATGCTAAAAACTGCTTCTCTCCATTCTTTTTCTCTCCATCTCTGCACCCCAGAGTGCTCCTTACTGCTAATTTCTAACTGAATATTCCTGTTTCCACTGGAGCAGCACTCACCTCCTCCACACTCACCCCAACCCCTGGGTATCTGTGCTTTATGGCTTTTTGTAAGTATCTCAAAACGTGATGCTGCCTGCTTGCGCTGCAAACAAATGGGGTGTTTCTTTAGAAAAACCAGAGAGCTTTCTGCCTGATCAGTGCTAAGGAGGGAGTATCTGCAGCGTGACCTTGCTCTCGCTTCTTTTGAATAATAACTTTGGGGAATTCTCCCTGAGGTTGGCATAACCTAATCTATATTTTACATTTCATTGTCTGAGAGCCTTAAAGCTCACATAAAAGTATTTTTTCTTGAAGAGCACATAGAAGGACAGCGTCTAGAAAGAGAAACACTGATTTTCAACACTGATGTTCTTGCCTCTGTACCCAGACCAATCCGGCAGTGGCTGAAGGATGGCAGTTTGATAGTCGAAGACATTAAGTTTTCGGTCATGACCTTTCTCCCACATTTAAATTATGATGTGACTATATGAAGCTGATACCCTGCAGAGTGGGGTGATCCATCACAACCCCACCAGCAGTCCTGCACAGAACTTGTACCTGTGCTGTGAATATCCAGATATTCACATGGGTACAACCAGCTCTCAGAAATCAATCCTCTCTATAAGAAGGATGTGTTTGATAACAAATTCTCCTGTGTTTATACCTTAATGGTGTTTAACAGAGCAATGGTGAATGACACAAAGCCTGATGTGGGTTGCCCAGCCAGAAAGAGATGTGAACTGTGGCACCACGGTGAGAGCAGACTTCATCTATTCCCCTCTGAAGCTGAGTTCAGAGAAACCTGACTGCGTCCACCTGAGGCTGAATAAAGCAGCCTGCCAAGAACGATCCATGAAGCTGCTCCTGACGTTAATTTCTCTAGCAAAGGAGGCAATGGGATTACCTCTCTTACAGATTTCATACAGGCTCTGGGCGTTGTTGGGAGAGTTGTAAAATAAAGCCTGTTTGTCCCAAGGAACTGAAATTAAGCCAACCAGTATACAAGAGCACTGAAGTACTTGGAGAAGCACTAGGAAGAGAGAGAGAGCGAAGGAAGGAAGGAAGGAAGGAAGGAAGGAAGGAAGGAAGGAAGGAAGGAAGGAAGGAAGGAAGGAAGGAAGGAAGGAAGGAAGGAAGGAAGGAAGGAAGGAAGGAAGGAAGGAAGGGAGGGAGGGAGGGAGGGAGGGAGGGGAAAAAAAGAAAGAAAGATGAAAAGACTTCAATAAAAAAGGTCAGAATAAAAGTGAAAATACAACAAACTGAATGGCTATCAAATGGCAGTCTGGAGCCAGGTAATCCCCTGCAGAACTGGGAGAGCAACAGCCCTCGCTTCCTTCTGTAGGCGAGCCACACCTTGGCTTGCCATGGATCTGTGTAAACCAGCAGGATCGCTGCTATCAGAGAGGGCAATACTTCTCTGAACCCTAGGGGGGACAATTGCCCCAAGTAAGATTTTTGTCAGATACGTGCACATACAAATCCTGGCAACCTGCTGTCCCCCGCTGCTTGCTCACTGAGGCACGTAGCTTCTCCCAAGTGCTGCTAATGAGTCTCCTTATTAGTTCACAATTTTCCTTTCTCACCCCTTTTCAAAGACCTCTCACACAACAACTTACCCCAACATGAAGTCGCTTTTCTTCTGGGCAAAGGGGATAGAGAATTGGCCTCATTTTAGGGAAGGGTTTTTTATTGCTGCTATTTCTTAGCACAAAAGGACAATAGAGACTAGTAACTCATTACACCTCCCAAAGCTGGACGGGTTTATTTACAAGCTGAAGTTCAGGATGATGCTTTCAGCTGTGAGAATAGTGTTTCCTCAACAAAGGTGCTGGTTTGCCTCTCAGCCTCCTTGATGCCTGTTTCCATACCATGAGTTTAGCCACAGGCTATATCTTCAGGGCCACTGGCACAAATGTGATGTCCAAAGCTCCTAAGTATTATATGGTGAAGGGAGAGCTTAACAGTATTGAGGCATTTTGTCATCACTCTGTCCCCTGGACTGCCTGGCACTCATGAGAAGCATGCAAACACTTTGCTTAATTCTTCAGTGAAGTACCCAGGCTCACCCCACAGTCACTGTCACCCTCCCATTACTGTCCAGACTTGTCACAGTGAGACCCAGTCATGAGACACATGACAGCATCTGCACCAGTGACACTTCATGCCAAACTGTGTGTCCATGTCACGCCAGAAAGGCTCGAGCCCTTTACAAACCCCAGGGGCAACCAACGTGTCCTCACGCCAGCCTCTGTACCCACCAGCTCCGCACTCCTGCAGTGATTCCCACAGGAGGGGCATTTTCTTTTGTTCAAGTCCTCTGCTGCATGGCTCCCACTTCGTCCTGCTTCTTTGAAGGGTTTCCTAGAGAGAGAGCCAGCGAGGAGCCTCCATGGTCACTAATTTTGGTTGTTAGTGCCCAACTGACCACCAGCTGAAACCCACTTAGTACTACAGCCGGATGTTCTTCCTTCCACCTCTGAGATCTTGGGGCCAGAGTCCTGGATCCCTGCTTTTGCCAGGCCCTGAGCTGGTGCTCAATGCGTTTGTTTGATTTTCTCCTGTCTTCTATGCCCCGTGGTTATCTAATCTCATGGCCAGGGGTTGGGACAGCCTGAGAACGCTGGTGCACACCCACCCTATTTACAAGCACACGTGGACACAGATTTATTGTTATTTATAAGCACACGTGAACACAGATTAGCAGATTTCTTTACATACTTTATTTAGATATTGGGAGTTTCCATGGATTTTTTTTTTTTTAATTACTGAATGTATTGGTTGAAGAAATTCTTGCTTCTGACAGCTCCTTAAGGTTCATGTGTGAAATGTGTTATTATACAATAATGCATATCAGTGGTAACTGTTAAAAAGTTTCTTAGCAATCTGTATAGCAGTCCACAGTCCTAAAATGTCCTTTTAACAACTAAAAGTGGGCAGACCCCTGCAATTCCCACAGAAATTACCCAAGTTTATCTCGCAAGATTTATCAGGTAAGAAGAAAATTGCCCTTTTATGACTGGGTATTCTCAGCAGCATGCAGGGGCAGAGGCTGCTGTGATGAACTTCCCCCTTTGCCCCATTCCTGTATCTGCATGCAGTGATAATTAGGCAAGAAAATTGGAGCATTTCAGAGAAACTCTGACGTTGAATGCCTGTTTCCGAGCACGTTGTATGTCCCTGTGGGGCTCCCCAGACCAGCGCTGGGCAGCAAACTGGCGGGGATGCTCCAGATGGGGGCTGAGGGTTTGGGAAGGGGATTTTAGAATCACAGCATCACAGAGGTTGGAGAAGATCTCCAAGATCATCTGGTCCAACCATCCCCCTATGACCAGTGTCACCCACTAACCCATGTCCCCAAGCACCATGTCCAACCTTTCCTCGAACACCCCCAGAGACGGTGACTCCACCACCTCCCTGGGCAACCCGTCCCAGTGCCTGACTGCCCTTTCTGAGCAGAAATGTCTCCTCATTTCCAACCTCAACCTCCCCTGGCGCAACCTGAGGCCATTCCCTCTGGTCCTATCGCTGGTTACCTGTGAGGAGAGGAGACCCCCAGCTCCCCACACCTCCCTCTCAGGTAGCGCTTTCAGGAAGCCCTGAGGGTAACAGCATACAGATAGATATAGATATATGGATATTAATGGCACGGTCTACCACAGCAGCATTGTCCCGTCCCTGCAGTCACCCTGCCTGGCACCCAACCACCGGGGAAAAGCCAAACGCGACCGCGATCCCCGGGCAGGGCAGGGCGGGCTGGGGACCCCCCCGGCAGCACGGCGCGGCCCCGGGGCGGGCCCCGCTGATGTCAGGCGGGACGGGGGAGGGAGGGAAGAGGGAGGGAAGGGAGAGCAGGAGGGAGGGCAGGCAGGGAAGGAGGGGGAGCGGCCGCCGTGTTCCGGGTCAGGCGCGGGAATGCGCGGCGGCCGCCAGCAGCGCTGCGCCCGGCGCCCCGCGATGCCCCTGCGGGGACGGCAGCGGCCCCGCGCCCAGCACTGAGGGGGGGGCGGCCGCTCCCGGCTCCTCGCTCCCGGCTCCGCGGCTCCCTCGGCCGTCCCCTTTCTGCCAGCCTCCGGCGGCCGCCTCGCTCGCCCCGGGGGCCCCGCTGCTGGCCGCTGGATGCGGCTTGCCCGCCGCCTCCCCCCCGGCGGGGCGTCGCGGCGATGTTTCACTGCATCCCCCTGTGGCGCTGCAACCGCCATGTGGAGTCCATCGACAAGCGGCACTGCTCGCTGGCCGCCGTGCCCGAGGAGATCTACCGCTACAGCCGCAGCCTGGAGGAGCTGCTGCTGGACGCCAACCAGCTCCGGGAGCTGCCCAAGGTGAGCGGGGCGAGCAGACAGCCCCCCGGTAATCCCCCGGGGGTGTTCAGGGCTTTGGGGGTGCGGGCAGGTGCCCGGGGGCAGCGGGGGGCGGGAGGGGGCAGCGCGGCCATTTCACGCCGGTTACCGCTCGGCTCGGCCCGGCCCGCCCCAGCCCGAGCGGATCCTTTTAACCCCGACCCCATAAAGGAGGGGAATGGAGCCAGCGTAGCCCTCACCGCTGTAAAACACCCCCCTCCGGCAGCTGGCACCGTGCACGTCCCTCTGCACGACTCCCAGAAACTACCTTGCGCCTCTGCCTTTCCATCGCCACAGCCCCCCTTTGCTTGTCAGCGCCTCGCTTCCTCCAAAAAAAAACACCACAAAACCCATCCAGATTCCTGTTTATGCAGCTTTCTGATAATAAAAAGCGACGCTTCTCTCAGCCCAGCTCCACGGCGCTTGGGACGTGCAGGCTGGCACCTGGTGGCTTTGCTGGAGAAACTTTATGGCAGGATACCTCAGCGCGATACTCGGCCACCCGGCCGCCACACAGCGCGATCCACGCTGGGCTTGGTAAACCAAGGGCGTTTTTCAGAGCTTCCTCTTTAAACTTCAGGCTCCTCGCAAGCCTGTGGCTGGTAACACGAGAGGGGAAGCGTTATCGAGAAGCTGGACCTCGGAGTGTGAAACTCGCCCTGCCGTGGAAGCTGAGCAGCCGAACTTGGTAGCCAGAAACACGTTCAAAAGCACCCTTGTTTCTACCTGAACCAAAGTGGGTCTGTTCACGCTAAAACTTAAACAGCATTACTTTTTTTTTTTTTTTCCACACTCATTACTCTTACGTAAACTTCTTCTCACGTAGGGAGAGTAAGTATGAGGAAGAAGTCCTTGCACAGGCAGCAGTAAAGATGTTTAGCTGAAATGACTTATTATGTACTTGGCTTTTTCTTCTGAAAAACCCAGAAACAGGTTTGTGCCTTGTTGTGACTGAGCTCTTTATCCTTCTGAAGTAGAGCAAAACTGGTTTACATAGCCTCAGTGTGGGTGCTATTTTTACTTCCAGCAATTTCTGCTGGCTTTGTGCACAGGCTAGGCGCATGAGCCTTTTTTTTTTTTTTTTTTTGTGTGTGTGTACTGGACTTTTTTCATAGTGATGGCTTTCAAGCTTGTACCCTTTTTATTATAGGACTTTTTTATTACAGGAATGTGTGTGGTTTCAATCCCACTGCAAACTATGGCTATCCCTTTGAAAAAGAAACCAAGCCCCCCATACTGGTGGCTGTGTACAAATGTAAATGATGAATGCGGATATGTCTGTTGGTGGTGGTATTACATACAATTTATTTCTGAAAACAGACTGCAGCTATTCATTGTTTCTCTTCTTCCTTGAACTGTAACTTATGAAGTGGCCTTTTTTGTCCCATGATGACTGAAGAAGACCACTTCTTCCCGTTACTTAAATATGTGTGCATATTGAGTCCCATACATGTGAAAAACAAACAAACAAACTGGAGGGGGGACCAGAGCATTGTAGTAGAATCAAGGAAATAAAGTTGGAGATTTTTTTTCTTATGTGCATGGATCACATTACAGTAGTGCCTAAATATACTGTAGGAATATGTTTGTGGGGTTTTGGCCGTGGTAGGAGGAATCCGGTGAAATACATTCTGCCTTCTCTACAACATAGGAAGGCATTTTTATTAGGGCTTTCTGCAGTGACCTATGAACTTTCCTCATCAGTTCCTTATTAGTGGTTTCTGATAAGTGGAATGTAGTGCCTTCACCTCGGATAAATGTTGACTCTGTAGGTGTTTCAGGTACAAAAATTACAGCTGCAGTCCTGGATGTGATGCCAATCTACTGAAGCTGGAAACAGATGGGAAGAAGCTCGCGTGAAATTTCTGCTACAAAATTCTATAGGAGCCTGGCTCAGGAGAATAATGGAAGATTTTTCTTTGAAAGTTAGCTACAGGATAAACTGTTGGTTCTCTGTATTAGAAGGTTAGTGTGATGAAAAGTGCAGAACTGGAAATATGTACGAAAAGCAGGGACACACCATGCCTCCTGCACAGAAAACACTGGGGAAATCATGAGGGTGTGTAATTAACAAACTGTTAGGTCAGCATAGATCTTAGTAGTCATGAGGCCCTTAATCTCCTGTGGTGCATTATAATGGTCTTACCTTGCTTAAGTTTCCTATCTATGTGGATAAAGGCAGCAAGGCAAAATGAAGCCATGATTAGGCTCAGTTCGGTCCTTAGCACATCCGGAGACTTGTTTAACTCTCGGTGACTTGCTCGTTAGACAGATTCCCATACTTGACAAAGTCCTGAAGTTCACAGCGATCTGTGCTGATTCCCAGTGAATCATCTGCAGACTGCTGATGCCGTCCGTGATGTATTCCGTAACACCAGTGAGGCATCTGTGTTGCTGAGATGTTCATGATCATCCTCAGGAAGTTTCTGCTGTAAAGGCTCACCGTGAAATAACGAGGAAGAATCACTCTGTAGGCTGTTTGACTCACAGTGGAGGTTACAATAGCGGAATGAATGAGCAAAACCGTAACTGCTGCCCTGCTCTTCATTCTGTGCTTTGGTTGTTTAGACCTCATCTTCCTAATGTGGGGAGGAGCGCTCTGAAATGGCTGTTACAGCAGGCAGGAGGTCTTGTGAATACTCCTCTGGAGCCAAGCAGGTATCAGTGAGATCTTTTCCAAGCTTGGCCACGCAGCAGCTCCGAGACACTGATGCCTGTTTTATCTCTAGACATCTGTTTTCCTTCCACTTGTGCTTTTTTTTTTTGCCCCTTAGAGCTTTCCAAGGCAGATAAATATCAGCGCATGGCACATTGGAATAGATGGACTTTCTGCGTTTGTTTTCCTTCCCATGGTATGTACCAACAGAGTCTACTACAGGAGGGTGTAATAACTGCTGGAAGGCTCTGCTGGTTGCTCTCAGCTTGTGTTGGATGCACAGACTTCCCCCTTCTCACCTGTTTCTCCTTGACCCCACCTGTGTTAAGTACCAGCTTTGGTTGGTTGGTTACACCAGTGAAAGAATACTCTACAGCACACCCCAAAACCCCTGTTTTGAGGTACAGAAGTAGTCTGAGGCTTGTTTAATGTGCAGTGTTTGCTAATGTGCTTAGTACTATTCTTGTAGGGCAGCAGGGCATGGCACAAGCTAAGATCCTATGCAAAACAAACAAAAAATAATAATAATAAAAAAATATACTCAAAAATCCCCCAAAAGACAGAAAACAACTTTAAAAGGTGCTGTAGTGTCATGATTGGAAAAGACCAGCAGAGAAACTCAGCAACACTGGTGCATTATGAGAGTCATCTGAGCTATCCCTAGGAGAGGAGAAACAGGAAATAGTCTTGAATTATTTTGAAAGAATTACTTCGTTGTGTTTATTTCTGTTGTGTTGGCTGGCCAAAACGTGTGGTAGAAGCCTTCACTTGTTTGTGAGGGGACAAGAAGGGTTGATCTGGAAAACATTTGCAAAAGTGATGTCCAAGAAGAGATGTCTCTGCTCCACATTATTTCCGTTCCTCACCTTGTTGTCTCCTTTGGGTGTTAATGCACACATGGACCGAGACAAGAACGGGCAAACTTGGCTTCTCCGACCCACTTTTTCCTGCGAATTTTTTTATATATACCAGTCATCCTCTCAGGAGTACAAGTTAGTCATTTTTATTTGTACTGTAACTTAAAAAAAAAAAAAAAGCTTTTTGCTACTGCACAGCGATGCTTTTGGTTTCCCCTTTTCGGTAAGTACTGCTGACCTTTTCCCAGGCCTCCCTAACCGCTCTGCCCCATTCCCCAGATTTCTTCTTCCTTCCACTCCCCAGTGACCTGACAGAGACCTTGCCTGTGCTCGTGCTGACAGCGCCCTTTCTTCTCTCTTGCCACCGGTGTCCCAGGCTCCTTGCCCTTGTACCTTCCCTTCCTCCCCTGCCCTTCAGTGTCCCAGGATCTTGCTCACTTCCTAAACAGCCCTTTCTGCCTTGCGTTCCTGCTCCTTGCTTCCTTTCACATCCCTTCTGTGCCTGATTCTTGGCTGCCCTTATTTTTTTTTTCCCTTTGGACTCTGCTCTCTCCCCTTCCTTTCTCCAGCCTCGCAGACTCCATCTCCTGCTCCTGCCCTTCCTGCAGGATGAGCCAGCCTGGTGGGATGTGCTGGAGCAGCAGGCTGTACTATTAAGCTGCTGGTGGTTTTCCACAATACTGAGGTCTCTATATCCCTTCTTGGCAGATGTGGCTATTTTCCCACAGAACAGCAATTTCTAGCTGTCAGCACGCTTCTCACCGCTTCTGCTTTACAAGACAAATTAAAGAGCTGCGCCCTTCAGTCTCCAAAGGAAGGCCTTTGTCTAGGGCCAGTTTTGTAGAGGGTGGCTCTCCTTTGAAAAAAAAAAATCCTCATCCGTGTTGGATGCAGGATATCCTATCTAAGTGCCTCGCAGTGAATATTTGGTGGATTTGATTTTATTGGGAAAAAGCGTATGTGGTCACCAGCGCGCACAGAGCAACATCAAGGTGTGGTTTGTGCTTTTCTCTTCAGCCTGGATCGTTTTCATTTTCCTTGAGTGAAAACTTGGAGGCTAAGCTGTGATGTGTATTGTGTCATTTGCTACGTGTCAAGAACTACACTTCACTGAGGTACAGGCTTTCTGGCAAATTGCTTTGATGGAAGAAAATAACACATTCTGCATGCTGCATTTCAATAGCTAATCTCATGAAAAGCATCAGGTACAAATAGGATGCTTTCAATGCTATAGATCAGTCTGACGTCCATTAAATGTTGTCTCCTACCTTAGAATTTAAGGGCCAGGACATGCTGTCAGCTTCATTTCGCTGTCCGAGGAAATTTCTGCATTGTTTTTGTTTTCTTCTTCCCTGTTTTGCAGAAAATTGCAATTTCTTACGAGCCTTTGAATGCAGTATTCCACTGTAGCTTTTATCTTAAATCACTCGCTTGTTTTGTTGCGTTGGTGAGTAGTGGAAATAGCTTGACTCTTGTTTTGCTGCTGTTTTGTCTCGTGACTGCTGTGTTGTTTTCCTCAAAGGATAAAGACCACTTTCCTATGAGACTTTGTGCAGATGTTGTTTATGTGAAAACTCCAGTGGGAAAAGAAAAAGAAAAGGAAAAAAAATGTTATGTGTGCACTTAGTTTAGCTTGAGAGTCTGCTGAGCTCTTTCTTCTTTTGGAGATTATTTTTCTGTAGTGTTTGTGGACATAATCTGATAGGACTCGGAATCGTTGTGCTTCTCTGAGCTTACCCATAACTGTGTCTGTGATTTTTATTTCTCGGTGCTATATGCTAATGCTTTTCTGTAGGGTTCCTTGGCTGATGTGAGACCTCTTCCCCAGGAGAGCTGCTGAGGCCCTGGCCACCTCCCGTGCCCCAGTTTCCACCTGAGAGAAACCCAAGCCGAGCGCTCGGCTCGGCAGCAGCTCTGCGTCTCTTTGTTACCTGTGGTGTTGAAATCCCGGGTGCTGTTATCGTAGCAAAATCTTCTGAAGGCTCCCTAAGGAAAAAGTCGCTCTGTTCTTCCCACACCACACCTTGTTTTTTGAAAATACCTCTTTTAGGCAAAATTTCACTGTTCTACCATAGTTTCTTCCATTATGCAACCACAGGCCTGAAGGACGCTTGGTTGACGGCCAGTAGGCAGCTGTGGAAAGAAATGATACACTAAACCTCTTTTAGGTTTGTGCTTACGGGTTGTAACTGTCCCTTCTTAAAATGTAAACGTCTAGAGCATTTTATTTACTTTTTTCAAATTTATAGATCTCATTGGGATTGTGGAGCTGTGGCGCGACAGCTCCCATGGCTGGAGTGCTGCAAGGAACAGATATTGGCTCTGGGAGGAGAAGAGACCAGGAAGGCAAAGAGGGGGAGCACTGATGATAACTCCTAACACAGGTGGTGGAGGAGTCAGTGAACAGAGGTGCTGCGCTGGGCCGCTGCTTATAATCAAGAAGGGACAGATCAGGATGTGAAGGTCAGGGGCACCGTGGCTGTAGTGGCCATGAGATAGTCGAGTTCGGGATCCTGAGAGGAGGGAGCAGAACAAAAGGCAGGATCTCAGCCATGGGCTTCAGGAGAGCATATTTTGGTGTGTTCAGGAATCTGCTTGGAGGAATCTGTGGGATACTGTTCAGGAGAGCTGGCTGACTTTCATCAGTTGCCTCTAATCTCAAGAAAGACCATTCTGATAAGCAGAAAATGAAGCAAAGGTGACAGGAAGTGTACAAGGATAAAGAAGAGCTCAATGACACTCGGACAAAAAAAAAAAAAAAAAAGTGTAGAACAGGTTGGAGCATGGACAGGTGACCCAGGGATGCTGTATGGGCTTAAAAGCACCAAAGCCTGTTTGGAGTTGGATGTGGGAAAGGCTGATAAGGACAAGAAGACAAGCAGGGACCTCAGCAGCAAAAGGAAAAAAATGTGGTCCTGCATTTGAGTGGGGCAAATGACTTGATGACAGAGGACACTGAAAAAGCTGAGGTGCTCAAAGCCTTCTTCATTTTGGCCTCTACTGCTGAGGCTGGCCCTCAGCAATCCCACGTTCCTGAGACACGTGGGGAAAGTCTGGAATAAGGAAGACTTACTTTTAGGTAAGGATCAGGTTAGAGAACATTTAAACAACGTGGGCATACACAAGTCCATGGGACCTGGTAGGAGACACCCATGAGTGCTGAGCGAGCTGGGGAATGTCACTGTGAGGCTACTCTTGATTATTTTTGAAAGGTTTTGGTGACCAGGAGAAGATCTGCAGAACTGGAAGAAAGCAGATGTACCCCAGGTCTTCCTGTTAGAAATAGGAGTGCCTACAGGCTGATCAGCCTCACCTCTGAAGGTGCTGATGAAAATCCTCCTGGAAGCCAATTCCAGACATGGGAAGGACAAGAAAGAGGTTGGAATTGCTTACTATGGGTTTATGAAGGAGACATTTGCTTAACCAACCTGATAGCCTTCCAGAATGAGGTGAGTGGATGAGGGTGAAGCAGTGGATGTTGGTTGTCCTGCCTTTAGCCAGGCCCTCAGCCCTGTCTCCTGTAACACCCTCATAGACAAGCTGATGAAATATGGAGCTGGGTAGGTGGGCAGTGAGGTGGACAGAAAAAAAAGCTGACTTGCCAGGCTCAGAGGGTTGCCATCAGTGGCACAAAGTCCTGACAGGTCCCTAGTGGTGTAACCAGACATTGATACTGAGGCCAATATTATTTAACATCTTCATTAATAACCTGGGTGCTGGGGCAGAGTGCTCCATCAGCCAGTTTGCAGGTGATACAAACCTGGGAGGATACATCAGGGGGTTGTGCTGCCATTCAGAGGACCTTGGCTCAGGAGGGATCTGGTTGGTGTGTATCCCACCTGATGGGAGGGACAGAGCAAAACTTCCCTTGGTCACAGGCCCAGAGTTGATAGGCACAAGCTGAAACACAGGCAATCCCATCTCAAGTAAGAAAACACTTAGGTGAGAGCGGCCAAACACTGCTACAGGTTGTACAGGGAGCTTGTGGGGTTTCCATTGTTGGAGATGTTCAAAATCTGACCAGACACGGTCCTGAGTGACCTGCTGCATCTAACCCTGCCTTGGAAAGTGGGTTTGGACTAAATGGTCTCTGGAGGTCCCTTCCAACCTCAGCTATTCTGTAGAGAGCCTATCAAGGATTCCACCTGTCCTTAGTTAGCACGGGATGTTTTCCATGATACAGATAGATTTCTCATGTTTTTCATTGTTTGTACACCCTCAGATTTTGAGCTTTACTTTTAACAGTGATAGCGCTGTGGTGTTTCTCACATCATGCTGTAAATCCTTGAAGAAATACCATCACTATACAACTGGAACAAGTGTGTGCTTCCAGTTAACATCAGAGAATTATGGCAGTCTGAAACTGTGCTCTGTGTGCACAATAAAGCTAATGTTACTGAAAGTTTAAGAAGTGTTTTCAGTATGACAAATGCTACGTAAAATACTTTGTAAGAACACTTCCAACTTTTCAAGTCGGATGTCTTGAGAATACTTAGTTTTTGAAAAAAAATGAACATAAAAACATTTGTGAACATTATTAATTACTACTAGTGTGCAATGTATGCTTGATCATTAAAATAATGTTTTGTAGAGAAAAATCATTGGATCCTTACATTAGCATTCCTATAAACACAGACTGCTGTGTTGAAGGATCCACATAAGTTTACTATCAGCTAATTGTCTCTTTATTTATATATGCTTAAGACTTAAAATAAGTACTGTGCCTTTTGACGTGAGATTTGAGAGACTGTGATCAGATGGGAACAGAGGAAGAGCTTACTCTGGTGCTCCCCACAAAGTCTGACTTTGCTGTTAACGGCCAGGAGGTTGATTTTGGTACATTTTTGGGCAAATTTTACTTGAAATCTTCTTGGTTGAAAGTATTTCCTATCAGCATTTCTGTTTGTTTATTTATTAAATTTATTTCTCCCAGCATCAGCAGAGCTCAGCTGTTACTAGGTGTGATTTTTGACCTCAGCTGGGAGAAAGTAACGAGGTGGTTATGTTTCACTACTTCCAACTTTTTTTGTCCTGTCAAGGGTGTTTTGCTGAAGAAGATTGGTAGAGCCCCTTCTCCGTGTGATGTACGTACAAGGATAAGGCAAGGTTTGGGGGCAGAAATTATACAAATGTAGCTCTGAAATAAGTTTTATGATTATACATAGTTATTTTTCTAATTATATCACTTGGTCTAATAAAGATGTTAACCTCCTGCCAACAATCTTGTATACTAGAAAAATGCATGCTACAAATTCATTAGTGAGATTAAATGTTTTGTGTTTTTTTCTTCTCTTCAAAGGGCAAGTGCATTTAACTGCATTGAATCTGTGTTTTGTCATAGCAGACGCTTTCTGGCCTCTCTGAAAGGCAGAGATATTTCCTCCTGTCTTGGTACTCTAATGGCCACAGCATCACATGCTTGCTAAGCTGTATTGCCTCTGCTTTATCAACATATAGGAGAAAATAAATCCTTACCAACTAGAAAACAGTACGAGGCAACCTGTTCATTGCTTGGTGGAGCAGCATTTTGGTTCTCTTCTGTACAGCAGGAAGAGAAGGTGAGTGGTAACAACCTAGGTGCTGGAACCACCCCATCATTGACTCTATTTCAGAAGGTGGCAGACCCTTTGAAAATAGGGGCCAGAAAAGGGACAGGTCGGGGTTGAATGCCAGCTGCAGTGAGGCAGCTGTTGTCATCTTCGCTCTCCCTCCTGTAGACCCTTCCTCACCGCACCCCTTCTGCCTGGCTGACCCTTCATACAGGGCTTTGAAGCCTCACTGGAAGGGGAGATAGCAGTTGTGACATCTGGTTCTGCTTAGGATGGGCTGTGAGCTTTCATTAATCCTTTAGTTTGTCACAAAATTTAATCATTTTACTAATGGTTCTTGGGGATTCCCGCCTGAATGCCTGCCCCTGTGCTTTCTGCCATTATTATTCATGATGGCAGACTTGGTGCTAGGATGCTGCAATACCAAAGTGCAGTTTCAGCATATTCCACAGCTGTGGTTAGCACATATGAAACAGTCTTTCACCGTGCCAAAAACCTGTAGCAGTTCTGTTTCTGCCATGAAACACGGGAGGACAGAATGAGAGACCTCAGGTGCGTGGAGCAGCTGTACTTTTGCTGTCTTTGCTGAGGGGAGCTTCATTGCTCGAGAGAAAATCCAGCAGCTGCTTCCAGAAACGCTTGGAGATAGAGGCATCGACTGCACGGTGACTCTGCTGTTCTGCACTGCTAATTAGTCCCTGTCCTCACAAATCGTTTCAGTAGCCTGCTTGGTACTTAAGTTGAAAATCAGCTCGTGTTTGTCCCAGAGGAGCAAGAGGGATCAGCGTTCGTGAAACCGCTTAGGAGCTGTCCCTGCTCACAGGTGAAAGCAGCCGAGGTGACTGGAGGGATCCTGATGTATATCCTGGTATATCCTGATATATCCTGTCTATCCTGATATAGCAAGCTTTGGTAAAGTTTAAGGCGAGGATGTAGAGGGTTAGTTAGTTAGTTGGGATGTAGTGTTGGTTAAGGTATGGCATCGATGTGTCCTGTTCTCTTGGGACCTGTAGTGCTGAATCACCTCTACATGTGGTCAAAGGATCGACTGCAGACGACTTCTTTCCCCATCCCTCCCTAAAGGGTAGCGGAAAAGGAATGAGGAAGAAGTTGCCCTTTCCTCCTCATGCTTGCCCTGCTTGCAAGCACAAGGAATGTGTTTGTAGGTGTGCCTGTGCAAGAACTTACTAACTACGTCCCTGGGAAGCAGTGCATTCAGTGCTGCTTCTGCCCCAGGAGGTTTGAACTTTTACCTCCTGGTGTCCTGACCACCCAGCTCGTGTTAGCCTAAAGAAAGGTTATGTTTCCCCCTCTCTCTTGCTGAAACCCTGCAATGGTGCAAACAAAAAAGTGGCTTCTAGGGACCAAAAAGAAGTGATTTTGTAGGCTGGACTTAGGTTGGGTATTAGGAAGAACTTCTTTACTGAAAGGGTTGTTAGGCATTGGAACAGGCTGCCCAGGGAAGTGGTGGAGTCACCATCCCTGGAGGTCTTTAAAAGACGTTTAGATGTAGAGCTTAGGGATATGGTTTAGTGGGGACTGTTAGTGTTAGGTCAGAGGCTGGACTGGGTGATCTCAGAGGTCTCTTCCAACCTAGACGATTCGGAGATTCTGTGGAGTGTTGGAGAAAGTCGTGCTGGCCATGTCATGAATTTACCTCATGGGTTTATTGCTGTATCGTGTTTGCTGTTTTGTTACTTCACCAAAAATGAGGTCTTTCTGAAGCAGTACAAAAGGGTTGGAGGAAATTGATTTCAATTTTAGCTATCTGCGTATTGAAAGAAGACAGTTAACTCATCAACAGAGATGAACAAATGCAGCCCAGGCTTTCCCCCTTGATTTTGTTTACAGTGTAGGAGAAGAAAACGAAGCCTGAAGACAGATTTGAAGCAGGAATGTAAATAGGTGTTAAACTGCCTTTAAATTACTCCATGCTACGTTTTAGTCTAACATGCAGATACGCTTTAACTGGGCATTTACACGTTTGGGAAATGCCTGGAGTAAATAGAGGTGGTGGGTAAGAATCGGGACCAGGTCATGTACCGTGGCTTGGTAATTTACTTACTGTTGGAGTATAATACTGGAGTTACTTTAAAAAGCCTTAAAAACTGAGGCAGCATGCATGTTTTGAAAGTCCTCGTTGGTGTCAAAGGAAACGATGACATAAGAGCAAGCACTTAGAAATTTTTAAGCTTTTCAACAGCAGCTCAGCTGCACACGCCAGAAAAGAAAAAAATAATCTGTCTAGCCTGTGTAAATACAACCCTGGAAATAGAGTTAATTTGCAGTGTTCCTCCTCCTCCTCTCTCTCTTGTTTCTATTTCTGCTAAAGATTAGGCCGTAGATTATGTTCAAGTCTCTAGTTTTTGTTCTCTTTGCTGCTAGTAAACATTTGCCCTTTAAATAGAAACATTTTGCTTCAGACAGCAAACATTTATTTGTGCCACCTGTGCCAAGCCGTTTGGAGTTTTGCTTTGCTGTGTCTCCAGCACTGCTATAGCTGCAGGTAGGTCTGCGTGCCCTCCTCTGGTTTTAATTCCAGTTTCCAGTTGTTTTCATCTATTTCCATTTTATTTATTTATGTATTTTTGCCAGGGAAGGTGCCGAAGCATTCAGGCAGCGTGCTT
Organism: Netta rufina; assembly: GCF_964035555.1. Classification (NCBI taxonomy): domain Eukaryota; kingdom Metazoa; phylum Chordata; class Aves; order Anseriformes; family Anatidae; genus Netta; species Netta rufina. Next base: position 96,529,052 of record NC_140125.1, on the reverse strand, counting down.
GGGCACTCACCTTTCTGTTCCAGGAGCGGATCATTCAAAGGAAGCCAACAACATGTGTTGGTTTGGCCACTTTCCCAGGAGAAAATCTTGAGTTTTATCAATCCAACTGGCCTGGCTTAATTCTGTTAACTTCTGTTTCTGGGATGGAGAGTGCCAATGGTAATTGGTGTTTGTAAAAGAAAGAAAAACAAAAAAAAAAAAAAGTGAAAGTGAGGTTAAGCTTTTTTTTTTTTTTTCCAATGAGTCATTTGCTCATCTCCTTTTTTTTTTTTTTTTTCTCCTTCCATTGCCTGATATTTACTCACTTTTGTCAGAATGAAGTTGTTGGGATTTTTGTTTTGTTTTAGTATGTGGCTGGGCGGAGACTTGATCACTTTTCCAGTGGGAGAAGGGCTCTGTTCAGGACATGTGTTCTTAGAAAATCCCCCTAAGAGAAACCTCTGTGCATTCTTTGATAGCAAGAAAAGCTTCAATTTAAGGCTGGAAATTGCCTCTAAATAGAAAGTTGTAGGCTTCTTTAGTGCTGATGCTCGTGGAATTATTTGTCTCATTGAGGCCCTGCTAATTAGGCTGGCTGAACCGAGCAGCATGAAGAGGGTTGCCAAGCTACCCGTGGAGACGTCGGGGCTGCAAGCAAACCCTGCTATTACGGCGTGCGGGGTGGATGCTCGCCTGTGACCCGGGTCCAGCTGTAAGGCGCTTTGCTTCTTGCTGTAGCTTTTCAAGCAGGGGCCGAGCTCTGGTCAGTGCATCAGAGGAGGAGCAGGTCTCTGCTTGGCGTGTGCTGGAGCCCTAACAGATTGGAGCTGTGTGTTTCCCCTCGCTGATCTCTCTTCAGCGTGCTCCCGGTTCTGTTTCTTCCCCGTGGACTTTCTGACAGGTTAAACAAATACAGCAAAAAAAAATTATGGTTTGGTTCACCAGGAGCGCTCGAGAGCATTAGCACTGTGCCTTGGTAAAGGATGGTGAGATGGGATGTACTAACCATCCAGGAGTGATTAAGTTCTGGAGTGTAAAGGAAAAAAAAACAAAGCAAGAAGTTCAAAGAACTGCCATTCACCTAACTGCAGTGTATGATTTTATCTGGCAAATGCTGTCATTCATTGAAAATTGTTATGCAAACTGGAAATAGAGCTCCCGGTTCACGTTTCTTTGAAGCAGTCTGTTACAGAAACAAGAGTGCCTTTAAATATCACGGAGTTTGTTCCGTGTGTGTGCCTTGCACCCCTGCACCACCTGATGCACCGAGAGGCGAGGGCCCTTACACCTGCCAGGGGATGCCCACCTCCTGATAGCTTTTTGATCACCGTTTTGTCTTCTAATCGCGTTCCTGCCATCTTTTAATCACGTTCCTTCTCTTTTTTTCTCACTTGCAATTGCAAAGGACCTCTGGCAAGGACAACCGGTGCTTCTGAGAGGGCTGGTATCAGCACAGCAGCGTTTGTACCTGGGCTGCCGTTCAGCAGCTGCAGAGTGCCTGGGAAAATCTGTGCAGCGAGACACCTTGTCGGTGCTTTTTGCTGAGTATTTATTTTGGCCAGCGCTGGGGCAGATTAGGATCTCCTCTGTGGGATGTACTCCTGTATGTTAACAAAAGTATCTTGAAGTGCTTTTCTCAGCTGTTGATGGATTCTTGCTTTCGTCATATTAACGGGTATTCAGCAAAAGGGGTGCAGTTGGTTTAGAAGATAATATGTTCACAATAGGAAAATGCAGGTAGGGATCTGGTGAGGACAAAAAAGGATTAAAAAAAAGAAACAGATTTGTGGCTATTTTAATTGTAATACATATTTTTAGAGAGCTTAAAAGTACTTACAAGTCTACGTTTCATCTTCCTCTTACAATTTTAACTCCGTTATCAGAGCCTTTAATGCTTTGGGGGGAGGAGTGCCGTTCTCAAAATGCCTTTTAATTGTCCTGCTCACATCTAGTGCACCTTCTGCTTGCTGAGTGTTTAGAAACTTTTCAGAGCTCTATCCTTTTTAATCCCTGCAAGGAAGCCATGGTTTTGAAGGAAAACAGTAATTTCCATCGTGTTCTGTTTTTCTGAGGCAAGGAACTAAAATGTGTACTGAAAGATTGGTGCTGGGGTTGCAAAGCCTTATACCTGAAACCTGATTTATGATCTTGGGCATAAGACACTCAAACTAAGATTGAAAACCTCTACCATGATAACAGATTTAAAAGGATGTCTTTTATCTTTTATCCTAGTAAGGTGCCTGTCTTACTGCCCCTTTTCGTGGCGATTTAAGGTAGAATTGGCTGATAGTCAGAAAACTCACTTAGAGTACCTTTAAAAAAAAAAATGCTGATTTCTGAGATTGCAGATAATTAAATATAAGATGGTATTTAAAACCTGCTAGCACCTTCCTGTTGCCCCAAAAGTTTCCTGAGGGGAAGAGAGCACGAGGGTGCAGGCATCCACATGTGCTGCTGGTGGATGGGATGGGCAGGCTCTGAGGGCTGTGGAAAAATGCCTGTGCAGCCCAGAGGCCCCAAACCCTCAAAATACGAGGAGTCCAGCCAGTCGTGGTCAAGACTACTCCTCTTCGTGCTGGAGAGACTTGAAATCGTGTGCATCACACACAACTTTCATTAGTCCTTCTGAAACTGGGCCGCTCTGCAGACAGGAACACGGGATTTATGAGGCTGGCAGGGAAGTATTCCTGGGGGATGCTCTGTAACCTAGTTGGTTACTGTGCTCGCCTGCTAAGAAGACCTTGGCAGCCCCTCTGTGGGTTTTCTGGATCATCCTTTAGAAGTGTCTGTGTGCATTAACTTCCCAGTGACCCCAGTGTGTAATTAGGATGCTTTCAATTACCCTGATGGGTAGCTTCACCCCGTTAATGATTTTGAAGCAGGCACTCTGGATTTCGCTAGTGTCTGTCTGCTGTGATCTTTAATAGCTGGCTTTACAGATGCGGTGCTTGCGTGTAGAAAATAAAACAAAATGTTCCTTCTGAGGCAGTTCTCAAAGAGGTCTGCACAACTGATTTTGAGCAATAACTTTTAGCTCAAATTCTGCAAGCGGCTTCCAGTTGAACTTATGCATTGTGCTGATGTTTATCAGGTTTATGTGTGAGTTTTATGGCTATCTTCTGACATGGTATTTTTTTTTCTTTCAGCCTTTCTTCCAACTTGTGAAGTTACGGAAACTTGGACTTAGTGATAATGAAATCCAGCGGCTTCCTCCAGAAATAGCAAATTTCATGCAGCTGGTGGAACTTGATTTATCTCGAAATGGTAAGTTACAAAGTTAATTTGTTTGATTTTATACTGTCACATGATGTGATCTACAAAGCTGGATTAGTAGGGCTTTTCTGTCTCTGAAGCTGCTATCTACGTCCTGCAGAATGCTCTTCTGTGTAATGCATGGATTTGCCTGTAGTTCAAGATGGGAAGGAGGGAAAGAGCAGAGGAGAGGCAGTGGTAGAAATACAGTAAAAAATAATGCTTAACTGTAGTTCTTCCTTTCTGAGAGTTTGCCTTATTTTCCAATTTAAAGAATGCTTTAAATCCGATTTTTATGTGTATCTGTCACTATGTTGATTCCTTTCCCTGAGCTCTCCAAAACGCCTAGCATTTAAGAAAAAGAGGTTGAAAGAATAAAGCTCCTGTCTGCCCAAAAAAAGGGGTGCCTTTGGGTTAGAAGTTGTGTGCTGTATTTCTGCTGTCCTCTTTACCTGTGATTAGCAAGAGGCAGAGTGCTTGCGTTTCTAGTTTTGCTTCTGGAAGAAAAATCAATCTAATCACTTGCAGAGAGAAACTCAGAAAGGGATGCTAGGAGGAATTGCATTTCAAAATATGTTGTTGGAAACCACGTGGATTTACCACTCTGTTGTAAAGTTTGCTGCTTTTATGGTGTCTTAAGCTGTGAAGGAATGAAATCAGCTTGGGTTTTGCCCTCCTGCCCCCCTTTATTTTTTTGGTGGCCTGGTGAACTTAGCAGTTTCGAAAGAAGTTGGGGCCTGGTGGGTCACCTTTAGGCAGCCTTATGACCCAGTGGTCTAGAAAAAGCGAATCAGTGTTACCGAATTAGAGCAACTGTCAGCTATTTCTGCCTCCGTACATTCAGTGGCTACGCACAGAATGCTCTCTGAGGTGTGACGGATGGGGTGGGAGAGACCAAGGCTGTGCAGCCTTGTAAATAAGGGAGGGATGTAACTGAATATTAGAAGAAATAGCGCATTGGGAAGCCTTTTCTTGTGATGGTTTAACATCACGTTGACTCTGTGCTGCCGAAGAATATTCAGTGGTCACCTCACCTTCCTGTAACTATTGGAGTTTTGCATCTTGCCTTTGTGTTTGTTTGGTGCTTCTAATGCAATCTGGTAATCTGATGAAGCATAATGAGACTCTAGGCAGTGTCTAAAAAAAAATCTGTGAGCCATGTAATGTTATGCACATTTGCAAACCTCATAAAAGAAGAAAACTGGAAAGAAATCACCTAAGAAACAGAAGAGACACATTAGTTAAAATATTGTAGAAATACATGAGAATTAACCGACGCAGTATTTTGGCTACTGAGTTTGGCTGAGATGGGTGCTGTCTGTGACAGATCTTGTAAAAGAGGAAATACCGTGTTGGCTTAGGAACTCTTTCTGCGAATGAATAACTAGCTGCAAAAGAGCTGATGGATCAGAGCCACGTGAACTATTGTCAGCCTGACTTGAAAGTTGGCTTGGGAGCCGAACTGTAACAAGAACAGATGGTGCGAACATTTATGGCTGGGCAGATGCGTGTGTCATCAGAAGTTACTGCACCAGGAAGTGTTTTCTGAAGCGATGCGTTGGGCTAACGCAGGCTGCAGGAAGCAGTGTCTTTGCGATGTCCAAAGTCCAGTGGTAATCGTGCGTTTTATTGTGTTGTTTATTCTTCTCCGTGGTTCAGTGCAGAAGGTGACTGATAATGCCATCCTCTGCTTAACCATGTTGCAGATACTACACGACTCAGACTGAACACAAAACACGCCCTGTGAGGTGATGCGGGCAGTCCGCTGCAGAAGAAGTTACTGATGTTACTTTCCACTGTTTAGCCTTTTTTTGGTTGTCTCACAACTCCTTTGGCTCTCCGAATGAAAAGGCAAAACACACACCATATGTGATGCTGCAGGGGGAAATTCTCACATGAGGTTTTGGCTATTCCAATATTTTTGTTTCTTCGCTTTGTATTTAGAACCCAACTTCCAATATGTTAGATTCGCAACCTGCCAAAGATTTCTCCTGTTCCCTGGTTTGCACTTCATCGGTTGCTGTTTTTCTAATTAAAAAACTATTTAGGGAAAAAAAAAAAAAAGAGAACTCTTTGTATTCCTTTCAGGCACGGAAAAACAGCCCAGCTTTTCAAAATTCAGTATGCAGCGTGAATAGGAAAGCATGATGGTGACATCTGAACTTGGGAAAGAAGAGATCATTGTTCTGTGTTTTTTGTTGTTTTAGCTGTCTGGTTCGCTGTACTAATTGCTTTCAGTTCTGGCCATTCTGTTTCCTCAAGAGCTGAAAAATGCAAATATAAGTTCATTTAGTGATCTGTGTGAGGAGTAGCCCTCTATATTTGAACCTCTCTTCAAAGGAGGAGGACGTAAGGCTTTCGAATAAACAAAGCGCTTCCATTTCCCTCCTAGTAAGACGGTAACGTGCCCTCCTTTCTCATCGCCTTCTAACCCTTTGGTCTGCGTGTGATCTTGGAAGCTGCGTGAGCTGGTGCGTGTGTCGGGTGGCTGCACGTGGGGATGCTTCCAGCAGTTTTGAGGAGCTGTGTCTAGAGGTGGGTCGATGCCCTCCGGCAGGATCCCTGATGACCCTTTGGGGCCAGCTCTGGATGCCTGTGCAGTGTTATATTCTCTAAGTGTAGCTCTAGATCATGGGCCCTCAGTAAAAACGAACAGGGAAAGTCTTTGAGTGTGGCTCTCTTAAATTCCCAAGTGTTTTAAAATGCCCCAGACACGTTCATGTGTGGTAAGAATGTGCTACAGCTAATCTTATAAGCAATTTTTGGGTAATAAGTGAATATAGGACTACAAAAATCCTGCAAAATGAAACTTCAGAGTCTTCAGCAGGTGTAAATTTGGTGTTCTGTTGTGGGGAGGTGTAAATGAAGGAGGTCTGGTGACAATAAGGTAAGACAGCAGAGTGCAGAAGGAAGAGGCTTTGGGGAAGGCCGGGAGCCACGTGGTCTTAAACTTTCCCTCGATTATTTGTGTGTTGATGCTATTTCATATTCCTCTGCGAGGATGTGTTTGTGTAGGTTTCATAGGAAGCATCCCCACCATGATTTTTAAGCCTGGATGAGACCGGTATTTGAGCAAAGGCTGAACGGGTGAATCGAAGATGGGGGTATCAGAGGGCAGAGGAAGGCTGTGCTGAATGAACAGCACAGTGAGGGTGAACACTGAAGGTTATTTGGCATGCACTTTATCTCTGCCCCTAGGTCTCAGGTTGTTCAAAAAGCTGATGGACCGGGTCTGAAGCTGAGGAATGCTGATTTATGGGACTTTGACAGCGGATGCTGGAGCTTTTGGGTTGCTGGCAAAGTGTGTCTGAGACTAGGAGTATTCCCTGTAGCATCTTGTGAGGCACAGGACTCTGCTGCTCAGCTGCTGTGTGTCTGAGATGTCTGCTGGTTCCCTCAGCCTCCCCATGGTTAGGTAAATCCCACCCAGGATTCTCACCTCGCTGGTGAATTTGGGGTTGCTGAAGCAAGCATATGTAGTTTGGGCAGGGCTCCTGTGCTTTGCATCAAGTTTCAGAGCAAGTCTTTGCTCTGTGTGGTACAGGAGAGATCCTGCTCTAGGCAGAATAAGAAATGTGTGTGTGCCGTTTTCCCACAGCTCTCAGTCTCTGAAGACCCTGTGATTGAGAAAAGTGCGATCCCAAGGAAGGAAGATGCTATGAAATTTCTGCAGCTTTTCCTTGGAGCCTCAGCAGGCACTGAGCTTGAGCTTTCCTCTCTCCAGTGCTTGTTTGAAATCCCTCGGAAGTGCAGCAGGCTGCTTGCTGCCCATGCTGTTCCACCCGCAGAGGTTTCCTGCAGCTTCTCCCCACCCCCTTTTCTGCAAAATCCCCCGCAGAATCCCCTGGGGGCTAAGCTTAGGGCCCTGCCATCCCAGATTCATTAAAATGTTAATGGATTTTCTTGTTCTGTAGCTTCTTGCAGACAGGAGGGGTGCAGCACCAGGTTTCTGTAGTTAGCGTAATGCATGCTGATATTTGGGATTATGCATGCCATGTGTGTGTGCTGCGCTGGTGCAGACGTGGTGCATTCCTTTTTATTGTCCCTCTTCGACAAGAATGTGTTTTTATTTGGTTGCCTTTGATAAGTATTAAACCCTCTAGATTCCACTGATATGTTTCTGTCACTGAATATTCCTTAAAACGCCCCACAGGTGCTAACTGATTTGTAGTATTTTCGTCTGAAGGAAGTCTCTACCCCGCATGCTTTCTCTCAGTAATATATGTAGTGTGGAGTTCGGGGTTATTTTTTTTTTTTCTTAAAACCTTTGTAGTGGGTTTGTGCTGGTTCTGTTTCTGACTGGTCTCTGTGGAGCTGTGATCGGTTACGTGGTGAACCGAGGAGTGATAGGTTTGCTGGGGCAGCTACTAAAGAAATCCGTGCGTGGGCAGGCCTTGTCAAGCCGTGTTTGACTCAGCATGATGCTGGGTACCAGCATCTCAAAATGGTTCTTGGCTTTGATTTCACTTTATTATAATAATATTCAGTTCAATGTGTGAGCATGGATACATACTTTAGAGATAGACTCTGGCTATATGTTAGTAACTACCCATTTCTGCAGCTTCTGGTTAAACTGAGCTCATGACTATAGATAGGACGGTTGTTTTGGATACACGTGTCATGAAATCAGGAGCTGCTTTCCAAAAACCCTGTCTCAACACAGTTGCCACATTATGACAAATATGCTGCTGTTTCTGTGCAAATAATTGCGTGTTTCACAAATGATAAATCTGCTGCTTCAGGATTACCCTAGCAGTAGAGATGGTTCCTCAGAAGCATCTACCAGTAAGTAGTAACACTGTAGTACAAGGAGAGAGCTACTGCTGCTAAGGGCTGACAGTCTGACCAGAGCCCAACATCCCTCAGGTCAACTTCTAGCAGCTGCAGGCCAAATGCAGTGAGCCTGATTTTACCTTTTCCTTCCTTCCAAAATGCATTGTATTTGTAGATTTGGAAATTCTTAGTTGATACTGTGTTCAGTTTTCATTGTACTTTCAGAGATCAAGAGCAGCAATACTTAAACTCCATTTTCAGTTGCAAGCAGTTTGATGTCACTGCTTTGTATTTGAACTGTTTATTCTTTTCAGCTGCTTTACAGCCTAATTAAAAGTCTGTTTGCAGGTCTTAGTCATCCTCGGAACACCACATTCATTGCATGCTGCGTGATATGTACATTTATTCAAAGAAGTGTTTTAAAGCTTCCTTAGGGTGCTTCTGGAGCACATGTAGCTGATGTACAGAGTGTCAGTTAATGCAGCAGGAGAGTGGTGTGTAATCCGTGCTTCACTTTCTCTCAGTGGCTTGTATTGCAGCATGCACACCCATGCTTTCCCTTTCAATTCAGCTGACTGCTATCAAATACATACCTGTCATCCCTACTCTAGAATTATCTTCCTTCTGCTTGTAAAATGGGTAAGTATCCCCCCCCCCAAAAAAAAAAAAAAAAAAAAAAGCAAGATAACCAGTGTTTTCAGACTAAAAGTACTGACTGAGAGGAAAGGGCTTCAATGCTCGTTTCAGTACAGCCTGGGCTGGTGACCCAGCTGTTTAATAGTGAGAACATAAGCTAATTAGGCAGAAGCACTCTAAGGCTTCTGATCCTGTCCTGCAGTTCCACTCAGGCTATGCTCCCTCATCTACCAGCTGCTGCCTTTTGACCTCTGGTCTAACCTCAAATTTCTCTCTGTCTGCCTCTGCTGCGCTTCTCCAGCATCTGAACGAGACCTCCTCCGTGAAGCCATCTTCCTCTCAGCCTGGCACCAGCTGCCCCAACACAAATGTGCTGGTACAATGCTGGCAGTAAATGGTAAAACTCAGACTGCTGGGAAGTACATGTAAATTGACACTTGCTTCATGAACAAGAAAGAAAAAGAAGAAAACAAGATGTGTGGTGAGGCAGTAGAGTTTGCAAATGGATATTTTTTTGGTTAAAATATGCAGCTGCTAGATTCGGTAGGCTGCTTGTTCGCCATCAGAACTGCTCAGGTGAGCACTTAAAGACTTGCTCTCCACTTCCTGCCATAGATGGTTCGTACCTGATACCAGAAAGCATCCTATGAATACTCTCACTGTAACCCTCATCGCGAACACCTGAAATTCATGGGATCAGAGACTGTTGTTGTTTGTATAGTGGCAGAACACTCGTGATGAAAAGGTTTAGCCTATGTCAGGCTAGTGACTTAAATTTGTGTGTGTGCTAATGAAGGTAAGACTCCCTTGTTGTAGACTAGCAGAAAACAGAATTTTTCACTCTTTCAAGTGGTTGCTTGCTGGCAGGTGTGTGTGTGTTAGTACTAATTTCTAGTGACGTTTTCTTTGTATTATCTCCCACACCTCCCTTGAAGTTAGTTTAAAGATACCGTTTAAAACACAGTATTGTCTTTGTGTCTTAAATGTGAAGTTTAGGAATCGATACACAAATGAGTACTGAGGAAGAAAGACATCTACTGCAAACTGCTTTCAGATGTGGAGCACTGCTGAATCCCATAGACGCATAGAAATTCTTGCTCGCTTTGAAGAAGTGATATTCAAGTTGGAATTTGTGAATCTCTGTCACTAAAAATCAGATGAATATGATGTCTGTAAATTGCAGGAGGAGGAGGTGAGCTTTGTAAGGTGAGAGAGACAAGACCTTACCTAGTCAGTGAAGAAAGCTTGTCAGGGAAAGGGGAAGAAGAAACAGCAAGTGCTGGCTGTGATTGGGAAAGAAGATAAGCAAAAGCTCATGATGGAATGATCTAATTAGGGAAATGTAGAAGGTGTTATTTCTAAATGGATTACAGGAAAGTAGATTTTTTCCAACATGGTGATTTTTCTATCATGGTGTACTCTGCCAGATTTGTCTGTTTTTCTAAGGGAACCATGCTGAAGTACTTGTGTGTATATCTAGCAATTTTCATCCCAGTTTTTGGCATCCAAATTCAAGAGAAGGCTGTGGATGATTTCTAAGTATTTTTATTTTGAAAGCAGCAGGAAAGAGTTGGAAACAGAAACCTTTGGTCAAGCATTAAACATGAATTCATGTGGGAGTGACATAAACTAAATACTTCAATTTTCTTTGCCATTTTATGATCTGTAATCTAGATTTAGTCTGCAAACAGGCTTTGTTAGCTCTTTTTCTTCCAGTGTTACTTGGGGTTTTTCTTAGGGAAGGTTAGATGTGAAGACCATAAAGTTATTGAAGAATTGATCCAATAAATGTGCAACTTCGCTGTTGCAATGCTTACGCAGTATCTGTCATCCACAGCTTCATAGGTAGAAAGCTTTTTTTTTCTCTTTTATTAAGTATTTAATTCCTCGTAGCTTTGAAGTCCAAGACAGAAATCCTCATAAAAATGTCTCCTAGTCTTGCTTAACTCTCTCTCTCTCTCTTTTTTTTGGTTAAGTGCTACTGAAAGCTAGAAGACCCAAATTCCTTGCTGAACTCCGGCTGTTCCACTTAATTCACCTGGACCTGCTGTTTCCCTGTGCTCTAATCTCTGAGCATTCTCCCTGGCTCTTTTCCTCATGTTTACAATTAGCAGCTCGTGATCCTATGTTTGTGCTTGCTTCTGCAGCTGAGAAGGACAGGCTGTTGATTTACCACAGGCTAACTATTCAAGAAACAGCTCACTTTTAAGTCTTTACACAGTAAGGTGCCTACTATCTATGTATCTGTAAAATGCTCTTTTGTGAACATTTTTTTTTCATGCTCCACTCCTCCCTTGAAAAAGGGAAGTGAACAGAAACCAGGAGGAGGAGGAGGAAGGGATTTGCTTACCTCACTTCAGTTTCTTGTTAATTATACGGTAAGAGTTTTGGTTGAGAAAATCCAAACTGAACCTGTTTGTGTATTTTCTGTAAAGCTGTGAAGGCGGCTCCTAAAAGAGCAATCTCTTCTGTTCTTTGTGTATCCTCCGCCTTAGAATTTGAAGAGGAAAATGTTACAACCTGTACAAGAGCCACTTAATCATAATAGTCTTTGCAAGAACAAGGACTCCCGTCACATTTTGTCCCAGAAATTGTAACACTTTAGGTAAAGAGGTTGATTACTTCAGCCTTTGGGGCTAGCAGCAAAACCTTCTGGCTTTTGGAACAGAAAACAACGAGAAAGCCTGACACATCATGGTGAATGCCATGATCTCAGAGTGGAAGTATAGGGGAGATTAACCCTCCTCCATCCCCTTGAGGAAGCAGACCTTCTGGGAGCTGCAGGTTGCTGCCCTGGGAGAGGTGGGGGACGTGATGTTGGCCTCTGTGAGGTACCAACCTCCTCAGCTAGGCTCTGCGGCTGAAGAGCCCTTTGCAAAGACAAATAAATACTTGCAGCACAAATTCTTTCTTGCAAGGCATTTCACTAAGTGGAAAGTTTCCTCCTCTGTCTCAGTTTGGAAGGTGGAGGAAGTGGTGAGTGGGGAGGGAGGACTTTTACCAAGGGCAGGCGTCAGCCTGCTCAAGCCAGGCTTCTCCGAGTGCCTCTGTGCCATGGATGGCAGCAAGGACCCCCTGGAAATGGCAGGAGAGCCTTGAGACTCCTGAATCCCTCATGCACCATAGTGCTTCAAGATTTAATGGGCTAGCTGGACCTTTAATGTGTGCATGTAACATATGTATTTTATACAACACTATAGTACATACTCAAGAGGAGGCAGGGGGAAAATTCTTCCATGTATCAAACTGGTTGGATGTGGTCTGGATATCTGTCCCCGGGGGGATAGTGCCGCGTTGGTTCATAGCCTGGAGTGGCCTTACTGGGCAAAAACTTGGCATAAACTCCTCAATACAGTAAGGAATTAGCAATCACTAAGTGTTACGCAGGGTACATAAGGTAGTGAGAGCCTTCAGTTCTGGCAGCCTAGGCCAGTCTGTGGGGTTCCCCTTGCTGGGGAGTGTGCAGCACTCCTGGCAGGGCGCCATGCCAGGCTGCGGCCTAGGTGCCAGACATCAGTAATTATGTTCTCTGTTGCACAATATTTAAAGAATGCCGGCCATGTAGGCTTTCGGTAGAGAAAAGAGTATATATTTTTTGAAATTTTATAGAAAAATGCTGTAAAAATGTGCCATATGAAAAGTTTTATCAGTTTAAAATGAAGGCTGCCTCCCCCTCACCTTCCCAGCCCTCAGAGGAAGGGAATAGAGGGAAAGGGGACTGAGGCATGTTACTGTTGTAAAAATCTTCAACATATATAAATTAGCACCAAACAAAAGGATATTTGGAAATAATTTTCTCATTCAGGCAGTACAGAATTCCCTAGTATCACACTTGATTCTTAAGTCACGTGTATGGGGCTTGAAAGATCATTACCTGATACCACAAGTTCTTGTGCAAACTAGAATGATAAATATCTGAAGAGGTATCTTGAGTAGAAATATGTTTGCGTGTATATATGTATACACCCTCTTATGTACACGACTGCCAAGCTTGATTATTTTTTTTTTCATCTACTTTGCTGGCATGACTTTTTTGCTGCCAGTATATTTGTATTGTCATACGTCACAGGGCTTATGCTTGGTTTATAGCTTTATTATTAGCAATGCTGCACAATCTGTATGCCAGAACATCTGGGGCATCCTGTAAATATGGAGCATTCGTCAGTATGTGGTATTAGAAGAATCCTAGATATTTAAGTAGGATTTGAGTTGGTTATCCAGCAGTGGCAAGAACAGCATTCAACCTTATTGCTGCTAATATTGGCAGAGATGTATGTGTTAATGTCTGTAGCAAAATCTAGTAGTAAACAGTAATGGCAAAAGCTGCTTAATCCATCAAGAGGCAGAAGGACTTCTTTATGTATTTTAATGTCCTGTGTTGCATTTCAGTTGATTATGTCAATGCTTCTATTATGGATGATCATCTCCTTTGCTATAATAACCACCCCAGAATTTTTGTCATATACTAAAATGCTCCTTGCCTTTCTTCTTCTGAGGTCATTTATTCAAAACAATGCTACAGTAGTCTTCCCGTGATTTCCATGAGTTATGAAGTGTCATAACTTGGTTGTGTTTTGCCTGATAAATTTCTTTAATCTTCGTGCTTCAACTGTGTTTTTCTTACTAAAAGTAAAACAAAACTCAGCTCAAAAAAAGGCACACGATTTATGTCTGTCCTTTGTCTGGTTAGGCAGAGTAGAAAAAAAAATAGTGAAGGTACCGGTGTGTGTGGGGGGGATTTCCCTTTTTCCCTGCATCCATTACAATTTCTTATTGAATACTTTTGCTCATGTAATGATTTTATAGTCTGGAATAAATAGGCTGGGAAAGCACACTTTACTTTCAAAACAGATTTTGTTATTTGCAAATGCATCCAAACTATACACAGTGTCCATGCTGCTTTATTGCAAGTAGTAACCTATGCTGGAGTAATTTTAACTTAGTTCAGATACTTAACTGTTATTGTAGATAATACCCAAGCCTTGTAAAGGAAAGAGGGTACAAAAATAGTTTGGTTTGAGAATGTGTATATATATATTCTTTTTCCCTGTAGCCCATTATATAGCAGTAGAAATTATTTACAGTATGACAGTGAAACCACACATTGGTAGAGGAAATCAGTAGTCTGATTAGTTTCAGAAACTTTGTGTCATCATCAAAAATTTAAGTTTATATTCTGCTTTATATGTTTTATATGTGTGTGTATATGTGTATGTATTTTTTCAAAACAAATTAAGATGATTACTTTAGCTTTTTTTTGGTTTGTTTTTTGTTTAATCCAGGAGAAGGATTCACACAGCAAGTGTGCATGTATATCTGAAAGGTGTGTGTCTGTGTGCATAAATGCATGTATAGAAGTTGTGGACACTGGCTTGGTTTAAAGACACAAGTTATTTAGAGTCCTGTGAAACTTCAAGATAGCAATGTCCATTTCAGGACTCATAAGGCAGTGACAAATACTACGTGGGTTCCTGTGGTTCAATACAAAGATCAGCTCTGAACTAGTTAAAGCTGATGTTAGTTAAGGCTAATGTTAAATATAATTTTGATGTGAGGAGGGGGAGAGGGTAAGAAGAGAGAGAAAGATATTAAAAAATAGGAGAAGTGAGCCGCTGCTTTTCTGTTCATTTCCAACTATTTTATCCAAAGGAGGATGGTAGGAAGAATAAACAGACAATGAATGACAAACTTCTGTACTTAGTGCTGATAAATAGGGCTCAGTATCGGTGTTTCTCACTAATGCAGGTAGAGGCTCCAATGTCTGTTGAGTGTATGTAGGACCTTTGTCGTCAATAATCCATTAGTGTAAATTCAGTCTTATGCAGACAGTGCTTGCATCGAGGAATGGAATGAATAAAACCTTTGCTGTCTGTGTCTCTAAGTGCAATTTTGATTTTGTTTTGATTTCATATGTCACAGGGAAGGGGAAAGTTTCCAGGTCTGTGTACTGAGGTGTTTTAGAGCACCCTTTTAAAAGTGAATGCTTTTTACATGAACATGTGGGTGGTTGTTTTCTTTTTCTTGTTCTTTTTATTTATTTATTTATTCTTAAAAAAAAAAATGACTTGCCATCTGCTTTGCCAGACAGCACTGTCCCTGCAACGACTTCAGTGCTTTTACTTTCTGGAGTATTAGTGGCATGCAAATAGTTTTAAGTATTTCATGTGTTGCAACAGTTCATCACCTTATCACAGAATTTATCACACGCTCATCATTTAATCTGGCAATCTTAATGTGGGTTTCTTTTTTTTTCTTTTTTCTCTCCTTACGGTTATTTATAAGTCAGTATTCATAGCTGTTTAGTCCTTTCCTATGGTGGAGACAAAGTGTGAGCTTTTGACTCAGAACGAATGTCAGCAGAGATGGGTGTGCTTGTGGCACTTTGACACAGGCTGCTCGTTCCAGGCGTCCCTTTACATTCAGCAGCTCTTGTGGCTCCTCCTGAAGTAGGTTTGTGGCTGCTTCCAAGTTCTTGGTGAGGAATCTGCTCACCGATTGTGTCACTGAAATGTATTCTGGCTGGACATGGATTATCAAAACCCATGAAGAAGCTTGAAGAGTGACCATGAGGTTTGGTCCCTCCTGTGCCTGATGTCTCCTGTACAGGTGTCTAAGCCACAGCACCACAGCTCTCTGCCCGTTTTTGCAGGCTCCTGCATGGCCCTTTGGCAGGAGAGTTTTGTCTTTTTGTGAGGTAAACCACTACAGAGGGGCAATCTCTTCTTAAACCCTGATTTGAGGACTCTGTTTTACCCATCCTTTCTAACCTTAAAGGCCTCGCCTAATGTTTCACGCCAACCTTACAGAGGCCTGCCAGTACCTAAAGGGGTCCTACAGGGAAGCTGGGGAGGGACTCTGTCAGGGAGTGTACTGATAGGGCAAGGGGGAATGGCTTTAAACTGAAAGAGGGTAGGTTTAGATTAGATATAAGGAGAAAGTTCTTCCCACAGAGGATGGTGAGGCCCTGGCACAGGTTGCCCAGAGAAGCTGTGGATGCCCCATCCCTGGAGGTGTTCAAGGCCAGGCTGGATGGGGCTTTGGGCAACCTGGGCTGGTGGGAGGTGTCCCTGCCCAGGGCAGGGGGCACGGAATTAGATGGTCCTTAAGGTCCCCTCCAACCCAAACCATTCTATGTTGCTATGACTTATCTTGCTGTTACTGGATTTCTAATATCAACCGTTTACCCTCAGGTATCCAACTTGTTACGAAGGAGTTTTGTGAGAGATACAAAGCATCTCTGACAGGAGTTTGTCTCTAAAATGATCTGTTTTCTTGTATGGGAGAGCTGGTGCCATTGGCAGACCTTAGGTTTGTGTAGTTTTTAAAGGAATATATTTTCACCACCTCATAAATCCAACTATACCTTGTGTACCACTTCATGTAAACCTAGTACTGAGCGGCTTTGGCCCTGCGGTTTGGTGTTGTGGAAGAGCAGCTTTGTTGTTCTTCCATGTGCTGCACTGTGGATGTTCACCTCTGTTGCTCATAAATTGTTTTGATATTTAGTAATGCTCACAGTGGATCCATCATCTGAAAGCACAGTGTGTTTTGGGGGTTGGTGAATAGAGCTCCAGAGCTATTTGTAAACTTCAGGAATTTTATCCAACTGCTTAGGCTAATTTCAGACCTGTGCCTGGTGAATATGCAGGGAGCACTGGGGTTTGTGACACAGTTTATTTTTCCTTTGGGAGAAGGGGATGACTCTTACACTACTTGAGATGCAGTGAAACCCACTGGATGGTGCCTGTCCACCTCTGTCCCTCCAGCCCTTCCCAATCACTTAAGAAACAGAACAGGAGATGTTCTTGTACTAACCCTTCGTTGACCATTCACACCTGGTGATGGGGGGATTTGGGAGATGTTCATACTGGTTAGGGATTCAGTTCTGAGCTGGAATGAGTCAGAACAAGCGCATTTGCTCAGATGGCCTGGCAGGAGATGGAGCCTGATGGGCAGGTACTTTCCTCCTGCTGTGCCTCCCATCACGCTGCTCAGGGGGAGAAGAGCTGAATGAAATATGTAGGCGTTCAATTCTGAGCTACTCAGCTAGGTAGGAAGAGACCTAATTTCCAAATATTTTTCAGCGTATTTAGGTCACTGGTGGCTGCTGAAGTCAGTGGTGCTACTTACACGAGGAAAATCTATGAAGACATTTCCTGAAGTATTATTTGCGGTGAGAATTGCAGGAAGGGGAGAGGGAATAGATGTAATACTTCATAGAAAGAATGGAAATAGGAAAACCTGATCACAAGACTCATTTTTATTATAAGATTTACCGCCTTTTCTGTTGAATTCCTTTCCAAATGAATCATAACAATCTAAGTTGTTAAACAAGGAAACCAAGCGTATTTGTTCCATTCTTGCTGGATCTCGATGGCAATAAACAAGGTCTTAAACAGAGGGCTCACAGGCTACGGATAGAAATGTAGCTGGAAGTAAGAGGCCCAGAACAGCATTTTATTTTTAAGATGGCATTGACTAGCTTCAGTAGACAAACAAGTAGTATTGAAGATACCTCAAAAAACATCTGTTTTCACATAGAAGTATCTCTGATTAGTTTCTGGCAATCTGAAGTAGTATGCTAGCACTTACTTGGGACCTGTTGTTTGAATAAATTGAATAATATTTTCAAATTAACTGTCTTTATTGTGAGAAAGGCTGGTTCTGTTCCCGTGTGTGTGTGTTATGAGCAAAGAGACTTGCATGTTCTCTTCTTCCCTTCCTTGTTTTCCCTCCCCCTGTACTTTCTGCCAGCACAGATTGTGGGTGTGTATTGATCAAATTACAAGAAATTCAGACTTTAATTGGTTCTTTAGAACAGTCTTAGGACATGGAGAATCTTTTTTTTTTCCTTCTTTTTTTCTGGACAGAGACTGATAAAGATCAGTCCAAGGACAGGTGAGTAGTTTAGACTCAGTAAAAAGCATGTGGAGCAGGAGAGGGAAATGGGATTTGCAAAAGCACAAAATGGCTCTGCCCTGCTAGTTGCTCTTGCTCTCATTTGAAGTATGAGTACTTGGACATGAAGCAGGCTTGCATGTTGAAATGTCTTGAAAGATACCAAGATAACTGCTTGCAGTAGCAAGTTACTGAATGTAATGAGGCAATAGTTTCAGTGTAGATGCAGTACAGTTGTTGATGATGTTTGTTTTTTTTTCCCTTTTTTCTTCCGCAGATATTCCTGAAATACCAGAAAGCATCTCATTCTGCAAAGCACTACAGGTAGCAGATTTCAGTGGGAATCCACTGACTAGGTAATTTCCACCTTCTTCTTAGTACTTGCCATACCAGAATTACAATCCTGCTGTAACAATTACAATTTTAAATAAGCCCTTAAAAATTGTGATCTAGCATCTCTATGAAATCTTGCCAACAGCGTCTGTCTCTGGCAGTGATTGTAGCAAAAGTTCAGATTTAAAAAGCGATGTGCTGGGAGGGGATGAAATTTGTTAGCCCACCAGGAAAAATGTAAATCTGATTCTCTCCATTTTCATTTCTCTTCTTAAACGTGTAGGATAACCACGCTCGTACTTGGAAGAGATAAGGCCATGGTTAGCATGAATGTGTTGGCACAAACCCAGGTGCCTGACAATTTGGAATAGAGTGTAGATCAGCCGCTGCAGATAATGGCTTTTTCTAACGATTAAAGCTTGGACTAGTGTTTCATCACTCTCCCATCAATTGGGACACAGTGACATGCAGTAACATGTGGCAAAAATTCACCGTGTACGTTGGTGGCTGCTACTGCAGCTCCTGGTCTGTGTTCTGACGAACTGGGGCCTGAGGATTACACACATCTACAGAAGAGGAGCTTTGTTTATGTTTCTCTGTTCCACTTGCTGACAATTTGGAATGTATATAGTGAAATGAAACTGGAGATAGCAAGGAAGAGAAGAGGTGATCTGCCAGCTAAGGCCTTTGAACGCTGTTTGGAGAACGATTTCCTAAACCAGCCTGTGCCACAGAGCTCCTTTGTGATGCTGAGCAATTCACATAAGCCGGAGTATTCACAGTGGGCATTAACCGACTTGCTTTGCTGTGCGCTGAGATAGGCTGGGAATACTTGCATGATTAGCTGGCTGGCTGGAGTGCATGAGTGGTAACAAACAGCTGAGTGTCTGTAATATCTTAAGCTGCTGCAGCGGTTTCGCAGGACAGCTTCTCCCACATAGGCAGCTGAGATTCTTCAGAGCTGCGCTTTGAATATAGCGCATAGTGCATGCTAAGTTCTCTGGAAATTCGGATCTCTAAGCATTAAAGGGACACTTGTGATCTTAATCCCTGGGCCTCTGTAGCCCATTTATATGCTGAGGATAATAATACCACAAAAATCTGGTAAAGCAAACTGAAGCTGAACTGGTGTTTAGATATTAAAGTGATGAGGGTCACTGGGCAGCCTTTTCCCGGAGATGAGTGTGCTGTACATAAAGCACAGAGCTGCATCTCATGGTATTGAAATAAAAAAAAAAAAAAAAAAAAAAAAGTAGCAGCATGTTAGCTGTTGTTGTTCTCCATTTTGTGCACTGAATAAGGCCTGAGGCCCAACCGATGGATCTCCTTCGACAGCATCTGTAAGGCATAACTACAGCTGAGAGGAATTAACAAAAGAATTGAAAGGCTTTTTAATGGGTTTGAAATAGATCTCATAATTCTTTGTTGGTGGTTGCAGGAGAACTTTAAAAATTCTTGATAGAGTGGCTCCAAAGTATGTGTGTGTCCTGGAAAATATCACTCCAAGCAACCTAGTAAGTTAGAAAACAGAGATAACAGAAGCTGTTTACACACGGTTGCCTGGTGCTTCCTATGAAGAGGTCCAGAATTTCAGTTTTAACTGTGTAGCAGCATGTAGGTCTTGGCACTAATTAGCCCAGATGGGGTGATAAAGCCTAGCAGTCATTTCCTTTTATGTGTGATATGCTGGAACTTTTTTTTTCTTTTTTTTTTTTTTTTTTAAGCTATTGATTCTTGCTCTTATTTTCACTGAGCTTAAAAGCCAGTCAGAGGTCTTCCCAATCAATGCCCTTCCACTAAGACAGTATGTTGCCTCATTGTCAAATTTAATGGCTGGTGAATCTGCAGTATTAAAAGTGGCTGCTTTTCAGCTGCTTTCAGATGATTTGGAGCTTGCATTCATAAAAAGGAGGCCCATTTTTTGTAGGTTAGACCAGAAGACCACAATAGATATACACAATGCTATAGATAATTAGATAGTTTAACTCTAGTCTTAAGAGTATTAGAGCCTAAATGGTGAAGATGCTGCTTCCAAGCCTGTTGCTATTGTACAATTACGGGGGTGTATAGGTCACATTGTAGAGACCCCAAGTACCTGCACCACGTACCTGGAGCTGGGGGACGTGGGGAGCAGGAACCAAACCGAGTGCTACGGCCTGGGCTTAGGTTGCAGGCTCTGAGGATCGTGCAGAAGACTTGGGGAGCACTTTGCATATGCTTGCATTTTATAGTGAAAGAGGAGAGGGATTACGTGCTGTTGTGTTGTGAAGCAGTGCATGTGGAGGGCTGTAACAACGGAACATTGTCCTGATAGCGAACAGACTGTTTCTTCAGAACTCAGCAGCTGAAGAGCAGCCTAGTGGCTAACACAAAATGGCCCAGCTCTGAGCATGTACGCAACCGAACGTACTGCATGAAACTAATTTGCTTGATTATTTTACCATATGGGTGATGCAGGATAATACCAATAGATTTTTTTTTCCTATTTAATTTTCAATTTATTAAAATGCTTTGTATGTTCTCAAGTCATATGGCTTTTTGAAGCTGTAAATTGGAGACAGGGAAGAGAGGAGTCAGGAGACAGAGTTATTACCTGCACTTTGACACAGAGGAAACTTTAAAGTTTGTAAGCTATGTTTTAATTTATTTATTTATTTTACTATGATCCCTAGAATTTTTGGGAGTCTAGGCATTCCTCCCCTCTCTGTGTACATTGGCTAAATAGGCTCTAGTTTTCTGCTACACGATCTCTTTTTTTTGCTGTGTATTATATTAATGTGAATACTTACACTGGAAGTCCTTAACTTGAATTAATATCTCCATAGGTTGCCTGAGAGCTTTCCTGAATTACAGAATCTAACATGTCTTTCAGTAAATGACATCTCTCTGCAAGCACTACCTGAAAACATTGGGAAGTAAGTTTTTTTTTTTTTTTAAACTTTATTGATATCTTTATTTTTCTGTCTTGTTATACATACTGTATAAATGACTTGTATAACTGTAAATAATATGATTACCTATACAATTATTTACAGGTTGGTTGGTTTGTTTGTTTTCTTCATATTGATCTGTTTAAAAAAATCACTTTGCATTTTCACTTACCTTTAGCGGGCTACCGCAGAAACTGAATCATGTATGTTTATGCTTATGCTCTGTTCTCAGGGATTTGGAGTAACTTGGATTTTTAAATGCAGAATTAAATAGGTGTCTTATGATGCAGAACTGACCTTTTACTTTCCTTTGCTGTGATAAAGGCCATTGATCCATTATTGTAAACATGTCAGCCAGCTTGCAGCTTAGCTCAAAACCAGACAGTGCTGGCACAAGAACAAACGGGTAAAAGCTGGCCATGATCAGGCTGGAAATTAGAAGGTTCCTAATCATAGCAGCAGTCTGCTTCTGAAAAAACTCCAGCAGGAACTGTCGAGATGGAAACTCAGAAAACAGCTCTTAAGGTGAAATTTGATAAGCTTTTGAGATGTTCGTTAGCTCTGGAAAGCAGAGCATGATTGCAGGGACAGAATTCCAAAGTGGAGCACATGAAAAGTAAAGTGTACTTTATGTCTGTCTCATTTTGATTGTAATAAACATCCACGCTTGCAAACAGGAATGTCTTCTCTCTTAGTGGAGGCAAGGGTAGCTCTTCTGATTTGAAGGAGAAAAGGCATTTCCGTGTCTCAATTAAGCAGGTGAGAGTGGCTTTGCTCATTCAGTTTAAGGGCCCATCTAACTTTCTTCTCCAGTTGTACTAAGCAGATGCCTAGTGAGGATTAAGAAGTAAAGTGTGTGTTTGATTACTGCTCTTACCATCCTCTGGTTCAGGGGATTTCCTGAGTTTTGGGTTGTGGTTTGTCTAATGGCAGCAATAATGAATCCCTCTTCCACTTACTAGTCCAGTTTCTCGTTGAGTTTATGGAGACATCTTTAGTATTTGCCCCTGGCAAATAGCTGCAAAAGTTTATTACCCATTGCATTGGTTTTCTTTTGTTTGTTTGTTTTTGGGCCTGACTCCACCTGTCTGACTGCTTTTTTTGCTAGTATTGGAAGAGACAGTGAACAGTTGATCCCTATGCCTCTTGATCTGCCATTGACTTTGTAGATTTCTATTATATCCCCAGGTGCTTTTTTCTTTTTTTTTTTCTTATTATTTTTTTTTTCCAGGCTGAAGAGTTTCACTCGCTATTCCAGCTTCAGAAATAGTTTTCACTGAACTTAAGAGATCTGTGCTTTAGCTCAACTTTATTACGTTTATTGGGAAACTCACCATTTTAGAGAATTAGAAATTTCCTGCAGCCCCTGATAGTTCTGCCTCTCTGGTTACTGTGCCCAGCGTGGATGTTGAGTTGTGTAACAGTAGAGGCCTGTTAATCTTGCACATCCTTTCATAAAGTGGAGTATTTTTAACATGGATTTTTTGGGGAGCCAGCATAGTCCCTAACAATCATCAGAAGCCAACTGTTTCTAAATAGAGGACTGCTCCAGAAGGGATCTTATTGAGAGCTCCTGCAATGTAGTCAAGTCCAGACCAGTACTGCTTTAGCCACTTCCCGTGTGTATGAAAGCTGTCAGCTGGCACCAGGCCCAACAGAAGTAGAAAATACCTTTTGAAACCTTCCACAAGCACTAACAGGTACAGCTAATGTGTGCCCACTGACTACGGCAAAGTCTTACTAAAAATTGCACGGGCTGGGGCTTTTGTGACATTCTTTCTTTTCTATAAAAAGTTCACGAAACTTTTCTTGCAGCTTTTCACAGCACTGGCAGCTAAGAACAGGCTTGTTCGGACTTCTCAGTTACTGAAAACCTAGGGATAAAATTCCGCCTGCTGCCTGGTTTTGAAAATGAATACAAGAAACATGACAAGCTGAAACAATTCCCAAAGTGTAAGGGGGACTGCTGCTTTGCAAATAATAGCTGGAGGAAGGTCACTGGCTTCCCTGTCTGGTCACTGCCTTCTGTGACTTGACCTCCTTGCTTACCCTGCCTGTCATTTGATCACGTGGCTCATGGTGGCTCTATTTTGGAGCAAATGAATAGAAACAGTTCTGGTTTATATGGGGATACCAAGCATTTGCAGAGATGTCAGTTACGTTCAGTTCAGCTATGCAAGAATAAATGTAATAGTCTTCCGAATTTTGATCCTAGGTAGTCCAAGGAGATGATGTGAAACTATTTCAACCTTATGTGAGCTGTTGCATACAGGTTTTGAGGGTTACGCTGCTGTATTCTGCAATTCCCAATATTGAAGCGAAAAACCAGGAATCTTCACTTGCTTCAGGAAGAATCATGCTTGTCTTGGTGTTCCTGGTAAATTTTCCTGGAGGGCTAGACTTTTATTCAGATCTGATAGGCCTGCTTTGATCTGAAAAATACACCCAGCATAGCTTTCTAAGAATATGCATGTTTTATTTATACAAACCCACATGTTTTTTTTTTTCTTTTTCTTTTTAGCAGATATTTCTGCTAATCAGGTTTATGCTTAAAGACAGAAGTGTGTTGGGCTGTTCTCTTTGGCTCATCCGCTATTCGCAATAGATAGGAATATGGCAGTTCGAAAGTAAGCTTTGGCATTTCCAAAACAGAAGAATATTAACATAACAGGAAGGGAACTAATGACAGATCCCACAGAAATGTAACCATGCCTGAACTCTATTGGGGAATGTTGATCTGCATTGGAATACATTGAACTGACCTAAATCCTACCCAATGACTTTTTTTTTTAATACATCTCATGTGTTGACCAGTAACAAAAGTGTAGGGCTCTTTTTCTGTCTGTTCTCTCCTTCAGACTACAGAATTTCAGCCATCAGTGATGAAGAGAAAGGTATTCTAATTATAGCTGGAAGTGATTGAGAAGTCTTGTTTATAGCTAATGAGGACTGCAGCACAAAGTCCTTACATGACATTTACCACTGAGAGTGAATGTTATCAACATTTCTGAATACTTCTACATCTATAAATAATAAATTATTATTTTTCCGTCTAGCTACCAACAGGTGCAGCTTTCCTTTACACACAAGCTTCATCTTTTAAGTGTGAAATTATAATTTAAGTGAATTTGTTTGTCCCGTTGATTGCCTTATGTTTGATAAAAGCAGTGAAATACTCAGTGGATTCTCCAAATGTCGTATACTCGTGTTTTTTGTTCCATTCTCTGTTTTCTTTCTTCTGCACTTTTTGGGACCCCCAAAATGCTAGGTATTAGGAAGAAGATAATGCTAATTGTCTCTGTGGCTGAAGAGACCAAAAAAGGCTCTTCCGGGTGTTGGAATGTTTGTAAATGCCTTACTGGAGTTCCCGTGTGCTTTGGATAATGATCCATGTTATTATTTGATGGAGTACACTGGGCTTTGTGTGAGATGGTCAAATAGTGAGCAAGCAAGTACATACTTGGTGAGTTACTCTGCTACAGCTGTATTTATTTTGGGGAAAAATGTGACATCCATGTGCTTGCTACTGGTCTTCTGGCCACTAGAGTATGTGAAAATGTAGGGAAAAAAACATGCTGAATTATTACAGTCCTAGAATCTTGTCTGGGAAACTGCCTAATACAGCCAGTGAAATCTCTAATTCACCTTATAGTCATCACTATGCACTTAATGAATACATGTATATATATATATATATATATAGTTAAACGACCTACTTCAAATGTGGTGGCACCACAGATTTGCCCTCCTGCATCGTATAGGGAAAGCAGCAAAAGTAACAGCTCATTTTTTTTTGAACGGCAGCACTTGAGAGGTTAGTTCAGAAGTTACCTACCTGGCAGTAGGTAATAATCTTCTATTTCACTCATTTTGAGCATTTTGTGGACGTGAGTCTTCCAGATACTCACTCCAGTTTTCCCATGCTCTGATGTATAAGATGAATACCAATGATCAGCTTCACTGTCTCAGGCGAGTATCTTAATTCATTCAAGCTTTTGATATGTAAAGTTGCTGTTTATATTTTTATTGTGCCTTTAAGAATTCTTCTGCGTAGTCCTTTTGAATGTTTCTTTTCCTTCGTGCTGCCAAAGTGGAGTGTACGTGAGGCTCCCAGGTGGGCGTTTGAAGAACATAGGCAATGCCTCTCTATTCCCTTTTGTCTTCTTGCTTGTACACAGCCATACTCAGTGTACATCACCTCGCCTTCTTCTCTGTGACCAAATCAATCTGCATATCCAGTGCTGGTACACGTGCTACAAGTTTTCCCTTGTCAGATAAAAACACTTCTTTTTTTTTTAAGCCCTTTCCTCGTCTGTAGTTTTAGTGTGTCACAGATCTTTTTGCTGTGCTCTGCTTTGGGACTTGGTAATGCTGTAGATATTTTAATATTAGCAATGCTATTTTTTGAGTGTTTCTCTGTGGTCTTTTTAACTCACGGTGTGGAGTAAAACAGTGAATGTTAATGCATTAAGCTAATAATTAGTTGAGGAGGAATAGGAGTTGTCCTGTTATCTAGTTGAACCATTCAGAGAAACAGGTTATACAATTTGAGCTGTTAGTGGGAGTGTCTTTTTCAGTGTTTCTCAGCCTAATGAAGCAAGTCTAATTTCCCTGCCTATTCTGCAGCACCAGGACTGTGAATGCAGAGCTGTCCGACGAGCAGGTGTAGTCTGTTCCTCCCACCACGGGTAGCATTTAGCAATTTCCATTTGCTTCCAGGGTTTTTCTTCAATAGCTCCTTACTTAACATCCAGAACACAGGGCATAACTTTTTCCTGAAATTCAAAACTCAGGGTGTTTCTTTGTACCTGCCTGTAAACCTTCCTGGGGCATGCCTTACAGTGATGAGAATAATCAGGTGCACGTCCGTCCCGAGCACATTCTGTCCTTACGTGTTGGCTTCGGGGTTAGTTCCCTCCACCCTACAGAGTGATGTTGGCTTTTTACCAGCAAAGATTTGGGAACTTAGAGATTCGTGCTGTGCTTAAATTGTGATTTAAGGCCTGCTGCCCATCAGCATACAAAACATCTCTCTCTTATCCAATCTTTAGCTTTCACCATTCTTTTCAGCTGTCTTGCCCATGTCTGAAAAAGGCAGACATGATTGGTAGCATCCCCACGATTTGCAACCTTTTCTTTAGAGAACTGCACAGTCTGTGATGCAAGGAAGTAGAGGAGCTTCATGTTGGCTTTAGAAACCTTTAAAATGGGGAGGTGAGAGTTTCTGTCGATGGGAGGGATATTTTTCTGATGGATGCCAATGACTGATGAGTCTGGTTTACCCCCAAGCTTGCAAGCGGGCTGAGTGGATCTGTGGGCCTTACTACTGAGAGAGAATTACCAGGTAAGCAGACAAATTTTCCTCTTAATGTCTGCAGCTAGCATATGCATTTCATAATGCAAACAAACATAATGCAAAGAGCAGAACAAATGTTAGGGCACTTAGGAGTATTGTTGTGTTAGAGGTGTGCTTTTCAAGAGTCACAGAACCCCAAGTATCCAGAGATTTCGTGTTAGGGAAACACAGTTGCTGAGCATGACCTTTTAATATATATGTTTTTAATTCTAGATGTTTGGAAGTTTTCAGCAACTTTCTGAATTCAGAATCTTTAATGTTGATCTGAATAGGAGTAGCTGGAGAATAAAAGGTCTTCAAAGGCAGGGGCGATACTCTTAATGCAGATGGTCCAGGAGCAGATCAGAATGGCGTGCTTATTTTGCTAATGCATTCCTGGGCCAGTCTTGGGCTGTATTTTGCTTAGTGTATGCTAGAACATCATGAGTGTGGACTGTGCATCTGGCAGCACTGCACAGAGTGGGAAAAGCTCTGGAAGTTGTCTGTAGCAAGACAGCATTCAGGTTTAGCATAATATGGCCTTACATGATAACAAAAGTCGGGAGGCTTACCTTGCAAACACATAGAAGAACTATTTGTAGTTGGCCTGACTAGGCTGACTATATATAGTCTTAGAAGTTCTCACTCTGAATTTAGCATGAGAAGGAATATTTACAGTTTGAGTAGGAGGAGTGTTTGGTGCTAATCACAGCTGTGTGCTAAATGACAAAACTCAATGTTAAGGAACTCGAAAGTTTATTTCAGGAACAATGAAATAGTGAGTGCGGTACCATCTGGCCTTTAAAGAAGAGAAGTTACATCTTGTATGCTGTACAAGGAAGAAGCCCTTAACATATATTTAGCAATTATTTTTTGTAAATAAAATAATAATACGCAATTTTGGTTAAGGAGTGGGAAACATATGTTGCATGAGTGGAATGGAAGAGATTTTGAAAATCTTGTTGTAATAGTGAATTGGCTTAGCTTCCCCAAATTGTTTCAGTAATCTTGATAAGCAAATTGAAGAAAGCATTCAAAAGTGAACAGACTGTGCTGTAATTATAAATCTCTCTTATCTCTTAATGATCCCTTTTGAAGGTCATACTGAGTTCAGTTTCCCTGTCTGTCTTTTGGACCATGCTTGCTGCTGTGTGTGAGAGAGAGAGAACTGAATACAGCATCTTAGAAAACAAGCTTACATAGAAAACTATTCCTAGTTAGTAGCTTAGACTACCTCTGCTACAGATCTAAGGAGCTTCTTGCTCATAAGCTGTACTACTTTGCTCCTTTTTTATAATTTAGATGCGGCTTGTACTGAATTGTCTGTTTAGTCTTTCCTCTAGTGAGTGGCTGATAAGATACTGATATTTTTCTATCTTTCTTTTTTCCCCTGTGGCAGACCTGTAGCTCTTTTACGAGCCAATTAATTCTATCAACAGTTTGATGCAAGGAACTAATGATTCAAGTGCTCTTCCTCTGCCTTTAATGTTTTTCCTGTTTAAGTCCAGGAAGACAAAATTATCAACTTGGCTTTCTTTTGAGCCTACTTAAAGTGGGTTCTCCGGGGAAGCCCTGGCAGCCCTTCATAAGTTTACCGTTCATGAGGGGGAAACAAAAACCAACTTCACATGCCTTTCCCTCATATATTATACATGTAAACTTGAGAGGAAAAGATAGTGTTTAGCTTAGATGCAAGTTGCTTTGGGTTGGTTTGCCTTTAGAGGGGAGGGGGGTAAATGGTCTCAAAGGTGACTTTCGGAAGAGTGGTCTTCAGGCCTGCTGAGGAGGAGATGTAACAACAGCTTCATCAAAACTGAAGGTAGCTACCTTGCTTTGTAGTTGTTTTTATAGCAGCCCTTATATTCAGAGGTAAAACAGTTCGACCTCAGGTGTGTGAAGATGGTATGCTTTGAATGGATAAGTGCCCTCATTTAGGAAATGAATTTGTGCTGTAGTTTCAGGCTCACATAAGAGTTTGTAGGATTCAGGAGCTAAGACTTTGCAAAAAGCACTCTCCCTTATTGTATGATGTGGGCCTAAGGTCTCTCTTTAAATTCTCTTGGATTGGTCTTGCAAAAATTCTTCGTCGTTCACGTTGTACAACAGCTTTCTGTAACTGAAAGGGAACCAAACAAGGAGGCAGGAGAATGGTTAAACTGACATTTGGAGGAAAAAAAAAAAAACAACACAACTTTAAGCTTAAGCTAGAAAGGAAGCTAGCTGCAGTTCTCTACTATTTGTAGGTTACCATATAATGGATATAAATTTTAAGGTTCTTTCATGATAGCTTTGTCTAGTTATGTCAGTATTAAGCTGTAGCTGGAAGGAAAATAAGTATCTAGTGTTTAGCTTTCTAGAAAAGGGGAGCAAAACATGGACTGGGAGAATGTTGACCACAAGCTGCATGGTTACATGTTAGTGGAACCTCAGGGAAGTTGAGAGACGTAAGAATTCCCTACAGAGCTAATATTGCTTCTCCTGTGTTGGAAATGTCCTTAAACTCAAGAAACCCCCGAGTTTCAGTGAATAATTTAGGTGCAGGAGTTTGGAGACTGGTCTGGCCAGGCTTCTTCTGCAGCCCTCGTATGAAGAGGGGGTGAGTGAAGGAGACATCTTCAGGGAGTGACCTGGGACAGGGGCCCAGCTGAAATAGCCACCTGTAAGGCACTACTGCTTTCAGAGAAGAAATTCATAGTTTCTTCATCTGCTCCTTCTCCCAACTCTTTCTGAATACCTTGAGTAATGCAACAGATCAGTTCTGAAATCGTACTATTTCCGAAGTCTATAATAAAACCATTCCTCTTACTGCTAAGATACAGAGTTTATTAAAGATAACAGAGCTCAAAGCGTCTTCCGGACCTCTCCTTCTCCTTTTCCTGTCAGCATAATGGACCTTGCTTATGGTTGGCCCTTTGGTGACTCTTTCTGTGCCCAGAACCATCCTTACTGCCTGGGACTTGCCTTTGTTCCATATAAATGCAGGGACCGTGCCAACTCGCCTGTCTTTTCCTTCTCTTCTCAATCCTGGAAATGTGAGGAAAAGGTCGTTCTTTATAGGTTGCTATTACCAAAACTGCATTGAGGATTTTGCATTCCAATGATGAGCTGAAGCCTGCTGGAAAGATGCAAATGGGGCCTTGCATTTCTGCAAGTCCTTTATATCTTCATCTCATGCGATTTTGCTCCACTATTTCCCAATGTCTGACTTTTCCCATATGCTCAACTGTGTCATGCTCCTCACATAGGATTGAAATAATTGAGACTTCTATTAATGAAATGAGACTGCTCTTGTTCAGTTTTTTTTATTAAGAACATTAGCTTTCGTATTAGTCCTTTTATCCTTCATTTTAATTTTCTCACAGCTTTTTCCACCTTTCTCTTTCCCACTTCTTTTTAACAAGAAAATACTGCGTGTCACCATGCTTCCCTTTTCTTTCCTCAGAAGCCTTCGCTGGTGTACCCAAGGGCTTGAGCGCTTCTGGTCCTGTTGTGGTGAGGGGTGAGATAAATTGGGGCAGATAATGTTCTCTTAAGGCTGACTTTCTGGTGTCTTAAGTAGGAGAAAGACACGGCTGTCTATGGTGTTAAAGCACCAGCATAACTCTTCTCGGCTTTGTCTTTTATAACTTTACAATACAGAGTATGCTTAACATATGGGATACACTGAAAAAGTTGTGATTTCATCCAAGGTAACTAGGGAATGTGTCTGTCTTTTTTCTATTTTTTTCTTTTGTAACTGCAGTTGATAGTATTTTGCTTACTGCAGTGTGTTGCTGTTGCCCACAGTCATCTATCTGCTTTTGAAATGGTTGTTTTGTAGGCTATGTTGCTACTGAGGCTTTTTTTTTTTTTTTTAATTAATCCAAAGAAAAATAGCCTTGCTTTGGAAGAACAAAACCATGCTTTAATTCCACTGTTAGTGGCTCATTCTACTGTTCTCTTTATTTTGGAAGGGATGCTGTTGTTGACATAAAGGAGTATTTGCAGAGTTCCCTAGGTGTATCCTTTTCTGTGGAACATGTTAGGCTGTGAGTTTCTCTCCTAAATCCTGGCAAGTGTCATCAGGAAAGATGTTTCCAGCATTTACAGACTACTTTATTCCTTGTAGTTTTGTCCTCAATTATTGCTTTCACGTTTCTTCTTTTCATCTACCTCTCGTGATGAACAGCAGTACTTACAGTTACATTAAGTCCAGCACTGATTAAACTTACCTGGTTTGTACTGAAAATGGCATTTTTAGCCATGTCATACCTTCAGATTCTGCTTGGTTCCACCCTTAAACCCGTAATCGTCTGGAATGCTAAAATGGAAAACTTGGTAATTATTTCAATTACTGGATCCTCTGGCTGGGTTTGCTGTTGCCTTGTGCTCAGTAATTTCACACACATGCTCAGCACTCTGTGTGTGTGGTAGCTTTTGTGGTGAGAATGATTACAATATTAATGCTTTTACAAGTTTCGGAGCTTCTTACAATAGTAGCCTTGGAAAAGCACTCCGTTTCCCCCCCCTTTAGAATGCAGATGACATTTTGTTTGTACATTTTCTGATTTTGCAGGGGGAGAGGACTGTTTGTCGCTTTGTTCTAGAGCAGTCTGCAACGCTCTCCAGCGTGTTTGTATTTCTAAATGCGGTTGGTGAGCAGCTGCTGCCAGAACTGCGTCTCCTGCCCTAGCAGGCTGCATCGCCTTTGTGTTTTACAGATCACAACAACAAAAAAAAAAACAACACACAGTGACTGCTATTGCTCTCCTAGATTAAAACTAGGAATAGGGAAAGATTCTGAAATTGTTAAGGTATGGCTTCTTTTAGTTCCTTTGAAAATCTCCAGAAAGACTCTTTATTAACAATGCATCCACAAAATTAATGGCAGAGGGAAAAGACAAAAAAAAATCATTTGGTATACTGTGAAAAATCTGTTTGTACCTGAGAAGAGGAAAAATTACACTTTCCAAAGATAAAGTGTTATTTCATCAGAAAACGTATTTGAACAACAGCAAATGGCTAAAAATCCTGTCTGTTTACATAACTTAACAGGGAGAAAATGTTAGTGAACATAGAATGCACTAAGGAGCCCTTGGTAAGTATAAGGAAGAGCTCGATCTCTGCTCTGGAACGTGTCAGATCGGTGCTCTGGTACATCAGCACACCTTGTCCATTTTTGCCTGCTATTTTATACTCTACATGTTTTCCCATGCAATTTTTAAATTGCAATATAGGCTTGCTGGGAGCCGATCCTATAACTTGCAGAAATTTAAGGCTAATGAGTTTCCTCATATTTTCTGGCCTCTTGTTTTGGAAGGATCCACCTTAATCATAATACTTCAGTCTAATGGAACAGCTTTGCTGATGTAAACTTTGTAGCCTTAGTCTCTATTTTACATGACTTCATTGTGCCTATTGGGGGCTGCTTATATTGTGTTTGGACTGGGCTGGAGAACCTGGAAGGAGTACAAAGGATAGATTAAAGGGGTGGAGGGAAGTGTCTTTATTTTGTTCCAGGGTGAAGTTGTAATTGTAAGCAGACTTGGAGTAAGAGCAGCGGTAAAGAAGTTCTCATCTAGAAAGCTGTGTCACTGGGCACGAAGAAATAATCCTACAGGTAGTGGACTCACCTAAGAAGTCTAACGTGGGCCTGTGGTCAGCCACAGTCACCGTAAAGCACACGATCAGCAGCTGGGGGCAGATCCAGGGATCTGCAGGGCCACAGCTACCCAGGGCCTACCACGGTCCTGCTGGCTGGGGCAGCACAGATGCCCTCCTTGCACCTTTCTGGCAGCTGTACTGGCCCAGGTGTTTAAGGGGATTTATAGTACGTTGGATTAGGGATCTGTATTATTCTTTTTTGCTGGGCTATTTTTAAGGAGGATCAATTGCCTGAGCCGATTCACTGCCCCGTCCCAGTTTAATGATACAGTGAGACTGCAGGCTGAGGAGGTGGCTCCAGGTTCCTCCTGTTGAGCGTGGTTTTGCTGACAAAGATTTCTGTTTAACCACAGCTGAAGTGATGTCTGATGTAAGAAGAGAAATTAAGAGATTGCACCATTTTACTCATCGACACTTCAGCGTGATGGGGAGGGAGATAAGTAGATGAAGGATGCTTTGTAAACACGAGATTCCTTGCAGCTTGGTGGTGTGTGCATCCTTCTTGTATTCTCATGATAAAAGTGGTTCGTGGGGCTGACCTTATACAAGCTTGAATTGAGAGCAAAATCTGAAGGAATTGGAATCTGTTGGAATAGATTTCTGGAAAGGAAACCAGTAAAGCAAATTGTTGTGGAAATCAGGAGGTGGTGGTTAACATTTTTACGTGAGAGCCCTATCTCATGTCACTGGAAAGATGTCTTCTTTGCAACCCAGTTTCTGTCAAATGAGTTTGAATGGCAGTAGTTGAGTTACTCTCACTTTTAATTGATTTTGTGATAAGCTTCTACTTAAATGTCTTCATCCATATGGCGTGTTTTAACTGTTTTTCTTCTGGAGGAACGCAGAGCCCTTCGGGTAAAATTTGCTCATTTGAAAAGCCGGGGAGGGCTGTTAGGGATGTAATCAAAGCTCCTTTGTGATTTCGTTCAGTGTTCTCTGAATGCAGTGGAAAATTGGTGCTTGAAGTAAGGTGTGTTTTTTTTTTTTTTCCAGACACCATCCAAATTCAATTTGTGAAAAATCTTCTCTCCCTTCTCATAACTCATTACATCAATTATGTTGCCTTCCCTGATTATATAGCTGCATTGGAGTCAAAAAATGAAGGCTTTTCTTCAGTTTTATTCAGG
This sequence comes from Netta rufina, assembly GCF_964035555.1. Taxonomy (NCBI): domain Eukaryota; kingdom Metazoa; phylum Chordata; class Aves; order Anseriformes; family Anatidae; genus Netta; species Netta rufina. The sequence continues at coordinate 96,496,146 of NC_140125.1, read as the reverse complement.
GTATCAGCAGCTTTTCTGCTGGAGCTAACTGGTGATTGAGTGATTCAGTATGTTGGTATTGTTTGAAGTGGAAACAAAATACCAATTTTATGTGGCCTTAATGCATGTTTTTGTTTTCCTGAGGTGTACAAACAAAAACTTGGCTTTGAATTTAACAGGTGCTTCAAATTTGGTGGAATTGTTTTTATTTTCATCTAGATATCGTTTAAGGCATGAGACATCGTCCCCCTCCCCTGCAGACCAAGGCAGAACATACTCTGTTGTAGGGAACTGCTTATTTGTAGTCCCCATCTCTGATTTGTCTTTTTCCCTAGGACGCTGAAGGATTAGAGCAGATTATAGTGTTGGGATAATGTCTGACTCCTTGTGTTCCATTTAGTCATAAATAAAACCCTGAAAAATCTGAATGTTGCTATGGTGATGTTAGTAAAAGCCTGGGATGTGGGGTAGTGAGCCGCTTAGGAGCATAATGTCACTTACGTTAATGAGCGTGCTGTAGTTAGAGCAGTGATGAGTTTACCTGATGCCCTCCAACTTCTGTAGCCCGTGACAGATTCTGGAAGCAAAGACGCAAATTCGTGGCATGAATATGCTCCGTTTAGTAATTTGCAACTGCCGACCTTTTAACAAGTGGAAAATTGTGTTTTGTCTGTTTACTTTCTAGCTCTAGTATTTTGAAGTGTCGCAGAAAAACAAGCAAAGACTTCCCCTCTTGGTATGCTTCACTTCACATGATGGTCTGATCGAGTTAAAAACCAAACAGCTCACAGCAGATTTTTGTTTTAAACTATGTAAACACTGTTGTGTTTTTTTTTTTCTTCTGAAAGCGCAGAATAGGAAAAGAAAGACTGCATTAAAATATGTTTTTTATTTTATTTTTCAGTCTTTATAACCTGGCTTCACTGGAACTTAGAGAAAATTTGCTGACATATTTACCTGAGTAAGTGACGTTTTGAATGTTTGATTACGTTTAGTGTAAAATGTTCTTATTCTAAAAATCTGCTAACAGCTGAAACTGAGTGACAGCTAGAAAAAATACTCAGTGCAGATTGACAACGTCTATGGGATACAGCTTTGTTTTAATAACACTTAGTTACATCCATTCTTTCTAGCTGTAATTGATTAGTTGCAGGCATCTACAGTCTGTGTAGATTGTTTCTGCTCCGTGTAGCTATTCTGTCTAAAATACAGCAACACCAAACGCTTCTTCCTGCATGCGTTGAACTAATACTTCAGCAGTGGGAGGGGTGGTTTGGATTGCTCCCATGCTGAAATTTCATAACTGTGAAAGCAGGATAATGGGATCTCAGAGTTTTCAATTCTGAATTGGTCTATGGACCGTCATGAAATTTAAATAAGCATTCATTTGAGGACTTGAGTAAACAAAAGCTTCAAAAACCTGGAGATCAAAGCCTTTATGAAAAACCAGGCCTACTGATGTCTGAAGTCTGACTCCACCCCCAGAGGTTTTTGGGGAAAAAAATCTAGATGTCTCTATACTGTCTGCATTGTGGTCGAGGAGTTGGTGCTCTTTCATCAGATTAATCAGTTATTTAAGATTAATCAGTTAAAGTTTGGGGATCCATTTTGACTGCTTGGAAGAAGCTTTTTATTTCTGTAGTGAAGTGGTTTCCTTTCTTCACTGCCTGGCTGTTTCTTGCAGGAGTTCCCATGAATTCTGTTCAGCTTGTTTTGATCATCTAGAGTATAATGTAATAGATGTAAGCTATTTTTATCAGAATCTGTTCCCTAGTTACATTTGGGTCCCTTTTGTCCTGTCAGTCTCCCCAGTATCTCTGTTGCAGTTGTTTATAGCTGGGAGCCACAAGGAACTTTAAATGTCAGTGATCAGAAGTTATGAATTGCTAGCTAGGTTTCTCCATTCAGTGTCAGAATTAACCTGCCGTAAATGTTGGCAATTTTATTGCTACTGGATGGAAAATGTGGCGTGTCAGTAATGTAACTGACAGCTCTATGGTTTTCGTGCTACTGCAGCTTTGGAGAAGGTAAGCAAAAGCTCCACAGAAGAAGAATGCTTTTGAAGCAGGAAAGGATCTATTCATGTTCTCTGTGTCTGTTCATGTTCAGAAAACCTTTTACATCCTTTTGGGGTTTCCCCTGTTTGCATCTTCAAATCCAACCTGAAATTCTTTGGAAATTGACGTATCAGGTTGAGAAGAGAAATGATGCATTTGGTGAATCTTGATTAGCACTGGTTTAGATACCGTCACATGTGGCCACTATGTGGGATTTTAATTCAGTTGTGTAACTGTAAATGCTCCCTAAAAATAAATCTAACCAACTGTATTAATCTGTATGGCATTGTCCACCCCAAAGACTGAAAGATAAGATCAAGGATAATGATTTGGTTGCCTACACTAAGTTTTATGTTTCAAAGGTATGAGATTATGCTGACAAACCAAACTATTTTTTAAGATATTCCTCTAAGTAGTCCATGCCTGGTAAAATAATTGTCTGCCTACAATGTGTTGCAATTTGAAATACGAGTTTCAGTAAAATGAGCTCATTCAAATACATTTGGTTTCTGTTGGTTTAGTCTGATGCGGTTTTGTTTTGACTTATCTCACAGATCGCTTGCCCAGCTGCAGCGACTAGAAGAACTTGATTTAGGAAACAATGAACTTTATCACTTGGTAAGCAAACATGCCACTGAAAGTGCACATTGGTCTTGTTTCACGTGTAATTTAAATTAAACAGGTCATGGGACGTCCAAAATTGAGAAGAAAATGTGGAGGAGAGAGTCTTTCTCTATGTGCAGATAAATTTTGGCAGTAAGATAGATTTTCCCATATCTGCTGCATCTTGTTCGGTAGAATATTACTTTGCCTGAACAATTTCTGCATCTGTTCTCTAGAAAATGAATGCTCCACAGACTTTTTCAATGGAAAAAATGAAAGTGTAGAAGGGCACAAACTCTGCACTAGCAGTCAAAGTGAACACATGAACATTTGTTGGAAACTGGAAGGGGGGAGCACAGCTAAAACTTCCACTATATTTTCACGAGTAGAATAGGAATCTGTGGGAGAGGGCAGAGACAAACTTTGGGGTTTCAGTGTCTTAAATTGTGGCCGACAGGTCTACCAGAAGATATGTAACCTCCCTTAAGCTGACTCAATAAAATGTTGGATTTGCAGTAGATGAAGAGTTTGCATGCAATTTGTTAGTGCGTGTCAGGTGAAGTATTGTAGGTTATTAACCTACGGCAGGTAATTTGTCTGGTGGAGTTCCCAAACGCTTCCAGTCACTCTTGCTGCATTGGACTGTAGTGTGTGTAGTATGGATTGGTTTACTCAAACTGTAATTATGGGATGGCTGTTGGGTTAAAAGTCCCATGTTGTTTGACATTATTACTTTCTGTGTTATAGCCAGAAACAATTGGTGCACTTTTCAATCTTAAAGACCTCTGGTTGGATGGAAACCAATTAGCTGAAATACCTCAGGTAAAGATGGGCTCTAACGATATTGTATTGAAGATGTTTTTAAAACAAAACCTTGTCACTTATACCTAAAGGGAGACAATCTAAAACTGACTTGTTTTCGCAGTTCACTTTGCCCGGGTTTGGTTTTGGATGTTTAAGGGTTTTCTCTTCCTCTTTAAAGGATTACACATGATACTGTGCTGTCAGACATTTTCTTTTAGATGTGTCGACAAAGGAGTTGTTTGATAATAGACACTTTGTTCTGTTTATAGAATGACACATCCTCTGTTTACAGTCCCTGTGCAACGATCAGGGAACCGCTAATTGGCTGAGCTAACCTTCACTTTTTAATGTTATTTATTTTTTATATCTATCTAAGCTGAAATCTTCAATGATAAAACTGCTGCCATGAATAGAAATTTTGATCTGTGCAGGCAAATCCCCCATCTGACATCAGCTGTGCGGAGAGGGGCCTTAGCATTTAAATCTCAGAGCACTCTAAATTCTCCTTCCTTAGAACAATGGTAACATGTGGAAGGGTTTCTTCTTCCTTTAGAGCCAAGTCAAAACCTGTTTTCTCCTGTTCCTTGAGCAGCTTGCTGTTATTTGCTGTATTGATCTCATTGTCAACAGTGTAAGTTGGAATTTGGTTATAGGTTAGTGACTTTGTTGTTGTTGGCCTGGCCTAACAACTTTGAAGTGCTCATTCTTAAACACTGATAATCATTCATAAAAGGTCAAGTCTGACTTTAGCAACTGTTTTCATTGAAGCTGGCCATAACTGTGTGTTTCGTGTGACGTCTAAAGGATGAACTTGTAGGAGCAAAGGCTGTGTGTTTAATGAAAGATTCTCTGGAGAGGCAAACATTTTGTAAACAGAAGGAGTGATCTTGGGAGTTAGGATCAAGGCTGTCCCTGTATGAAAATTGCGTATATGTAAGAGTAAAGGACACCCCCCTTTTTTCCCCTGCTGTTCTGTTCCCCTGCAGATGATTTAGACGACTAAAATGTGAACTATTCTAGAACATGTATAGGGGTGTGTGTGGACATGGGGAGAGGGAGGGTGCTCTGATAGCTTATAGGGAGAAAGGTATTTCTCTGTCAGACTTCTAATTGTCAGGTTATCACTGTAAAAATTTAGTAATCACTAATAATTGTAGTGTAACTTGTCACTTGGAAGATGCTTGCTGGAGCAGCACTCCCATTCCTGTTTCTACATTCACTGCAGCAGGGAGATGTGAAGATAGGAAATCCCTAGATGTCACGGCATGTTGCTATATCAGCCAGGAAAGACTAATCCGAATTTGCCTAGGGTTAATTGGGAGGGGCAGACTTTAATTATGCGGAGCTTGATAATCTGTAGTTCTGAAAAAACAACTTTGCAGTCTTCACTTGAAGAAAACTCCAGTTTTGGTTGGTGCTTGCCTGGGTGTGCTTCGCATGCCTTGTCTGGCTGCTGAGGCCAGTTGTAGTATTTAGAATAAGAAACCCCGACTGAATCTCTCAGTTGGGTTATCACGGAAAATTTACCCACCTCCTTTTTTCAGCACTCGGAGGTCACGCAAAGAATTGCTTTTCTTTCTGGAATTTCATGGTGATTGTACATTTTTCAAATTGCTTTGCTGCATGTTTGAACACGACTTAAATTTCATCTTGTGTCGCAGGAAGTAGGAAACCTGAAAAACCTGCTTTGTCTGGATGTTTCTGAAAATAAATTGGAATGCCTTCCTGAAGAAATTAATGGTCTGACTTCTTTAACAGACTTGCTTGTTTCTCAGAACTTAATTCAGGTCCTACCTGATGGCATTGGTAAGTACAAGGTGAACGTTGCCATGCAGAACCATTTAATCCTCTGCAAATTGGAAGTCGCTTGGTTTTAAGTCTTTTGAAGTCTTCTCTTTCTGTGTAAGAGATGAGTTTGTCTTAGCTTTTTTTTTTTTTTTTCCTTAGTGTGAAATACATGGCTCTATTAATTTCGCATTTTAATTGTCAGCATAATGACTACTTCTTAATTATTTTTTGGCCTGCACTTGATAGCTACCAGAACAAACTAAAAGTGAATGACCTCTCTGTTCCTACCGTGTCCACGTCACAGTCAGAACTCCCCAGCAGTGTAAAATTCTAGCTTGTAACATGCTGTAGGTCACTTGATAACACTGACTGACAGTATCACTACAAAAAAGACATCCTCTTTAGTGGGATGTGTAATTATCTTGAACCGAACAACGTGGTTAATCCTGTGCTGAACCCAGTGGAAGGCTGTTCCAGCTTCAGCCTTCACCCTTGAGGATCCAAACTACAACCTTTCAGTGCCTGACCCTTTATAACAGGTTTCGTAATTGAGGAATGTTTCCTGAAGCATTACCAGGACCTGTTTAAAAGCAAATATTTTTGCCCATGCAGTAGTTAGTGAGGCATTATTTCTTTACTACTCATGAGCTGTTTTTCCGGAAGGTTTCATGTTGGAAGAGTATTCCTGGCCAGGTGCTTTTTTAAAAAACGTAGTGGAAGGAGGATTTGTGAATTTGGTTTAAATAAGAATGTGGAAAAGAATGGACAGACCTCCCTGTTCTCTCTGTATGCTGTGTAAGCCTGAGAAAAGACAAATATTTTTCTAGAAATAAAATTTAGAGGTGTGGGGTGAGTACTGTGGGTCCTCCAGTTGAGTAGTGTGTGCTTGGGAGGTGGCTGCAGCAGCCCTTTCTGATGATTTGAGCTGGGGAAATGATGCTTTATCTTCTGAAAGCGTACAGAGCACACAGCTTGCAAGAGGGGAGCTTGTCTGTAGCACCAGTTGGTGGACGAGAGGAGCTGCCTGTTCCTGAGAACCCTGTTAAACGCAGGTCTGGTGGTGGGGGAGGTGACTGCGGAGGGCCAGGCCTCGTTTGCATCAGCTTTATGTTTTCTTGAATGTGCTTTTGTCATAAGCACAAAAAAAGTGCTACGTAGGTGACTATAATAAATTACTTGTGTTTGGAAAATTGGGCAGGGATGTCTCTAACTCTGTGGAAGCTTCTGGGAGGAGCTCAGCTGATCGCTGAAGTGTTGGTTGGCCTGCTGGGTCTGGAGAAGTCACCTGGTGCAGGCTCCTGCTCAGAGCAGGGCTCTGACCACCTCCAGCCCCTCACACCAGCTGTAGCAGTTCTGCCAGGTCTCCGAAGCCCCTAACAGGGCTGCTCCAGCATCCCCTGGGCAGCCTGTGTCAGTGCAGCACCACCTCCTCCTGAGGAAGCTTCTCCTGATGTCCCACTGGGACCTCCCACACTTGAATTTGTGGCCATTGCTGTCTCACCTGCCACTGCAGAACAGTTTGGCTCTGAGTAGTTGTGGGATGTTCCCTGATGCCTCCTTGGCTGCCTTTTTCTGTGGTAAACAAATCCAGCTCCCTCATCCTCAGCTCACATTGTATCCCTGCTGCCTCAGCAGCTTTGTGTGGGGCCCCCATCCCCTTCTCCACACTGGGACGTGAAACTAAGCCTGCTTTTACAGGTGTGGCCTCACCAGTGCCCAGGAGATGAAATACAGTAACTTCTGTTGATCTGCTGGCTGAAATTACCCACTAATGTAGCCCGTGTACTTTTTACTTCATTTCTGGTGCCATCTCACTGCTAAGCCCTATGCAGCCTGGTGTCCACTGTAGTCCTCAGGTCGTTTCCAGCAAGGCTCCTGTACAGCCAGTCACTTCCCAGCCTGTACAGGTTATTCTGTCCAGGTGCAGAGCTCCGTGCATCACCTTGCTGGACTCCGGGTTTTCTTTTTACGTGGCTGCCTTTCCGTACATCAGCCATGTCTTCACGAGTTAGCATCAGCAGCAAGTTTGATGTGCTGGCCTGTTGGAACTATTGTGGACAGTGGGGATGAGCAGGGAGGCGTCAGCAGCTCATGTCTCCTGAATTCTCTGCCCTGGGCTCTGCCTGGGTCAGCTCTGCCTTGCACAGCTCATGAAAGATCACTCTGGCATAAAGGAGCTTTCTGCTCTGAAATAGTATTTTGGCCTTCCTGGAGAGAAGACCTTCAAAGAAGTTTGGTCTCTGTTCTAAAAAATAAACTTGGGTTTTGTGTTCGACTGACTGGCTTGTATATTAGGACAAAGACGTGATCCTGTTTGGGTTTGGGCAGTCGCTCTAGTGCAAGCCTTTCTTATTGTGGCTGAGTAGACGTAGGTGATCTTCTAAGAACTCCTTTATTAGTAAACATGGAATAATTTATTAGTAATCATGGAATAATTGAGGGGAAAAATATTTTTTTCCTCTGTTTATAGGCCTTTGGGAATACACTTAACTTTTAGTCCTTGCCTTTAGATGGAGTACCATTCAGATTGCAATTTTAATACAACTTAATATGCTGAAAGATGACTATTACATCATTGAATTCATATTCAAGATAAACAAACTTGCAAAAATATTACAAGTGCCAAGTGAAGCACTGCTTGAATTTTTATTACATGAAAAAAATATTTCATTGGGTTAGAGAATTTCTGAAAGGTTTACGGCAGAATGCTTTTTCTATAATTAAAGCAGGGTATCTGAGGTCACTAAGCCAAACAAACGTGGTGTTCTTTCTGTCCAGGAAAATTGAGGAAACTATCCATTTTGAAGGTTGACCAGAACAAACTCATTCAACTAACAGATTCAATTGGAGACTGTGAAAGCCTTACAGAACTAGTTCTAACAGAGAACCAGCTGCAGGTAAGTGTGGTCGTGACTGCTCAAATTGCTGGCAGTAGTAAGACCTGCTGCGAAGTGTTGATTCTCTGAGCTTGTAAGTGAATCACCATCACTTCTTGCTAAGTAGCAAGCTTCCTTTAGATGCGTCTTATTTCTACCCTGTTAAATGAATGCTGAAGATCAAGTTGTGTAGTAAAAATTCTCTCCCCAAAGGTCTAAGCAATTACATATTCACTCTTGAATCTTTCATGATCACTAAGGGAATTGGAGCACCTGGAGTGCAGATATCATTTACTTTGTTGTGTTTTTAATGTGGAGTTTGTGCTGCACTGTGTTTTTGCCAATTTTTGCTGTACATTACCTTGATCAGACTTGTTGGAACTGAATAGAAGAAACCCCAAATGCTGCAGAGCTACTGTTGCACTGTTCATTGCTCAGCTGTTCTACTTCAGTCAGATAAATATGACCAATATGACATGTGGTCAATTAAAATGAAATCTGAGACTCCTTTCCACTAAGTGTTTCCTTCCATTGCTTTAAAATTGCCTTCACGTGATGCTCACATTTGAAATTGAAAGTAGAAGTGTTTATAAGATTCTGACTTTGAGCATTTCTCAAGTTATGTTGGTGCTTGGTGAAATTAGGAGCTTAAGCCTGTTGGAAAGAGACTTCTCCAGAGGTCGGTTCATGGCACCTAACTGAGAGGTTTGCCTTTCAATTAGCTATTTAGTGACACTCAAGTTAGATAATACGGACATCCTGCATACATGCTTCTGTTAACAGCTGTTGTGCATCTGTCATCTTACTGCAGAGATAACACAAATTCACTCATGAGTTAGAAACTGAAATTCTTGAATGTTTCCTCTGCGAGATAAGACCTTGGAACAACTTTGGAAGGCATGTTAATAACTGGGGATAACTACGTGCCAGTTTTGAAAATCAGTCAGTCTCTTAATTCGTTTTTAAAGTGAGATAAGTTTTTTGTTCTGACTTTGTGAATTTACAAAATTAATTTGCTTATTACTTTGTTTTTGTTGGCACAGACATTGCCGAAGAGCATCGGGAAACTAAAGAAGCTGAATAATTTGAATGCCGATAGAAACAAATTAACATCTTTGCCCAAAGAGGTAAGTCTTGTGCAATTAACTTTAATAGATGTGATTATACAAACAAAAAACTCTGATTTCACATGCCTACAAGAAGTAACAGGCAGCTTTGAACCACTGGATATTCTTCCCAGAAAGATCACAACTAGAAACTTGTCCATTAGCTCTGAACCGTGTAAATCTGAACAGTAGCTGTGGTGATTTGGTGCTTTGGAAGTGCAAAATGTGTTTGCACTTTAACAAAAAGGCCCAGATCTAATCAACTTGTAACTAGTAATTCCCAGTGTGGATGTCAGGTCCAGCACTATTTGAGGACTGAAAGTTCTGTTTGAGTGAATACACTTAAACGTAGATACGTTTAGTAGCAGTATAAAAGTACTGCCAGGAGCCTTCCCAGCCTCACTCATGTGAGCAGGAGTGGAGGGAAGTTTTCTAATTCTGGAAAACATTTTTTTGGACAGTTTTCTTGGGTTTGGAGATCTCAGGCTAACTTTACCTTTAAATGTGAGGACCTGAAATGACCCACATCACTGATACCTGACATCTTACCGCTATGATCACTCGGACTTCTTCACAGAAACACAGAACGGGTGAGGTTGGAGGGGACCTCGGGAGGTCATCTGGTCCAGCCTCCTGGCTCAAGCACAGAAACCGAGAGCAGGTTGCTCGGGACCTTGAAGATCTGCAAGGGGGGAAACTCCACATCTTTGGATCTCAGTCACTCACAGTAAAGAAATCCTGAAAGTGCTCCCTGAAGTGCTTCTTGTCCGTCATAACAGTATATAGAGTGAAATGAGGCTAGAATTTCTGATGTGAAACTGAAAACAGTAATGGCCTTATGAGCTTAGTTCAACATTCAGTTCTGGAAAGAGATAGGATTGATATTTAAAAGAGAAAGCAGCGTAATTGTGATAGGTTGGAGCATGTGATTGAGAGTTAGTTCCTTTTGCACCACTGTTTCTCTGTTATTTTTGTCCAAGTAGTTCTCCAATGACCAAGCTGTGAGCTTCCTTGGGTTGGTTACAGAGAAGGGGCTACACGATAGCCCTTACTGTTTTCTTGTTTGGTTTGTAAATGTGTGGTGGAGTGGGGGTGAGGGCGGGAGGAGAAAGGTGTGAGTACTACAGCTTCCCTGTCAGGACAGTGTCTCCTCCGCAGAGGTGCTACTAGCTCTAAAGAGAAAATTACCGAGGGCGTACCCAGACGGGTTGCATAAATGCTACCAAGCGACGGGATCTTGGGAAAACTGTTCCTGGGTTGGGATCTAATGACAGTTTGATCTTGTGCTCATTCAGCAGAAAGCTTTCCGTGTCTTCACAAAGACCTTAATACATTTCGTGAGTGGCCAAAGCAATCTGTACATGAGACTTGTACAATTTTTTGTCTAGTGTAGCTGTAAACAGAATTGGGCTGTTACAGCATGGGAGGTTTTGCTGATGTGCTTCAGATTCAGACATAAGTCAAACAGGATAAATATGGGATACATCTGTTTGGGAGGGGTGACAGAACTGAGGACCTTGTACAGGAAAAAGAAGGTATTGATGCTGAACAAGAAACAGGGGACTGGGAATCAGAAGTGGATGGCAGAGGTAGAAGGCATTGCCCAGTCAGTGAAGGAGTGGGGATATGGAAGGTGAAGAACAAGAATGTGTGTGGAAAACATTGCTGGACGTAGGACTTCTGGGATTGGAGAGAAAGGGGAGGGGGCACTTGCAGAAAGAGTGGCATTAAGTATGGGACAAGTTTGTGTTTGAGGGAGGTGGCTGATGAGGAAACGAAAGGTGGTACCTGGAATGAGATGAGCTGAGAAATTGTAGAAAGCCCATGAAATAGAGATGGGAGGGGGTGATTCACAGCGAGCTTGGCAGAGAAACAGAGGAAACGGCTCCTTGGCATCCACTTCTTTGAAATAGATTGTTGTGTTTTTTTTGTTTGTTTATTTGTTTTTCTGGAAAGGTCTCCACACCTAAATGGCTTTCTCATTTGAACGAACACTTTGAAATCGCATGTAACAGAACGTTTCATTAAGTTTTGTTTTGCTTTTTTTTAAAGGAAGGAAGTTCTCAAACTGGAGGGTTGTATCCACCCTCTAGATCAGTGGGTTTGAATTCTGAGCTAGTAATGGTAACATACATCAACAGCTGATGCAGTGGTAGAGGCAAATGATCTTTTTCCCTTTGGGTGGCAGGGAGGAGCAATGTGGTGTTCTGGTGACATGTTCTGTTTCTACTTTCCTTCTCGCAATTACTGGCTTGGAAAAAAAACTAAAAATGCATCGATAGAGCACCTAAACTGAAAAATACATCACCATTATCTGTTTCTTAGAACATTCTGTTTGATAGTGAGAGAGCATACTGTCCTTTCCATTTATTTTCATCTCAAACTGACTAATTAATCCTTCAATCCAGCCAGTAGCCTGCTGTGTGTTGTTCAAGATGTCTCCTGAGATGGTGTGGTGAAGACTAGGGTCTCAGACCTTTACATGTCCATCAGTATTAGTAGCTGTATGCTGGTTCCCCCTTCACAGAAGTGGAGTGGAGTGTGCATAACAGATAATCTTGCTTGGTATCTTCCCCTGTTTTCCTGGCTCCTTTCTCTCTTCCTTCCTGTGCTTTACAGAACTGCTAGACCAGCTGTGCAGCTGTGGTCTTCGTCCTTATAAAAATGGGTGTGCAACATGGTTTTACTGATTTATCTTGGAGAGGGACAAAGATGCAGGGTCTGATAAAATGCATGTAGAAAACGTGGAGCTTTATGTTATAGAGAAGAACACATGCGACTGATACCATGTCTACACACTGGTACCTTTATTGGTCCATCCAGAATTATTCCTGTAGCAAAGGGAACGTTTCTAGGTATAATGGCAGAAATTGTGTGCCTGCTGTAATATTGTAATATAGTCTGGTGAGATAAATTCTGCATTTTAGCTTCTTTTTTTTTTGTTTTCTAACTGTTACCAGTTTACTTAGATTGGATTTGGGGTCAGCCTGGCAAACCATTACACTGTCAGATTGCTTCTGTGCACGCTTGTAAAACCGGCCTCCACCTTTTGGTGTAACATTTCTTGACTTGGGGTTATTGAGGAATTTGCTTGCGATACCCCTTCAAAGTTCCTGGTTCAAAGGTTCTCCTGGATGTGGTGTTGGTGTATAAGGCAAAATGCGAAACAGCTGAACGCCTGACAAAGGCTTGAGTCACAGTTTTCATCTTCAGTATCTCATCTTGCAGCTTGATCCCTCTCTCGGTGAACTGAGTAGTGAAACAGACTGCAGCAAGAACCGAGTATGTCCAAACCTGTTCGTAGTTACAAATGTTTTTCCCCTTCTACTTGAAAGACCTGCCTGGTGACTCTTTCGTATTGAAATCCCACCCTGGCACTGGAACGCTGGTGAAACTGGTGTGTTGATTTTGGCACTTACATAAATAACCTCCTTGGAATGTTTTCCAGTTCGTGTGCTTTCATTAATGAGTCTCTACAACTCGCAGAGATCTGGTAATGTGTCCTTCCTGGCCCTGAGGTATATTGTGGCTGAGAATTAGTACTGCAGGAGGTGAAACTGCAGGGTTTCTTTGGCAATAACCGTGCTTTTTACATTTCTTTTTTTTTTTTTTTAGCAAGCTGGGGCTGTTCTGTTGTTTCTGTTTTTGACTTCCTACATCTCTTCCCTCGTTTCTGTACATGTGTTTCTCAGAGAGAAAAAAGGCATTAGGGAAAAATGCAGGAAAACTTGTCTTGAAGCAGAGGGCAGGGAAGCTCTGTTGCTGTGCTCCTCGTGCACTATTTATTCACTGGTGGTGCAGGAGATACTGAACTGTGTTTGTAGAAGATTCTCCTAGCCAATTTAGAGTTAGTAATAGCTGATACTGCCCCTTACAGTGAATTGGGCAGTTTCTTCCATGTCTAAATATATTCTGTGCTTGCAATTAAGGAATTAATCCATGTTATCTGGGGCCAAGGAAAATTCTGACATTATTTGCTCTGAATCCAAACAAAATTTTGGTTGTGACACCCTGGAAAAGGTTTTACAACAAAACAGGAACTGTGTTTAAATTTCCAGTACATTTATCTGAGTTTTAAAAGCCTGGTGAGAGGTCTTGATGCCAACAGCTGTATTGAGAGTTAAATAAGAGATGTCACTGGGCCTCAACTAGTCACGTACTAAAACATAATTGTGGTATTTGTCACAACGGTGTATCTTTTGTATTTTTATACCCGTGTGAAAGAGCCTAACTGTTAAAGGACAGTGGAATTGAGTCATAGCATTTAAGCAGTTCACAGATGCTGAGACCAAAAGGTGTTATTCAACTAAAGTAACTTCCAAGGTCTTGTAAGTTTCCCACCTTTAATCTGTGCTTTGGTTTTAGAGCAGTAACAAGATGAGGATGTGTCATAACAATCAGTGAGATTCAGTCAGTGATGATGAATGGCTGTAACTGCGCAGCTGGACTTGAGAGGAACCAAAAGGGAGTTCTTGGAAGGGATCTAAAAGGGAAGACAGGGGTGAACCTGTAAGCTCTTCATGGGTTTATCTACAGAAAGCTGCAATTCAGGTGCAGTGGTGTCACCAGCAGGAAAAAACAAACGGCAACCACAAGGTTATCGTGACACAAAAGTGCAGCTAAAGACAGATGATCAAAAATGTGCAACTGATGCAGGTGTTGGAACAGCAACCTGTCTGCAGTAGAGAAAGGGAGCCATCAGCAACATCAGCAGAGAAGTGATGTGCTGAATTTAAATTCTGGAGGATTGTTTAAGATGAACGTGCACTGGGTATGTGGGTTTCAAAAAATGGGAAGCTGAAGTGATGGATGCTGGTCGTTCTCAGAATGTAGAGGGGAGTTATAGCAGCCAACTTGTTCTCTGTGCATATCCAAGTCTTACTGTTTCTCCAGAACAAAGAAGCTGATGAAAGATGAATATCAGAGTGAGATAGAAGAAGAAGAAGATAACCAACAAAGCTTCTCCAAGGGTAGAGTTATGTGTGGAACCAAAAGAAATCTCTGAAGACTCATACTCTTCAGAAAGCCCCCCAGATGCAAATAAGCGGTTCTGTTGAGAATTTACAGTACTTTAGAATCAACGATCTCAAAATTAGACCTTCATATTAACCATCATTTTCTACCTTAGATTCAGTCTGACCATTCTTTTGTTGTTTTTTAATCTGGAGCTTTAATTTGCTGTTCTCTGCAGGTGGTGAGATGATACAAGTGAGTAGCTCTTGCTAAAGTGGCTAGAATGAAACGTTTACTTAAAGACTTAGACAAACACAAGTCATTTGGGACATTTTCCTGATGTCCAGTTCCCCTCAGAAGGATGTGAGGACCTATTAAACCTGCAGGCTTTGGAGCAGTTATTCACGTGCCCAGACCTAAGCACATGCTTGTCCATTAAGCAAAGTCTTGTGCTCGAAATGAACGATGTGCTTAACTGTTAAGTGGGCTTGTGGTCCAAAATGTCTACTTGGTGCCTACGTCATGGTTTGGCGAGGTCTGCTGTAAGCATGTGATCACACCCAGGGAAAGCATGAGCAGAGTGTGCCTGGCTCTTTGTCAGTCAATGACTCTAAGCCAAACCAACAAAGTTCCTATATTGTGCTACTTCAGAGTGGTCACGGTGATGTGTTTCTTTCAGCTTGCCATTTGGTGTGTGTGTTGTGCCTCAATGATACCACCTTGGTTTTTCAAATGTTGGACCTGACGTCTTTCTGTACTGCTGAATGAGTCCAATCTTTTTTGAAATGACAAAGATTTAATTTTTTAAACTGTCAGTCTGTCTTTTTTTTTCTCTGTGATACCTTGCCTGATGCTAACTGCTTGTTAGATGCTGCCTGTGTTTTGAAAAGGTTTCATACAAAGGTTTCTGTATTGTCTGTTATGCCCTTCAGCTGCCCTCTTCAAATAAAAAAAAAATCACCGAAAAACCAAAACTCTACCTCTGAATGAACCAAACATTAACTTTAAAATAGCTGAAGACAGCAGCAGCTTGTGCATCCTAACCCTGTGTAGGAGTAGAATAATGTATGTTCTGTCTCCATTTGTTGGCATGCTCTTGTCCAGTATGGATAAAGAAACATGAATTGAACATCTTTTGTATTTTCTTAATTGTTAGCCGCTTGGAAAATTATGGGTCAGGTAAATTGATAACCCTGTAAGTATTATTCAGTCCACGGTTCTACTGTTACCTCTCATTAAACTGCTTTAAATGCATGACGACTCAGGCCGGCTGGTTCCACTGCTGCATTTTTCCATTGTCACACGTAACAGAAATTGCAGTCTCATCAGGGTTGCATGGCTTACTTCGTTTGTTTGCCTCAATTGTTTGGGTCTTCATGCTCCAAGACTGAATAATGCAAACTTCATTCATAGAAAAGCGAGCACTGTGTACGGTTAGGGCATCACTTGCCAGCTCATCAGCATCCACACAACTTTATCTTTTGCTTTTCACGACTCCTTGTGTTAGATAAACCAGTGAGACAGTTTATATCCTGTTTTTTTCTGTATGGCACTCCGTATCCTGCGAATGTGTCAAGGCAATTATTTAAGAATCTTTACATGCTTTCAAGTGACAAGCGGAATTCTTGTACTAAAAAGTGTTTGCTTGTGGTTTGAGCGCTGGTTTCTAAGGGCTTTGATTCACAAGCTAAAATAGCTAACAAGGTTGCTGCTCCTGTGTACACACGGGCTCCGAGAAGCTGCTACTCTTGTGAAATGGTGGCATCTTAGAGGGCAGTGATTGCAGAGAAACCAACCCAGATTTTGTTTTGTCAACAGAATGTTGTGCTGTAACTTGGTGCTCTAAATAGCTTGTGAATCAGAAGCCATGAGCAGCTGATACCTGCTTTCTTCCATTACAATGTATTTATGAAATAAAGGAAGGTGAGTGGGGTATAATTGCTCCATTTGATTGTTTTATTTTCTAACTCACAGTGGCATCCTTTTTAAAATGCCCTTCTCCTTGGTAAATAGCATAGGTTAAATTGAAATAATTTTTGCTTTGACTAGGGGAAAAGCTTTTGTGGTATTTGCCTGTAACCTAAAACTTGATTTTAGACTAAGCTGCAGATTTTCCAGGGACAGATCTGACAGTTAACTAGAACACATAAGTAATTTCAGCTCAGATTTGGATGCTTCTGACTTAGACTAAATGAGGCGTTGGCTGTATTGTAACAGAAGAAGCTTCTTACATGTGAGTAGCTGTAGAAGTCCCTAATTTTTGAGCTAAGGTCTTCTAATAGGTTTGCTGTCTTTAGTTCAGTTCTAAGTCTGCTTGACTTGAAAGCTTCAAAAGGCTTTGAATATTTTTCTTCTAATATTTGAAGAAAGGGAAGAAACTTTTTTCCACTCTTGCGAGTTTTGTCACTGGAAAATAAACAACAGCTTTTTGAAGCTATATAAGATAAGCAAACAAAGGTAAGTTTCTTTTGTGACTAGGAACAAAGAGTTACTTGAGGCAGCTTTCAAGTTGCTAAAACTAATAATCTTTATGTTTGTAGAAGTAGTAATTGCCATCTGGAACAAAAAGGCAATATTTTAAAATTGAATTTAGAGGGTTTATTTTTTCTGAAAAATACGTACCTTTGACGTAAATTACAGATACTTCAAGGGTAAAACTGAAATCTCATCTTTTGCACCCCAAAACTATCTTGGGAATGGAGCTGCTTAGGTTTGGGTAAATTAGTAGAGACAGAGGATATTAGATTGAATTGGCCAGTTCAGATGGGAATTATTTTGAAATTAGATGCTTCTAATAAAACGGGGCGTCAGAGATGTTACTCATAAAGCCTACTTTCTGTGAACTCTTCATTACTCTTTGCTGACTCAATAAATGTCAGGCGTTGATTGGTTTATTTAGCATTTTGTATTGCCTAAAGCCCCATTGCACTCATTTGTATATAAAGTTACCATGAGGAAAGAAAGAATTAATATGTAAATACTGAGCTCAGAAATATGGAACATTAAAGCTGGTATTTTTTGTGAGGGTAGTCTACAAAGTGACATCTGTGTGGTTACTGACATCTTCCTGGCTTGGAAGGCTATAAAAAGTAGGTAAAATTTGATGTATTTGTAAAGATACACATTATTCACAAATAAAGCTGTTCAAGAAACTGCTACAACATGCCAGCTTCAGGTCGGGCTTCTTTTAAGTTAACACTTGTTTGCAATCTGTACCCTTGGGTGACGTGTCTTGCAGGCATTGTAACTTGAATGTGCTATGACATCTTATGTGACCCATACTGCATGCCTTTGTTTGTGTTACAGTACTGCAATAAAAATAGTCTTTTTCTTTTTTTTTTCTTCCCATTTTTTCTCTAATATAGATCGGGGGATGCTGCAGTCTTAATGTCTTTTCTGTACGTGACAACAGATTGTCTCGAATTCCTTCTGAAATTTCACAAGCCACTGAACTTCATGTCCTGGATGTTGCAGGAAACAGGTGGGATTTTTGTACTGTCATGTTCTTTTGCTGGTTTTACATAATTGTTTATAATGACAGAAGACATTAGGTCTAAGAATGAAGTAGCAAAACCCCAATTATAACTGTTGTGTTAGCATTACTGTTGAAACTGTCAAAGCAATCTTCCCCTCTGGCCCAAAGTAGCATAAATTGCATATTGTTATGTGTACCTTTTCTGGATTGCTTTGACCCCAAGGAAGAGGTAGGATTTAAGGAAAAACTCTGGATTTGTGCATTTCTGAATTAAAACTGATAATCGAGGCAATTCTGTAGAGCTTCAGCTGAAACTGATGACAAGCATCACTGAGTGTCCTATTTTAGGCATAGCAGTGCAAGTGACAAACAATGCAACTTTGACTCTGCACCTTTTCATGAATCTTAGTTGATACACTTTACAAATCAAAGTTCAAAGAGGGGTGGATTGAAGCCTAAAACAGCAAATTAGTGCAGTTGCGTAGTAGGAAGTTAAAGAAAGTAGAGGAAAAGCAAACGGCATTTTGTCTGTGCAATATAATTATTTCATAAGCGTTTCTGTTCTGGCAATTGTATACATAAGGTTCCAGAGCAGGAGCAGCAGTCTGCCTTCCCAGGGCAGTTTATCACAGGAGAAAAAGCTCAGCATTATTTTAGCAGATATTCACAGCTACAGAGAATTACAGTGTAAAGTTAAGCTACAGATTGTTTCCAAAGGAGTGGGATAGTTTGAGTTGACAAATACTGTAATGCCTGTAACGTGAGGCATTATGTCACTCCTGCCTCTTCCAACTCAGGACTGTGTAGTTATGAGTCAACTTTATGACCATCGATTAAGTCTCCCGGAGATGACCCTGACTTTTTTCACTTTTCTTTTTTGAACTAGGCTGACGTATCTTCCCCTCTCGCTGACTACCTTAAAGCTGAAGGCTTTGTGGTTGTCTGATAACCAGTCCCAACCTTTGCTGACGTTTCAGACCGACACAGACCCTGAAACGGGAGAAAAGATTTTAACATGTGTATTACTTCCTCAAATGCCTTCTGAGCCTGGTTGCCAAGGTAAATGCTTAGAGATGGTTTTTGATCATGTATAGAAATACTACTGCTTTGTTTACTGTGTTTTCTGTTCCGGAAAGGTTTGTAAAACAGACTTTCTAATCTCTATGTATTAGCTCTGTTGAGCACAGTTATGGCTGAATTTTCACTTGTAAATTTTTTTTCTTTTGTAATCATAACTTGAAAATGCTTCCAGACATGTTACTGAAAATAAAATGCAACCAGGTACAAGACATAAAAATACAGACCTGGAGGAAGATGGCTTAATCATATCATTATTCCAGTGTTTGCCAGTGGGCCAAGTAGTGGTGTCCATATTTGTGTACATTGTTTATACACTTTAAATTACATATATATGGTGAAAACTGATGGTTTTCCAACTAGTCTTTTTATCAGAAAAATAATTGAATAGTTAGTAAAAAGCAGGAGATGTTGTACTTCTTAGCAAATGAATTTTCTTTCAAGCAGGCCTGCCTTACAATAACTTTATTATATTCTTTCACAAGCACAGAATTGTAATTATAAGTTACTTTTACCTTTTGTGGTGAAGCTTGCCTCTTGGTCAGGTGGAACTGTAAACTCTTTCACAGTTTGCTCTTCCACTAAGTTCTGGGTGTTATTTGTCCTCCGAAGCTTTTATAGCAATGTGTGAACATTGAATGGGATTCATCTGAGCTAATATTTAAACTCCTACTGTAATCACTGGAGAGTAATTCATCCTATCCCAGAACACTCCACCGAGTACAAAGGGAGCCTGAGGAGAGAAGCTCAGCTGTAGATATCCATATTATAGGTATCCATACTTAGGTGAGAGTAATTTAAATACTTTCAGATCTTTCAGTATTGTGGGACCAGAGCAAATAGAAACCGTTAAAACAGTAGCAGTGTAGAAATGGCTGTTTTGTGCCAGTCTCTGGGTTTTAAGAGAATAGAAGTTACATTAAGAATTAAAAGAAGTAAATGAGTTAATGCCTTTAGGTTTAGAGAAAATTAACAAGAAGAATAGTGGGGAGAGACAGACTTTAAAGGCTTGAGTAGTGGAAATCAAATTTCCTCTTCCCCAAATGAATCTTATGTCTTCAGGGATAGAAGATTGGAATTAAGATTGTTCAACACATGTGCATAGCAACAGTAAAAGGACAAGGTTGATAAAACTAATGATACTGTGATATGGAGTGTCATTTAGCTAAATGGCTAACATCAAGTGGCAGGCCTGATCTGAGAGAGAAACACTTACCAAGGCAAGTATCTTAAAGTAGGTAATCAACGCTGTAAAACCACCACAAGCCCGAAACAGCCCAGGTACAGAAACTTCTCATACAGAAACTTCTCTAACATGCTGGCATTCTAGACTTGCTGTGAATCTTCAGTTACGTTTGCTGTTTTAACAGATAACCTGCCACGATGTGGTGCGTTGGAGAGTTTGGTAAACGAAATGTCAGATGAAACGTGGAATGAGCGGGCAGTGAACAGAGTCAGTGCAATTCGCTTCTTAGAAGATGAAAAAGATGAAGAGGATAACGAAATGGTATGTTTTCTAAGTCTTTGGATACCTGCAGGCACTGTGACTTTAATGCAAAAGTGTGGAAAGTATGTGAGCTGTCTTGCTCTAAATTTCAGCTGTGACTGCATGCATTTTGTACACGTTTACAGTGGAAACTGTTCATGTTGACTGCTGAAACTTTTCATATAAACTTAAAATGTGTTTTTTTGTTTTGTTTTGTTTGTTTGTTTTTTTCTTTTTTTTTTTTCTGTTTGAATTTAACTTTAAGTTCTGATGCAGGGCAATCTTTGTTTTGTTTTCTTTCCTGTGTCTCCTCAGGATGTTTTCTTTCCAGCTTTCCAGAAACAAGATAGGATCTTCCTCTGCATCTGTGAAGCTTTACTGCCTGAAAGTATATAGGGCCTAATTTAGGATTCCAGCACTCTGGCATGTGTCTCCACCAAGTTTGCTACCCTGCTACATTGTTTGTCTCTCTTGTTTCTATTTCTTATCTTTCTTTGTGTTTCTCCCTTTTTCCTTTTTTCACCATTTGCATTGAAATAACCATAATGTCCATGAACGGCAAGGATTTTGCTCATTAGTTTCCCACTTAAAGGATATGGGAACATCTGTCACTGTACTTATCAGACCTCTCCATTAAGTTGGGCTTTGCATGTCCTGAAGATCAAAGTGCAACAGTCTTTAACTTTACTAACTTCTATTAACAATTAAATATCTACGTAAAGATTAAGACTGCTTCAATCAAATTTTCAGCATGCTTTTCTAATGCTCTAAAAACTTGCTGGTGGTCCTTGTTAGAGCTCAGCCTGAGGTAGTTCAGAGCACTCTCTGGGTTGTAGCACACTGCAAGCATGGTCTTACTTTAAAAAATGACTATAAAGATTCTTTCTTGGCAGGGAAATGAATATTTAAGTTTTCAAGTAAGATGCTTAGTCTAAAGTACCAGAAACGAAATGTCTTTGACAAGCATGGTTTTTAGATTAACTGATAAAGGATTTCAGAATGGTGCTTGTTAACCACTGTGCCAACCTGAGAATGCCCTTGCCAGGGCTCAGGTGTTATTGATAACTGCTTTCAGTCATGGTATTACAGCCTGACCTGAGGCAAGAATATTTTTTGGAGAAAAAGAGGGTTATGTTCCTTTTTGAGGGAGGTGGGATTTATAAGGAAGTCCTGACCAATCCATCCATTTATAGGTGGCTTACCAGTTCCAGTGTACATAGTTTACATACATACCACAGAAAAGTGATTGCACTTAGATATCTATTATGCTGATGCATATTGTGCAATTATTCCTGGTGTCCTGTGGGTCCCTAATCTGGACGCCAACTGAAGTTTTTGTAACTTTGGTTTTCTTTGCAAGTGTCAGCACAGTGATGTTAAATAGTCTTGGGTCTAAGATGCAAGAAAAATGTTCCCTCTTCTTGCTTTCAAGATACTTGTTTTCAATGGATAAGAGAACCAAACTGACTGCAAAGCATACAGATCTCCATGCAAAAGTGTAATTGACGCTGTAAAGAGATCTCGTTGGATTCTTTGGATTCTTTCAAAACCAGCTAAATCTTTTTTTTTTTTTTTTTTTTTTTAATCTTAATTCACTTGGATGGTTTTGAGAAAAAAAAATCCCGACTATATTAAAGAAAGTCTTAATTTTGGGAACTTGTACTTCATTTGAGTGGCTTTCAGATTTGTAGGTCAAGAGGAGAAAATATTTGCTCCTAGACAGTTCTTAAAACCTCTTTCACTGTCTTCATAAACAAGCAGCTATGGTAAAAACTTTCAAAATTAAGCTTAGTAGTTTGAAAAGGAAAAGGGGGGGATTTTTTTTTTTTTAAATCGATAGCTAATATTTGGTATGTAAATGCTAAAGCCTTGAAAGTGTATGTTGTTTTTCAAAGAGACAAAGGCAAAACCACTTATTGCACTGTTTATTTTTAGAGAACACTTCTAAGGCGAGCCACTCCACACCCTGGAGAATTAAAGAACATGAAAAAGACAGTGGAGAATTTACGGAATGATATGAATGCTGCTAAAGGACTGGATTCAAACAAAAACGAGGTCAATAATGCCATTGACAGAGTGACCACTTCTGTGTAGAATTTCATCTCCAGGTTTTACCTCCTGTGTCTTCCCCTGCTGTTGAAACGTTCCTGTCGTCTCCTGGGACCTCACTGAACCCCTTTTTTGTTTTTAACCAGAACCTGATTCATCATCTCCATATATGTGAAAAGTGCTGCCCACTGGAAGAAAGTGCCTTATTTCATCCAGGCAGTGAACCAATAATTTCCAAATCAATATTGTAATTTTAATAGTACTACACTTTTTAAAGTATAATACACTACTGTATGCAGAATACAATATTTTTGTCTTAAACACAGGGGAAATAATGCTTTTCATTTCCAGAGTGCTGGGATATCTTTTTCCCAGTGGCTGGATGTGCTGGTGAGAAATTTAGTTTTGTGGAAAAGATACAATTTTTTTTTATTTTTTTGGCAGCTCAGATGGTGTAAATTTTAAATTTTTGTATAGGACTTTCATAACAAAATGATGTATTTCATTTTTAAGAGAAAATTTATCTTGAGCGGTACATATTTTAGTATTTGTGGAAGAGAACAAGTTTCATGGACAACTGTACTCATTTGTTTGTACCACCCATTGTGCCTTATTGTGTCTTATACGTCATACTAGTCTTAAATATAGAAATCCTTGAAGAAAGTGAGTAGATCTAAACTTGGTCTTCTGTTTTAAATACGTTTTTCTTTTCAGACAGTAATTTGTTGAGATTTTTACAAAACAGAATTTACGTTTATGTCATGGGATTTTAGTTCGTGAAACACAAATGTTAGTTTTGTTGTGTACGGAATTAAGATTAAAATGACCAAACTGCTATTGTTTATTACATAATGCACTCACACTTTAACTTAGTTGTAAGGAAACATCTTGTTTTGGATGCAGTGTTGCATTGCAGTCACTAGAAATTCATGCTTCCATTGTTGTTTTTAAACGTGCCATCTGTAAAATAACTTGAAAAACAGCACGATAGACTTTCAGAAGCACAGTATGAAACTAGTTTTATGTATTACGCAAGAAAGCATGATTCTTTAAAGTGCTTTGGTGGTTTTATATACTTATATAAAACCATAATAAAAAAATCTTTAAAAGCTTCGGTATATTTATTGTATCATTAAAACAGCAATTAAAGTATGTATGGATTAATACTGGAATTTACTATCATTGTTACTGTGTTGCACTTCCAGTGGTCCAATGGTGATTTCAAGGTCTTATTATATCTGTGGGTTCTGGTTTGTTTACAACGGTAAGTATGAACTGAGCTGATTCAGTAAATAACAATTTTGCAAAATGCTGCTAGAGACTCATTTTTGGTGTCTATGGGGTTCTGTGTGTGCCATGAACTAACAAAGATCTCTGACTTGTTCAGCATGGGGACTTGAGCAGTCTGAGTTCAGAGCAAAGATTTGACGTGTTTTGTGTGAGCTAATGCAACGAACCCAAATTTCAACAAAATGGAAGATGGGACAACTTCTGCATGTATGGCTAACCGCATCCCTCCTTCTGCCAGACATTTCTTCTAGCAAGTGTTGGTTGCATAGAGTTTTGGGGAGAAGATGGGAAAGGAGGAAATCGAGGGAGTCACGATAACTTCGGTGTTAAAATTAAAAATCTGTAGTGTTTGATAATTTTTGTAATTTAACTTCATAACTTTTAAGTTGAGGCTTTTACAAACATCATTCCTTTCTTTTTGAAATCAAGCAGGGTATCAAGGTATTGCAAGCCATCGCCAAATATTCAAATCTAAACTGGCAAAATATATTAGATTTTTCATTATTTCTTCTCACCCCAATCATTCCTCATTTACACTTTGAGGCATGAGCTCTTGGCAGGAGCTGCTGTGGTTTGATAGGTGTTAGGTTAGTTCAGGCAGGGACAGTGCAATTTCGTTCTTCCCAAGGCAGAGTTCTGCCACTTGTTCTTGGTAAGCTGCTATTAAAGGAAAATGAGGAAGAAAATGAGGGTTTGGTACAGTTGACTCCAACTTTGAGTAGAACTTTCCTTTTAAAGTAGTTACTGGAATTGGCACAACCAAAAGCTTAAAAAGGATAGGAAACTGTAAGGAGAGTCCAAGTAAACCTCAGCAAATCCATTTAAATGAGAGGGAAATTAGTTCCTAAAAAAAGACAGACCAGAGACAAAGGCAACAAGACTGCGTACTCTGTGGTGACAGCTATAATGTTTTTCATTTAGAGGCTGTGGTTTGTTTTGTTTTTTAGCGTCTGCTCCAGATATAAACAAGAGAGCTCAATCAGCAAGATGAAATGAATGTGTAAAGCTTGGATTTGGGCCTTGCCTAATGTGCTGTCAGATGAAAATAATTAACAGCTTGTGTGTACCTACTCCCTCCTGCCGAAGTCGGAATAATCCGTAAACCTTGCAATAGCTTAATGACAAAGCACCTCATCATTATTCTCTTCTAAAAATGAGCTTTTTGGTCCCTCTGAGGAGACCTTAGAGTGTAGAAATGACGCAGTTGGATTAGATGATCTCTGAAGGCTCCTTCCAGCTGAACTCTTCTATTAGGCAGTTTCTTTCTGTACACCCTGGCAGGCTTGTGGAGGCTGTGCTGCAATCCGAAAGCTAGCCAGAAGGCAGGCAGCACTTGCTGTGTCAGCTTTGACATAAGTAATTGCTTTGGAATATTTCTGAGTAGTGGGAGGAATATTAGTTTTGGTTTCTCTGGCATGTAAGCTACATGTGAAAGGACAGCAGCGAATGGGAAATCCAAACCAGAAGCTGGCTGGCTAGTCTAGTGTCCCTGTGGTCATCCAAGCCTAAGACAGGTGATATGAACTGCTTGTTGAAGGTGTTTGCCTCCACTGATTTGTAAGAAAGAGTAAAATGAGCTCCAAATATAATTCAACAGTTGTTTGGCTAGAGGTTAAAGGATTTGATGTCCACTGAGGCACCATCCTCTAACTGTCCCCTACCTTCTCTCTCCCTCAAAACCTAAATGTTTGATTGACAGCAGCTTTATCATAAAAGGGGGGCTTCCCTGTCATTCCACCTGATCAAAACACCAGCAGCCTAGACCAGTGGTAGTCCCTCTGATCTCTCGAATGGCCTGTATGCATGCCATTTTATAAAGCATTTTTAGGTACACTTGTACTGTACACAGTGTTGATAAGGTTCCTGGCAATTTTAACTGTGTTTTATAGGCAGAAAAAGCTGGCGCTGTTTATTATGCTGAAATTGTTCTGTCCTTGAGAGCATGAGCTCTCCCTTCCCAGTCTCTGGCGTTATCTTTCTGATGCTTTGAGGAGCCTGAGTAATGAACACAATTTTGTAAGCATAACTTTTTTTTGTTCCTCTTAAACTTTTTCTGCTTTTTAAAATTTCTTTGCAACTCTTTTGGGAGGTGGTTTAATGCCAGGGAAGGAATCCTGCAGTACTTGCATGCTGCTTTATTAGCCGAACAGTTAACGAGGGAAAACCAATTGACCATAGTGGTGGAGTGGGTTTAATATTAACCTGTCAGTTATTACACGCAAGTTGACTTTATTGAAAGGCACAATTGCATGGGCTTAGGAAAGCAGAAGCAGTAGTTGGTGTAGCAACAGATTTTTCCATCCCCTTTTTCTTGCCCCAGGCGTTTTCCACAGTTTCCATATAATTTATATGTCACGATTATTTTTCTGGCTCGCATTCCATATTTTTGATAATTGGTGTATTGTTGTAAAGCGAGTGCTGGAAACTTGCATACCGATGTTTTTTTCCAGGAAATGACTTGCCTGTGTCCAGGACAAGCTGATCAGACTGTTTTTTGTCTAATGGGAACAGTGCTTTACCACTGCTGGGCGAGCCATTTGTAGCTGATCAGCTACTTAACACATTTCACTGCTTGGTGTTCGCAGATTCTGGCATTGGAAGGAGAGTAATGACACTGGGAATTTAATTTTTGTAAAGTAAATTATTTTAATATACTTTAATGGTCAGTTGATATAGCCTGAAAATTGAATACACGGTTATCTATGAAGGTGTACCTCCCTCTGAGACTGGCGTGTGCTCTTTATCGTAAATCTCTAGACCTTGAGTTAATGGAGAACTCACTGCCTTTCTTCGCCTTGCATATGGAAAATAAAATTACTTCAGTTTTTCAGTTGTCTTGATGAGAATGTTTCCCACCTTCGGTTTCTGTCAAACACAGGAGTCGGTTCCCATGCTTAGGCTGAGGTCGGAGAAGATGAGTAAAGGGGACTGGTGTTGGCTATCAGTACATGTTTTGGGTGTTCCCTTCCTCCTGAACTGTTTGTGACGTTTTCAGCGGGATGTTGCCTTCCTCTTTCAGTCTGAGCTCAGGAACATATTCAGCTTTGAAACAGCTTAATGAAAAATGTGAGATTTTTGGAGCGGAAAAGCAGACACCTGGTTTGAGGGCAGCTTTGTGAGCTGCTTTACAGGAGCCATCTTATCTGCTCTTCTGGTAGGTGTTGGAGACGCTATGCATTTTATCCCTTCTTATGCAGATCTTGTGCCATCAGGATGGCCAGTGCTGGATTCAGCAAGGGCAGAGGGCTCTGAGGAGCTCAGCGTGCGTGGCTGGGCTGTGCTGTGCCCGACTGAATCACCATCCCTGGAGGCCTTCAAGAAAGGTAGCATGTAGCATGTTACCTAGTAGCATGGTTTAGTGGTGGACTTTGGCACTAGGTTAAAGGTTGGACTAGGCAATCTTGGAGGTCTTTTCCAACCTGAATGATTCTGTAAACGAGGAGGAAGGATTCGTAGCCGTCTGGTTTCAAATTTGTGACTTGTTCAGGGCGTGCCTGGTGATAGTGTACCAACATCAGTGTTA
This sequence comes from Netta rufina, assembly GCF_964035555.1. Classification (NCBI taxonomy): domain Eukaryota; kingdom Metazoa; phylum Chordata; class Aves; order Anseriformes; family Anatidae; genus Netta; species Netta rufina. Next base: position 96,469,080 of record NC_140125.1, on the reverse strand, counting down.
ACACAGATCCTAAGAGACCACTTACAGGAAAGGTCTTTGGCTGGTAAGGATGTCATCAGCACTGTCTGTGGGAAGGACTGTAGCTCCTTGGTGATGCTTCAGGGAAGGGATATAGGAAACTTCCTTTTCAGTAAATACCAGGAAGTTGAGAACTGATGTTCAGTAACCTTTGACACTTGCTGTCTTAGTGCTGATCTGTTGTTGTCTTTAACTGACACCTCTGGATTTGGAGCTGAAGGCATGATAACGATCAACCAAAACCAACTCTGTAGCAGATGAATGCTGACTGTGGTAATTTTCTTCAAAATTCATGGATGCACGTGCAGCTTGTAAATACCAGCAAATCATCAGCAGCTTCAATTTCAGTTTATAAGCATCCCCAGAACAATGCAGAGGTAGGACTTAATGCTTTGAAGTTAGTTTTGTTTCGGACTAAAACCACCTTATTTTGTCACTCAAGCAAACTATGGGACTGTACTAGTGATGCAAACAGTTTGATTCTCTTTGATCTTTCCCAATAACTTGCCATTTTTACCCAAACCCAGAATGAATGAGCTACATTAAACTATTTTGAAATCGCTTCTAGCAGATACAATTGTCCTGAATTTCTGGAATATTAAACAAGGCACTAGAAGATTATGGACATGAGTGAATTTATCTGCATGTATTGTTCATTGATGATGCCAGGTACTTCCACCAAGCGACATAAAATCAAAACAAAATATGAACCAAAAAAAGGGAGGAGTGATTATTTGAATATTACTGACCTTTGCTATTTAAAAAGGGAGAAAACTGCAAGTCTGAAGGGCGTTTAGATAGTGGATGCTTTCAGAACAACCTACAGCATGTTTTTTTTAGAATGGTATGTTTAGAAAATTGAAAAATGGATTCTGGCTAGTTAATGCTTGCACATCTAAGTTTAAAGTTATCTATTTACTGCTAGCAAAGTTTCCCTGTACAAGTCTTGCTTCAATAATCTGTCCAGGCAGCTGTTTTGCTGCCTCTTCTCCAGTGAAAGCGTATTCAAGTATGCCTTTGTTTCTGCAGCAATTTGGTTCGCCTTCATTCTTGTTTCATCCAAATCACACAAAGCTCTTTTATCTCTTTGTACTTTGCAAAGGGAAAGAATCTGAAATAGTTTCCAGTTGGAATACTGAATGTTATGTGTAGCTGTACTTGAAAAGAGTGTTTATATTGTGGGAAATACATCTTTAAAGACGTTTTCTTTCCCATTTTTACTAATTACTTAAGGTGTTTATAGACAAGGATGTGTGTTTGGGGTTTCAAGTTGCAATGCAGTGGCAGGTGTATTGCCATCAATATATTCTGGGTGACGGAAAGCTCTGACAGTTTTACCTTGGGTTGTACTTGCAGGTGGTTACCTGGTTACTGCTGTAAGCATGGTGTTTCCTTGTCACTCTAGGGTTTCAGTATGGTTTTTAAGAAATGTGGGTGGTTTTCATTTCTTCTCTTTTAATATTAGAGTGTTTGGGATTCTTTTTCGTTTGCCAGAATGATTTAAGGTGATATATAGCATTTGCAAACCTTTGTTGCCTGGAGCAAATTCATTCTCTAGAGGATTTATTAGCAAGATCTTATCAGAATAGACACCTTGTACTTTATGAGAACAATTTGTCCTCTTGATATACGGGGGTATGATACAGAGGAATATTTATGTTTTGAAGAGACTGCCTTTGAAAACGTGAAAAATAGATTGGAAGGAGGTAAAAAGGGAGCCCACCTGACGTGCTGGTGAAATATCACAGGAAAATGATCTGTTTACTAATAAGATAAGATCGTTATTAATGAAGGGAGATTAAAAATGTATTTCCATGGAATGTAACAAGTGCTGAGGCTGATGAATATTTTTTTCCCCAAACATTTCTTCTGCATTTACAAAACAGCAGTGTAACACAGTCCAAATATCCAAGAAGCTTAAAGTCTTAAGTGCTGAATCCCTCTTCTCCATTTGTTTTATTGCAAATATTTTAAAGAAAATGTAAAAACTACATGCCTCACTCTGTATTTGTTGCTTATTACTTAAAATGTTTGCTGTCTAAATCCTTTTGGTTCTCAGCTTCCCTGGGTATAAAATACGTAAAGAAACTTTCAGCTTTTACCTGAATAGTAAGAATACCAGTTAATACCTATAAAATTCTGTAAGGAGGGATAATGTTTTCTCTCTTAAGATATTTGTCAGTAGCCTCTTCAGCCTCAAAGCATGATCCTATAGTATTGAATCTAATAAAGAGTGAATTAATAAATTAGCTCTCCTGAAATAAAGCAAACCCAAACAACAGCAAATAATTTTAGCTAGCATATTTTTCACAATCTGATTAGAATTTCTGTCCTAATTAATATTCATAGGAAACAGAGTTTCTATTTAAGAGTACCCCGTGTTTCCTTATTCATGGCAAATGTGAAGAAATAGCAGGCCTTGTTTGGCATTGTCAGGAATGGGAGCTACTAATGTCTCGTGATCGTTTGTGCTGCTCATGCATTCAATTCACTGATGAACTAAATCTGGTGTCAGCTTGAGTGTCCCGAGCTGTGTGGTTTAGAATAACCACAAATCCTGCCTATTTATCAGTGAACAGCAGTATTGTTGAGTATCAGTGCAGTTCAAAATGTGATCTAACAGCAAATTTCTTACAGAGGCTGATCACTCATTCGATGTACGATGTGAATAATCCTCTGGTTGGGCTATGCTCTTTTAAAAATACACAGAAAATTCTATAATTGTTTCCAAAGACTCTCTGGGATATTGTGCGTGTCCATTTCCTAGTTTTTTATAGTCATACTAAACCCAAAAGTGAATGAAGAATCCCAAGGGGAGCTCCTTCAGCAGCTGAAGATCGATCAACACATCCAGCATGGGCAGCCTTGTCCTATCTTCCTTTCGCATCCTTAGATCTAACAGAGGTGGTGACTTCTGGGGTGCTGGTCACAGCAACAAGTCTGTGTTTGTGTGAATGTAACCATTTTGCATTAAAAAGGGAAAAAGCAGAGGCTTAAAGAAGTGTTAGATCTGAATCAAATATCTGTTTCAACAATATCAAAGTCACTATATGCTGCTGATTTCCATACCACAGGCTTGTTGATAACTTTTTTCATTACTTTGTGTTCTCCATCTCTTTGCCCTAGTGGAGCATGTGTGTTACTGTACCTATTGATAAGGCATCGGGCTGCTTTCTGCTGATGGATTTGTGTCACCTTAAGGAAATGCAAGAGAAGTTTAAAATAAAGCTTCAGAGAAAGCCAGAGGTTATTGTGAAAAAATGATTTTTGAAGTTCAGTGAAATTAACAATCTTGACATGACTTGATGTGCATGAACTGTGTATGAAGCAGAGTTTTTTGGATGTAAATAAGTAACTGACATTTTGAGGAAAACTGCACTGTAATTTGAAAATCAACAAACCCTAAAGCATTATTTTAGGATTGTGCTTTTGATTGGGACTGTTCAGCAAACAGAGCGTTTTATTCAATGAATACTCTAGAAGGAGGGGGGTGACAATTTTATTTTTTTAAATCAGGACGTGAGATGAAAGTCACTAAAGGTCTAAGAATTCTTGCTTGTTTTCTTAATAGTGCAGGGTATTACATTATCGGAGACTGTTGTTGATCATGTAATTCTTCTTTACGAGGCTGAAGGTGGGCTTGGCTCCACGCTCATGTAAGTCACTGGAGGCTTCCACTAATTTTAGCAGCCTTTGCTCTTTGTATCGCCAGTAGCACCATTAATTGTCCTCCTGGGACTAAAGGTACATCCCAAGGTAAAAAGGGGAAACCCAGTCTTAAATAAATAAATGCTTAAATACCTTGGAGAACTTGCCGGACAATTTCTGCATGCACATACCTCAGTCACTTTCTTAAAATCTATTAATCACCTTTTTTTTTATTTTCTTTTGTCCTCTTCCTCTCAGGACTCTGTTAAGTGGCTTCCCAAGTCTCCCAAACTGTACAGTGGCCATAACTGGAGCTCCCAGGGCTCTCGCTGGGCCTCGTTGAAAGGGAAGGAAGGTTTTCATGGTGGCAACCTGTACAAACTCAGCTCTGCCAATGGAAAGTGGAGGGAAGGAAGGATCAGCCCCGAGCAAGAGGCGGAGGAACTGGAGGATCCTGATGAGGATGTAGGTGGTTTTCTTAAAGTCAGGAGAGACAATGTTGTGTGTCCATTGAGAAACTACTAACAATTCAATGCTCTGTGCCTCTGACAGGAAGGCTAGGTGCTTTTAGGCCAGTGGGAGGCTGCATCTGCCACCTCCCTGAAGCTCTGTTGTGTACCTTCACATCCTTGCTTATGTTTTGTGGCAGCAAGGACAGAATCGTCTTCAATGTCTTATTCCTTTGCTTGCAACTAAAAGATCCCAACCCCCACGAGGACAGTGCAAGACAAGTAACAAGTGCAATGATGAGATGGGTACATTTAAAAAGAGATGTTACCCCTACTTATGTCTCTGGTTATCAGCATCCCTCCATCTCTCTCGGGTGAGCAGGTTGTTCACAGCACTCAACGCTCAGTCATGCCCTGGAGGAGGAGGTTGTTGGGGAGGTGACTGCACTTTCTCAGCCTTGCAGGGTGTTGCTCACAAGGCTTTCCTCCAGACATCTGCTGGGAATGAAGGGGGAAATGGGTTTCTTGCTCCTTTGCTCCTCTGCCACAACCACACCTCCCTTCCGAGCTCCTGGTGGCCACCACCGAGTCCGATCGGGTGGATCTACCTGCGCTTCTCAGCCCTGGGCTCTCTCTCTATTTTTTTTTTTTTTACTTATGTGACTTAAAACTAAATTAATTCCTTTATAATTTTAAATAGAAATAGGAAACAATCACTCCATGCTTGCTGTCCTGAGGGTTGGTGGTGCTTCGTTTCATCCCAACCAAAAAGGCAATGTGGGAAACCTCAGATGCAGACTTAAAGACTGTCCTCTGGGGTTTCTGCACAGCTGCTCGTGGTAATGCCACTGCTTTTGTAATTCTGTTTTAAACCACCAGGCTTAGAAAGGCATTTATGGGGTTTATTTTCAAAGGCGTTGACCTTTGTTTGCTGCATCATTTTACTGCCAGCAAAAGATGTAAGGATTATGGTAATATGAAGGTCTGGTTCAACCTTACCCATCAAAATTAAGAAGGAAAAAAAATCACTTAAATATAAATAAAGCACCCATAAAATGTGAACAGAGTTTGGAAATCATGGCTGAATTTCATTTAAACACCTTGCCAAACAAAACTGATAACTGGGAAACTTCACTATATTTTGCAGTAAGACTGGTTTGTGTATTTCTAATCTCAAGCCCCGATGGTTTTGCTAGGCATGGGGTGATGTTGTCTGTCCCTCTCTGCATCTCAGAACAGCCACATCCTACAGCCAGGCTTCAAGGCTGTCCTTGGAGTGCCTCACCTCCAAGGCTCCACTTCCACTGGACCCCCAAACCACCAGATAGTTACCAAGTTTGCAGGTCCCCTCCCACTGCTGTTTGAAGCTCAATAAAGTCAACCCAAGTTCTTTTTTTTCACTAAAGCATTTGAACAAAATCTCAGAGATGCAGATTCAAAGCTCAGGCTCAGCTTCCCTCTCACACCTGTACTCCCAAATATAAAAGATAAGCCTAAAAGAGGAGCTGTGAGAAATGTTTTATTTTCTTCATGGGAAGCCATTTCCTTTGCTGTATGTGTGGCTCCATCCCCTGAGAAGTGGATTTGGTGCTGCTGAGCTGCTGGAGACTGCCCAAAGTGGTCTCGTTTCCACACTCCCTCCTTTTCACAGGGCATCACTGGAAGTGTCTGAGGAATGGCGAGGGTGCACGTGCTTTTGAGTGTCCAGGGACCTAGAGGAACGCTGTAGGAATCCTGGCCCTATAACCTCTGCCCTCATATTGAGGGAAAATCATGCCCAGAGAAATAATTATACAAAAAGATAGTTGTGTGCATTTGCTTTAAGGTTACATTTTTGACTTCTCTGATGCAAACACTAGTGTAGTAAAGAGGAACAAATCCAATTTACAGCATGTAGCACCCAGGTATCAGACAGCTCTTCTCTTTGCTGTTGCTTTCTTTACCTGTTTGATCTTTAACCCCTAGGAACCTATTTCCAAGTTTTCTGGCAGCCTTTTTGATACTGACAGTAGCGTAAGAGATCAGAGAAATACCAGAACAGCTCTTCAGGAGAAGCACAAGTCGGCAGTGAAGGGGAAAATTCTCCCAGGGACTAACAGCAAGGCACAGGTGCCTGTCCCAGCAGTGGGCAGCTTGTCCGGAGAGAGCAGCAGGTTTCTGGAGGACTCAAGAGCTGCAGATGGGACGCAGCCCCCACTGAAGGTAATGAACCGCCCTGTGCCCGGGTCTGTGTGCTGTGTGAGACACCTTTGCATCTTCACACAGGATGCAAAGAAGGGGGATTTTGCCTGGTAGTTGTTGTGAGACAGCCGTTCACAGAGTATAAGTTGAGGTTTGCCCTTGCTTGCAGTGGGTTATCCTGATAAACCACCCTCTGTAGCCATTCAGCACGGTCTTATTTTGTATAGCCAGCTTTGGACCATCGTAAAGTCAAGCCAAAGGTGTGTGCAGCCACATCTTCACCTGTGAATGCTTAGTCCTTGGTTTAGGAGCAGTGACATGGCCTTACCCTCGCAGTGTGAAGATGCCTCCATCCTATGAGAATGGGTGGCAATGTTCAGGTAGAGATTCATTCATTGCTGGGAACTGCAAGATTTGGGCTGAGATTTATAGAGGAAGCTACACACTGAATTCAGTGGGTACATCACATCTCAACATGCGTTAGAGGACATGAGGAGGAAACATGCCTTATGGGATTTAGAGAGACGTAATAACAGAAATACAAAGTTTTTGTATCCCCAGCACCCTGGGGATACAGCTCCAGAAAAAACAGTTCACCTGGTAGGACAGCCATGGTGGTGTATTATCACTAAAGCATTTTTGACAATTACTCATGAATTCTTGGGCATGTGGGTAATGCTAAATCTAAGCTAAACTTGGCAGGGTGGTTTTCATTTGACTGACAGGGTATTTTCATGCCTTTTTAAATCAGGAATTTCAGATGAGTGTGTTATCTGTGCAAGAGTAACTGCACGTTTGTCAATTTTCAAAACACAGCTGTGTTGAAATAGACTTAATTATAAAATATACAAAGTTGTTCAAGCCTGAATTGTCTTAGAGAGATGAACCAAATCAATGACAGTACAAGCATTTTGCTTATGTGAAGAAGTGCAATGTGATTTGCATTCAGGTTCAACTACAGTACAGCAAGGTGTTCCTTAAATCTAATCTGATCGTTGTCTTAGTAATTTTCAAAGTATTTAATAACAAGAATATGATACATTAAAGAAAAGTAAATCATTTCTGGGAATAATTCTTAAACATAAGTTGTCTTTGGAACATGAGACTGATATTATTTGGACTTTATTGTAAATTATGCACATTCAAAAAATCATCTTAGATACTGAGCAGTTGTTCTGATTTTTTGCCAATACTAGCAGGCTAAGAATAGAAGAGAGGGATTACAATTTATGCTTCTTTAAAAAATATTTAAGTACTGATTTTTATTTTAAAGTCAATAGTTACTGTTGAATCTTTTGACAGAACAACACATTCACACAGAAAACCTGTTTAAAGAAGCTATTGTAGTAGTGCTCAAACTCAATTACCTTTTCTCTCTCGAGTGGAGTAAGTAATCAGGTTGTAGATGAGGATCCGAAGCAAAGGTTTTTCAGAAATTTACCCCAAAACATTTACTTGTCACACCTCGTGTGTACTAGCTTTGTTGCCATCACGAATGCTCAATAAATTGGTGGGTTTTATGAAATAACTGGGTTGGTCAGCAGTTCTCCAGAGGGCAAAGAATTCTCAGGATGAAGAAGCTATGGGCAAAATAAAGTACTCTTGATAAAGAGCCTTATAAAGCTTTGGCATGACTATAAAATCTGTATTTTAGAAATAATGCATTCTTGATGTTATTGAAAATTATAGATTAGGCTTGCAAGTGCTGATGTTGAAGAATTGCACAATTTCTCTCTGGGCTGAGCTGTGTAGGGGGAAGTCTGGTGGTGTTCAGAATGGGAGCTAGATTTTCATTGCTTGTGTAATTAATAGGCAATGCTTTTGATTAATCAGGCCTCTTATCAATTATAATTCTTTTCCAGATAACCATTACTGTGTGCAGTCAAATGGGGAGTCTTGGTATTAGCATTGCTGGTGGAAAGGGCTCATCTCCATATAAAGACAATGATGAGGTGCATTTCATTACTCAAAATTTATCTAGTACTCATTAGAAGGAGACTGATGAGCAGTTCTTTGCAGCTATTGTCTTTTGTTGTTTGCTTTCTGAGGCTGTTCTCAATGTAACATCGCTATCTTAGTAATACAGTTGATGAGGGGAAAAATGGATAACTTATTTCCGAAGTAGAAGCCGTCAGTAGATTTTGATGGGAAAGCTCCTGGAGGAAGCTCTATTTGAAGTCACTCCATTTGCAATCCACGTGTCTCTCCCGTCCTATTTGCTCATTCCCAGGAGCTAACTTGATTTGAGAGAAGTATTTCTTGCATCTTCTCAATTAATTATCATTTAAATAAATCCTAGTTTCCCAGTCTGTCCCCCATGGCATATTGTAAACAATTAATGACTTCTGTTCATTGTTGTATAGTCAGCCATGGAAGCTTTTTCTTTTTTTTTTTTTTTTTTCTTCCCCTGCTAATATGCTGAGATGCTTTAGTTTCTATTTTAATGGAGGGAGCAGAACAATATCTCTTGAAAATTAATTACTTCTTATTTGCTTTTAACAACTGAGTACGGTAGAAGAAACTGTGTTATGTCTGAAATGTGTATTTTGTGTTACCAGGGAATTTTGATTGCTCGGCTACCAAAAGATGGTCCGGCGGACTTAGTGGGGGCGCAAGCAGGAGACAGAGCGGCAGAGGTAGATGCTTTGTTTGCTAATGTGGAGCACATTTTCTTCTTGTAAGATTTAATTCAATTCAATTAGATATGGGAGCTGGAGATCTTGATTTAGGCCTAGCTTTTTGGATTCCTCCCAAAGTACTTTATAAAGAAGTTATAATGACATTAAGTCTTTGTATTCCTTTTTATTATGTTCTGTTTTTCTGATCTCTGTGTTCAAAGTGCTTAACAAAATATTATTAACTTTGATGGCTGAGTTGTAAAGGAGAATAATGGCGTTCGTTAGCACAAATGCAGTTGTACTTGGTCCAAGAAAGTTTCTTATGGCATTGCCTTGGTCATGTATTACATGAGTTTATTTGATACAAAGAAATAGAAACTACATCAGCTTGTTTCTCCAAGGTAATTTTTGGATGAGAGCAAACAACCCAGAGTAACTACATTGGTGGAGCCTTACAGTGCCAAGTGCCATGGAATAAATGTGTATCCCTGGCTGCTCTACTTCAAGTCTCATCTTTTCTAGCAGTAGCCTTTCTGTGAAGCCTCAGAAGTACTCAAGAGGTCCACCACAGCTGTGGTGATCATGTATGTTTTCCTGGCACTATGGCCTATTCTTTGTTTTCTACCAGGTGTGAAAGGTAGAGTGAGAGGGGAACCTGCAAAATTATTTTGAAATTAAACTAGTCTATGATTTACTTATTTTTTCAGCTCCTGTGCTCTTAAGCTTTTGTTGCACTTGCTTAAATAAATAGCTTTTACTCCAGTATACATCTTGTTAAATTAAGGTAGGGTAAAACAAGGATTCTTTTATGTCAATTAAGCTGCCCATAATAAGGATACAATCTATATCAGACAAAGCCAAATGCATCACAGATTGATCTCTCAATTTTTACAACTATGCTATAGACTTATATTTGTATATCCTTATATACTTTATCAGGATATTCTCAGGATTGTTTAACCTTTTCCTTCTAAAAAAAAAACAAACTATTTTTTTATTGTAACATATGTGAGAAATAGCAAATAAAATAAGTCTTTACATATTTCACATCACCAGATAATCAGGAAAAAAGTCAAGATTTTTGGTTGTTGCACTTGTAACTTCTAAGCAGAGGTTCTGATCGAATCAGTTGATTTTTACGATACAAACTTTCTCGGGTTCCCCTGTAAGGCTGTAATTCATTCTTAGTTTGGGGGCTATTTGAAATATACTAGCTGCTAATGTCTGTTATTTTGATAAATAGTAAGTTTGTATATCTGTACCATACTGCTCAGTCACGCTATTGTTATCCTACAAATGGATGTTTTCCCTGTCTCCCACAAGATGGCAGAATCATTCATCTGTTTAAAGAATGTAAAAATAAAACTGCTTGTTGTATGTGTGGGAGATGAGAAGGAATTAATGCATTTAGGTGTGCTGTAGGAGTCCTGATGTTTTGACCACAGGCCTAATCTGTGGGCAAATAACCAGCATTTCCTCTTGATATTTTATGTTAGAAATTTTTGTTCTTGAACAGACCATTTCAATGATGCAAATGTACAGTATGTTCAGTAGATAGGGAACAGCAAGAATTGTAATTTTATTTGCTTTCATTGTGCAACCATGTGTAACAAAAGGGCTAGGTGTTCATACATTCACCTGTAAAGGAGGGAGTTGCTCCTCTTGAACAGAATATAAAAATGTCTTTCTTCTGCATTGTTTTTTAAAGGGATCCCTCATTTCAGAACCCAATGCCCCTGATGTTGGTCCTGCTGAAGCTTCATCTAAAGGCAGACCCTTCCAGACAGTAAACCATGTCATAACAGTAAGTATGGTGGACACAGCAAGTAACAAATCCTGCTTAACTAAATAATTTGTGTTGTCTGTCATTAATGCAAATAAAGATCATAAAGACTGGCACAAAATTTGTGAGAGGCTGTGTAAAAGAAGAATGTGTACCAGCAATCAGTGACCATGCGTTTATGGTGGCTGTCACTGCACCCAGGTCACAACTTCTGGAGGAGCTCAGCTCCTGGTCAAGCTCAGTAGATCAGACCTTTTGAGTTTGGGAGCACTAACGGTGGTGTCCATTCCCTCCAATGTAAGTATTTATTCTGTTGCCTGGACTCCCCCTCTAGTTGATGGAAAGAGCATCATCTCTGGGGTGCCTCTTTTAGGAGGGAGAAGTTGAGCTGCTACCTGGAAGTGCTCATTTTTATCCTTCATCTTTGCATGTCAGGCTAAGATTGTGCCCATATTTTAGGTGGCTGATGTCAGACAATATTAAGTCTACCGTAAATGTCACAAAAGGAAATGTCTGGGCATGCAAAGGGTTTATTACAATTCTGATACACTTTTGTGTGCTTCTATAAAAAGTTAAACTATCTGAAGATCTACCCCAATCACAGTCATCTGTATGCACACCTGAAATTCTAGCTTTACTGGGAAGATACAGAATTACAGAATCACAGAATCACAGAATCACAGAATTTCTAGGTTGGAAGAGACCTCAAGATCATCAAGTCCAACCTCTAACCTAACGCTAACAGTCCCCACTAAACCATTTCCCTAAGCTCTACATCTAAACGTCTTTTGAAGACTTCCAGGGATGGTGACTCCACCACTTCCCTGGGCAGCCTGTTCCAGTGTCTAACAACCCTTTCGGTAAAGAAGTTCTTCCTAACATCCAACCTAAAACTCCCCTGGCTCAACTTTAGCCCATTCCCCCTCGTCCTGTCACCAGGCACGTGGGAGAACAGACCAACCCCCACCTCACTACAGCCTCCTTTAAGGTATCTGTAGAGAGCAATAAGGTCGCCCCTGAGCCTCCTCTTCTCCAGGCTGAACAAGCCCAGCTCCCTCAGCCGCTCCTCGTAGGACTTGTTCTCCAGGCCCCTCACCAGCTTCGTCGCCCTTCTCTGCACCCGCTCAAGCACCTCGATGTCCTTCTTGTAGCGAGGGGCCCAAAACTGAACACAGTACTCGAGGTGCGGCCTCACCAGAGCCGAGTACAGGGGGACGATCACCTCCCTAGCCCTGCTGGTCACACTGTTTCTGATACAACAAGGTTAAGGTATCTGAATTGTTAAGGTAAAAAAGCATGTCATTTAAACTAGGTCTAAAGTACCGAACAGCACCAATGGTTTCTGTTACAGCAAATGCCAGAGGAATGCTTTGTTTGATTCTTCTTCTTCAGCCCTTTTTTCATCCTTTTCCAGGAATACCACTCACAAACCAGCTAATGGCAAAAAAAGGAGAAAGTTCACATATTATATAAAAGACTATAACTGAAGGCCACATACATTCTTTTTTTTTTTTTTTTTATAAATAATATAATTTGTTAGCTAACTGAAAAATAAGCAAATAGACCATGCAAGCCTGTTTTCCTTTGGTTTTCTCTGTGGTTTACTATTCAAGAAGGCTTGAGCTTACACTGCAGCTTTTGTCTATGAGATGGGCCAATAAAGGTTCTCTAATTATTTGCTTAAAGAAACTTATTTTTGAGTTTTCTCATCCAACATCATCTTGTGAAATGTTTAGACCAGCTTTATTTTCCAACTGAAAATGCTTCATTTATTTATTTATTTATTTATTTATTTATTGGTCCAGCTCTGCCTGGTAGCTGTTTCTGTATGGTCTTAACTCACATGGCAGGAAGCACAAGGCTTCCAGTTAGAGGAATCTCTGTCGGTGGGGTTGATTCGTGCAGTGCCAGTGGCCTCAGTCTTTTGCAGAAATACTTGACTTCTAGTGTTTTCAGCCAAACAAATGAAATGACAGTTTTTTGTGCCTCTTGGAAAATAACACAGCAAGTTTCCCTGCCTCTCTTCAAAGCTCTTCAGCTGCAAGGAGAGGGGGAGGCAGATAAGACCATGGTAGTTATCTCAGAGCAAGGTGTCCAGATGGGGTCAACTAGCTGAAGAAGTTTTAACTGTTGAAAGGAGCCAGTGTGCAAGTTCTTCTCCAGAGAACCCTTTGTATTTCTGTTTATCAAAGCCTTTTTGCCATAGCAAACTGTATATCACGTCCTTTTAGCCCAAAGCACCATTTGTCAGTCTTATGGGTTATGGGCTTTTCAGGAGCATCCTGCTGACTCAGGAACTGGTCAGTGTCTCATCTGGTCTCCCTCTGGCTTTATTCTGGTGAAGTTCATCTTCTTCCTCTATAACTGTTATCTGAAAAATGTTTACAGTGCTGGCTTCTTATGGAAGACATGCTTTGCACATTCAGATAAGCAGATGGCAGTAGGTGTTTAAAGCACAATAGAATCTTCTCCTTTTCTAGGAATCGAGGAAAGTTTGTTTCCTTTTTATTTGTGACTAGATTTAAAGAGAAGATGGGTGCAAGCTTCTTCAGGGGAGGGCAGGAGGAAAGTATAGTGGCAAATAAGCCAAAGATTTGTATTGTTCTTCTTGTAACAGCTGAATTATGTGCTGGATAAGCTGCTGTGGTGCCTGTATTCCTTCTCCCACTCTTCCATGTCATCACTGCTTCCAGCACTCCAGCAGGGAATCTGTCTTCATCTAATTATTCTTAATGAATTTTAATAAACATCCTCTTTGCATATGTTATCTATGATAATATTGCTGTCTGTCATTTGCCAGCCATGGTCCTCTAGACATCTCTTGCTGTTTTCCATTCTGTCTCCAAGCCTTCCACTCTGACATTACAAGGGTGATCCCTCTGCCAGATTAAGGTTACCCCCCTGCTCTTCATGTGCTTGGTTGCTTTAAGGTTTTCTAAAAGGCTCATTTGACTTGTTAACTAATCCAGAAAAAGTAAAGTAAAATAAAATAAAATAAAATAAAATAAAATAAAATAAAATAAAATAAAATAAAATCCTTCGTGCCAGGTTTAAGATTTCGTGACCAGTATGATCTCAATGATCAGTAATTAATTGGACAGATACTGTGAAAATTTCTTTCACTCTGAGTCATTGTTTTGCAAAAGAAAAATTAGAATTGTCCTTGGTTTAACTTATGATGATTTTATGGAATTGTAGAGGCTCCAGAACTTTAATTACAATTAGGTACTTTTTTACATTCAGTGTTTGATAGACTTGTGTCAGTTATGTTAATCAAACCTCAGAAATATAGAATCTGTCTGTTTTAGGTTGTTTAGTATGTGCATATAAAAACACAATACTTTAACTGAGCTTAAATTGAGTCTTTGGATTTCAAAATGGTAGTCTTAAAATATGAGTATGTCTATGAAAATGTGCATCAAAAAATAACAGATTAGAACCACAACTGATATGGCTATCTACATGCAGCCTGTGTGTAAAATGTTGCATGTTAACTGCAGGAAAGAGAAAAATCAGTGATACAGACCACCGAACTTTGCCAGTAGTGCCCCATGCTGACTTTAGGAGAAGCAATGTTGCTTGGATTCTGGAGTCTTTATTTCTAGTTCTCTATTTTTCAGTCTTCTTCCTCTGGTAATTTTTTTTTGTGCTCTTCCTCTTAAACCTAGAATGAACTTTGCACATTTTTTTCTCCATCAAAATATTCTTGTTCAAGTCCCAGCTGAAATTTCCAGTGGACTTTGTCCAACAGTGAATGGAGAATGTCAACAGGTTTCAGCGTCTTCTCTCAACTCACGACCAGGATCATCATGTCATCCTCTCTGATCCATTGTCTTTGTCTTCATGGACAAAGCTTTGATCAAAAACACAACAGACACTGGTTTTATGTAAAACATGGAGAAGTTAATCAGCCCATTCTCTTCTGATTTTTTTGGGTATGCTTTGGCATCTTCTTTTTAAAACGCTTATCTAGAAATCCATCTGTATGTGTTTTTAGGCCTGCCTAAATGCACTCCTTCACTCAGGCCAAGGTATAAAGATTGATTTAAGCAGTTCCTTTTATGAATACAGTCATTATCAAATACAGCCTTTTGCATCTAGTAAGGGCATGTTTTCATTGTTTAGTAAGAAGCTTCAATTTCCTTTTGCTGAAGTCTATTCCCAGTGATGATGACAAAGTAAGATGAAATATGAAATCATGGAATGATTCATGGTGTTTACACAAACCCTGACAAATGCAAAACAAGATGATAGGGTTTGTTCTTTTTTTTTCTTCTTCTTTTTTTTTTTTTCTTTTTCTTTTTTTTTTTTTTTCTTCCCAAAAGGCTCTAAAAGACATGATGAACGTAATAGCCATAAAGACGTTTATGAGCTGTTCTGTAACCTTTTGGACAACCATTTAGCTAGAACTAGAAAGGAAAGCATACATGTATAAAGGGAAGTTAACAACTATCAGATGTTTGTGTGTTTGCAGGCCGTGTCATTTACTGTGCTTTAAGAAGTTACTTACAGCTGAAGCATCATAGCCAGCTGTGTGTTTATTCCTATTTTGTGTCAATACGAATGAATTTTTGCAGCCAACGCTGCAAATTAAGTGCCCCGGGTTATTTAGATCGGTTTGTTTCTATGTGGACCAGGAGCATGCACACAACCCACGTCTGTGTTTCAGCTGAAGGACTCCAGCTTTCAGTGGAGGGTGATAATGCCATAAAATGAGCGTTGAAATTGATTTTTAGCAATGACTGATTATAAACAAAAACGAAATTTACTCATTTTCAGTGTTTTAAGTCTTGGTTATTATGTCGACAAAGTATAAGAAAGATGCAAACAGAGCAACAAAATAAATCCCTATAGTGTATGCATTGGTTTTGGTGAAGGATATGTCCTTTTTAAATTCGACTTTTTAGGCACTGAAAACATATTTTAAGGAAAAAAGGAAGATAGTAACTGGTTTCAAATGGTCAATTACACATTTTTCTGTTTTTTTTTTTTTTTTTTTTTTTAATATAGTTTGATGGTTTTGGATTGACCAGTGCTTCAGGTATTATTTTAATAATGACTTCATGATGACAGAAAGTGAGTAGGAGGACTCTGCAATTTCAGCAGAAATATTTTGAACAAGTTCAGGCGCTGTTCAGTAAAAATAGTGAGGTAAAACAATGGGACACTGCAGAATCCTGCCTAAACTGTCCTCCTACACCAACACGAACGTTTTCTGAAGAGTTACTAGTAGAAGATAGAAGTTCCACACCTTCCTTAGGCAAGTGACTCTAGAGCAGAGCTGCCCATGCTGGAAAAGTTTTGCTTGTTCCCATCCTAAATTTCTGTGTCTTGTCCTGTTTGCAAAGGGCATTGGAAATAGTTTCCTTCAACGTTGCTAGGACTTTTGTTTGTTTTTGTATGTGATATATGTTCTCCTGTCTAAAAAAAAAATCTAAAAGCAAAGCTTACCAATTAAACAGGGGGAAGCTGTGATCAATGAAGATAAATGCAGAAATCTGAAAGCACGGGGAATCCCACTGGGATTCTGGGACGAGAAGCACTGGGTGTGAGAAAAGGATTGAACACAAGACAAAGAATATAATGCAAATTTTGTGGCTGAGTTTTCCTACTCTCTTTTGTTGTGTTTATTTTGCTTTAAACAAACCAAACCAAAACCAGAATTGGGAAGGAAAACTTAAATCATGATTTTGTTGCAGCCAGGGTGAATGTGAAGGCAGTGACAGAGAGCTCTGGGTTCCTGGGAGATAGGCGGGTGAAGATGGAAATGTTGCACCTCTGTTTCTTAATTGGGTTTGCTCCCAATTCGCAGTTGCATAGGTTGGAACAACCTGCAGCCAAGAGCTGTTTCATCACTGGTACCTGTGATTCAGCTGTGAGGAAATCAGGGCTCCTGAATCCCATCAGGGAGGTGGGCACAGCTCAGAACAAGTAGCTGCAGAGGACAGAGCAGCAGTGGGATTGGGGATGGCCATGGTGTGGGTTACTGGGGGTTTTGGAGAGGGAGGGGGGGTAAGGGAGATGTGCAGGAAGCAGAGGGATGGAGGAGATGGCTGCACTTGGACCAGAAATTTGGCTTGTAGAAACTCAGTGGTGTGTCTCTGAAATGGCATGAGTGGGTGTGTGAGAGCTGTCATCTGCCTGGAGAGCACACAGGGCCTGGATCAGAGCTGAGCCTCTTCTCTCCTCTTGGAGATTTTCAGCCTTTGCAGACTGCTAGGGCCGAGAAACACTTCAGGTTTCACCACAGAAAGCTGATCAGGCATTTGGTACCAGCTCCTCTTTATGTGCAGCAAGATGAAAAAGCAGACAAAAGACTTCCCCAACCCTGCTTATTTCATGAATGCAGCTGATAAGTGTTCCACAGAAATGCTGTACGAGCAGGTGGGTGTCTAACAGGACACGACAGAGCGTCGTGCTCTCGGCGGGGTCAGGGTGTCCTCCAGAGGCTCAGCTTTAGCTCAGGTGCTGGAGCCATGCGGTCTGAAAGACCTCACAATTCCTCCGTGGGCGTAGGAGAGAGAGTGTGTCATTAAGGAAATGAGGTAAGTTTTTGGGAAAGTTGTGAAAGCCTGGATACAGCTTGCAGTGTGTTGAACAAACATATGGAGAGATGCAAAAGGCGAGTCATGACAGAACTTGAACATCCTGTGGGATTTGTTTTTACAGTGGCAATATTGTTACAACCTCAGGTTTATGGTTTTCAGATTTAGATAATTTAAAAAAAAAAAAGGCTAATTTTTGGCACTTTGGTGGTGGCTGTGGAATTGAATGACCTGCAAGAACTTCATGTTACTAGTTGAAATTTTGGGGTTATCCCTCACCAACTGCTAGGGTTTCTTTCAGTTTTCATTAAACTAGGTAAATCACATTCACTTTGTGACTGTAAGACTGCCCCTCAGTAGTTTTTGAAAGATAGTATGCAAGAAGCAGGCTCCAGAGGTTATGAAATGTTTAAAGAAAATCTTTATTAAAGGAATACAAAGCTCAGCACTGCATATCTTTGCAAATAACTTCAGATAAGATACAGACCTCAGCTCTAGTTCTAGAGGTGGTGGAGTTCCAAAATATGACCCAGGACACCAACCAATACGTATAGGCTGTGCTTTCACTGTAGCACAAGGGTGCTGACTATCACTAAGGAAGAAGCATCTTTTAGCAATGAGCACAGTCAAGAGAAACATCCAGTGGGTGGAGAGCTTGTAAATGCTGTCAGGTGTGCGTGGCAGAAGCAAATCTTCCCAGGAGATATTAGCGTGGCCAATACTTGTGGTCTATGGAGATCATTGAAAGCTTCCAGCAATGCGTCATCCTTAGCCTAAGCGAGAGGATGGGAGGGGAAAGAGAGAGAAGTGAGTATTCAGTAGACTGGGGAACATAACTAAAAAATGTACCTGGTTTTAAAATTAGTTTACAATTATGGTGGGTGAGAATCCAGACTGACACCGGTGTTTTGGTGTCTACATGTGGAGCAGCCCCATGTGAGCTGGGGGTGCCAGGTCCTGTGCAGACAGTGGAGCTGTAGCTGATATGGGCAGTGGAGCCTGGAGAAGAATTCCTGTGGCTTGGGTGCAGAAACCAGCTGGCTGCCCAGCTGAGCAGCCACAGAGCATCTCTGTGCTTGTGTCATTTCCCAAATCAAATGGTGCATGGCAGGGAAATAATACAGCAATGATTGAATTGTGTGGTGTCAACGTTAAGCATTCTTATAAGGTCTGAGGAAATACAACAAAGTTACTGGTGTGTAAGAAATATTGCCTTTCTTGAAAATTTCACAGTACTGGTAAGGTGGACAGTTTGTTATACATCGTTGCTTGCTTGTTTGATACATGAACTCGCTGCTATATCTGTTTTTATTATGTGTTAAACTTTTTTGGAATATTATTAAAAAGTAGGGCTTCTCATGCATCAGAGTTAAATTTGCAAAATCCATTCATTTATACAAGCCATTGCTGATACATTATTTGGCTATACATAAAAACCTGATGTTCTTCTTTTCTCACAGCATTTCTACAGCATTTAAATTAATTTTAAAACACTGCAACATAGCTCTCAAAGAACACAAATTTCACAGAAAAGCAATTAATATTATGAATCCAATCCATGTGTATACATTTATTAGCTAATGAATTGATACAGTGATGTTTTGTCTTAATGTTTCCCTTAAATATATTTGGTCACTAACTAAACTAAAATATGAAAATTTTCAGAGCTTGGCAACTGATATGCCTTTTGGTCCTTAATTAATTAATTCTCATTGCTTTCCAGTGCATGCATTTCATGATGTTAAATAAAAGTGCATGTATATTTTTCATATTCATTTGTCTGTTTTTAAAAACTTTTATTTTCCCCTATAGAACCTCTTTAAAAATTAGCTAATGAGAGGAAAATGCAATTCATCAGAATTTTGCTTTAGCTATCACTGCAATTTTTGGTGCAGATCATTCCACCCCTCAGAAACCCCTGTGGCTTTACATCTCTTGCATATTTTTCCTCATTACCTGCTTCCTCTGTACCTTTAAAATAGCACTTTTAAACACCTTTCTCTTGATCTTACTCTTTTTTTTCTGCAATCTCTTGCGTCATCTTGAAGATACCTCGAATAATCCTCACACGCCCTTCGACTTCTGATGAAGATACCGACCAGTTACCCCCAGATCCGGAGGACCTTGAGCCGGAGGAGCCCAATGGCACAGGAAGCCATGCCTATTCGGACTGTCTGAACAGTGCTTTTTATCCTCCCTAATAAAATACTTTTTTGGAAAGAGTTCATGATTTTTTCCCCCCAATTATTCAATGACAGTTAATGTAGTACTTGAACCGCTATGCCTTATTTGTGGGTAAAACCATATACACAGAGGATGGATTTGAACTGGGGACAGGAGGAGCACAATCTGTGTTTGTCTTTGGTTGCCTTGAACTTGCCTTCAGCCAGAACTTGTGCACTTGAAGAAATGTGCTCTGGTGAGGTTATGAATGTCCCTACGTGCTTCAATGCCCTCTTGTAAGTGCATTCTAGAGCAGCTAAATGCAATGATGGGAAGAACAGATGATTTTTATTCAGAGGCTACTCTATCCATTTGGAAACACAATGAAAACAATTGTATAGCTGTTTTTTTAAAATCTTGTGTCCATTTTGTGTCTATGTAGCTTACCCTTTTGTGTACCTGCAGGTTCCTTTGGATTACCCCTTTTAATATTGTTTTCTATAAGAATAAAGATCCGTTTCTGTATTATAAATAGTGTTTTTTTTTTGTTTGCTTCTTTGTTTCCTGCAAAGTTATTTACATTGGAATTCTATATTTCATTGTAGTGAAATAAAGAATGGTTTCTCCAACTATATCAGATTTGAATGGGAACTGTAAATTATTTTTTATTGGATCTAAAGTAAGAAATCACCTTACACAGCTATGCATCTAAGGGTGAACCAACTTTCATTTCCCCTCCTGACTTGCATATAAACAGAACACCTTAAATTTGCCTTACTGTGATAAGCAGTATTTCATGTATAAATATGTATAGGTGAGCACTGAAAAGCAAATGTTCATGTACAACAGTGTTGAATCCTTTAATTCTTTTCACTGCTATTCAGTTTTCTAATGTATTTTAAGGTACCTACAAATAACTTCTGGGAACTGATTACACAGTTTGGGGCTCTGCAGTGCTGCCTTAACTCAGACTTGTCCTGCTAGACTGGGATGTAATGACATTCTTTAATGTGTATAAAGCGTGCTTTGATGGTGTTTACCATGTGTGTACAGTTTCTTCACATGTAAATATAATATGATATAACTCAATGGCATGGTAGATCCTTTTTATTTCACATTCTGACAGATTTCTGAGATGCTCATTCATGTATGACTTGAATTGAGTGCTGGTAGCTGGCTTTACAGGAACAGGGAAGTTCCCAGGAGAGTACTGCTATCACATGGTTAGAGCAATATTTTCGACTGATGAAACTGTTATTTTATTTTGGAAAAAAATAGATTCAAAATAGCAGTATGATATCAGGATTTTTTTTTTTTTTTGACTCTTAACTCATCCACTACAGCTTTTTCATTATTTTGTACATCAGCATTTTAATTGAAGATAATTTATCAGCAGTAGGAATATTAAACTACTTTTCATTCATTTGCAAAACAAACATTACTTTAGAATCTGCTATTGCTTTAATAATAAAGACTATATTATGTGCAGAAACATTTTAATTCAAATCAGCTTATATGATGTCAATAAGAGAAATTATATTAAAAATATTTGGTTCCCATCCCTTTTGTTGCTTCAAAACAAGCAGTGTTTCTCCATCATGATACAGTGTTTGACCAAAGCATGTTGCAAAAATATCATCAAGCTCAGAACCCGTAAATGCTTTGGCAATCCAGCTAGTTATGTGCAGTTTATTGTTGACTAATTATATCTTGCTAGACTGCAGAAAAAGTAATCTCATTCCAGTTATAAGCCATCTCCTGGGTTGCAGAATAAACTGTAGTTGAGTGAGTGAAATGAAGTAGGTCTGCTGAGAACTCTAGAATTTCATTATTTTTTCCTCCTCAGGCATAGATATGTGTTTTTTATTCTTCCCTAGGCAGTAAGTTATTTTCCAAAATGCTTCAGAGTTGAGGTGCTGTGTTAGTGCACCTTGCATGTGCTGGATCATGATTTAATAAGGCTTTTGAATTTAACTGTGCTTGTAATGATTGTTTGGCAAAACAGCAAGGCGATGTGCATTGGATTTTGGACCCTGCTTGTGGGTTTAGAAATCAAAACTTTTGCTATTAAAATTAGGTGCTCTTAACCGAATGCTGTCAGTATTCAGATAACTTCTTAACACTTGGGTCTTTGTTCTTTTCAGCTGAATTTGTTGTAAAGGCAGATTTCGTACTGCAGTGTAGAGAATTCTGCTGTGGGTATAAATTTATGGTGGTAACACTCTGTGTGTGGGGGAAACAATGCAAAAAGACAAATGAACCCTAGAGAATGATGGAAGTACCCAGACAAACAAACCAATGGCTTGCGGGTGAACATGTCACTCCACAAAACACGTCACCCAAAGCCTCTGCTACGTGTTTGTTCAGGCTTTACTTAAGCAAAATATCCTGTACATTTCCATGGGAGGTGCTGGGGCAGGTGGTTACATTCCACTTTCCTCCTACAGAGGAGGAACACAGGTGGAGGTGAGATTCTGGCGTCCTTATCAGCACTGAGTAATGTCTCTTTTCAGGTTCTGTGTATGATAAGAGTGGGCAGACAGAAGGCGAAAGCAAGGTGCGGTGGGAGTTGTTCTGTCCGTGACAGCTCACATCCTGCTTCCTGGTGCCTGCTGCGGAGGAACCTGGAAAAACCCACTGCTGCCTGTGCAGTGATCGCTGGCTCTCTGGGGAATGAACGGGCTTCTCCTTGTTCCCAGCTGACACCTCAGCTGTAAGATAGCTGGGAAGGCATGGAGTACTTTCCTAATGTGTTTCGTTAGCCACGTGTCATCAGTACCACAAATTTCTGGTTGTGCGGGAAGGCAAGGTGGACAGCACCACTGAATGTGGGGTGGGATGATTTGTTTTGTGATGTGTCTATTGAAGTGTATCTCCCAGCATGGAATCTTTTACCTTGCTGCAATATAGCAGCAACATTTAGTGTCGTTGCATGTGTATAGCTGAAATCACAGATATTCAGCAGAAAAGAGCTCAGCTGTTCCATGGCTCTCTGTACTGCTGGAGGACAGCAGATGTAGGACCTCACCAGCACAATGTTGCCTTGGCTAGTCTGCTTTAAAACATCTGGCTTGAAGTCATGAAGTTGTGAAAGACATGAAGAGAAGACAAAAGTCAGGAAAAGTCAAAAAGTCACGAAGAGAACAAAGCGCTTCCACAAGCTGCAGTGTCAGAGCAGGCTCAGATCTCTCAAACTCAGTTTATCATAATGTTAAAATAATATTCCTTGGTTTTGTCTTCAGAAGTATTCCAGCTTGACCCTTTGGAGAAAATTTGTCTGGGAGTCTCCCATTCCCTGTACACGATATGCAAGGCTCTCTGCAACTGCTTCCTCACATGCAAAGCAGAGCCTGGCCGTGCACGTAACGTTGCCCTCTTTTTCCACGCCTGCTACCTCCTTCTCTGTGAGTATTTACAGAGCAAGCAGGGTGGACCAGGGAGTGACAGCAGCAGCTGCTGGGTGCTGCGGCAGGAATGTGGACCGGCCTCTCCTAAGGATCAGCTTCCCACCCTCGGCTCCCTGCTGCTTGCAAGGTAAGCTGGCTTCGCACACAGCCGTGGCAGCTCTGGCATGCTTCTCGTCCCTGCAATGAGCATACTACAAAATAGCAGCTAGAAAAGCTGCTGAGGTCCTGGTGTTTCCAGGCATGTGAGTGTGATGGGGCTTTGGGCAACCTGACCAAAAGGTATTCCCTTTTGGCAGGGAAGGTGTCCCCTTTTCTCCCTTTTTGTTGTATTAAGTACATGATGGAAGCCATCTGTCCAAATCATACCTCTAAAAACTCACTGCAGAGGTAATTTCTGTGTAAGTGTTTTATTTTTTCAGCTGATACATGTGACTTAAGTAGGTGGTTTTCAACCGAGCATAACGTGATTGAACATGTCAGGGGCAGAATTAATGCTTTGAACTGCTTATAGTGTGTTTGATGCTGAGCAAATGAAAGCTACTGCCTTAAGAATGAAGTGGTGTGGCTCTGTCATTTATGATGCATCGGCTGGCAGTCCCAGGCGGCAGCAGTGCCAGGCTGAGAATGAAAATTTGCAAAGTTAAAAAACAAAACAAACAAACCAACCACCACCAAAAACCACAACTGCTGCCACTCTATGAGTGAAAACATAGCTCAGAGTGGCATACAGACATTGTGACAGTCACCTGCTTCATTTTCCAAGAACAGCAGATTAAGTGGGCACAGAAAATACATCCACTTAAATGGTTTATTTACACAGTAGTACTATTTTGGATTTTCAGCAGTTTCTTCTTACCCCCCCCCCCCAAAACAAAAAAAACAAAACAAAAACAAACAAACAAAAAAAACCTAGCCCTGTCAGCTTAATCTCTTGGCCTCTTGTAAGGTCCTGCTCTGAGAAGAAAAACAGGTGTCAAGAGATCAGTGACTGTAGTACAAAGAAGTAATTGAAAATAGCAGCACAGTAATTGAGGCGGTCTATAACATCCTTTTTACTTAGCACCTGTTTACTCTGTTTTCCATTACAAAGTAAAAGAGGAAATAAATCCATATTAACAGTGTCTTAGAAATTCCCCAGAGTAAAATAACCATTATTTCTATGTACGAATAAGAAATATACTCACGTAGTTATTTAAAGCCAAATTCTTAAATGGTTGAAACCATGGTCTTTCCCCAAGTATAATGCTGAAATGTCATGTGATGTCAGGTGTGGTAGACAAAAGAGTGGTGGCAGCCTTGCTGTGCTATTTACAAGGTCCTTGTATGGCAGCATCCAGGCTGTGGAAGAGCCCTGCATCCAAGGCTTCTTGTGTGGGGGTTTTACCCATCTGGGCAGCTGAACTCCAGCACAACCATTCTCTCACTTCCTTCCTCAAAGGCAAAGGGGGAGAAAATGCGATGGAAAAAGGCTCTAGGACTGAGATAAGGATGGGGGATCACTCACCAGATATTGTCACAGGCAAAACAGACTCAGCATACAGAGATTAATGTCATTTATTACCTATTACTATCAAGCTGGAGCAATGAGAAACCAAAAATACCTTCCTCCATGCACCCACTTCCACCTCCTCCCCCTGAGCGCTGTACGGGAACAGGGAATGGGGGCTGCAGTCAGTCCCTGACGCTTTGTCTCTGCTGCTCCTTCATGGTCATTCTCTGCCCCTGCTCCCCATGGGGTCCCTCCCATGGGATGCCGTCCTTCCCAAACTGAGCCTGCGGGGGTTGCCCACAGGCAGCAGCTCTTCAAGAACTGCTCCCATATGGCTCCGTACCACCGGGTCAATCCATCCAGAACAAACTGCTCCAGTATGGGTCCCCCACAGGTGGCAGCTCCCACCAGCCCCCTGCTCCTGCGTGGGCTCCTCTCCACGGGCTGCAGCTCCAGCCTGGGGCCTGCTCCTGCAGGGGCTCTCCATGGGCTGCAGCCTCCTCCAGGCCACATCCACCTGGTCCACCAGGGGCTCCTCCACCAGGGGGCTGCAGTGTGGAGATCTGCTCCATGTGGGACCCATGGGCTGCAGGGGGACAGCCTGCTCCACCAGGGGCCTCTCCAAAGGCCGTAGCGGAACTGCTGCTGTGTGCAATCTGCTCCAGCTCCCTAGTATTTCGGCCATCAGCAGCATGATGCATTCAGAACACAAATTACCAATAATAAGAAATGAAGCAATTAGGTATTTCCATATCCCAATGTTTTAATTTTCACTTTTTTTTTTTTTTTTTTTTTCTTCCTTATGGAATCCCATGTTCAGCTTGTGGTAGACACACAGTAAAAAGGGAAGACATTATTTTTTTTCCTTGTGAGCGCTATTAGAAACCCATTAGAAGAATGATTATGAAACGCCCACTTCTAAAACTGACTGCTCTCATTAGGATCTCAAGCTGGAATTATTGTGAGCAAGGTCACTTCTGAGCCACTTCTTTGGGTCATCCTGTTGTGGCAGCCTCCTTCGCTGGGATGAGCTGAGACATGAAAGCAGTAGAAGACTGTGAAAGTAGAGAGTATAAAAGTCATTAAAGATCAAATTTTAGGGCAGTTAGTGTGTTTGCTAACATAACATAAACTCCAAATAAAATTTGTTAGTGCTGGTTTAAGTCTACATGGACTTACATGTTTTGAATCTTAGGTTGCTCTTTCATTGCATCCCTGACACCCTGCTCTTTTACCACCACCAGTACCTGCTCACCAGCACAAACTAAAAGTGAGTCCCCTGGAAGCTGCTGTTTTGAAACCTTCTGGAGGTTAGGGGGGAAACTCCAGCCACCTGTTACAGGTCTGGAGAGCAGGCTGAGCACACCTAGCTGAACACTTTCACCTGAGATGCTCCAGTTCTTGTCAGTGATGGAAAACTGTTGCAGACTGACAGATCAGTGAAAGCTTTTCAATTTATTTGTTTTATTTTATTTTTTATTTTATTTTGTGTGTGTGTGTGCCATAGGAAATATCAGAAATGGTGGTAGAGTTTTATCATACACTTGGCTGTGAGTGATATGGTTAGGGAATGACCTGGAGGAAAACAGGGGTCACCTGTGTTCTTGTGCTTGCTTGCAGTGCTGCTCCATGGAGGGGTTAACTACTTGGGGACTAATCCAGCCCTTTTTAGCAGCGTAACATAAGCTGCTGTTGAAATCCCACTTAAGGGTATTCACAGTGGAGATTTTGAAGACGTAAGTGGTGCAAAGGCATGTAGGTTCCCCACCACAGAGATAAGTTTCAGCCTCACTGAGAAGATTTTGGAGATACCAACTGCTTGATACCGTTTGTGTTCCTGCTGAAGAACAGAGGAGTCCAATAGCTTTCCTCTGGGTATTGTGTCACTTCTCTTTCCTTTTATCCCAGCATTTCCAGGAGACTCAGTAGGGTGTATTTTTACTCCTGTGACATCAAGCACATATTTATTCCCTCTACTACTGCAGCCCTTGTAGGTTTGACTATCTCTTTGTACTTGCCCTCCAGCTCTCACTCTGCTGCTGGCTGCCTTATGCTGCTAAAAACAAAGGTAAAAGAGAGACAAAAGAAAAATAACTGTAACTGGAGTAACTTTTTCTTCATTCTGAACAAAGTTTCGGGGCAGAACCATAAGTTGTTTTTCCGTTGTTTGTTTGGTGGTGGGTTTTTTTGGTCAGCTTTTCATATGTAAACTGTAAGGACTGCTGTGTATTGACTTCTGCAGTTGCCTTTTCTTCCCATCCAAGGCTCTAAAGACCATGTGAGTACAGTATCCATCAGGAAGCAAGCAGAGTGGAAAGAAGTGTATTTAGTTTTGACTGTCATTTCCACACAGGCAGCCGAAAAATGATTGATGGGAAAGGTTTATATTTATGTATTTATTGTAAGAGGAAGTATTTTTTACCAGGGTACTGAAGGGGAAGAGAGGGAAAAGAGGCATCTTGCCTTTGCTAAGGATTTAGTAAGATGCATAAGCTGCCAGTTTTATAAGGGGATATGCATTTTTTAACAAACCACAGATGGAACAGAGTACGTATTCGTCCCTCGCCGCTGTGCACGAGCCAGCCCAGTTGGTGCAGCAGCCGCTGGCTGTGCGACGAACCTCGGCACCCGCGGGGAGGTTCCCTCCCGCCCCTGTTTCTAATATTGGCCTCCTGACTGTCACCCTGAACCGGGGCCAAGTTACTCTGCCAGAGTAAATGGCCAGTGTCAGAGTGCACAGCCATCTTCTGAAGGGGTGTTGGCTCCATTTTGGGTGCTCACTGGCCGCTGCTTGTGTTTAGGGGTGCTCACAGTACCCTCTTAAAATATTGCAGACCCTTCTGCATTTCAAAATCTGAGGTATTGTGTCCTGGTATTAGAAAAGAGTGTGTGCTCGGTGTGAATGTGTATTAGGGTAGCTCAGCCCCAGATGCTCAATGGGGAATGATCAATAAACACCATTTTAAAATATTCTGTACGCTTTCTGTTTCTACAGAACATGTGGTAGCAGCTATTCATATTTTTCATTTTACTTGCTTAACAATCTCCATGAGCACAGGTTAGTGCAGCTGAGGCACTAACTTCTTTAGCCATTTGTTTTTATTGGCTTTTAAGTAAAATTTTTTTGCATGGTTGGGGGGGGGGCAAAGGGGGAGCATGGAGTGAATGGGGCCAGTAACCAAAATCCCTTCTGAACAAATTGCTGTGATGCTAAAACCACATTTATTGTTATCGGAGGCAGCTGCTTGCCCTCTCTTCGCAGTCCTAGTTGTGAATTTTGACAGCTATAAATGGAAACACATGCTGACCAGAAGTCACCACCAGCGCTGCCTGAGACTTCTCTCTCACAGCTTCAAAAGTACAGTGACAGCTAACATGTAGCCAGGTTAAATCGTTTCGGCTCGGGATATTAGAGTTTGGGTTTATTTTCTTCCCCTGGGAAATGGAGTTGGGAAAACATGAAAGAAAAGTCTCAGGAAGAGAAGCCTTAGAGGAAAAGCAAATGGTAAGATATGTTGAGAAATGCTGGTTGTCGATGTCTTTTTTTTTTTTTTTTAATTTAATGACAAGAAGGCATGGCAAATTGGCTGTGGTACTTTATAGGAATATTTCCCTAATTCCTTTAACCAGTGACCTTGAAGATTAAAACTTAATTTGTATATGTTAAATTAATTAAGACGACACATTTCTGTGAACATTATGGAAATTTGTTAATGCATTTTATGAGGTGCATGTGAAGGGCAAAAACTGCAATCCAGTTCAACTGCAATAGTCTGTGCTTTTCTTGTGTTATTTTGAGGGACTATTTCACATCTTTGCACATTGCATTCCATAACCTTAAGTCGATAAATGGTAGAGGAAATAATTTGTCTGCGTCTGGAGCTTACTGAAAAGAAGTGTGACCAAAATAAGTTATTAAGAGAAAGTGAAAACAGTCAAAGCACAGCTTGTTGGTAATTAGTGTAGTCTTGAAACACAGTTTATAATGTGCCTTGCATAAACAAGGTTATTTCCTTAATATCATGAAAAGGGCAGTTTGTTATTGACTTGACACAGCTGTGAAGAAAGGTGGCCATCATTCTTGTTAAGAAACAAATTAGCACTGAATATTTTAGCAGTTACCTTACATAGTGGTGGTGTTGGATTGGTTTTTGGTTCATGGTGTGCCAGCACTACTTTGTTTAGTTGCAATGTTTGTCTCTGTTAGCCTCATTCAAGTGAGACTTTGGAAACTTTGGTGTGTTAGTCCATAGTTTTAAATAAGGTGCATTGGGTAGGAAATCTGGGAAGTGCTGAAACAAATAAAAATAAGGATTTGGCCTTCAAGTATTTTTTTTTTTTTTATTATTATTAGTAATATGTGAAAGAGCACTGCTGAAGCTTCAGCATGAATTCAAAGTATAAATATTATCCAATATTTTACTTGTTTGTTTCCTTATTAATAAATTAACAAAGACTTTTTTTTTTGGTTGTAGGTAAAATATAAGGAAAACTCTTCAAAAGTAAAAGCATTTATAAAAGTCACAAAAGCTTCAGGAAGACTTTCAAGGGAAACCTTTGAAACGTTGCACTGGTTCATGTGTGGGGGGAATGCATAGCAGTGCAATTAGATAGCGTGATTATCTAACTGCAGGCTGCATCCTGATTTACAAACAGTTAAGTGCACAAATGAGGCTTTTCCAAAATGCAGAGTGCTTCTGTTGGGACCGTAACAATCTTCTAACAACACTGTGTGTGTCATTTACTACTTTTGAGAATGGCAAACTGGAGTGAAGAGGAACCCCACTGACTGGAGCTCTGCTAACACCCGTCCCCGGTCACCTGTGGGGCTGGCTGGTTGCTTCAAAACTCAACGCACTGAGCTCAGAGAAGTCGCTGACAGCAGTGGCAGGTCACATCCTCACGGGTGGTCAGTGACGGGGTAGAGGAGGCCCCATCTCATCTCATGTCTGTCGCGTCTCTCTGCCGACAGTAGAAGAATGCTCTGGCTCGGCGCCCGTCCTGTGCCTTTCTCTGTCACCTTCCAGCCCAGCTCCATTCTCGCCGCCATCCCCTCTCTCCCCTGTTCTGTTTGTCTGTTTAGTCTTAACGCTTTTCTGTCTGATTGCTAGGTGGATTTCACTTTGTCCCTATG
This sequence comes from Netta rufina, assembly GCF_964035555.1. Classification (NCBI taxonomy): domain Eukaryota; kingdom Metazoa; phylum Chordata; class Aves; order Anseriformes; family Anatidae; genus Netta; species Netta rufina. The sequence continues at coordinate 96,439,645 of NC_140125.1, read as the reverse complement.
TTTTTCCTGATTTTGTGTCTCCTGGGCTTTTATTGATTCTGCAGTTTTCTCTTTGTTACGTGCAGGCCCATTCAATATTCAGATACTGCATGGGAGCAGAGTCAGTCTGGGGTACAGATATTATTTGTACTTGTATTGTTGATATCTGTTCACTTATTTAACTTCAGCATAACAAATATTACCTATTTAATATTATAGGCACCAGGAAGTGTTTGTTTTCAGTCTTACATGCTATAAGCTGGATGATGCATTAACTAGATGATAGCTTATATACGTATTTTTATATAAGTCATAGGGACGTCGCATAACTCAGGAGTGAAGGGACTTCAGGAAGTCTCTAGCCCAACCTCCTGTTTAAAGCAACTGTGAAGTCAGACCAGGTTTCTTGGGGCTTTATACAGCTGGGTCTTGTGCCATACCCATCCTTGGAGGTTTTCAACCTCCTTGAGCATCCTGCTCCACTGCTGGGCAGTTCTTGTAGGGGAAAACTTTTTTTTTTTTTTCCCCTCTTGTTTTCTTGAAAATCTCGTATTTCAATTTATGTATGCCCATTTTTCTTTCCTCCTGCCATGCACTGCTGTAAAGACCCCTTGTTCCACCTCTTTTGTAACCTCCCATAGACATTGGGACTGCTGTTAGGTTCCCCTGAAGCCATCTCTTCTCCAGGCTGAACAAGCCTGGCTCCCTCAGCCCCTCTGTACAGGGAAAGTGCTCCAACTCCCACTGCCTTAGCGATCTCCACTGAGCTTGCTTCAATTTATCTAGGTCTTTCTTCTATTGTAGAGCCCCAAACTGCATGCCATATTGTAGATGTGATCTACTGAGTGCCTAATAGAGGAGGATAATCCCTTGTGACCACTTCTTCACCCCAGTTAAGCTGTCTGCAGCATATGCCACAATGCCACACTCATTGATCTCTCCTCTGATCCTGACCCACAAGCTCTTGCCCAGCACAAATCATATTCAAGCTTCTCACATCCGAGCCGGTGTTTCACACAGAAGGATCCTCTGCTCCTTATCTTCCCTCTTTGTCTTTCTGAAGGTCTTGTATTGCACCACTAAAGCCACATGAGTTATCCCACCGCATCTTAGTTATTTCTACAATGTCATAGTTCTGTGATGAACATATATTTCTGTGCATAAGATAAAACTGGGCTTTGTATATTTTTTGTTTTTTAACAGATATTTCTACCTGTTTCCAAAAGAACGAAGACCTAATCTTTCTGTATCATTCTGAAAATATTCGGATTCAAGAGTGTCCATTAAATAGATACCAGCTCATGCCTGCATCCTACCCCTATGTAGGACAGTCCTGCAGATAGTTTTATTGTGTAGCATTGTACCTTTACATTCACTGCTTTCTGTGGATGAGATAAATAATATAAAATTCTCTACCACTTCAGGCTATTTCACTTAATATTTGTGAAATTTATTGTTAAAGAGTTCTTGTCCTTGCCTCCTGGAGGAAGATTTCCCATCAGCCAGAATCCTGAAGAGAGTCTTTGTGTTGAGCTGGCTGTGGAAATGGAAGATAATGGAAGTCCCATTTTTTGACGGGAAAATGGAATGACTCACTATCAAATAGATTGGACTAAACAGATGAACCAGATTTTCCTTTTTATAGTTTTGATTTTAGAAGAGCTCAGAAGGACAGAATAATTCCAGTGTTTCCCTATTGAATTGACAGCATGGCTCAAAATAGCCTGTTTACATTCTGAAGTTCTCCTCCATTAATGCATATTGCCTCTGTTATTTGAAGTGATTTTAATTATATTTCACACTTGTCTGTTTCCTATTTGATCTCTGTTCCCTCCGTGAAAAGGCAACACATGAAATATTGCATTTAAAAATAATTTTACATCGGTATAGCAACAGAGTATTCAGTCTTAATACTTTAATTTGAACAATATGTTTGTTTTTTTTTTTTTGTTCGTTTGTTTTTAACTTGTTACACTAGATGGTGATAATGAAAAGAACAGTCATGTAGAGGAAATAACCAAACCAAACAATCTATGGATCAGAAAGAATACCATATGTCACTTGAAATGCCATTAAGCGAAGTTTTTGGCTGACAGGATGTACTCTGTAAGAACGTGCTGCGGTACAGTTCAGAGACCTATTATTTGCTTTTCACAAACAAGATATAGTGACAACTCATACAAAGTGAGGTAGTTTGGATCAAACCCACCCAAGTGAAACAATGGTTGATCTTTGTACATTGGTAGTAACAGAAGGATCCTTGTTGAGATGAAGTTCTCTCCATGCAAATTGCTGTGGTAAAGGCTCCCCTGAGCAGACAGCCCATTTTCTGAGGGGAGCTCAGGGAGATGGAGATAGGAGGGATATGCTTGCTCTGGAGTTGGTTAGCAGGGCAAGCCCATGCCTTCCTTGTGGTTCAGGTATCTTGCATCTGTGTATGTCTCAGGGTCTGCATGCATGCACGCATGCAGCTAGGGTGGCAATGTAAAGGCACAGCACAACACTGTTTGAGTCAGCCACACATTTGCTTTCTCTTTAGAGAGATGAGGTGACCATTGCTGTGCAGAATGGTGGCAGAAATTAAGAGGAGGTGAAATAGTGATACAGCCTGGAGTGCAAACACAGAGGTACTTCAGCAGGTTACGCACTATGCCAGGTATAAAACCCTCATCCCCTTTGCCTGTCCTCTCCCCCAGCAGGAGGCTGGTGGCTGCGGAGGCTGCTTTGACTTTTCTACTTCTGTCTCCCATGAGAACACGTCTACCCAGAAGAGAAACTCCTACAAATACACTGATTGCTTGAATTCAATCCTCAGTTTGATAATTCAGTGCTGAAGTGTGAGCACTCATCCTCAGCATACTTTAGGTAACTAAATAAGCATACGTATTGTGTGTACTAAGTTAGAGAAGGTTTTGTGTGTATACATTTAATTCATTCCTGTTTACCCATTTCCTGCTCTAGAGGTTGTTTGTGACCTCTGGGAGAGTCTGTCATGCAGCCAGGTTCAGCAGGGTGGGCTGCCATGCTTCAGGTGTTTTGTGCTACCTTGTCCCAGGTTGTGGCAGCCTCTTACTATAAGGGATGGTCATGGGAGATGCTTTCAGATATCCTTCAGATTTGAAGTGCAGGACTGAGGTTTTGTAGTGGCTTTGCAGGAAGAGACCAATAAGATCCTACCATGGATACGATCTCTTCTCACTGTGCAGGTGTAATGAGGTGGCTGAGACATTACTGCAACTAGAGCATCAATGTTCCCTCTTGCTTATCTAGAGGTGAGGTGCAGAGGCATTGATTGCTCCAGCAAGTGATCACTGAGGAAGGAAGGACTAAACTTGGAGGCTGCAAGTAGCAACATATTTTTATCACTGTTGATGTGACATTAAACAAGACTGAAGCAAGTGGGAAACACAGAATGCTGCTCTGGCCTCTTTTCTAATCCCTGACACTTAGCTCTCGCCTCATGTCAGTTTACACTACCTTTTCTTTAATCTAGTGCCAATCATATAGAGGCATTGCTAGAATACATGAGGTGGGCTTTGGTTGCATTAGTGGAAAAAAAGCTGTCTTGGAGAGGTGTCATCTGATGATATATAGCTGTGTATAGTTTGAGAGTTAGAATGGGACAGAGACCATTTCCACGAATAAGATTGGATATACTAAGTGAGAAAAATCGTGATTTCTGAAGATATTCCTCAGGAACGTGGGAATTAGTTGTGGGTGACACTAGGGAAAACACATGCTGTCCATTGCTGCTGCTAACACTGAAATTCAGGATGGACATTAGAAAAAGCTCCCTTGTTAGAAGGGTAGCACAGCACTGGAACAACGAGATTTGTGGTCTGTCCTGCCTGGGAGCTTTTCAGGACCCTCAAATAGGTGAGGACGTGGCTGACTTGGCCTTGTTTTGGCAGTAGTCTTACTTTGAGCCACACTGGACTGGGTGACCCTGGGAGGTGTCTTGCAAGCAATATTTCTTTCATTCTTTGATTTTGAAGTAGCACCAACGCGTTTTTCAGGAAACACGGCAACAACTTTCTCCATCTGCAGGGCACCTTTCACACATTTAATGCTGATACATAATGAGACCATGCTCATCATTTAGGACTCTTCATTCTTCTGTAAAAAAAATAAAAATAAAAATACTGCATTCAATTCACTGCCCTTTAAATTCTGAAAGTGCTCAATAATACACCAGTGGCATTAAATCTGTATCTTTGATACGAATTCTTAGAAATAGAGCTACTTGACAATGAATAGAATAAGAGGAAAGAAGTGAGTCATGAGAAAGGGAGAAAGAAGGTGGACCATAAAAGAGTTAGATTTTCAGGGCAACCAGCAGACAAACAATAATATGTTTCCATATTTGCTTTGTATTTAGTATGAAATGCATAATATTTCAATATGTTTTACTCATATTGTCCTCCCTGGATATGTCATTAAATTAATGATAATTGGTGACTGCTTCTCAAACTAAGTTTCCTAAATGCATTTTAAATATTTAAACAAGACAGAACACCTTAGACACTAACTTACCCAGAGGAAAAAAAAAAAGTTACTTCAAAGGAAAAGGATCTAAATATCAGGGTATCTATTCTTCTGCTTGTTTCTGAAGTAATTCTGGTATTGTGGTAGCAATGATGCAATAGCTTCATTAGTATTTTTCCAAAAAGTGAATGAATTAACTTTATTGGGGTATTTTATCCAAAATATCTCCCAAGGAAGGCAGTGGGGACCCTTTTGTTCTTTCCTTTTTTTCCCCCTCTCTCACTCTCTTTTTAAAAACATGCTTATACTCTCTACTGATGTATTATTCAGACTTATTTTAATAATCAAGTCTCTGTTGAGTAATGCTTTTATTTTATTTTATTTTATTTTAATTATTTTATTTTTTATTTTCTTCTCTCAGGATTCCATCAGATAAGAAAAAAATGGAGCAGGGCAGCATTTTATTTTATTTTTTAAATATAATCTGTTATGTATCCACCACTTCCTAGCTGGAAAACAAATGGAGAAAGTCTGATAGTTCTTAGTTTCTAGACCATCCAAAACCTTTGACTGATGTTTCTACTTTAGAGGTAAGCATTATACTTGCTGTCCAAGTTCTGTTGTATCAAGGGAGCAGAGCTGCAGTTCTTCTTTCCTGAGTAGTCTCCTGGATGCCTTCTGTAGGAGACATCATGATAAGACCTTTTTCTTGGGATACAAGAAGCCATGTGAATGCTGTTAGGCTTTTGTGGTTGCCCTTGTAGCTGAATCAAAGTCCATTTTGAGATGTTCTTTTTGTCCCTATGGAACCATTATTAGTTGATCTAAGCATTAAAGCCAGAACAAGCATTGTCATCTTCCTTGTGTTATTTTATCAGCATCTAGCATTGGTAGGATGGTCTTACAGAGACCACACATAGTAGGGCTGCTCTTAGAGCTGTGATCCTGTGACACAGGTGTCTGTTATGGTATTACAAGTCCTCTAGAATCACTTAATAGTGTAAGAGTCTCAGCTTTCATTTTAAAATGCATCAGTGGTTTCACCACATGGTTGCAAAGAGAAGATTCAATGGGACCTGACAGCAAGTGAAACCCACTGAAACTGTGACATTCTTGGCTCAGTGGCTCTGAAAGATGCGAGTTGTTAGGGGTGTCTCAGTGCCATGAGGAGTCAGGCTGTGGGCAAGGTAATAGTTCAGTTCTACAATAGTTTTCAAGATTTCATAAACTTCCTTTTAGTTTTCTTGAAAATAGAATTGTGTCTCCAAATATCTTTCTCTTGAAGTCTGGAGTGAATTGAAGTATGATACTAGAAGGAGGCAGGATGGGGACTGTTTCTTATACTTGGCAGGCAGCAGATGCCCAAGGCTGGTTTGGAATGTCAGGTTCATCTATTCAGTTTGTTCATGGTCTCAGGCAAAACAAGGAGTTGTACTTGGATAATCTCTCTGCCATGCCTCTTTCTGTAAATGAGATAGTACAGCCTCCCCTTCAATTCTCATTGAGTTTGCATAGAAAACACCATGGGTTCATGCAATGTGCTGATTTTGCTGACACAGGAAATTGAGATGTACATTATTTTTTTCACGTGTATTTGGAAAAGAAGTCCATTTTTTCAGTCTAGCTTACATTGGCACAAAGACTTTTGACCATGATAGCTGACCAGAAGACTGTCTATGGCAGGGGGAAAAAAAAAAAGTTCTGGCTTATTAACCCACTGCATTGCATGATAAATTCTGTGTTAAGGATTCTTCAGCCTTCCCTGTCTTTCCGAGGGTCAAATACTAGTCCAAGTGGAGAGAGACCAGGGAGCAGATTTTGGTGTGCCAAGGCAAGAAGGGTTATTGTAATGCAGCTCTGCAAATGCCATGAAAACGTATACAGTACTGCTTAGCCAAATCTGCAAGCCAATGTCTATTTGGAAGTGGTAGGCTTTCCATGGCGATTCTGCATATTCACAAAATAACTTTGTTCTTGTCAATTTATTTATTTACAAGAAGTAGCTGCATTATCAGATTTTTTTTTTTTTTTTTTTTTTTTTGTTTTGTTTTGTTTTGCGGTATCAAAACCTGTATCTTTTGTTTTGGCAGTAGCCACTGATATCAGATTTTTCTAAATTGTTTTAAGATAGGATTAATTTTGTTTCCTTATGCTGGTCATACAGAAAACCTTTTTTTGCATTAAATATTTAATTGTTGAGGGTTAACTGGTAGGTTTTCCAAAGAACTGATGGTGACATGCAATAAATACTTCAAAATACTTTCTGATGGTATTTTTTACTACATTCATCCCTACCTGATAGGTTACCATATCCAGGTTTTTGTGCCTACGCAGGTTAGCAAGAAAAGTAGATTTGCTGAATTTAAATGAAAAATTAATTTTGCTCAACAGCTTTTATCTTGTCATGATTTTGAAAAATATAAAGCAACAGGATGAAGATTTTCTTATCTTGAATTGTACACAAATGAATGTATTCATACTCTAGAACAGAAATAAAAAAAATGTCTCTGTGAGGCAGAAACTGAATTACTAGCATTCTGTCTTTACTACTTCATGTGTTCTATCTTGATTATGAGGAAAATTTGGAAATCAAGCATGGGAAAAATGGTAGTGATTTTGAAATGCTATTTTCTTAAATTATGTGAAATAAATTAATCAGACTTACTTGAGTCACTTACAATTGAAGATTTTGAAAAGAGCCATCAAAGCTTGTTTCCTTGTTCAATAGATTTAAAATTGTTTTCATAGGGTTCCATATTTCTCCCCATATATCTCAAAAGTCACTGACAGCACATTTATCACCACTTTACTTCTACTTAAAATATAGCTGCTGGTGGTGGTTTTATATAATAAACATACTTCAAGCAAGAGCTGTGTCATTTAATACTTCTTTAGTAAATGTACCTTGAAGTGCATCCAGATCAACAGCCAGACATAACTGAACTAAGTGATAATCAGAGATGGTAATTCTTATACTTAAGCAAAGAGATGGTAGTTCTTATCAAAACTCCTGAGCCAAAACTGCATTCTCTTTTCCTGTTGCAGACATGAATAGAAAAATGCAAAGATAAGTATTTGTATTTGAAATCCCAGGAGAGAAAAGCACATAGTTTGCCTCTCTTCTTTTCTTTAACAGTTACATTTTTCATTAATGTTATGAAATTGATCTCTATTGAAAATAGAGATTTTATTCTGGTTTATTAGGTGAACTGACACTGATTTAAAAAATAAAAATCATTAAAAAAGTCAAGAAACTGTCAGTGATTTATTTGTTGGGGGAGGAACAGTTAACCAAAAAACCACAACCTTTCTTGTTAGACTTATTTGTTGCAAGCTAGTTTATGCTGTCTTTTCTGGGACAGAAAGTCTATATGCTGAGGGACTGCAATGATAAATTATTCCTGTAACCAAGTCAACCCACAGTTCTTCCCCAGTTTCTAAGGAGCAGAATTCAGGGTTGAGGGGGTCAAGGTTGCCAACCTTGCCAGTGACTTGTAGTGACTCAATGCTGCATCATGTAATGGATTGCCTGGGTTTTTCAGAAACTCCAGCATTTATAGATTCTAAGAATCTACTTCTGAAAAAATGTACTTTAGAGTTTGGAAATCATGATTATATGAGCAAATTTGATGTTCCCTTTGCTTTATTCCTAAGTGTTATGACACAAATGTCAATAATAGGATTAGTGTTTATTTCTTTATTCTGAAATTATGATTCTGCTTAGGAATCACATCCACCAGCTACATTGGAATATGAAGTGGTCTGAACAAAACCACAGTTATCCTCAGTGTTTTTATAAATAAAATTCAGTTAAATAAAATTTAGTATTTAACCCTTCTGTTTCCAGTTGAATATCTTTTACATTTTTTCAGAACTTTTGCTTCCTGTTAAATGCAGAAAACACAAGCCAAGAGGCTGAGATGTCCAAAGAAAAGGAAACTTGGCATTTACACCCTCCCACAGAATGCCAGTCAAAGGGATGAGCTGAGAAAATGGCTCTACACACTCTTCTCTGAGAAATTAGCTATCAGCAGGAAGGTGCATGGGTGGCAATCTCAAAATTACTAAACTAAGGACATCAGTAGGCTGTTTCTTAAAAGCCACAAATTCAACATTTGTAGATATTAGTCATTGTTCTTTAGTCTTTAGTTCTTTGCCTAGAAAATAGAAATAATTGGCTCCCTAGGAATGCTGTGAATTGCTTGAGTATTGCAGATGTGAGAGTCATGAAAATGCAGATCATCATGAAATTAATTTCCAGGCAGTTTAAGGCTTGAGAAGGGTGTGAGACCAGGCAATGAAGTAGCAGGATGAGCTTTGATGGTTAAAGCTGATTGTCAGAATATACTGCAGTATAGCAATTACTATTACATACTTCATAAAATTCAGAACTTAATCTCATTTAAAAGCTTGACCTTAGTATTCTGAAAGCATCTCTTTTCTCTATTTCTGCATATATTTCTCGATAATAAATACATTTAAGAACAGAATTACTCGTATAATCTTATTTTTATTGCTTATGGGAAAACTTAGATTTCTTGTAAAACATGACTTGTTTATGAAATTGTGTATTGTTACAATTAATGTTCCTGTGTTCCCTTTTTACTGTTTCTCATACAAAATATTACAGATTTAGATGTTCCCTCATTAAAAATGTAGAAGGTTCAAATATTTCAGTGGTCTTCTTTTAGACTTCTTAAACAAAAACAATTTGTCCCAATAGAAGAATGATCTTTAAAATATTGGCATTTACATGAAATGTGTACATTGATAACAAATAATTATCTCACTGAGATAGCAACAAGCTAGCTGTAGTTTGGTTCTGTAGGTTTTTTTTTTTTTTTTTTTTTTCCTTCCTAAGTGCAGAGATATATCATGGTCAGTGGATAGTAGCTATCTTATTTTAATATCTGTGAGAAGATACAATTTCTAAACAAATATCCAGCACCTTATATGTGTATTGCAACAATTCATCAAATATTCATTGCATGTAAATATATTAGATTTATTTATTCAATGACCCCAAAAGATTTAAGTAACTTCAAAAGGAGGTAATTCATTTCAATCAAAGTCTGAGTGGCTGATAATTTTCTAGTAAATCTGCAATTACTTATATATCTTTCTTCTTCCATATGAACTATGTTAGATAAAGTGATGTGTGGCATAAGAAAGAAATACTGCCTTACAGGAGAACAGCTACCAAGCCATGCAGATATTTATTTATTTATTTATATATTTTGTATTTGGCTATGTAGATGTGGGAAGCATTTGTGGAAGAAAGCTTTCACCTTTGAAGCTGCATCCAAACATTTTTAGTATTATTAAGAGTTTCTGAGTTCAGTGCAGTAGCTTTTTTTCTCAGAAAAAGACACCATGACTTGTTCAGAGTGTGGCTGTGGGGTCTTCTGAAATAAACCTGCCATACTGAGACATATCCTAACCACATTTGCTTTTTATCTGGGGTGATGGGAATTTAGAGTGAGACTTTAGTGCTGAAGCTCATTGAATACAGAGTAAACTGTCAGAAAATATTCAGGATTCAAAATGTTTCCGTTTTGGAAACCAATGGAAAATCAAAATCATTGTAATGTAGCATAAATATTAATTATCTTTGCATCATCATAAGCATCATTAATATTGTAATTTTATATGATGTATGGTGCAATTTCCTCCATGAATTATCTACATCGGTGCTTCTTTGCTCAAGGTTATGAGCAAATATGAAAGCAATGACTACTCGCATCTCCAGAACACACTGCACAAGCTATTGTACACTAAATTCTTCTTCTGAATTCTTTGAAAATGTCATTCGAGTCAATTTCAGAAGCTTATTTTAAGCTCCTACTGAATATATGTAAGGCCCTACTGCATAAGATTTTGAAACAACCCTTGTAAAACTATAATCAGTTTGCTTTTTCTTTTAATTCATGAATAGACACCCCAAATTTGTTAGTCTTGAATTCAGGAAATAGTTGTCTAATAAAATGCTTATTATTTTAAATGTGTAGATTACATAAATAAAGCAATTGCTTTAAATTTGCAATAAAGCAATAGTACAATTTATGTCTGTGTTTTTCCTGGAAAACATGTGATTATGTTTTAAAGCAATTTTAATGAAGTTTTAAAAGTTAAATTACATCATAAGTTTAAGATGTGTTGTTTGTTAATGCTTTTATGCTCAGAGGAATGAATATATCTGACAAAACAGTCACAAAGTGTTTGTTATCTGTGTGTTGAAATCAGTTATTTAGAAAATGACTGAAATGACTAGGTATTATGTGATGAGTACTTAAGGTATTTGGAACTATTAACTCACAAATACATTGAAATCTACTTTTTAACACTTAAAAATAGATACAGAACAACCATTTATTTCTCAGGGAAGGGTATTTGCAGCAGCCTGTTATTTTCAATTTTTTTTTTTCCTTATATTCTCACCTGTTAAGTTTACATTTTTGGTCCATCAGTGCATTGTTTCATCCAGCTCTACCCTCCTCCAACTGAACAGCAATGCCATAAGAAATGCCATGCAATAAGAACGCCTCTGGCTTCTGGGTGTGCTCAACAGCACCTGGCTTTGCAAAGCAACAACTCTTTTTTATTCTGAGCACCGAATGTTGCCCATCAGGAGACGTGTGTGTGCAACACCTGATTATTAATTCATGGGCTGGCTTTGGGCATGAGTGGAGTACCTTGATGCTGAGCTGAGCCAAGAAACCTTTAGACAAGCAGAAGCATAAATACCGAAGGACATTGTCCCACATTTAGGTACGTATTTTTTCCAGATGCTGAAAAGTGTCCTACAATGACAGGAAGAGGAGGAGGTATTGAAAAGTTGAACATATGAGCCCTTTTGAGGTGTAAATGCTGCTGTGAATTCCTAAACTCTTTTTGGTGGGAGTTTCAGCACTCAGTTGTTTCCTGAAATAATGGGACTTGGACAAATCTTTTTACTCCTTCCCTACGCAGGCCAGTGAAATTGGTGCTGTAGAGAAAAGTATTGGTGAAGTAAAAAGTGGAGTGGGTCTGGATGAGTCTTTTTACTCAGCAGTATTGCAGCAAGATGGGAAAATTGAAGTGGTAGTGGCTACAGTCACTATTCTGGCTACAGTCCCATGCAATGGGGTGTATACCATGAACATTTTAGCACTGCAGCTGTAGACATTGGAAAAGGCTTGAGAAGAAAACTCATAGTAAGAAGGAAGACATAAGAAGCCATAAAAATCGGTATGAGAAAGCAGAGAAAAGAAGTCAGATTGATTGATTGATTGATTGATTGATTTATTTTGGTGAACAAACTCATAGAATTCACAGATTACTTGCCAGAATGCCTGTAGGTAGTTTGTAAGCCTAGCTTAACAGGAGAAATTCCTTCTGCTAATGTTTTTGTAACAGCCTTTTGCATTGATGCAGTGATTCTCCTAACATCTATTAACCCCTCTCTAAACACTTAACAGCCTCTTCCAAATAAAATTTTAGTTGTGGAGTGTAGCCACCTGCATTATCACATATAGGGGTATATGAGATGTCAGTAAGAACACAAAAACCTTCATGCTATTGATTGCATGAGGATTTGTTTGCTGACTTTAACAGCACAGCTTTCCAGTTGGTTTGATACTGATCTTGGAGATAACTTTTCTATCCATGCAAACTGGTTTTGTCATGGACTCTCATGCCTGAGCCTAGCTGAACTGTAAACAAGATTTCCCTCCTTTCCCTCTGGCACTTTTGTACAAAGCACTTGATTGCACTTGTTACTCAGTCTTACCCAAATTATTCTATATTGATCTATGTAAACAGATATAGATAGATACACAGAAGACTATATACAACCCAGGATAGTTGTATATAACTGAATATGTATTTCTTCTACTCAAAAAGCCAGCAGTGATACTTTCCATCATGCCTTCAAGTGAGAAGTGCTCAGCTCTTTGCTTGATTTATTTTTCTATTATTTCCTTGCTTAATCTCTCTCTGGCATCAGGAAATGGACCTCCTTTGCTGCTGTTCTCTCAGTGAAGGGGCTGCCTTATCACACATCAGTGCCAGGCAATATGTCATAGTTTTGGTTGATATCTTCTTCTCCCGTGTCTTCTGAAGTGCTTCCAGGGCTGGTGTCACCCCGGCATGCTGTATGCCAGGCACACGAGGCAGCTTTGGGCAGGATAATGAGCTGCAGCTTTGTAGCTCTCTTCAGACCAGTGATTTGTTCTTCATTTGAGTGTAGAGATAACCTTGCCTTTTTTCAGCTTTGAGAAGCCTGGAGTAATATCAGATAACATAAACTGGATTGTGCAGTTGCACAGTTTGTTTGTGTGATTGATCTCCCGAGATTATATTTTGGTTCTTTTTATTATTTTTTTTTCCCAGTTGTTTTCTGTCATTTACATCAACAACAACCTGACTGGTATTAGTCTTTCATTTCTGACTATTTATTTATTTATTTATTTATTTTTATTTATTATTTTTCCTTTTGTTTTTTCTTTTGTTATCTGGTTACTAGCCCAGTTGTTGGCTGATAAATACTTGGGGCTATGACTTTGTGCAGATCTGTGCATGCACTTCATTAGCTGCACTCCACTGATTTTGTTTGGATTGCTTCTGTGATTTAATCTCTTTAGGGATCAGAATTTGTGGCTGAAAAATTTGATAACTCCATGGCAATGATTGTTGTAAGCACTGTGTGACTGGTTGCTAATGATAGATGAATGAAAGCGCTGACTGCGTTTGCTGTTAGAAAAGGGACTCTCACTGTTATTTGCTACTGCTCAGCTTGGTGTGGCTCCTTTCTACAAATGCAGCCAAAACAGCTGAGATGCTACTGCTTTGTTTTGATTAAGAAAACAATAACAATACCAAAACTTCAAATATTTTTTCCGAAGCTCACCACTACTGAATACAGATTATATCAGCGTTTCAACATTCCTGTTTGGGGTGTGTGTGTATGTGTCTCTTTGTAACTAGTTTTGAAATGATAATTAATTTACACTCATCAGACTGGAAGATAAAAGTAATTTTTTTTTGCTCTCTGGATTCATATTTGGAAAGTGGACTGATAGTTATTAAGTACAAAGTATGTTGAGGATTCTTGTGCTTATTTGTATTTTTCACTTTTTTTTTTTCAGAGCTGATAGAAAAAGACTCAAAAGAGATTGTCTTAGTTTAACGTGACAAATTTTCTTCCTTAATCTACTTCTCTCAGTCATCTAGAAGAAGTATTTAATGAGAAAAATACGATGTATGATTTCCATTTCGGTTTGTTGTAAGAATTCAGACTTGGTAATACATAGCAACAGACACTGCTGAAATACAGTAGTTAATCTGATGGCTAATTTAAAAGAAAAGTTTTTTTGGGGGGGAGAGAAAAAAAAATACCATACATGAAATATTTTTTTCACAAAGGTGTCAGAGAATTTCACCAGACCTTATGTGCTATTTTGTGTCGGAATGGTAGAGCTCACCATCAAATTCCACATTTCTGCCCCCATGTGCCTGATTATTTGGAAAAATTGTTGCAGGGATTTTTCAGGAGGGTTTTTTTGTAATGATTAAATATGGCACTGCCTTGAAATGGAGAGACAAGGACAGTGCAGTGGAAAGAAGCATTATAAAAAGCATTATTACCTCTTACTCTTTGCATCCTCCTCTAAGATGGAGGTAAGAACTCAATTAGCAGCATTAGTCACAGCCTAAGAGTTGAGTTCCCTGGGAAAAAAAACATAAAACAAAAAAACACTCTGCAGTCAAGTTCTGCTGCTATTCTTAGTAATTTCTCAACCTTGCCCAAAAGGATGGAAGATGAGACTGATGATGATGACTCATATTGATGACAAACAGAATGGATAATGTCAAGTAGGTGTTTGGCTCCTACACTAACTGTCCTCAGCAGTAAATATCTGTACTAAAATAATATATTGGGAACAGAGACCTGGGCCATGCACAGATGTTTTGCAGTAGGATTGTAAAAGCAATGGGGCAATGGTTTTCATTTTGTGTTTGTGCTTTGTGTCTTTTTCCTGGAGTGAAACTAAGGTTTAAACAGCATTCGGTAATCCTAGGAAAAATGGTATGTGTGAGGCAGGTTTACAATATTCCTTGCTTGGCTCTCTGCCACAGGAAAACTGTTGGCAATATTAGAAAGTGAGATATTAAGAATGGAAGTACAGGCTTAACTAGAAGTCCATCTAGCCAAATATCCTGTTCCTGGCTGTTGCCTACAATTCATACTTAAGGAAAAAGGGCATGGAAAAAAGAACAGATATTCCTATGCCTTCCTTACTTCCTGGCCTGAATTTCAATTGAAGGATCTATTAGCTATGGATGTATTTTCTTGGTCTTTGAACTCAGCTTTTCTTTTTGGCATCTGGAGCTTCCTGAGGCAATGAGTTTCATAATGTAATTATGTTATATGAAACCCTTCCACTTTTGATTGAATGATAAATTCATGTGGTGCCTCATGGCAATTTTGGCCTTATGCAAGGAATCCATGGCACTGAAAGGAAATCTGACTTTTATATATATCTGCTTTCCTACAAAAGATTGCAGTACGCATAGCCTTGCCCTTGGCACCAAAGGCTCATGGTTACAGGGAATCTTGTGCGTGAGTGGTTCAATTAACATTGCTTAGATAGGATTCATGTTCCCTCTTTTAGATATCTAGAATGTACATCCAAGTGAGTCACACTAGGTTTATTTTACAATCAATTAAAAAACAAACAACAACAAACAAAGGAATTTTAAAGCATGATTAACCTGATCCGTTTTAGACATATACCTTTTGGGTAGGATGAGCTGCATCTCAAAAGTGCCAATTTCTCTTCATAAAAAGAGCACAACTCAAACCTAGATTTCTGTTGTGGAGACCTTTACGTTTGTTCAGATGACTGTCACTCTAACTGGGGTCATTCACTAAGGAAGAAAAATAGGTATAATCCCAGGAAACAACTGCTTTAGGAAATCACTCATTAGATAGAGGTTGGTAGAGTGTATTTTAATCACTGGTCTTACACAGATCCCCTTTGGGCAGGTGGTAAGTAAGACACTAGTGCAGTAGAAAAAGAAATGGCAATGAAATTTCATCCAATTAAACACTCTTAAGATCAGATGTTATAATTTTTTAATGCTTGACATCATGATATGCCCACCAATTTATTTATTTATTTTGAGATTTGTTTCTAATTTAAAGACAGCCCATTTCTGGCATGATGCAAGTCTTTCATCTGGACTTTAAAGAGGTTTTGTAGCACAGCGTTTCTTAAAAGGTTACCCAGAGCTTTTTGATTAATGCTATGCCATTTGTGTTTGGCATCCAACAAAGGAAAGAAAACAGAAAAAAAAACATGAGGCAAGGTGAAAACCAAAACACAAACCCCTTTGCTTCTGTAAGTTAAGCAAGGTGCCAGGTAAACGTTACCTTCACATGATGTGCAGTGTGTTGGAGGCTAAGGAGGTCTAAGACTCCCCATGGGCTGTGGGGAGAGGAGAGTTGGTCTCTGCACCTGTGGGGATAATGAGAATCAGCTTGTGTCCCTTTAGCTGAGAGCTTGCCATCCCAAATCCATTCCAAAAATTTGATCTCCCTGACGGCTGAGGAATCTGTCACTTCCATACCACAGATTGGCACAAACATACTGACTTGCAATTGATGTTGCCCTTTTGAAGTCAACTCCTTACTGATCCTGATGCCAAATCTGTAGTGTTGGATTCCACTAGGCAACTAGAAATGATATTTTGATGTTAAGTATTTTCCAGTGAAAAGATAGGAGAGGAGAATTGATACAAGGCCATAAACCATATGAGACTGAGACAATAGTTAAGCATTTAAGAACCTCTAACATTTGACTTACCCTGGTTTTGCAGTTTCCACAACTAACAGTAAATGACATTTTGTCTCTAGTAGTGCATTCTCGAATTCCTCTGGTATGCTTTCTTCAAAACAAACAAAAGGGACATTCATACACAATTCTTTTTCAGCATTCCTTCACATAAAATTTTCAGGTGGCAGCATGACATTTCAGAAATTGTAAAGAAACTATCAGAGACCCATTTTAAGTTTAAGACCTGCGTTAAAAACTCCAGATCTGGATGCCAAGCTGTAAGTGTCTGAGGCCTATAATAAATTTAAATGGTCTTCAGGAATAATCAGAAATGAGTGTGGGTAGACCTGAAGCTGCAATCCTTTTTATTCTACTAATTTAGAGTCTGATCTCTCTCTAATTGCCTAATCTTCATTTTCCTAAAATTGGCATATAGAAATTTTCATTTTGCTTAACATGGCTAGGGTGTGATTTATCTCTCCTCAGTTTAGACAGCTTCATTTACATCTGAACAGGTTGTCCAGGCTCCTGTTGTAATCGATGGATGGAAATAGGAACTTCTCAGGCATAATTCTTTGGCATAGTTTGGATGCCTATCTTTTGATGAAATAAATCATTTTATTTGAAGTGCCTGTTCCCTCTTCATTGGCTATAATGGAGCCTTGAACAAGCTCAAATGTGGATGTGGTAAGTACTTATATTTCCTTAATTACCTGTGCAGGAAACTATAATTTAATTCTGCTGAGACTTTGGCTTGTCAGATTATTGTGATGCTGTTCTGTTGCCTTTCAAATTATTTCATTCATCACTCAGAGTTATCTGTGGTGTGGAACAAAGGTATCAGCCAAAAAAGTTTAGATGGGCAGCTCAAGATGTACACAAGTAAGAATGCAGAGAAAACATAGACAGAAATCTGGGCAGAGTCCCAGGAAAAAAGCCAGTGACATTCCTGCTTCTGTGGAAAGTGTTAGAGTATTTTAAGAGCCACTCTATTTAATTGATAGGATTGAGGGGAGGGGTTGTTTAAATGTGAAAGAGGACTTTCAGTGTATTAAGTATTTCATATGCATTTATTCTCTTCCATAGTTTTACTTCCATAGTCTTACTTTCATGTTTCCTAGAGTCATTATTTCACATAAACAGGCTAAATATTCTACTAGGTCCTGAATATTCTTTCTAGAAGAGTTGGCAAATTAACAAGGTTATGTTTCTCATGCTCATGTTTCTCTGCTCATGTTTCTCTGCTCATGTTTCTCACCTGAACAATAATGAATGAAATGATGAGGAAGGCATTCCATTTGTACTTTTAATGATGATGCTTTTTTTTTTTTTTTTAAATATATATTTTTTAATGATGTACTTTTAATGATATTTAAGTACTTGAGTTTCTATGTTGTAATAACCATAACCCCTTCCTAGTAGGCAACATTGCTATTTAGGCATCACTACTACAATGGGATTTGACCTTCATGTTTCTTTATTGTTTTATGAAAGAGAACAGTCCTGGAAGGTTACTCACTTTACTGTACTTGTGAATCCAGAATAGTGTCTATGGTTTAGTAGACACGAGTCAGGAAAGAAAAAAAGGCCAAGGAACATGACATGTTTTCAGGGACAGCAATCACATGTTCAGAAAAGGTTTCTCCTTAGAAACCGTATTTTGTTTTGGGAAAATGGAATTACAAAATGCAGAGAAAAGTTCTTGATGTTAGTGGGATACATTATATGTATTTAATAAATGTTTTTCTCCTGGTAGTAATTTGTCAGAAGATTATAGTACTTAGCTAATATGTGTTCACAGATCAAACCAGTCACTTCATCTTCCTTCAAAGAATTAGTGAAAGCTTCAATGAAAATGAAGAACTCTTTTTTTTTTTTTTTTTTTTTTTTATGAAAGTGAGGCAGAAGTCCTCTCTCATTGCTTGAATTTGCTTAACTCCATAGTGGCTTCATGTAGTATGAATTCAAGCAGTAAAATTATGCAGGAGCTGTGCATAATTTCTGCATAATTTCTTGCAAGAATTTACTGTAATTACAGCAACAGAGGAGCCTGTTGATTGTCCTCAATTACTTTTCCATTTCTGTTAGAAAATTATAATGCAGAACAATTCAACTTGAGAAAAAACATCTTATAACATAAAATCTGAACAGAAAGAATTGCTTTCATCATTTAAAAAGAATACATTTTCACACAGGGTACTCTGTCAAGACAGAGAAAGAGAGAAGTAAGGATATTCCTTTGTAGGAGGGAGAGGGACTGGGTTATATCTCACCTGGTACACATTATATAGGCTATGTGGCTGCATCACCAAGACTGATGTACTCTACAAACCTGAAACTTCCCCAACAAGAAAAAATAAATGTTTTATATCATAAAATCATAGAATGGTTTGTTTTGCAAGGGTCCTTAAAGATTGTCTAATTCCCTCCCCCCTGCTGTGGGCAGGGACACCTTTAGCTAGACCCAGTTGTCCAAAGGCTAAGCTGAAGTATGACTTGCCTAATGGTGCAAAGTGACAGAGACAGGAATCAAATCCAGGAGGTGTAGTTGTATAAGTTAACCAAATATTCTGCCTCATTGCTCTGGGCTAAAGTTTCATCTGATTTCCTTCCTGATATATTCTTATATAGATAAATCAGGAGTCACTGGCAGCATGTTTTCTTTGGTAGATTGTTTTGCACAGAGAGAACATAGTTCTTCAGAGGGAAAACCTGCATTGCTTAAGGAAAGGAAGAAAGCTGGACAGTGGCACTAAAAGAAGCCATTGCCTATATGCATGGAGCCAGGCCAGAGGGAAGCTGTGCAGGCATAGTGAGAAGGGCTGGTGGAAAGAAAGCTGATGCTTCTCATCCACGTTTCTCACTGGGTTGCAAGATCTGCAAATCAAGCTGACTCAGCTAAGCGATGGCCCAAGGTTAAGTAGTATGATGTGGGAATATGTGTATATGTATAACTCTTAGCCTGGTTTTCCTTGGTCAGAAGTTATCAAAAAAATTAACCAGTTTCACTGAAAGCTGATGTGGAGGTACTCCAGGCTCTCCAGAAAACTCTGTATCTTCACTTGACCCCATGTGACACCATGAAGCCAGCTGTCTCACCTCCCTGCACATCCCCACCCTGCCATTGTAAAAAGACATTGACATTTATGTAATTCACAGACTAAAAGGGAAGTCTTGGAAGTACATCTTCATTTCTGTCTGCCCTCATAACTTGATCCTTAGGAACACAAAGGCTCAATGTGATGCACATTACTGGCAATGAGATGGGACAGTAGGGACAGATGTGTCCCAAACCTTTACCAACATCAGGGGAAAACAGCTACACACCCCACAGGCTGGTGAAGGTGTTGATGGTGTAAGGGTGCTGGAGGGCTTTCCAGTATGGTTTTTCCCAAGCAGAGTCTGTGCATACAAAACTTTACCTTTGTTGATTAAATTCAGCTCAGTATTGCAAGAGGAGAGACAATGGTTGCATAAGGGGAAAAAATAACTAAAAGAAATGGGCACAGACTGCAGCAGTAAATCCACAGTCATATCAATTTTGACAGTTAAAGCCAAGCTGCAAGTGAATAAGCATTCACACGGTGGCTGCCCATGCAGTCCTTGGTGGCTACATTTCAGAATTACTTTCTTAGACACAAACACAGAGTAATGAACCTGGCCGTGTTGTCTGAGAGGAGATTCACAGGCACGCAAAATCTCCTGGCAATGCTTTTGTAGATAAGCAAGATGAAAGTGGCTTCAAGTGCTCTTTATTAGCCTTGGTTGGCTGAACAGTATTTCTGCTACTGATTACCACAGCCCTTCCTCTGCACAGTGCATGGAGAATAGCTGGGTGGGGTAGGGATGCGCAGGCCTTTATCTCAAGTTTTCTAACTGATGAGATGTACTGAGCATCTCCAGGGCCCATTGCACACCAGCAGACAGAAATGCTCAGTACGCTTATGTCAGAACATCATATGTTCATTGACTGATTTGTTGTCAGGATCAGGTTGCTCTTCTTCCTCCCCCTGCCAACATCAAAACCCTATTTGTAGGATATTAAAAAAAATATTAAAATTATGTATCAATGGTGTATCTAAGGAGCTCATGCAGTATTATGACAGGTAGGTTATTTTTATCCTGTGTAGTCTAAAGCACATTTGATCTTTTCCTCTTTATTTTCCAGATTTATACAACAATTCTGTATTTAGGAATGGCAAAAGACAAAAAAGTAAATGGTTCTGACTAACCTGTAGTGCAAGCTGGCTTACTGCAGGGCAAGGCAAGGAATACCTTCCTACCCTACACCCCGAGTTGGAAAGCCTTTCACATATACATGAAGATTTAAAAAGAATTTTAATGTCTTAATCAAAATTCTGGAAATGTTCATTTTTGGTTTCCCTCAGGTACTGGTGTGGCTATCAACAGAAGGGCATTCAGAACTTTTTCATATTTAAATTTCCTAAACACATCAATTTCATCTTTAATGACCATTTTACAGTATACCCTGAATATTTTGGCATCTGTCTGAAACAGTGGCCCCATCATGAACGCAGAAAGTAGCAGTTATTTTGGCAAGTTCTCTAATGTGTTTGATCAAACCTATGGGTCTGATCCAAGCTTAAGTCACAGAAGATGTATGGGGTGGCAATTTCTGTTTGATACAGATTGAAAGGAGAAGTCGTGCCCTTTAAAAAGGCAAACCACTGGGGCGAGGCTGGAGGGAGGGAGCCTCCAGCATTCTGGAGACCAAATGACTGAATACTTTGTTTGAATCGGACTCAGGATGCATCCCCAAACTGACATCTCATCCTTTATTATCAAGAAAAAAAAATAAAATAAATAAAAAGAATCATAAATGCTGAATATTTCTGAATATGGAGTGGCTCTAACAGAAGAGGGAAGGAGTGCTGCATCTTGCTAGAATGGCCTCCTGCCTAGTCGTTGGGGAATACATATTATATAAATATAATACATCAGGGTATATATTATATATACTGGGAGGTAAATACAGACTTTTAGAAAGCTTCTTCTAAAATGAAAAACTAACAAAGAATCCAACTGCCCTTATTACACACCTGTCTTAATGTTTAGTACTATAACCATCTCGGTATTGTCAGCCTCATCACTCATGAAATATAAAGAGTAGATGAGAATTGCAAATGCTTATTAAGTCAAATGAGTTATAATTAGCTTGTGGAAGATATTCTTTGTATGCTAAATAAGATTTAGAAAGGAATTTAGAAATGGAGTATAAGCTAAAGAATAAAATTGTAAGATAAATAATAATCCTTACAATAGATTCATGAACATTTGAGGTAGGAAATACCTTTTTGAGTCTTACCTACTTTCCTGTGTTTCTGAAAACTTGATCTCTAAAATCTGGGCTTAAAACAGTTTAACAAAGAACTTGCATTACTGTCCTAGGAGATTACTTCATAGAGTGATAAATGCTACAGGGAAATGATTCCTGATGCCTACCTGAAATATTTTCCTGCTCTGTTTTGTTTCCCTGCCTCTGTGGTATGGACCACTGAAACCATAATGAGATGTAGGGAGTGATGCCAGTTCACAGTGACTGAAGAAGCATCCACAGTCCCTTAATCCTGCCTGAGATGAGTTTTCCCTCTTTCATTAATTCCTCTTCAGATACTTCAGATTATTTTTTATGCCTTCCTCAAGCCATAAGAATCATTCTGTCTAAATGCACAATTTTAGATCAGTATAACTTTGCCCCATCATCATTTTAATGTTTTCTCCTAATAAAAGTGGTGTCAGATTTATTTTTTTGCTTACTACTTCTAATATATCTAGACAGTTTTCAAGAAAAAGGAAGGGACTAGCAGCGTTTTATAGTCTCCTGAATTGCTGTTCTGTAGCAGGGTATTCTACAGGAATTGTGATAAAGTTTATATAGTGCATAGTGATAAAGTATATATAGTGTATACAAGTGTACAGGGCTATATCTTACCACAAAACATAGGAAGATAAATCAGAAGTTTTTTACTAGCTGCTTGCTCTCTGAACATAGACCTTCATCAGATATTCCCAGTGATTTGTACTAATGAACAAAGGTTTTCAGGTTTGTTTTCCTTTTGTAATTTATCTATCCTAAAGGAGTTAATATTATGGTGATTTGGTGGCTGAAAGATGTTTGCTGCTTTCCTTCTGTATCATGTTTCATTATAGTTTAGGAATTGCCCAGGAATCATGTGGCCTGAGTCAGAGAATACAATATCATTGACATTCCTCTTCCTCAGTGTCAAGTGTCGTTGGTCAGTTTTGAGGCTACTTGGTTTAATTTAAAGTTTTGTTTTATTAAGGTACTTTTTCAATGACCAACTGTGTTTTGTGGAAATGTTTTTAGAGAATTAGGATTCATCAAGGTGCAGTAATATGCATATATATTTAACATTAACACATGTAAACATGAAATTAATTCTGTTTGGAGATAATGGGTAGATAGATCCTTGAGAATGTTTCCTTTATATCATTGGTATTCTGTGTCATGAGGTATGAGCTTGGCTGGCTGTCATCAAAATCTTAACTTTCACAGCATGCAGGGAAATGTAATTGGTTTTGCGGTCTTGTATACAGTAAGCTCAAGGGCTCTCAGTGTATTTTATTGCAGTTGCAGTTGACTGATGGAGATTAACTTTATGCTAATCAGTGTAAATGTAAAACTTGGTGGTACTTAGTAAAGAATAGTGATGCAATTTGTTGATAAAAATAAGTGATTTTTTTTTTTTTTTCATGGTTAAGCAGCCATATTGGAATCTGAAAAATGAATACATTACTTCTGACAATTTCTAATACTTACTTGTTCCAGCCACCACAAGACATGCTGCTTCTGGTTTTGGAAGACATGGAGAAAATATCTTGTAAGCTGACTCCATGTAAACTCTTTAAAACATTAAATTCTTGAGGTACTGATATTCTTAACACCTTATCAGTGATTCTTCAAATATTTTAGCACCTGTTTGTAAGCTTTGCTCAGGTGAGCATTCCTTACTTAAGGAAATGGGTATACATGTCAAAGCAAAACAAAACTAACAGTTGTTTTCTGGAGACTCATGTAAAGAGCCAGATATAATGTGTATTGTACAATCAGATCCAAATGCAGCACTGTAATAATGTCTAGCTCTGTTTGCAGTGTACTCCTCTGCCTCTTGATTTGGGAGGATCCTTCTCAGTGTTTGACTATGTTCCCATTAGAAAATACCACTATATTAATTTCATAGCTAAAGGAAAATTAGTATGCAAGTAGAGAAAAATCCTATGACAAAACACAACCCAAGTCCACCCTGTGTTTTATTTTCTCATGAAAGAGAACAGGAACAGTAGATTTCTATTTGGCCTTGCCTGAACAATTTCACTGAATTACTTTGGCCAAAATCAGAATACAAGTTCTTTCTTCACTGAAATCAACAGCAAAAATCACAGAAGTACCTGTGGTCCCAGCATTTCCATCCCACCTCTCCCAAACTCAATCATTCACCAATTTCAGCAGATACATTGTTACGTCAGCACCCTTCCATCCTAATGACGCAAAAACATGGAGGTTTGTGACCATGATGTGAGCATCTGTTACCACTATTGTTAACACTACAGGCAATGTTTGTTGGAACTCATTTAAATACAGATGAGGAACACAGGAGTACTTCCAAGTTAGAGATTTAGGGACTGTCTTTCCTGAAGATGACACTTAAAATCCATTGGCACTCATATGAGTTCTTTAAGTGATATTTCTATTTTCATTTTATGAAGGCTTTTGCAGCTGAAAAACAGTAGTTAGGCTAGACTGATGGTACTAAAGGCCTTTTTGGGTATCTCCTTTTGATAATGAAAGATGAAACAGTCTTTAACTCATAAAAACTTCCCTGGCAGCAAATCTGTAATATTATTTCAAGGTCTTGTATAAATAATCAAATATTTCTATTACATTGCCATTACCATATTGATAGGTGCTATATGTGGTGTTGTAAAGCTGAGATTTTTTTTTAGTATAAAAATAATTTGAAAGTCCAACTTCAATCATTGCCAGTCTTTTATGATATCTACATGTATGTTTGGAGGAACCTTAGCTTCCTTGTAATGCTTGAAGGTTTATTATTTATTTGTCACCTTCTTAACTTAGATAGCTTCAGTATATCAACTTTCTATAGCAAACCACATTGATTAGTGTTTTTTAAAACAATTTGACATAAGTTAAGATGCATTTGGCAGAGAGATTTGGGTAGCATATGCAGTGCATTATCACTATACATTTTAGCTGTTGACAGTGACAGAAGTAAACTGACATTAATGCATGCTTGATAAGTGATACTGCTATTACCAGTGTCACTTTTATCATCAACTGCTCAAAACATTGACCTGTGATTCTTGATGTGATGTTATTAATAAATTTGGTATGCGTTAACATATATATCACATTGAATTCTTCATGACATTTTCCTTGACAGTAATATGATTATTGCATATTGCTTCAGTTCACTTGTTAGTATTGCCCTTAACATCTCCTTCAGAAGGCAATAATCTTTCTTTCTTTCTTTTTTTTTTTTTTTTTTTTTTTTTAATCTATCATAGACATACTCAGCATTTATTGGTTTGGATATGAAATGCCTCAAAGGTAAAATTTTCTTAGGAGATACTGTCATACAATTAATTTCATTGCCGATTGAAGATGTTGCAATCAGATTCAATATCATTTTTCCTCTTTCAAGGAGTACAAACCCATTTGGAATGTTTCCATCAGAATTAAATATCTGGGAAGTATTTTTGTTTTTGTTGAAACTGGATTTTTGGTATTACTTATGTAATGGCTGATGCATCCTTACAATGTGCTGACCAAATGATTACTATTTAAAGTTGGTTAGGAGATGCTAACTTCCACGATTGAAATCTGTTATCAAAATAGTAGGCAGATTTAATAGAGATGTTTTGGAGAAAACACTCTGCAAACTGTATGACACCGCAAAGTACAGGAATTTGGAGTGAATGTGACTGACATGGACTCTGAATGGATAGTGAGACTCTGGCTGTCAGGATTTCATTTGTTGCACAAATCCGTGATGACTTACCACTATAAGTCTCACTGAAATTTATTTTGCCATCGATTTTTAACTTAACTTCAACATGTGGCTACTACTGAAGTATGAAGTAAGAGAGGGATTTTCTCAGGAGCAGAAATGATCAAGGGCAAGAGACTTGAAAAGATTTTCTGTGAGATCTGAGATTTGGCTACTAGGATTTGTGAGTCATTTGGGGATGGAAATGCAAGGGGTCACTTGGGTCCATCTGCAGCAGTCACCCAGGAATTTTATCACCCCAAAGCCATGATAGGGAGCTGCCTGAGGGAGCCATCAGGAAAAGCCAGCTTCAGAAAAGAGCCTAAATCCTGATGGCCCTTAAGATCAGTAAGTGTATGATGCAGGGCTGTGGGGAAGCAGGCTGCCTTGTTTAGCATTCTCAGCTGTGACTCCTTCCAAATTTAGGCCTCCAAACTAGATATCAGTTTCCTACAAGAATGAGCCCATAAAGACTGCTATGCTGGATCAGCCAGAGTCCTGTCTTGTCCAGTCTTGTGTCTCAGTCAGTGCCTGAGAGCTGATGCCTAGAGAACAGGATGAGAGTATGGAAAACGCTGTGAATTGAACTCAGATCTCTTAATTTGCAAAAGAATTAAAATACTTTATAACCATGGGCACAGAGTATGCAAGGGAGTTCCTTCTAATGAAAGTCTTTCATGTCATTTAAATAATTCAATACACACTGGGCTGGAGTGAATATGCTATCTATTGCTATCTATTGTCCAGGACACATGTTCAGAATTTAGGATAAGCATTCTAGTCCTGCTCCAATTATGAACTCACACGTTACGTAAAGCAGGATCAGTGTGACAGAGTAAACTCTATCATTCACCCTCAAATGGCACATAAGGGAGTGCTTAAGGGAATTCATATGGCAAGCAAGGAAGTCCATTAGCCAAACAGAAAGAAGGACGTGGCTTGATGGTGCAAGTGACAGATTGTCATGGAGGCTGCACAGAAACATGCTGAGAACCCCGGGATGTGGCAGAAAGCCCAGGCCGTGCTTGGTCTATAACTACTTCAGCTTAAGCATCCCACCTCTTTATATAGTTCTTTTAGTGCAGGTCTGAAAACAAGTCTTTTAATCTTCCAGGAGACTTTATCTAGAAGACCATTTTTTTTTTCAAGAGGAAGAAACCTCCTTCATTCGCTGTCCTGGTATTCACTACTAATACAAAGATTAGCAGACATCGGCTGGAACCCACAGGTTGCAGGTTCAAACCAAAATGGTTCCTCTTTGCAGAACATGTTGGTGTACTGGGAACTTTGTACCATGAGGCTCTGTAGATGCTAAAACCCTACAGAGGCTTACAAATGATGAGGCATGTGCCTGGAAGAAAAACCCACCCATGACTACAATCTGGGCAGATGCTACCTGTAATTGAGATGGTTCCAGAACCACACACACACAAAAGAGGTTTGTGACAAGAATCAGAAGAAATTCCAGGACACATAAGAGGAACTTAGTGATAGTTTCCTGTCCTCTAGGCGAGGATCTAACCACCTGTTGACTGGTATAAAAACTTGCACATGGTCTTACTTCTCTCAGGCTCATACCTTTAGGAATGTTGCTTTGTGGTAGTCCCATGTGTGCAGAGCTTGAGAAATCCACTGTCTACCTGTGATTACACTCCTGTCTGAGGGCAAAGATGCAGGCATCTCGTGCACAGCAATTTGTAGAGAGAGAATTTACCTGTTTACACAATTAGGTGATGGATGTAAACAGAGGATCACAGTAGTTCCTGCGTTTGTGGACCTAAATAACCCTTTTTATTCCCATGTCTTGCTGACTTAGCTGCTTCTGAAGTGCCCTAAATATTATGTATTTACATTGATTTTTTGTAGAATTTCTATTTGTAAAATGAATCCACCTGTACTACTGAATTCCTGTTAAATTTGGTTTAGTTGTTATTTCACCATTGTTTGTTTGTTTCTACATGTTCTTATCATAGGCCTATTATTATTATTATTATTATTATTATTATTATTATGTTCTTGAATGATTCAATTTTCCTCAGAATTCTCTGCTTCTAATGATTCTATTAGGTTATCCTTTATTCTGAGAAGAATTTAGTTGAATGTTTGAAAATCTTTTACATTGATGGCAAGAACTACCAGCAAACTGGCATTTGGTGCATTTGATGGCTTTTTCATGTACCCTCTTTTGTTGTCACATAAGTAAATTACTTTCATTGTTCTCTCCTGAAATGCTTGGATTACCTTTGGATACTCTCCTGAAATGTTGAATTTTTTATTTTTTTTTAATTTTAGATTTATTATTTTTTTTCCATAATACATAGTTATTTTATTGTGGAAAAAATAATGTCTGTGCATTAAACCAGCACAGATTAGGTTCCCATAAAATCTGTGTTTGATAACTTGGCTTGTAGATATGGTACTGGTACTGGTTATGCATGAGCTCAGTCTGAATAGAAAAGCAAGCAAGCAAGCAAACAACCATTAAGCCTTTCCAGAGGGTTTGTCTCACCCATCAGTCACTATGAGGAGTACAGAGTAAAAATATTTCTAGCCAGAATACACTTTCTATGGCACATTTGTATACTAGTTGTTTTAAAATGAAGACAACAATGACAACAAAAAAATCTGAATACATCAGAAGTGATAAAGAAGTGATTAGGAAAGAATTTGATGTTGACTAAGAGATCTTGCAAAGAGTCTTTCATGTTTCAGGCTTGCTTAGGCAGATATGAAAGGTCACAAGATTGCAAGTATTCAATTAATACATTCAAATACGTTATCCCTTTTTAGTAGGGGTGCATTCTCACACCACACAGGGAAGAAGTAAAGGTAAAACCCCATTTTCTTCACTTTTTTTTTTTTTTTTTTTTTTTGGCAACTGCAGATGCCCAGCAGCTCATTGGTTTACTATCAGTACCTCAGCTGAAAGATAATGACTTTTTAAAATAGACTCGCAATCACGTGAACACGCTCTGATAAGCAGAGTTTGGATGAGAAAAACAACTTCTGAAGTGTGCACTTAGGTAGCTATGAGGGTTGAAACAAGCTGATCATTTAGAATTTGATCTTTTGATGTGAACAGGCATATTTCTTGTGGCACTGTGCCCTTAACTAGTCTTATGAAATTAAGAATATTTTTTCAAGTAGGCAGGTGCAAAGATATCACAGCACAACGTATTTTTGCTTTTGCGTGATCTCAGAAACTTTACAAAAATCAACTAAAGATTTAATTTTTTCCTAGGTAATCATAAAAACTCTACAATTTCATGTGAGCAAAATCTAATTTGCTTTAATGGGACAAGTACACAGTCTGCTGACATAGCTGTTTGCAAAAGCAGTTCCCAAATTCCTGACACTTTACCTCCACCCACATAGCATTCTCCCATCTTTTATTTTACATACACACGCACACAAACACTCTTTCTACAGAAAGCATGTCAAAAGCCTCTTCATCCTGAGTGCTCTGATGAATGTTTGAGGTTCTAGTGGAAGTGTAATGAATAGGAAATAGCTATGTTCTATGTAGCAGACAAGGAACTCTGAAGCAGGCATGATTTTGTTCTTTGTTCCAGAAATCCTCAGTGTAAGCACTTTTGCTGTTGACCAGAACTGCTATGGGCCAGTGCAGCCTTAAATCTTTTGTTGACATATCACTAGTAAGAAGCCAAAGAAAAACACCTAGCAATTACTTCAATCTATCTGTGACCATGTGCTTTCCTGAAATGCTTGGATTTGCAAGAAGGAGAGAAGCCCATGACAACCCTTTTCACTCAGAGGGTGGTGAGGCACTGACACATGTTGCCCAGAGAAGCTGTGGATGCCCCATCTCTGGAGATGTTCAAGACCAGGTTGGATGGGGCCCTGGGCAACCTGACCTAGTAGGTGGCATTCCTATGGCAGGGGGTTGGAACTAGGTGATCTTTGGGGTCCCTTACAATCCAGGCCATTCTGTGATTCTGTGATGATGAACCCCACAGTACAGACACCTCACCTGCAGTCTTCTGACTTGTTTGTGAACTTCAGGTGGTGCTGTGGGTCACTACTGCCTCTGATAGAAGGCAGGTGCCGATGAGCGTTGCAGAGCAAAAGGTGTTCTCGCAAATCTACCTGAAGTTCTGTGGTTGTCCATCGAATGTACATCCTCCACCCAAGTCCTCAGCTTCAGGATTTTTGTGCTGATTGTTTTCCCTGACCCTGGAAGGTCATATCACCACCATTACATTCAATGAGTAGGTGTGACGTTTCTGGCTAGGAGAAAACTTTTTCTGAAGGAAAGTTTCAACTTTTGGCAGTTTGTTCTGTGATGCTAATTGAGGATGACATCTTTCAAAGTTTGTGCTGAAAATTGTGTCTAAGAAAGAGAAAGCCGAAAATAGTTAATTAGCTGATAGGTGGGGCTTTCATTAGCACTGTAGGAAACTTGGAGTATGTTTCCATCTTGGTCTTCAAAGAGAGACATATTCAAAACTATTCTGTCCATCCTTCTCACTGTTTCCACTAGTCAGTCCTTCCTGGATTCAAGGAACCTTCCAGATTAAAAGTGACTAAAACCAAATATGTTCTGTTAAAGGATTTTGTTCAAGCAAACTGACTTATGCAGAAGAAAATACTTAAATTAAAAATTCCTGGTCCACTTCAGGACTGCAAGGGAGATGAGATTTCCTATGTATAATGGCAATACAGAGTCAGCTGAGGCAATACTACATGCAACAAGCATAGTGTTTGGCTTCTTCTACTGAAATTAAGGCAACATTTTAAATGAATGAAATGTTACCAGCTACCAGTATATCTGGTAATTTCCTACAAGGATCTTTTCTGGGAAGCAGAGAAAAAATACCTCTTGTACCTCTTGGTACAAGAGGGCTTTTAAGCCACTTCCAAAAATAACTTGTTTCATTTCCTTAACTTTCCAACTTTTTTCTCACTGCCAACTTCTGGCTAGTTAACAAAGAAGACCTAATAGTCAGGGCAGATGCAAAATCAGAGAGTGGAGCTGTAGGACATGTACCACATGAAGTAACTGCCTTTTTGACAGACTGCATTTGTCACATAATATATTTCCTTTAAAAGTTAGAGAAAGGGCATTTCAGAGAAGAGGACTGATCCTGCAGGCACGTGTGCTTTGTGTTTTTCCTGGAGTGGCTGAGCTCTTCCACTGAGCTGCAGCCTCTGCTGCAATCAAAATGTTAACTGGGTAATATTTGAAAGACTGAGCTTCTAATCACTTTTTTTTTTTTTTTTTTTTTTTTTCCCCCCTCCCTTGATGAACCAGAAGGAAAATGAAAAGACAGAATTTGACAGAAATAGTACACTGACAACCTTTTCTTAAATACACACACACACACACATATATATATATATATAAGAAATATATATGTAGAAGATAACCTGAAGCTTTAGTAAAAAGCATGCATAACTACAGTTACATTGCATTGCAGTGGGACTTACAGTGCTAAGGTTTTTAAACTTTATTTTTTTTTAGTTTGAACCTGGATATGTTTCTATATTTGTAAACCTCTGAAACTGCTCACGAAGCATTGATTATGAAGCTTTTAGATTGCACATTGCTTTGTGCATACAGATGTGAAAACATTGTTTAAAAATGTTTGTGATTTCTTAATATTATTCACAGGAGTTATGTAGTCTCTGGGATAAAGTATGCTAGCAAGTTATTTGCTGAAATGTAAGAGGGAGAGTTTTATTAAGTCCAAATCTGTTTATGATCTGTAAATCTTCCAACTTGTCCAAACATTGGATGAGAAAGTAATACATGAGCTATAGGGTCTTTCTTGTAGAATTTAAATGAAGAATCTGTATTTGATGGCTCATTTAAGGATCTCTGTTAGTAGAAGTTGAAACTTTAAATAATATCTCAAAACAACAAATGGATAACTGAAACACTTCAAGTTTTTTAACTTTTAAATTAACTTCCTCATTTATATAATTTGAATTGCCATATTCATTTCCCTCTGAAATGCAGTTTTCAGGACATGGAGGAAAAATAGAAAGCAATCTCTGTTGGTAACAAACTGTGCATATATAATGTTATTTTCCAGCACATTTGAAGTTGAGTCTAACTTGAAGTTGAGTCTGTGGTATTGAATCAAACTCTTGTGAGCATGCTGATAAATGTTACTTCTCTATTACTAATAATGACAGAAATAACATTTAGTTGGCATCCAAGATATATTTATGTCCTTTTCAAAGCTAAGACATCATCGAGAAATCACATCAATTTCCGCTCAGTTCCTAGGTAAAATTTTACTTATTTCAAGTAACTCTCAGCAAAGAACTGTCCAAAGTGATAAAAATAAAAATCAGCATGCCATCTGAAGCCTTGCAGGACTTTCCTCAATCCAGGCATTTTAGAATATAGCAGTAAGCAAGAAATGTTCTCCTTGGATTTGCTGGCTCTGCCCTTAGGAGACTGCAGAGTCACCCATCTGAGACAAAAGGAAGAGAGATCTTTTTCAGATGCTACAATAGAATGTAAAACTTACAATTTGAAGCATGGGGCATGTGTCTTTACTTTTAGCCTAATCAAAAACATAATACAAGATAAACGTGACTTAACAACACTTAAAAAATATCAAAATGCTAAACTGCCGGACAAGAGGAGAAAGAAAACATCCCATGTCATTTATGTTAATTATGTCTGCTAATGGTAACAGCTTGAAGGTAACTACTTTTCCCTGGTGATGAAGGTAGTTTAAGGATCTGTGTGGAACATCTCAGGACTGCTGCCAGAATCAGCCTTGGTAGTACTAAGTTTATTTTCAAGTATTATAGAAAACATGGATTTTGATATGCTTTAAGGTAATTGAAATGTTAAATCTCCCAAAATGCAGTTTTGGCTATAAACTAACTCAATTGCTTCTTTAATCTAAAGCTATGATTATTATATTCATATCTTCCTTTGATTGCTTAGAATGAAGGTGCAACATGAAGTAAAAATGAGTATGAACAAATCTGTTGAATCTACACCCTGTCACTATATGAAAAACAGTTTTATATTACATCACCACATCTATTCTTATGCTACATGTTTCTGAAGAAAATATTGCTGGGATGTAAAAGCCAATGTACAGACTTATTTTCATTAAAATTAAATCACCTCCCCCTTTTATAATGCAATGACCTTTTTGATTAGTTCATAGTGTCTATAGAGACATTCTTATTTATATGTTTTCATTTGAAAATATAAAGTATATTTTGGAAGATAACATTGACAAAGTTTTGCTCAAATCTGGGAGATTCTCTGGCATCAGTAGCATACTTTCAAGCCCAAAACCTGGATACACTGTTTTCTCACTTCTCTCAAGGTCTGCTTCAGACGTTGCAAACTCTACAGGTGATAACTTAAAGGTAGTTTGCAAACTGAAAATATAAAAGACAGTGTCTGAGAAGCGAAGCTGATTTATAAAGACAAATAGAGGAAGGAAAATGTCATTGGTCAGGTGTGTTGGCCAGATGTGTTAATAAATGCTGTAATACAAGATGAGTTAGTTGACACTGGAATATAAGGCCAAGAGCATAAAGCTAGACAGAAGAAAAACCTGATTATGAGAGTAAACGGCATCATTTATCTCTCTGTTCTGGCAGCAATATGAATTGCAAGGCAAAATCAGAACTTTACTTTGGGTAAAGATAGCAATCTGCATGGGATCATCCTAGCTGTGAAGGGCTTCTTGGCTGGACTCATAGAGGAACCTTGATAGATGCCATATTTCATCCCTGAGCAAGAAAATCAAACAAGCAAAAGTTCTTCTAAGTTAAGGCTAACACATGTTAATTAGGCATATTTTCATCACCAGAAGTAGTCAAATAGTGTAAGGTGGATGTAACATATTTGCAAACACTTGGTGAAGACTGAAGTTGTGGTTAGCCATGGATTTCTAGAACATTTTAGAGCCTACAAGGTTGCAGGCAGTTGATCAGGGCTGCCCAAGAAGCCTGAGGCAGAGCAGAGCATAGAAATCAGTTTGCAACCTGCCTGGGTTTGTTAGCTAAATAAATTATGTTTGTTCTTGGTACAAAATGTACAGTCTGCTGTAGAGAATCTACATTCTTTTTCCTACACTCTAAAATATCTGAGGAATGGTGCATGACTATTCAGCTGAATGATTATGCCAATGTACAAAACTCAAAATATTTTTTCTTAGTGAAACAAAGTCAAGTTTGTAAAATGACAACCCTTCACACAAGCTCTTTTGTTGGAAAAAAAAAATCAAAATAAACTGACTTAATTGGAACAAGTGTAGCTATTCTTCCAAATAGATAAAGTCAGATGAAAATGACCCTGGCACAGCTAAACACGCAGTATTCTTGACATCTGGGAAAGCTGATGTTAAATGTTTAAAGACAGCTGCTTTTTAATGATTAGCACTGAGAAGAAAACAAAATCCTAAGTATACCATCCTCTTCTGTGAACGTGTGGAAGAAGCAAGCATCTGTTCAGCTTTACCTTCGTACATGTTTGTAGCTGAGACCCTGAATAATCACGCTTTGTAGCCAGCATTCTTCTGGGCCCACACAGGCCTACTCAGAAAATAGCTAGTTAAAAGGACCTCTGAAAATCGCTACTGAGAAGAGGAAAATATGAGCTCTTCAGTTTTGTCACATGCATTTCTTCACTGCTTTTTGAAGTTCCTTTTTTATTTTTCTCCAAGCTGTGTTATGGACAGCAGACTGGGGAAGGAGACAGTCAAATTACCAGCCCAGTGAGTTTTATTAGCAAAGGACAGGTAAGAATGCTTGTAGATAGGCTCATGGTGATTGTGATTGTTTGATAAATTATTTGCACAGGTGACTGAGAGTGTGGTGTGGCTTCTGACATAAAGCCTATTGCTGATTATACATGATGAAATTATCAATTTTTTAATGATCAAAATACCAACTGCCTCCACCTATGATTGGTTAAAAATTTAAAAAGAAAATTTAGTGTCTGAAGGTCCAAAACAGGCTTTGTATCCTTATTTTACCATCAGAGATAACACCTCTGTTTGATTCCTTATGGAAAGGAGCTGAGGCATTCAGGCTAACTGGTATTATAAGGCTTTCGCTGCTGCCTCCTGGAATGGCAGCAGGTGAACTAGAATTCCTCAGTCTGGTCATATGAGAGTGGGTAAAGACTAAGGTTTTAATTTACACTTTATGAAGTCTGTGAAACCATCACTTTTTAAACTTATTATTACTATAATTGAATTTTAATTTCTATTTATTTTTAACTATTTTTCTGGCTGACCAAAAACCTGACAAATCCAGGTGCTGGATGGCCTTATGGATCTGGAAAATCATTTTTAAGAGTATGTCATGATCAACCACTGAGAAAACTTTACAATGTTAAAGCCATACTATTCTCTGTCATTGATATGTGCATGCCAGATGCATTTCTTTTGAAAATTTAAGCTCTATAGCTCTACATGTTTCCTTATACACTTTGGAACCCTGCTCCAAAAGTGTAACACCTTAGCAAAAGGAATGCCTAGACACAAGATATCGTGGTTTGGGAAGGGATCTATTGAAAATGTCATGCTTCAGAGATTTAAAATAAATGAAAATGAAAGTTTAGTAATAAGGGCAGAGTCTGAACACAGGAGACAACTTGATAGAATCTGTGTTGCCAAGAACAAATCGCATCAACCTTTTCTTTTCCCCTGTCAGATCAATTATCTTTAAATGATAAGTTAGCTTCCAATTAAACCCAACTTGGTCAAAACATTTTAACCCTCAAAAAACCCTTACACCTTGCAGATTTCAAAAATTAAAAAAAAAAAAAATAAACAAATCTGAAAAAGCTATCCAAAAATTAGACATAATTCTACCATTGTTTAGCTAATAGAAGTAACAGAGAGGGAAAAAAGAGGAAAAGGAAACTTTTGGTGAAGAAAAGCTCCAGATGGAGCATTTGGGGGTGGCAGACAATGACAGGAGCTATTAATCTCAGGCAGAGAGAAGAGGCATATCCAAGTCACCCAGAGACAGGTGGTCAAAGTTGGATGATAAGGGTGTTTAGGCTCTGAAGTATTATGGATAGAACAGTAACGAGACTGTTGGTGCTATTGTGTATGCTGAAATACTGCTAAAGTGGTCTTGCTAAAAGAGATTGGCAGAGAAGCATGGAGAGACCCGTCATCCAACACATCCTCATCAGAGTCCAGGAGGGATTTCACACACAGCTTCTAACTTGGAGCCATTTAAAGGACACCTGCAAAACTTAGCTGTTAAATAGGGTTGTAACAGCTGTGTATAAACAAAGCAGGAAAGCAGTTCTTCAAAAGTGAGCAGAAACATTACAAAGGTGGAAAATGCTCAATCTTACCTGTTGTGTCCAAATTACTACCAAGCCTCAAGGGTAGGGTTGAAGACCAGATACCAGACCTGGTACAGCTTATGCAAACTCGAGAAATATATATAGTGCTGCAAGAGTCTGTAGGTAATCTAATTGAAGCATGAGCTGTCTAATCATACAGTTATTATGTTGTTAATTCCCTTTTCCTTGACAGGGGGGTAGTTCGGAGGAGGCATTTACCACAAGCAATGTTTATCAGAATACATTTTATTACTCCAGTTATTACCGTCAATAGAAGGAGGTTGGTAATGTAATAATAATTAATAAGAATCGTGAGGCTGTTTTTATTAATAGCAGGTGGCTGTTCACATGTCGCCTTTACCTGCTCAGCTGTGTCTCTGGTACACTTGCACGCTCATTCAAGGCTATCCAGCTGGAGATGCAGCTGCGAGGGCAACCTTTTGTGCAGGTGTAGAAGGTTGTTCTATGCCCTTGGCTTCTAGGTGAGGTCATGAAGTTACTCCAGGGGACCTTTGTTTCTTCTTTTGTGTGTATAACCCCCCAGTCTTTGTCCACATAGCATTCCATGGCCTGCTGGGATGAGGTCAAAATTACCCAACTTGTTCACTGTTGATGTGACAAGTGTGTGCTGGTGGCCTTGGGCAGGCTGGACTGACTCTTGGTATTCTGAATGCATCAGTTCTTGTTCATTCAACAGGACCACTAATCCTCTGAGGCTGTCATTTTGGGAGGGACTTTCATGCAATAACTTTCGTACCTACCATCTCTTCAACCTACTGCACCTTCCCCCCCCCCCCCCCCATCAGACCGTTTACACAAATGAACACAAATTCACATGTGCACAGGGCTTTTATGTCAATTACTGGTCCAGTTACAGTGATATCCACAGTTAAAGTTCAAGTGTTCTAATTAGTGGAGGTCATTACTAATAATGATATGACATAATTAAAACCTACATACACTAACTTTCTCCTTTTATACTTTTTTTTTTTTTTTCTCTCTATGTGTTATGACAAACAGTGGGGATTTCTAGTTGTTTGCAGGGAGGTGCATGATGTTAATGGTGGAGTTTACTTCCTCTGTGCATTTAATCCACTTTGATTTATTTTTATATGTTTGCTAACGTACATGTTATGTGTTTATTTTGTCATTTATCTTTCTTCACTGGCCAGCAAATGCTGTTATATCCAAACTTTACTGTATGTGCTATGTTTATATATATATATAAAGCTGGATACTGCTTCTTTGTTTCCTTTGTTACCCTTAATATCAGTACACAAGACCGCATTCCTGTAGTGAGCAATAACTTATTATTAATGGTTTATACTTGTAGCCCTCGGGCCCCTATCCTGTACTTGTGCTTTCAAGGCTTCTGCTATTATCTTGTGCTTGTATTTTTGGAAGGTTCTGTTAAAATCCCCTGTTTTTCTTCAACAGCCTTCAAGCTATGGTTTCTGATAACATAACACCTGTTTTATTAACACACATATTCTGTTTATGGAGTCACCGAATAGTTCACTGTACAAAGATAATGGTCCATTAGAAGACACAGGATCCACACAGACACTGATGTGATACTGGGCAGCACCTGCTATCAAAATGTATTGCTTCCAATGACATCTCTGGTGTGTTACTGAAGTCGTGCTGCAACATCTCTTTGTAAGGAAAACTGCTAAGGTGCTTGTTGGTGGTGGCAGCACCAGATGGGCTCCTCTGGGCTTGGTCCTCCCATGGTAGTGATGGCAGGATGGACAGGGTCCAGCAGTGTGGTGGGGAAACTTCACCATGTGTAGGTGAGGTTCAATGCTGGCTGGAATCTCTCCAGCCCCCATCTGCTCAGACACCTCTAGGAATTGAAGCGCAGGTGGCTGATGCATGCTACTGTAAAACTGAAGTCCCTTGTTAACATCATCCACCAAGACTGATCTGTCAGCTCTCACAGATATAAGGAGGGATTTGGATCTATTCCCAAAGCTTGACTTGAAAATGACACCTGCTTTTAGAAACAACTTTTGGGAGAAGAAAATAAGGACAATTATGTCATACACATTAGTGAGACTGTGCCCAAAGACTTCTGTGAGGATGACAGCAGCACTCTGGGACTCAACAGATTCCTAGGACAGCAGAAATTGCAAGAAATTTTTATAACAGCAAATACCATCAGTTCAGGCTAACTTTAAATTTCTTACTGAATAATTGAGGTGAGAACTTCAATTTTTGTGACGTTATTCACAGAAAGACTGAAAAAGTGAGTTCTGTTGTGCCTCACTGCTGCTATACTAATGTGATTAAGCAGGCTGCAGACTTTTTGTTGGGAAGGAGAAGTATCATGGCATTGTACAAGCACATAAGAGTATCAGTGTGTGTGAATGTCTCTGTGTGTGGATACTAGTATGGATACTCTTCACAAAAAGTCATACACCCTAAGAACTTGTAAGAATCTTTGTTCAGGTGCAGGTATTTTTGTGTCTCTAGAGGCACTGGACTTGGTCTGAAGCCTCCCATTTCTAAGTGTGTCTTCTGACTGCTAAGGTTTTTGATAACCAGTGCACGTACATGCCAGACAGCACCAGGTTTTTACAATTTTCTTTTGCAATCAGCTTTTAAACTTTTTCATTCTACTTTTGTCAGTTCCTGAATGTCTTCTATGCAAGACCAGATGGCAAGTCTAGCCATACTATAAAAACCTGTGCAAAAATCAGAGAGACAACATTTCTGGGTCATTTCTGATTGATCTATACAATGAAATGAATGCAGGACAGACAGAAGGGAACAGTGGTAATATGCTGAAACGGTAGCTGTGTGCAGTCTGGTGTGGGACTGCCTACCTGGAGCTTTCTGTATAGATGAGGGACTAGAGCATCTTGGGGTGCTACAACAGAGGTGTTTTTAGCTTGGAAGATGTTGCTTCCTAGCTGTTTTAGGAGACTGGCACAAGTAAGGGCTTTAAGGATGTCAGTGGTACATAAAATATGACTTGGAGATGCAGGTTGCCTTGAGGTCCAATGTCACCATTTAATCAAACCGCATTTAATTACATTAATTAAATGTAACAGGCAAGTTATATTACTCCCCTTTTGCAACAGAGGAAATTAAAGGTTATCTTTACTTACTTTTCATTTTGTTCAGCTGTATCTGTGTAGACCAGTATGAAAGAGTAATTACAGTTGTATAAATTCTGCCAGGCTGAAAAGCTAATTAAAATTATTACTGAAAAGAAACATTTCAGCTGAATGAACTCTTGCATTGTGAATAATAAATGACAATTTTATACTATTAGTCATTTGTTCTTTCTAGTGTTTTTCATGCATTAATTTTCAAAAGATATTCATCTGCATGTGAGTTTTAGTGTGTGCTGCTATACTGAGGGAAGCTAAGTGTTTTGTTGAAGGTGATACAATAAGTACATATATAGCAGAGCTAGGAAATGGTGTGGGGAACTTCTTGGACCACAGCTGTCAATGGGAATTTTGGCACAAACTTCATCGGGGCTGAAATTTCACCCCAGACTTCTGGAATGGCTTTAGCTTTTCCCCTGAAGTTTCACAGATACGAAGTTGGTGTTCAGATGATCATCTGCTGCTGTTTGTAAAAGGTTTCAGATAAACTGGAGCTCATATTACACAATAATCAGCTAATCTGTACTGGGCAACTGATAGATACAGTAAATTAGGATAGGAAAATCTGCTGAAGATTCTTACATGTCATTAAGTGATTCATTTATACCAGATTAGCCTTGTTCTCAGTCTACAGGACAGGACAATATCTGTTCTGTGGTCTGACTTTAGTCTGAACATAGAAAAAAAGTCTAAGAACAGTTTACACAAGACAGACGTTTTTGGATGGCCCATCTCCAGGTTGGGCTCACTGCTTTAGCTGTGCCTTGTGTGTGAAAGCTATATTTAGCAGGAATTTGGGGCATGTGAATTTGTGCTCTGACCAAAGCAGGACATCAGTCAACGTATTTCTATGTCATGTTGCACACATTTAGTTTTTTTTTTTTTTCCCTATTATTTATGACTATATTTTCTTTTCTGTCCTTTAAATAAATAAGCCACCTCAAAAGGAAGTAAGGAAGTACTTGATATTTCAACAGTGAGGTTTTCTCAAGGTATCATTTTATTAGTGAAATGACTTGTATTAACAAATCAGTGGAACAAGCAGTAATGTGAACCAACATATTCAATTTCACTTTAGCAATCTGTATTCCAGAAGGAAATCCTGGCAAGCAATCACTGACAATGGGACCTCAATTTAAATTACAAAATAGGCAGTGTACTGAATGCATATAGAGTATGAGAGAGAATAAATAGAAGTGTTCATTTGTCTTCATAAGGTACCCAAGACAATAAATATGTGCTCTCCAAGTAAGGACTGTAGATGCTGTGGTAATAAAAGCAATAATTAATATAATTTAATTTTCTACCCTGGGTCAGCTGTAAATTGACGGTATTAATTAAGTGACAAACCTGTTGACAACGGCAAACTGATGACATAGGAAGTCGTGGAAATCATTTAAAATAAGTTTCTCCTTTTAAAACTATTCAGCAACATATTATGCAGCTGTCTATAGCCCCCTAATGGATATTTAAAAGTTAGCTGTATTAAACTCTCTAATTTATATTCTTCAAAGAACGAAGTAACATAAAAGCATACACTTAAAGCCAAGCAATTATGACATTGTGCATAAAGTTGATTACATAATATAAACCAGAATTCATTAGTATTAAATTGAATGCACATTGCAGATGCCACCATAACTATATTGATTCAAGTGAATTAGAGCAGCAGGGAATATATGGCATTGAATTATTTCTGCTGTTATTATTGGGTCTGAAGAAAGGACGACAGTCTACAAGATTTCATAGATTTTTTTTTTATTTAGAAGATTTCATAAATATATATATATTTAATTTTATTTCTCTATTATTTACCTCTGCATGTCAGAATAGCTACCAATAGATGCAGTTAAATATTGAAGGTCCATTGTGTTCATTTCCTTTAGTTCTTCTAGGATAGAGACATCAGCAAGAGAGATACAGTAAATTAAATGAGTATATTAAGTATATGAAAAAAGTGTAAAATTCTTTCTCTACCTGAGGAAAAAAAAGTCAAAAGTAGCATGTAAAGGTTCCTTTTGCATCACATTGTCCAATTTTTACTTTTTCCTTCCTTTTTTTTTGGAAGAAATAGAAGAAATAATTGAAAACTAAAGGCCACAGTGCTAAAAGCTAAACATTTAAAAATAAAAAAGGGAGAAACTTTCTCTCTCTCTCTCTCTCTCTCTCTCTTATTTGTAGCATTACCAGTTAAAAAGTATTAAAATTTTGAAATGTAAAAGTATTTTAACTTATTTTTTTGAAATCAGAAACATTAAAACAATCACTTAAAACATATTTTTAAACAAGATTTTTTCTCTTTTGTTTTCCCTTTTGGAAATATCTGTGTTTTCTAATGAGTATTGTGATATTTGCTCATTGCCTAGGTTTCTGTGATGCAACCTAGATTGCATGACCAGTTTTACCTGCTAGGAGTTCCTGTTTTCCACTCTCTATAAGTGAATTTAAAGGGAGTGCATTTCTGCACATTGCCACACAGTATCTGGCAACATAAACCTTTCCAAAATACAGTAATTCTACTTGTTGGTTTAGTTTTCTAAACTCCATAAGAAATAGAATATACTAAGGGAATGTAAATACTGTCATGACACCTTTCAGCTGAAAAAATGTTCTAGCTTGTACATCTTTATATATGTTTTTCAACCTTAGTTTTAGCTTTCAACCCATTTTGATGATGAGTTCTATGATGTGTTTAGGCCAAATACAATAAGGTTTTCTTCATGTATCCTTTAATTTTTCCACCAAAGCAATAAAACTGGAAGTGCAGGATGAGACATGGTATAGAATTAGGGTCTGGGAATTCTGGAAATGTGCTCACAATATATCGTCGTTATTATGTAACAGTTGGGGTCTTTGTAACTTGGTTTTTCGTTCACATTTCCTCATTACAAATACAGAGATACAGTACTTGGAATTTGGCAATGCTAAAAAATTTGATTGTAATTTTCTGTAGTTCTGTTTGTGTGGTGCTAGCTATTTGCACACTTTTTTCTTTCTCTCTTCTTTTCTCTTTTATAAAGAATATTTGTTGCTCACACGAGTGCTCATAGATACAAAACAGTTGATGTCAAGTATCAAGTAAGAGCACAACAAGAAGACAAGGTAGAGAAAGGAAAATTTTGTAAAGATGGCTGAGGTAGAGTCATTAGCAGCATTTCCTGACTAGAGATGGAAGATGAAAGCACAGCCATATATCTGGTGGAAAGCAAAGGCCATCTCCAGCTAATTTCAGTGGAGATTTAGGTGC
This sequence comes from Netta rufina, assembly GCF_964035555.1. Taxonomy (NCBI): domain Eukaryota; kingdom Metazoa; phylum Chordata; class Aves; order Anseriformes; family Anatidae; genus Netta; species Netta rufina. The sequence continues at coordinate 96,397,637 of NC_140125.1, read as the reverse complement.
TCTGCAAGACCATAATGGGTAGTGTCAGCTGTAGGGTGACACTCACGCTAATATGATATGTGCTCCTGCATGGGTACAGGTAAACCTGCCTCTTGAAAAGCACCTTTGGGTGGTTGGATGTGTCCCTTTGCTGTGCTGCAGGGACTGGCTTTTGCTAGTTAATGTGTACGTGCTTGAATACTCGTATACTCTGTTGTATTAGGAGTAAGGACAAGGCATTTAATGTGCCAGCTATTCCTCTTTAAATATTGTGCTGCTGGTTTATGAAGAGTAGTGGTCAGGCTTGCATACCATAGCTGCTGAGAGAAAGACAGAGCCATGTTATTTCTCTCTCATGTAAAATATCACAGCTCTTGGTGTCATGGGGCATTTAGCAGTCACCCTTCTGCTACTGATTCAGGCACTCCTGTGCTTGGCCACTTGGATGGAAAAGGAGGAAGTGGAGGGAAGGAAAGTAGATGGCTCAGTCCCTGAGCCCTTGAAGCACACACCTCTAACTGGTGCAAGTCCGCAATGTAATGGAACTTACTGGCATGAGTTTGTGAATACAAAAGCCAATTTCAGAACTGATGTAGCTACCATTTACTCAGATTTTTTCACTTTCTAGGATCAAAATACCTTATTCTTTCCAAATTAGAGGTGGACACATGGAAATTCATTCTGGATGTGGCTCAGAGAACTGGGTTCTTCTCCTAAATTGTAGAGACAACAGCAAATGGTATAAATAACCTGCCTCTGGTTTACACAAGTCCTCCAGGAGACAGCTGTCAGTGGAAGTAACTAATATTTACTAATTTAATAAAAAAAAAGAAATATGTGTCTATCATTTTTAATGTCCCAGCCATAAGACTGAGTCATATGAATGTATTCATAATTCCAGTGCATAATTGCTATTTACTTATAGATGCAAATTGCAAAGAAGCATAATGAGAACCATAGCTCTCCAATTTGCTTCTCTTTAAACAAACAAGCCAAAAAAAAAAAAAAAAAAAAAAAAGTGTTAAAGCAATAGTCCTGTTTTTCTGCATGATTCATTATAGTTCAAGGCTCTGCATATTAGGGTTCCTTGAAAAAGCAATTAACTTCTATAGGCTTTGAACCAGAAGTTAAAACAAAACACACACACACACAAAGCTATAAATTCCAGTTGGTGTATGTGGTTAAATGGCCCAAAGAAAATGGGGGTGAAATGCTTTCCTTGAAGCAAAATCCATCCTAGGTGTTACTCAGAATTGGCTGTATTTGTATTAAGAAATGTAAACATGTTTTAGTTTCTTCTAGCAGAGGTTTTCAAATTTATTATAAATTATTAAGCAAATACTCTAGGAGTTATATGATGCCCAGATACAGAATATAATTACTTTGTCATTCTACTAATGTGGAGTTGAACTAAGCAACCTTGAAATGAATTGAATATGTTTTTCTTTTTTTGTATGGAAAGTGGAAAGAATAATGAATTATTGAACAATTCTTCTCCTGTCTTCTGTGCTACACAATGAGTACATCGGTTGGTATAATCAAAGCAGATTTTTTTTTTTCTGTGAAAAAAGACCTTAAATGCATTGACTTGATATAAAACCTATTGACCAGTATAGTTAATAATAGACCTGTAAGTTATGTAGATGAAGTATTTCATGTAAGTGCTATAAGTTATTTCAGTTTAGACCAAAGTAACCTGGACAAACTGACAAAAATGTTGAACTAATTATGTGTTTTGCAGGTCACTTCTCAAGAATCTGAAACCAAACCATTGACCTTCACATTTGTGCCATCCATTGGCCGACTTCCAACTCATTTTGAGGTTGTAGATGTCTCTAAGTTCCTTGTGACTATTCCAGAAGAGCCAAAAGATCTCAGCAATCAAGAAATTATAAACAAGGTAGAGTTTTTGTTTTGTTTTGTTTTGTTTTGTTTTGTTTTGTTTTGTTTTCCATTCTTTTGAAGATTATGGAAATTTTTGTCCTGAGCATCCCTGAACTAAAGTTCTTTCCATTGAACTATGCCTTGGCTTGTGCTTGGTTTTATTTACCAACTCTACCAGAGATGCAGAGTTATTGTGCAAGAGCCTATTTTGCTGTTAGCAGAACTTACTTCGGAAGAAAATCTTTTACCATTTTGATACTCTCCTCTGTCCATCATGCAAGACTGTATTCTTGGAAGAGGAGTGAAGATTCCTTCCTGATCTTCATGAGAGCAAGGGCAGTGTGTGAGGAGTGTTATCACATGGAAATCCACCAAGAGTTGGTCACTAGATCCTGCTTTCAGCAAATGCCAGTGCTGCGGTTTCCAGCTAAGGTGCCAATCCCTTTCATAGCTGTGTACTAATGCATCAGACATAGAGCAAACATGCTTTCTTGGTTTTGAAAGCTTGTCCTCATGATTTTATGCGACAGTGAAACCAACAGCACAACATTTCTGGTTCTCCTGCCACAGTGTTTGTTATTCCTTTGCCACTTCACAACACCTACAGCCTCTTATTTTATTCCGCGCTATTTGAAAGGAAACTGGAACCCTCAAGTAAATTTGAATGCTTTGTGGTGATTTTGCTCTTGTGTAACAGCTCCTTCCCTGAGACATCAGTGGAGCTGCATTTCTTGGTGCTTTTCCACATAGCAAACTTTTCACAAGGGTTCATAGTCCTCTGACCTGACCATATGCCAGCATTTTCAGAAGCCTCTTTTACTGAAAAAGGGTCAGGCAGAGAATGGGTGTATTTGAAGACACATGCACTGAAATATTGTCCTCAAGATGTTTAACTCATTAGATATATTTCCAACCATTCAGTATTGGTTTTGCTATAAGTAGTACCCTGGGAAACGCAGAATTGAGTACTGCTGACATCTGTCACCCTGTGTTTTAATATGCTGCTAGGCAGAGAAAACTTTCCTGACAAATGATGCAGTACTGAGACCTTCATAGCATTGGACACTCTCTTTTCTGAAACACCTAGAATCTGGACAAAGTTTGAAAAAACACACAAAACCATCAACCAACCAAACACAAAATCCTCAAAACCAACCAAACAAAAAACCACTAAGGGCCTGAGTTTTAAGGTATCTCCCTGTATGTTCCAATTGTATTTCTTTTTAAAGAACTGAGCTCCAGGGACTCCTGGAGCTGCCAGTGGAAATTTGTTGTTACTACTTTCCTCAAGCAGGATGCAAATTTGAGCCCCATCTACAGGTTTTCTCTTGCAGTACACAATATTTTTATTCTTTCACTTGATTCCTTATTTAAGACAAACATATTTTACTATGGCATTTTTAATATTGTTGATTTGCATGTCATATGCCCAGGTTGCATTACTACTCCTGCTCTCATTCAGTGCATGCTTGAGAAGTTGCATATTGGAAGTGGAAATATGAACAAAAAATTTATGTCTGTGCTGAGATGCTTAAACACACAGTAAAGCTCTCTGACCTCAGATTCTCTGTCTGCCCTTTTGAGAGAATGCCTTGGATTGAAGGCCTTTGTTCCTTCATTAATATGTATAGGTTTTGTCCCAGATTTGTCTGCCAGAACCCTCTGAGGAGCATTGTCTGCTCCTGTGGATCCTGCAGTCAGGATGCCTTCCCATCGTGTCTAGCGTAGTCAGGTCTGACAGCTCATTCGGCTTGATTGCACCCTCCTTTTCAGTTCCCAACCCAGCTGCAGCACCATGCTCAGGCTGTCATTATGCTGCAAGTCCCCTGTTGCTCCCTAAGTCGCAAGGAGGCATCTCCCACAGCATTGGGAGCTTGCTGGGCATTGGGAGAGCTGGAAGCTCTCTATGGAGCAGTGCAGTAGCCTGTTTCTGTTTAGATCAAGCCCATATTCTTCATTCTCCCTCTGCACGTTTGGTAGCATAGTGTCAGCCATCGTGGCAAGCCAAAATTCCTTCTCATTTTGGGGGACACAAATAAAATGCATCTAACTGGGATCTTTCCCTTTCTATCTCTTGTAGTCTAACGTAGTTTCGAATGAGCAGTCCTTGAACAGCAGTGTCAGGCGAGACCGCGTGCCTGCCATCCATCCAGACAGCACCCAGACGGTTCTCCAGTCCCTGGAGTGTAACCCAAGCAGAGGAGAAATGCAGGAGAATGACCTTTTTAAGGCTGAGTTTATCCTGATTACGGACTCCGGTGATGAAGATGAAGCAGCCGCTGCCTCGATCAATATCCAACGGCCTTCCAATGGCTACGGTCCCATCAGCGCCCAACTGCTGGCTACATCCCACGTTTCCCCCGGCCCAGAGACAAGAAAGCCTAGTGATGGGCATCTTCCAGGTGCTGGGCTTTCCCACAGCACCGGTGATCAGCAAAAACAGCAGGTAATCTATTTCTTTTTTTTTTTTTTTTTTTTTTTTTTTTTTTTAAGTTCTTGAGATAGCTGTGACTTTCTAAATCTTTCAGGATATGGACATTGACCTTTTCTGTAAAGAATCTTGGCCAATTTATTCTTTAATTTGAAGTTTTGTTAGCCATTTCTGTAACGTTTGTATTCTATGGAGTCATCCCTACCCTTCTGACTTACTGCCTCTCCCTGTAGCATTGGTGCACAAACAAAGCAGGTCATGCAGATCTCTTATTCTTTCCTTTCTTTCCTTTAAGAGCAGCTCATCATGACAGCAGGTTAATCAGATGGTGTTAGATTCCTAGCTAGACTAAATTGGCTAAGGTCATTGAAATCAGTGGAGCCTGTAGATCATTTGAATTATTAGCACCTGACTTCCTGGGCCTAATTTTTCTCAGCAGCTGCTGCAGCCCTTTATGCTTGAGAAAGAGGGTATAAAAGTGTTATTCTGATTGTTAGTACTGATTCTGCACAGGTGTAAAGAACTAATGAAGATGAAAGGTCTGTTTTACATTGATCTTTGTGGTGACACATTTATTGATTTATTGAAATTTCAAATCCTCAATGAGGAAAAAAAAAGTCTGAAATATTTCACTTTTAAAATGAATGAATCGGATTTACTGCATGAAAAGTTAATGTATCTCATCTAGGAAAGAGCACTAATAGTTTTTAAAGGTGTATACACAATGGAAAAAAAAGCAAAATAGCAACACCCTTCTCCCATGGAATAAATTCAGATATTTCCTTTGACCTTGGCTAGGTTTCCAACAGTTGAAAGTGCAATTCTTCATCAATATGGTAAAGAGAAAATACTGGATACTTCAAAAATGAATAAGGCATTCTTCTTAGTGTTAAAATACTTGTGCTACTCTTTTTTTTTTTTTTAATCCATCAAATTCGGTGCTGATTTTTGATAGAGAAAATTGTGGAAAAGAAATCTGTTCTGGTTTGAGCTTCACAGCATTATGAAATATTCATTTTTTCCTGGAAACTCTCATTGAATAAGTAAGATTTTTTTCCTGAGGAAGATGTAAAAGCATAGGTAAATCTGTGTAGGGGAAGCAGTTGGTAAAAGAATAACGGTCCCAGGGAAATACAAACTTATTTCAGCAACTTTAAGTATACAAATTCTGCAAGACGTAGCTGGGTGGTTTCTTTAAAAGCTACTACAAAAATTGCATGGATTTTTTGTAAGACTGCAGAAAAAATGCTGGGCTGTTGCCTTCTTCATTTTTTGGTGACTTGACACATAAACAGGGATATGTTTGGTAAAGAAACAGAGCTTAGGGATATGGTTTAGTGGGGACTGTTAGCGTTAGGTCAGAGGTTGGACTCGATGATCTTGAGGTCTCTTCCAACCTAGAAATTCTGTGATTCTGTGAAAATACAGGTTGCATAGAACAAGGAATTAAAGCTTAACTTAGTAACTATTCACCTGAATGTGACTAGATGTAGTATGTTATCCATAATATGGATAACACATATTTCATCATTATTCTTAAGTCAGAAATCTTCAAGACTTAGTACTTCCTTGGTCTTAATTTTCTAAATATCTCTAGCTGTCTCTATCTCTTCACAGGAAGAGGATATTTCCACTAAGCTGCTTTTTACTGATTCTTCAGTGTTTTCTTAGGCACCCCTCTTTCTGGTTTGCTATCTGATAAAACACCGTCAGTTCAAATATGAAAGAAAATCACCAAAAACTCATATAGCTGAATTATTTATCTAAGCAGTCCAAAGTACTTGTCGTGGTTCCGCTCGAGTGGGCAGCCGAGCTCCACCACAGCCGCTCTCTCACTCCCCCTCCTCAAAGAGGAATGGGGAGAAAATATGTGAAAAGGGCTCAAGGATTGAGATAAGGACGAGAAAATCACGCAATAATTATTGTAACGGGCAAAACAGACTCGGCATAAGGAGATAGTAAGATTTATTGCCTACAACTAACAAGCGAGAGAAGTGAGAAAACAAAGGAAAAAAAAACAAAAGCACCTTCCCCCCATCCACCCTCTTCCACCTCCTCCCCCCGAGCGGCGCAGGGGAACGGGGAATGGGGGTTATGGTCAGTCTACAGCACTTCTTCTCTGCCGCTCCTTCTCGGTCACTCTCATCCCCTGTGCTGTGGGGTCCCACCCACGGGATGCAGTCCTTGATGAACTGATCCGGCGTGGGCTTCCCACAGGCAGCAGCTCTTCCAGAACTGCTCCAGATATGGGTCCGTACCACGGGGTCCATCCCTCAGGAGAAAACTGCTCCAACCTGGCTGCCCTACGGGCAGCAGCTCCTGCCAGATCACCTGCTCCTGCGTGGGCTCCTCTCCACGGGCTACAGGTCCGGCCCAGAATCTGCTCCGGCAGGGGTCTTCCACAGGCGGCAGCCTCCATTGGTGCAGGGCCACCTGCTCCACCGTGGTCTCCTCCACGGGCTGCAGCGTGGAACCCTGCTCCACCGTGGTACTCCATGGGCTGCAGGGGGACATCCTGCTTCACCATGGTCCTCACCACAGGCCGCAGGGGACTTCTGCTCCGGCGCCTGGAGCACCTCTCCCCCTCCTTCTACACTGACCTTGGCGCAAGGCTGTTCCTCACTCCTCTCACTCTCCCGGCTGCTGTGTGGCGCAGCGTTTTTTCCCTGTCTTAAATATGCTCTCACAGAGGCGAAAAACAACATCGCTTATTGGCTCGGATCTGGAAAACAATGGGGCCCTTCCCAAACATGGGGCAGCTTCTAGATCTTTCTCACAGAAACCACCCCTATGGCTCCCTGCTACCAAAACCTTGCCACGTAAACCCACTACAGTACTCTAAACAGGGGCTACATTGTCAGTTCCATGACTACAAAGCCAGTATCATGTCCCATTTAAGAGTTATTGCATATAACATTAAGTTCATTTAGAAGCATAATTAGGTTTAATAAACAATTTCCTGTTGGAAATGAGAAAAGCAAGGATCAGCACTGAAGACCATTGTGTTGTACAGGGGATCAGTCTGAACCACAATGCTCCTACAGCTCCATTCACTTCTGACTTCATTTAGAAGAAAGAAAAAAAGAAAAATCCTTAAAAATATTGAAGCTTCTATTGTTCTTTGAGGTGAAAAAGGGATGACTGATTTTGGATAATGCCATTGCATATTAAAATATTTATAGTTATATGTGTATGTATATATAAAGTCATTCTGGTCACATTTGGGACTTTTTCTTCATAGTTTGCTGTTTAAATACATGTAAATAAATAATATATATATTGATTAAAGAGAGTCTAGCCACATGACAGAGAGGCAGACTGGCTCTTGTCCTTGGGAGTGCACCCTTTGGGGTAAGGGAGATGTGGCTGCTCCCTTGAGTGCCAGGGAACACTAACTCAGCTTGAGAAACTTCTCAACTCCCTGTGGGGAATCAATATCCAAAAGGTTTTTTTAGCTTGTCAAAGTCACTTAACCTTCCTCTGTGCAATGCTTGTCATCTGGCTTGGTTTCTCCAGACAAATCGGTCAAGACCCTCTAAACTTCTGCCATAGCCAAGAAGAATACATCTTCCTTGTTGGGAGAAACCAGACAGTTCTGAATGGCATCTGTGTTAATTGGGTCTCAGATCACAGTTTGATTTACTATGTTGTCTCTGGATATTGTGTCAAGTTTTTTTACAGTCTCCAGTGCTTCCTTCTCTCTTTCTGGTTTTCAGGTTGCAGGCTGAGGTAGGGAAATGACTTTATTTTTCCCTATCTATAATAAAATCTTAGCAAGATCAAAGCTTGGTCTTAACTGGTCCCAGAAGCAGGTCTCCATTAAGCCATGCTCTCTCTCAGACATATTTGTCACGCTGTTTCCCTTTTCCTGTTTCGCCAGCACATCTTTCAGGGCCTTGCTTGTGTCAGTAATGGCATTTTTTGTGCCCTTCCAAAATAACGTGATCTCATCAGAAAGACCTGTTACCTTACACCTAGCTCTGGTCTGTGATTTCAAATATGCTGAAGGCCTTCTGGGTAAGGCTCTATACTAAGATTAAGACCTATTTAATATTATAGAATCACAGAATTGAAGGGGTTGGAAGGGGCCTCAAGAGATCATCAGGTCCAACCCCTCTGCCAAAGCAGGTTCCTTATAACAGGCTGCCCAGGTAGGCGTCCAGATGGGCCTTGAATATCTCCAGAGAAGGAGAGTCCACAACCTTCCTGGGCAGCCTGTTCCAGTGCTCTGTCACCCTCACTGTGAAGAAGTTCTTTCATGTGTTGGTGCGGAACTTCCTGTGCTCCATCTTGTGGCCATTACCCCTTGTCCTGTCCCCACAAACCCCTGAAAAGAGGTTGGCCAAATCCCTCTGTCTCCCACACCTCAGGTATTTATACACATTGATGAGATCCCCTCTCAGTCTTCTCTCCTCAAGGCTGAACAGGCCCAGGTCTCTCAGCCTTTCCTCATAGCGAAGATGCTCTAGACCCTGAATCATCTTTGTGACCCTCCGCTGGACTCCTTCCAGATCTCTGTCTTTGTTGTACTGGGGAACCCAGAAATGGATGCAGTACTCCAGGTGAGGCCTTACCAGGGCAGAGTAGAGGGGGAGGATCACCTCCCTTGACCTGCTGGCCACGCTCCTTTCAATGCACGCCAGGATCCCATTGGCCCTCTTGACCTTAGACCCATTGGCCCTCTTGACCACTGCTGGCTCATGGCCAACCTGTCGTCCACCAGGACCCCCTCAGAGCTCCTCTCCAGCAGGTCATTCCCCAGCCTGTACTGATACTTCGGGTTGTTCCTTCCCAGGTGCAGGACTCTACACTTGCTCTTATTAAATCTCATTTGGTTTCTTCCTGCCCATCTCTCCAGCCAGTCCAGGTCTCGCTGAATGGCAGCACAGGCTTCTGGCATGTCAGCCACTCCTCCCAGCTTTGTGTCATCGGTGTACTTGCTGAGGGAAGACACTATTCCCTCATCAAGGCTGTCGATGAAGATGGTGAACAAGACTGGATCCAGCACCGACCCCTGGGGAACACCACTAGTCACAGGTCTCCAGCCAGACTCTCCTCTCCGATCACCACCCTCTGAGCTCGGCCAGTCAGCCAGTTCTCAACCCACCTTACTGTCCACTCCTCTATCCCACACTTTCTCAGCTTTGCTGTCAGGATGTCATGGGAGACAGTATCGAAAGCCTTGCTAAAGTCAAGGTAGATGACTGGGATATTTCTGGGATCATCATCGATGCACCATGAAAATATTTTTCAAGTTCTTTGATCCCTTCATGCCAAGGTAACCTTGCCACTTATTTAACATTTTTAATATAGCTTAAGGATATATTTATATATCCTTATATAAATATATATATGTAAACATATATATATTTAATATAGCTTATATCTGAAGTTCTGATGAACAGAAAAAAAACTTACAATTGAATCACAGATCAAATGGACATAAATCCACGTTTATCATTCACTTCTTCTGCCCTAATCGAATAGTTAAAACACAAAAGTGTTTTAAAGTAGTAGAGAAATTAAATGGAGAAAACCAAACCAAATCAAAACAAATTCTTTGATTGAGGGAAGTTATATCTGCTGGAACTGGTGAAGCTGCACCTGTAAACCATGCCCAGTTTGGCAGTTCCCCACAACCTAACTTGAAAGCAATATGGAGAAGGGGATGGGGCCCCCGCACAAAGCTGCTGAGGCAGCAGGGATACAATGTGAGCTGAGGATGAGGGAGCTGGATTTGTTTACTACAGAAAAAGGCAGCCAAGGAGACATCAGGGAGCATCCCACAACTACTCAAACAGAGCCAAACTTTTCTGCAGTGGCAGGTGAGACAGCAATGGCCACAAATTCAAGCGTGGGAGGTCCCAGTGGGACATCAGGAGAAGCTTCCTCAGGAGGAGGTGGTGCTGCACTGACGCAGGCTGCGCAGGGGATGCTGGAGCAGCCCTGGTCAGAGGCTTCAGAGACCTGGCAGAACTGCTACAGCTGGTGTGAGGGGCTGGAGGTGGTCAGAGCCCTGTTCTGAGCAGGAGGCTGGACTGATGACCTCAAGATATCACTTCCAACTAACTTTGATATGATTCTCTGACCCTGAAATAAGAGTGTGATCATCTATAAATGTAGATAACACTGCAGTATAATAGCAAAATCTTTTCAGAAGGCTTGAATGATGGTTTAATTAGCTCAGCACATAAATGTTCAGTGGTGTTCAAACTAGGTGAAGACTACAGCAAAATGTCTTTATCATACATTTAGGAGCATATTTATCATCTGCTATCAAGAACATTTTCCTACCTGCTTATAAATCTTTCTTATTAAGCTTTATCTAATTAGACGACATTGCACATCCTGGTCTTTCGTTATGGAGTTTCATATTAGTTCCTCATTTTCTTTTAATCCATTGTCTTTGTAAGGGAAATTTATCTATGCCATTTTCAAATATAGGGATTTCATTCTCCAACTTTGTTTTGATAGTTGATTAGCTTCCAGAACTCATTATTAAATTCAGCAAGCTGCTCAAAATTTTCAGATGTATTACCACACTGCTTTTAAAGTTGTTAAATATATTTTTTTGTTTCATAACATATTTACTATTAATTTTTCATAGTGTTCACATATTAGTAAATTATTTTACAAAATGTTCAGTATTTTTTCTTATTTTTGTTAGCTGCTTTTTCAATAGTCATGATTTCCTAATCCAGAAGAATATATAGTAGAATATTGTCACAGATATTTGTTTGTATACCCTAATATTTGCACTGCATAACATGGGCATTCCACTTTGAAATGGGACACCTTAACACATGTATAAGGGAAGCAGAAGTTAGTGTCGTTTTAAAGGCATTCTGATGTTTGGCTTTTATTATAAATGAAGGCACTTCTGAAGAAATCTTATATAGCAAATATTTTCAACTCTCAGGCTTGTTATTTGCATGCTGTCATTTAGCAGAAAGAGCTCACAGATTTTAAGTTATAAGAGTTAACAGGGTTCTGCTGTATGTTTTTATTCCATACTTAAAATTTCACATACAGTTTAACCCTTAAAAGTCCATATGTCTTGCTCTCCTGTCACGTGTTCTCACTTGAAAATTGTTCCATACTTATTCTTGTTTTATGATGTATCAGTACTATATTATGGCATCAAGCTACAATAATTCCTGTCTCTTAAGGGGAAGGCATTTCTATTAAAAATTAGAATTCAAAAGCTGAGCTAAAGCCACATGGAATTCATGTATGTAGAACCTGGTATAAATTTGTTTTACAGAATTGCATAATCTTTTCAGGCTATCAAATAATTATATATATAGATGTTGCTATGTTTAGATGAAATTTGTGGGGATTAGAGTCTATTTCCCTCCTTTCAAACTGCTCAGTCAAAAGTTAGGTGATAATTTGTAGCCTTTTGGTTTTACAGTTGACAGCTCACTATTCTACACTTCCGTTTTATTCAAATAACACATTCCCCAGTTTTTAACTTCAATATTATAACAACTTGGAAGATTTGAGAGAATTTCTTTATTTAAAAGCATAGAACTGTATAAAATGTTGATAATATACTTGTGTGCTCTAATTAGTTTTGACAAATCCTAATTAGAATAGACCAAATAAAAAAGGGGATCATGAAAGAGCTCATTACTGTTTTATTAGTGCATTGTAATACTGTGGAAAAGGGGATAAGGACTCTTATATGCCTGTAAACTGTCAAGCATTGTTCTATTAAAGACAAGAAGAGTGAGAAACAAACTGGAAGCTCTGATTTGAGTTCTTCTGAGCAAATTTATTGTTCTGATATCACAGTGTTGCAGAAGGTGTTGTTTATTGAATATGAAAATGGGTACTTGAGTTGAATCTCATTTACAGAAAGACTACTTTACACTGAATTGGGAGAGTGAGATGAGTCTATACTACAATTTTGTCACTTTCAGTTGTGTTTCCACAAGAGAATACTATCATGTGGTTCTAGATATGACTGGCCCAACTGCCTTGGGTTTTACTTAAAATAAAATGTCAGTAAACTTGAACCTTCTCTATGGCAGCAAAAGTGAGGTCTCATAAAAGTAAAGTAACACATAACTTGTCTGTGCTTCATCACTTCCCTGAGGGCCTTATCCATTAGGTTGTAAACCCAAGTTTAAGACAGCCCTGTTCTTTTAACTCACAGAGCAGTACTAATGGAAACAGTATATGCATGACCACAGGACTGAAATGTCAGATGCTTAACAGTTCCACAGGTTCCACCTATATTAACATTTCTGTTTTTCTTTTTTCTCCAGTTAATTTCTACTCTTTCTGATCATCTTTACTCTAAACCACCTGCTGTCCACTTAATTTCTCCAACTAATCTGAAAGTAGCGTGCGGTGCCATGGTTAACCTGAATCAAGCCTCTTCGCTGGAAGACTCCCATAACAACTGGCAGTCAGCAATCAGGTCTTCTAAGCAAGATTCATCTCTCTACTTTCAATCTGCTTCCCATAGTTCAGCCCCCTCCGTGTCTAAAATATCCTCCTGTGCATCAAACATTTGTTACTCCAGCCCTCAACTGTATGGTAACCTGCAAACCCCAAGTCTCCATAGCCCTGTCTGTGTTTGCAAAATGGGAGACTTCACCACATCTTCCATTCCAGCAAAGAGTCTAAGTGTTTTCCCCAAACCTTCATGTTCAGCTGAAATTCAGGGATCATCATCCCAGCCTTTATCTCCCAGTTCTTCCAAAAGATTGAAAGCTTTATCTCCGCTCCCTGTACGTATCACTACACATTCATTACCTCCTAGCCCAAAACCTTTGTCTCCACCCTCTCTTTATGGCTCCTCTTCAACCATATGTAGTGTAAATGAGCCTTGCACACAAATATCATCTAGAGGATATTTAGCAAAGTCGGGAGTTAGATCCCCTCTGCCAACCAGACTAACTCTCTTAACTGCTATTTTGAGATCAGGCTCTTCTCAGCGGAGACCTCTTTCCCCTGCTTCTTGCCCCACGTTTTCTCCTAGCTCCCTTTGTTCCTCAACACTTGCAATAGATCAAAAGTGCAAAACAACTCCCCCAACCCCCAGAAAATCCATTTCAAGCCCCCCTGTTAGGCCAGATTCTCCCAGCAGAGAGGAACATTGGTCTTCAGGATGGGCTCAGCAAGTACCTTTACACTCTAAGCCTCATCCTGCCCCTCGGGCAAGGTCCCTTTCTCCTAGAAAGCACCTTCCAGTCCGAACACCCTCTCCAGACTCCCGAAGTCCACAGTCATCCCCCATCTCCTCCCATAGAAAATCAATTGCCAATCCAGGTTGGCAGTCTATGCTGCCTGCTCTGGCGATGCCTCCTAGTGCCCCAGCACATTCTTCCCTTGCACACCCAACCTCTCCTCCTCCTGAAGGCCTGCGTTATCCTGCCTCCAGCTCCCAGGCACCTCAGAGGTGTCAGAGAGTGCACACTTATTCACCCATCTTTACCTGCCAGTCCTATCCTTTGCTTTCTCCCACCAGACTTAGTGGCACATTTTCCCCCACCCAAGAAAAGCAGTTATCTCCCTCCCCAAGTCTTTCGACTTCAACTTCTAGATCTAAGTCAGATTCATCTCAAAAGTCTGCTCAGGAGCTGAGTACCCCCTCTCCTACACCTTCAAGTGTCTCAAAGCAGTGGTCTCTCTCACGTCCTGATTCTACTTCACCAGTTCTCCAAACATGCAGTATTAATCCCCACCCACTGCAGCTTCATTCTTCATTGATGCACAGAAGCTCTAGGTCTAATTCCCAGTCTCCAAGGCCTGAGAAATCTGCCACCTCACCAGTATTAAAGTGCAGATCTCCTGTCTCAAACAAGTCACCATGCACACTGCCATCAAGACCCAGAGAGCTGACTTCACCTCAGTCTTTTTCCCTGCCTTCTGACCATGAAAACATCAAACCCAAGGTACTCTTGGTGCATGCTTATTTTCTAATAGTTCTTTGTCCCTGTAGGAAAAAAACACATCCGTGTTGCACAATGCTAGTAAAATAAATGAGCCGGGGAAAAGGAAGGAATGGTATTGTGTTGATAGTGAAGATAATGACAACTAAATCCTACCATTTCAAATTGCTAGCAACATGTTTTGTATTATGGGGAGGGTGCTGTAAGAATCCTTTACCATACAAATTAGATATTTTATTGATGGAGCAGATACTACTGGATTTGCTAGCGTCCAGTGGTTCTGATCTGCTACGTTCAACCTAGCAGAGACCCGAGCCAAGAGCCAGGGAGGGAAGACAAGGACAGTCCCCTGTTTCTTCCCTTTCTTTCCCTCTGGTACTTCTAATCTTATTATGCTAGACAGAGGGCAAAGGGGAAAAAAAAAAAAAAGAAAAAAAAAAGCTTCCTACAATATGTACTACTGCAAATATGAAAGTCTTGCACTTGACAGATCAGTTGTACTCCTGCTGTTTGTCATTCACCCAGAGGCAGCAGAGTCCCAGCAGAGTGAGAATAAGCAACGATGGCAATTGCTGCAGGAGGTCTTGGGAACCAGTTCCTCTTTAAACCTAAAGATAAATCTCAAGAATGGGAAGGGGAAGGAAAGAAAAGCAGATCAAAAGATATGCAACAGATAGGTGCCTGGGAAAAGAAAAGCAACTGCCTTGCACAAGGGGAGAGCTCGTGGCAGAAGACATCAGAGCTGCAGAAGAGGAATCAGAGGCTTTCCAGCCTCTTTTAGTTTATCTTTTCACTCTTTGCTGATGTCTAGGCTCTCCTCTGGCAGCTGAAGCATGCTGCCCATCACAGAAAGGCCATCATAGTTTATTGATGTATCTGTTTGAAGCACAAAATTACAGCCTGGTCTGCCAGATCAAATTGTGTCAGATGTGTTTCTAACAGCTTGGCCATGGCAGGGGTGACCTGAACTACATGGAAAATGTTAATTGAAAATGAGAGGTTTAAATCAGCACAGAGTAGCAATTGTCATGAATGGTTCTTTTAAAAACCAAACAACACCAAAGGAACTATTGTTTCAAGCACAGCTGTACAGTGTCACTACACCCTGTCAGGACCAATTAATGAAATAAAAAGAGAAATAAAATTGTAGAAATTTCAAGATAAGAGCCCCTAGAGAAAAAAAACTGGAAGGCATGACTGAGCCTGGAGATTGCAAGACATTTGCGGTGTCTGTTACTATTGGTACAACCTCTGGTGATAAGGAAATCCTCTGCTTGTGACACATAACTCTTGCCTGTGTTATAATTACAGAGGCTATTTCATCCTTTCAGTCCTTCCAACTGTCTCTTTTCCTGCTAATTTTGCTGTTGAGATGCAATAGCACTTCTGAAACTGCCCAACCACTGAAACTGCCCACAGAACATTGGACAGTGTCTACTATAATAGGCTTGAGAGGTTAGACTGGTGTAATTTTTAACCATGCAGACAAATGTGGCTCCACCAGGGATGTGGATGGTCTGAAATCTCTAAATCAAATGCAGCTAGAAGTTCAGGACAGGAAAGCCATCTTCTGGCTTTAAAATGTGAGGCTGAGTCTTCACTTACAGCTAACAACAGTATGCATTCAATGCCATCCCTTCCTCCTGCTCTCACCGATCTCCATACTTTTTGAAATAGCTCAACAGACTTCTGCTTTGCTCATCTGTGAATGGTACCAGATGACTCCAGCCTCAAATCTCAGTATATTTCCAGGGGAAAAAAAGGAAAAGATTGAGGATAGAGAACATCAACATCTTAAACAGCATTTAGGTCTCTTTAGTACCCATCAGTTCAACTTGAGGACTGGACAAAGAGCTCCATATAATGCACAACATATGACTGTCGGTGCACAACAAAATTTTTGCATGTATGAATTTTCTAAGTGAGAATCAAGGGAGAACTGCAGAGCTGCTTGACTTTAGCATGTGTAATTTTGCAACCTTAGTATTGTTTCAATAGTTATTAAACCAGCACATTTTAAAATAGAACTTTGACATCAGATGTACTTTTCATCATGGACATCAAACTGTTTCATTAACATGATATCAAAGCACTTATGCAAAAAGGATTCTTTAATGGAGAACTTTTATCTGTTTATGTCTACTCATGTACCAATTAATGGAAATCAAAGTAGAGCCTATGAACTTGTTTAAGTATTTGCATTTTTATATATAAATGCATGCGTTTTCCTATGCTTTATATATTTATGTTTATGTTTGCCAATGTTTTCAAAATATGACTGTTCTGTAAAGTGAATATGAACATAATCAAATTCACAGAACAGTGTGAAGTGTTGAACAGTGGGTGACCACTTGAAATAAAAATCCTCTCCCTTGACTGTGGAGACATTTTAGTAGTGTCCTGGTGGACTTAATATGACAAAATGAACAGTAGGATGGATTGGAGACAAATAAAATTGCTGATTCTGCAGGAAGAGATTAGCATGAAAACTGCTGGCTGTTGTTTGAAAACTCTTTGCAGTGATTTAATGGTGTGTCATTCCTACATATTCTTTGATTTTTCCTGTTTGAATATAGCACAGGAATGCATGTTGATCTACCCAAAACAGCTGGGGATCACACTAACTCTAGCAACATGGAGCTCAGCACAGCTGCAAAACCTACCACAAAGCAGGAAAGATTACTCATGAGGAGCTCCACACTACCATGGTTAGTTTCTGATTTTAAGCCTTTATAGGTACATGTCTAGCACACTTTGCAATGCCCTGTGTGTGCCCTAGATAATCGTTTGAGCAAGAGAAAGTAGATTTTCTGAAAAACTCCCCAGGCTGATATTCGCCTGAGTGGTGATGATGGAGTTGGTTTTCTTTTGACTGGACCATGGTGCAGGCCAGCAGACATGAGTGTCTATGGCTGTTCAAAAATACTAATATATTCCTAAGAGCCAGATTACTAAATTTATTTAGACATTGAACAATCATTTTAAGTAATGCAAAATTGTATGTCAAGAAACATGTTCCTAAGAGCAGAAACTGCTTAAAGACTTCCCATTCATTTAAATACCATGATTTTGACAATTTCACATTGCTCACATGTTCTACAGTACCTGGCAGAGATAAAGAACATTAAAGTAGAATTGATTGTATAAGAAATATATGAAATGAAAAAACCCTCATATTTTTACAGTCTGATAAGTTTTTATTTAGTTTATACAGAAGTATTACTAATCTCAAAGTAGTTATAGTATACTCACCAGATATGTAAAAATACTTTGGCTTTGGAAGAAATTGCAATTCATTTACATGTTCAATTAAATCATTTAATTGATTGAATATCAATTACAAGTAAACAAGGATATATTTTGTAGTTAAGCCAACTTTAATATTTGGAAATTTGACCTTCCATCTTACTTCAGTGCATAGTATCTTATGTTGAAAATCTTATCTTTATATAGATAGATGTTGTATATACATAAATATTTATATATATATAAGTATCTATACAAATTTATAGCAGTGTTTCTATCTCAAGATAGAAACAGATATTCAAAGGGCAGTATTTAACTCACATGACTTTTGACATTTGAAAGCTAGATATCCAAACAAAACTTAAGCAATTCTATATAGTCAATGGAGAGAAGATGCTGAATCTACAGGATGATTTCACTTAACTTTCTAGGTGCTTATTTGAGGATGGGATGAATTATCCTGTAGAAATGTCCATGACTATAAATGGTTTCAGTTCTGACTGAAGAACCTAAATGGTAGTCATCCAAGTTAGAATGCCTAAATCTCATATAAATTAAAAAATAAAAAGGTGAAAAAACATTTCTGGCACTGCATTGATCTGCTTTGACAGAATATTCACTCAGTATGTGTGAATATTGACTTCTTCAATGCCTGGCAGTCTCCATGTTCTGACTAGAAAAAAATATGAGTAAATCTGAAGAAAATATAGCATTATATATGGAAAGAATTAAAAGGTGATGTCCTAAAATGTTTAAAGAGAGGTTCAAGTGTGATATAAATTTCTCTTATCTGAATTAAAGTTCTGGACCCTCTGTAATTGTTGAAGGTTTTATTAGATATAAAAACAGGAAAAAAAAAAAAAGACAATTGTATAACCCAAAATACAGGATGTTGTTTAGACCATTATTCCATAAGGACTAGCATCTACTGCCCAGGCAACAGTACATTAAAAAACCTTATCTGATTAACAATTAACTTTGTGTCAGGTTAAATATCACAAAAATATTCAACTAATAACTTAAAAATCTAATATTGTCTGAATTTGTGAATGTTTCTTTAAATTAGTATGATGTTGAAAAGGGAAAAATGTTGTGAATCCCTTTTTAGTTGTTTACTCCCCCCTCCCACCAAAAAATTCCAGCAGCCATGTAGTTAAGAGTCCTAGCTCTTAAGTATAGAAGAATCTCGTTGTTCATTTAAAAATAACTGATTTTATTTAGTCTCCATAATTAACAAGAAAATATAGAAAGTATAGTTTCTAAAGGGTTAAAACATTTTGGCAAGCTAATATAGTCTAAAATATAAATGATTCAAAAATAATAAGTTTTTAAGCCTGATCTTAGGATTTTTTGTACCCCATCATGTACTTTTTATGGTTTAGATTGTCAGTTCCATATACCTGGTTAGAGTGCAAAAGTTCCTCTACTTGTTTTGAAACATGTGGGTGATAAAGTTACTTGTAAAGGAGGTGAAAAGTAGTGTCATCTGACTTAAGTGATCTACCCACTTCCACAAGTAATTCAGCATATAAGGATCTTGTTCAATCTCATCAAAGCCAATCACAGAAATCCCTGTGACTTAGTGGTCCAGGATCACTCCACAGAGCAGCAGTTCTTAAGGTGCATGTACTGGCAGAAACAGCTTTGCACGATCATTTCAAATCACAAGCTAACATGGAATAAACACACAGCCTCTTCTGATATCAGTCTGAGGATAGTAATAAGCAGAAAGTGGTCAAGATCACTTTAGAAGTTATAAGCTGCAGATATATGATGTTCTCGTAGTTCCATCTCATTCCTAAATGCAAAAGATGAATGTCCTTTAAAATCTTAGCAGAAACACTGATTTTCTTTAAGAAATAGCTTTCAGAGGTGCTATGTAAGCCTTGTATTGTTGTAACATGTCTGTGAGACAATTAAAATCATCTTTCATTGTCGTACCTTTCTCCTTTCTTGTCTCTTTGTTCCTCTCTCCCTTTTACCCTTCTTTACGTTTCTTCCTGCTTTCTGATTTGCCCTTTTAGCAGTACAAGATCAAGACAAGCTACAAGGCATTTGCAGCAATACCTACAAACACATTACTTATGGAACAGAAGGTTAGTGTTTGATCAAAGACATGGGAATTGCATTTGAGCGTGTTCAACTTTATGTACATATTCTGACATTTCTGTTGGTGATATTACAGCACATAAACTCTGTGAGCTAGTTGCTCAGGATTATAATTCCAGCAGTTTTTCATGGTCAGTTACATTGTACTGAGGATCAAAGGCTTCATTAACCTGAATTTCTATTAAAAAAAAATTGTAAAAGAAACATGTCCTAAAGGAATCATCATTTATGACAATGTCTCAAAGTCTGTTTTGCTGTTTGAAAGCCTCTGGAGCACTGCTATTTTAGAACCTACCCATCAGTAGGTCTTGGCCAGCTAAAGATTCTTCAATGGCTATGCTTACACCAGTAAATTCAACAACACCAGGAAATGTCCTCAGTTACAGTCCAACCATCAACCTGAGCTACAGAGTCCCTTCACTAAATGATGTCCCTGAATGACAAAAAACATGCCACAAATATATTTAAAGACATGTTTAATAACTCTGACATCACAAATATAGCTGTATCTAAAAAAAACTTTCTGTGGACATAGTTCAGGAACTTAGCCTCTAACGAATTTCTGTAGGATTAAGCTTTCCTATGTACACATCTACATATGCATTTACATGCAAAGCTCAGCTGATTTCCCTAGGCTTTTACAGAGTTTAAAGACATCAGAGAGTGTGAATTTAGCTCTGCATAAAGTATTTTGAAGATGAAAGGAAAGCTGCCTGGTGGAAAGGAACCTGGGGGGTATTTGTTGATACCCAGATGAACATGAGCCAGCAACATGCTCAGGTGGACAAGAAGACCAACAGCATCCTGGCTTGTAGTGTGGTCAGCAGGACCAGGGAAGTGATTGTCCCCTTGTACTTGGCTCTGGTGAGGCTGCACCTTGACTACTGTGTTCAGTTTTGGACCCCTCACTACAAGAAGGACATTGAGGTGCTTGAGGGTGTCCAGAGAAGGGCCACAAAGCTGTTGAAGGGTCTAGAGAACAAGTCTTATGAGGAGCAGCTGAGGGAACTGTAGTTGTTTAGCCTGGAAAAAAGGAGTCTCAGAGATCTTATTGTGCTCCACAACTACCTCAAAGGAGGTTGTACCAAGGTGGGGATCAGTCTCTTCTCTCAAGCAGCAAGTGATAAGACAAGTGGAAATGGCCTCAAGTTGCGCCAGGGGAAGTTTAGGTTGGATATTAGGAGAAATTTCTTCACTGAAAGGGTTGTGAGGTATTGTAGCAGGCTGTCCAGGGAAGCAGTTGAGCTACCATCCCTGAAGGTCTTCAAAAAAACCATGTAGATGTGGTGCTTATATGTGGTTATATGGCTTAATGGTAGATTTGGTAGAGCTAGATTAAAGGTTCAACTTGATGATCATAGAGATCTTTTCCAATGTAAATGGTTCTATGATTTTATGATAATTTTGCCCCTGAAAAATAAATAAATAAATAAATAAAAGATTGTGACCTACTGGTTATCACCTAAATAACTTAAACAAGTTTATTACTTTCACAAATGTGAGATTCCTCTCTTTTCCCTTTTTTTTTTTTTTTTTTTTTTAAATCTTGGATGAATATTTTCATCATTTGCATCAAACATGAAGCTTCTCTTACTTAAGTCTTGAACACACCAAGTAAGACTATGTCTGCATTAACATGCAACAGAAATGGCTCAGTAGAAGAAAGTATCCTATATCCCTACTGTATGCATTCCAGTAGGTTTTTGTTGTTGTTGTTTTGTTTGTTTGTTTTTTTGTCTTTGTCAGAGAGCCTGTTAGTGTCAGGAACGTAAGGTGGACTCCTGAGGTACCACTTCAGGGCTGACTTTGAAATGAATGCAATTTGTGCACTAAGCTGTGCTGCTCTGCAGATGCAGAGGTCGGTAGGTGGTAGGTGACTTTGAGTGGGGGTTTTACTTTGAGGGCACACTCCTGATCTAAACTAGTGGGTTAAGGACAGCCATGTGACTGCACCTTTTCAGAAGAAAGGCAATTCCTTTTGAGGGATCATCTTGCTGACTCTCTCTTGGGCATTTACTCATGAGCTGTATGTTACATATCCACCAAACATAAAACTGATTTGTACAGTCTTATGCCAGTATCTGTAGAAAAAAATAATAATGACTCCAAAATCTATGTTTACACAGAGACTTTTTGTTATCTGCCAATTTACTGAAAATTCTAGCCTTAGTGTATCCTTCAGTAGCGACAGCACAGTCATGTAAAACTAATAAGATATCAGCTTTCTGTTACAGGACATTCAGGATGAATTTACTTTGCATGTTTTAGCATTGTCTGACTACAGCTGATGTATCAGGTGCATTTCCCTGGGCATTCTGTCTAAGGCAGCTCTGGTGTACAACTCCTTCCCTGTTTTCCCTTGTTTTGGAGATTATGTATGTTAATATCCTATTGATCCAGACTATCAGCTATGTACAGTGCTCCTGAGGTAGTCCTATTGTGTTAGCTGAGATGCATTTATAGTATGTCCCTTAAAGGAAGCATAAAGGAGTTATATGGCACATATAGGTCCCCTTGTACCAAGCCCTAATGTACAAGTATTATGCTCAGCAGGGAGGGAGCTTGGAAGGAACTCATGCCACATTGTAGCTCAATGCCAGTAGTTATATTGCTCCCATTTTATGGAAACATCAGATTAAAAAGAGAGCAATTCGAGACAAGTTCTAACTGCATAAATAATGTTTTATTAACATTGAGATAAAGATTATTTGGAGAAGATATTTTTGAGTGACATTTATTTTAGCAAGGAAGGAAGTTCTGCAAGACAGATATTACTGAACTGAATTAATGATTAGGAATACATCATCTTCCTAAATGCAAGAAAAGTATTTTGCTATGTGATCAAACTGGAAATGAATATTTTCCAAAGTGAAACTTTTTGCACTGTGTAAGTAATTGTGTTACTTAATTTGAGTGGTCACGAGAAAATGGGTTCAATCAGATCTATGATGCAGGCGATCTAGTGACAATTTATATGCAGTAATAATTAGATCATATGAAAGAAAACTGTCAGTGATACGTCATATAACGTAAAATGCTTTGCCCCTGAATTGTCTCATTGTGTCTTTCTTTCTCAAGTAACCTTTTTTTTTTTTTTTATGTGTGTGCGAATGCTTTAATTTCAGCCAGCATTTTTTAACTTCTCCTTATGAAACTGTTAGGCTATCATCATCTTAACAACTTTTCTAGGACACACTTTTATTCTTAAGTACTCTCAGTCAAAGAGAATTGTTCAAATCTATGCTCATTAGCAGCAAAGAAGAAGCTCATTGACTACATATACATATCATTTGGCAAGCCCAGAAGTGGTTTAATATAATCAAATCCCATAGCTGGCAAGCTTTCTAACTGTTTTAGCTTGTATGAACATGATATTCCTCTTATCACCCATGGTCTGATCAGAAAAATTCAAATTCAGGATATCTCTTGGAGGATACAGCTGTAAATTCTTTCACAGACAGAACAGCAAAACCTTGTTTTTAAGGAACTTGTGCTCAGCATCATGGTCAGGCTCTGTCTGGGAGCAGCAACAGTGTGTTGCTCCTCATGAAAGATGAACCAGAAGCTGGCATAACAGCAAGGCTAGTAGGACAACGTCCTCACCAGCATGGGCACTGTCCCACAGATAGATCAGGGACAGCAGAAGTGGTGGTGTCCATGGTCAGCCAACAGTGCCATGATCACCACACAGATTCAAAATGATGCAGCAGGTCCTCAGACAGTGACAACGAACTCTTCTGCAGAAGAGTTAACAGATAACGGCATCCACTGGCTAGAAGAGGAAGCAGAACTTGCTTAATGTAGGCATAAGGCAAAAGTTTAACAGCAAGAATTACTTACCCATGAGAAAAAAAAAAATCCAGAGACTGAAATGGGTACTTTACCATAGAAATTAAACAATCAAGACAGGACACTTTTCTGGCACTTCATACAATAAGTCTAGGCAGTTGTGTGGTTTAAAGAAAAGGTGAGACTAGGTGATCACTGTGGTTCCTTCTGGTCTTTTTATTATTGAATCAGTGAGTCACCCTTCCACTGACATTCACTCTTGAATAGCCTCTACAGTTATAGAGATGAGATCACAATCCAATTCAAAATTCCAGTCCTAATCGGGTAGTATATACCTTCCAAAAGTAATATATCTAGTATTTAGAGATTTTATTTATCAAATATCTACAAAAATATCTTTCCCTCAAAATAGTTTGTCATGAAGAGTCTATTTCAGGGAGATGTGGATAAATTCCTAACTTTAAGTAGACAGTCCCTTACTCCAGATCCTACTTCATCTTCAGAACTATTTCAAATTTGAGGTGCAACCCCAACACTCTATTGAACTTCTTGGAACTGCAAAGTAAAAGAAGTCTTCTCTCAACAATTCAGTGGTCTGTGGCCTACAGCAAAGTTTATGCAGGGGTATTTGGGATTGTTGTGTTTGTCCAGAAAAGAAAAGGTTTGTCCAGGGAAGAAAACCTGGTTATGAAAGCTTTGGGCTGGCTGCTAGTGTTCTGCTCAGACTTCATCCATATCTGAATGAGGTGAAACAAGGATGATAGGTTTTGCTATTAAGTACACCTGTTTCACAAAGGAGCACTCAAGTCTTCTGAAAGTATTATATGTAACTGGATGTGCAAATGAAAGTGCTGTTGGCTTATCTGCCTTGTATTTATCAACTAAGTACAAGCAGAGGACTGCAATTTCTTAAATAAATGTAGAAAAAAAGATCTTAATAATAAACCTAGCAACTAGACAACTGTCTGTTTTTGAATATGTGATGATCATCCTGGATCCAAAAAGCATTTCTGAAAACATTTTAAGAACATTTTGATATAAAAGATTGTATTTTTCATCAATTACTTCCAGTGTGCACTTACTAGGTGAATTTCTTGCTTTCAGATTATATGTTCATGTAAAAAGTCTTCTGAAGGCTAGAATTTAATACCTAATGGTAAGAAAAAGAACATCATGTGTGCAGTTCTAGAGTGCTAAAGGACCTAATTTGTCTTTAATAATAACCAGACGTGACAATAGAGGATTAGGCTATAAACTTCCTCTTTCTTCCTTTTAAATATTAATTTTAAATTTTTAATTAAAAAAAAAAATAAAGCAGCTTTCAATATTAATTTTATAAGAGGAAGAGTAGCCAGGTCTTTACAATATCATTTCCCAGGATCTTTAAGGAATCATTTGTAGGAACAGAGGGTACATGAAATTCCATTATACAGAATATTTTTTTTTTTTTGCATGTACTGAGGACTTCAAAAACATATTAATAGGAAAAAGCCGCAAGAGAAATAAAAGAACAGGAAAATTCGTGGGTTTTGCTCAGCACAGGGTCTTCACAAAACAGTAGAGAGGCTATGTCAGATTGAGGTTAAAATATTGATGTCATTCATTAGTGAATGAAACAAATTTCTATATTTCCTGTACGTTGCCAAGAGCTTTAATTCTCAAAAAAATACTGGAGACCCCAGTCAGATCATTTACCCGTTCTTTGATACAGCTTCAGCAATTTTTTGCTTGCCAAATTGCTTGGGGGAAAGAGGAGGGAGGGGTTATAGTAATCACTGACATCAATGGAGTGTGTGCATCACACCCTCTAAGTTGCCTTTTATTAGAATAGATTTGGCAGTTCAGCAACTGGCTATTTCATCTGCACATTTAAGTTCTGTCAAAAATAAATTTTCATTTTCTAAATTACACTCTTTTAAATTGTGGTCCTACTATTAGTTTTCAGATAATCAAAAAATTGGAATGTTCCACTTCTGGTATTGTTAGGCCACTGGCATAGAAAGCAAAGCTTGAACACTGTTGATAGTGCTAATCAACAGTACTGTTGATAACACTAATGCTTTAAATTAATCATAATATTATTGCATGGTAACTCTAGTAATGAGTTCAGAAATGACAGTAACACTTTTTAAATCATACATTTTTCTCTATGTGGTAATGCATAACAACAACCAAAAAAATACTGCTAGAAAAACAAGCTGTGTTTTGAAAAGCTAACAATGGATTAAAGCAAATCTCCCTACATATTTTTTATTTTTGTTTTTATTTTTATCCCCCCCTCCCTTTTATTTTTATTTATTTATTTATTTATTTATTTTACAGATGTTAGGGATGCTTAAAAATGAGTTATCTTTGTTTCTTCTCTCTCTCTTTCCCTCTTTTTGGCGCTGCAACCACCTGAGTAAATGAAAGCTCCAAACTTCATAGATAATTGGGTTTCTAATTTCTACTGAAATTGATGGATGTTTGATACTTAAATTATCCAGAATCTTGATTCTTGACATAGACTTGTGGATGTGTCTATAGTCTAGGAAGATCCATCAATAGCTTCTGGGTAGCTATGCCCTACCCTTAATTGTGTTCACCCTCTGCTATTGTCCTAGAGAAGTGAATTGGAAAGACTTATATATATATATTTTAAACAATTACTACATTATGTTCATCACCCTACTGATTTCTCAAGGTTTTTGAGAAAATCCTTAAATTCTGTGTTCTGAATATGTGACTGATGACAATTTCTTAATGGAACAGGTTGTTTTTCCTAATTCACATTCAGACTCATCTCTCTACAACAGGCTTCTTTGGCAGTCCTGCCCTTGATAGGTACTGGAAAGACTCTTCTTCATTTTACATTTTACCGCATAATTTTACATTTTACCATTTCATTTTACATTTAACAGGAGAAGGTAATCTAGCTGAAACTGAACTGTGGACACAGCACCTGAGTGTAGTGCTGAGCACTCTTTAGCTGAGCTCTCTTCTTCTACAGGTCTGTCTGTTGATCTGAGATAGGAGAAATGAGAAAGATCATTTATATCTTTTCATTTTTGCTCTGTGGAGAATATTACATTAATTTATTTAGCTCATTTTTTTTTTTCCTTTTGAACTACAACTACTTCAAAGTCAACAGGTTTGCCTAGAGCTAGAGGGGAGGGAAGAAATGTGTTTGGAAAGAAAGTACTCTTCATTGTACACTTCATTTTTTCCTATTGAACTCTCTAATAGAAGACATCACAAACATGCTTCTGTGCAGGATCATTTATGTATGGTTTATAGATGTATTTTGCCAGGAGCAGTTATATTCAGCAAAATTAAACTCATAAATAATTACTCAAGTGTATGTCTATTTATACACATGTCTTTGGTAACTGCAGCCCAAATAAGTACCTCACTGGATACACATTATTGCCACAGAATGTGCATAGGAATGTTTTGTTTTGTTTTGTTTTGTTTTGTTTTGTTTTGTTTTTCAAATGACTGACAAATGTGAAACTTCATAAAAACATAAGTGTTAAACAAAAAAATTCACAAACCCTGCTGATCCCTCTCCTGTAGTCCAGCTGCATGTATCAGCAGGATTCCAGAGTAATTTTTGGTCTCAGTATGGAGTCTATTTGAAAATTGCTTCAAAGAAAAAATGGGTGATGGCAGTGAGAGTGTGCCTCACCAACTCTGGGACAAGATGAAAAGGGCATTGAGCATTGAAACGAAGTTTAGCTTTTGTGTGTGTTTTGTGAGTTTCCTGATAAAAGAGAGGGGTTGGCAAACTGGTTTCCACTGCTCTCACACTTGCTCCAAATGTGGGCATTGGAAAGCTGAAGGTATATCCAAGCACAAGAGTGCCTTTTGTTTTGGAGAGATTGTGGCAGCTGCATTAAGTGGTTGCATAGACTGGTCATGTTTTGTATGGTACCGCAAGTGTACTGTGAATATTTTCCTTTATACGATTCTCTTTTCAAGCTGAAATCCATAAATGTCAAGCACCATTTTTGTTGCCATGTATTATCACTATCCTCTTTAAACAGGAGGCACTTTTTAAAGAAGACAGCTAATGAAAGAAACAAACAGGCCTCCTGTGTGCTTGGACCCCTGCCCTGCCCACCTGCTTACAGCTGGTGGCTGTCTTCCAATGGTGCATGGCAGACAGACACCCGGCACCTTTGTTGTCCAGCACATTCACTGTGTGACATTCACTGTGGGAGAGGTAGGGTGTTATTGAAGGAGAAGACAATGTAAACATTACAAACCAAATGTTATATTAAAATAATGGTATTTTCTGATCTTCAAAGCAGGGAGGAGTCACCTAGCTTGAATACACTCTTTCTGAAAAAAAAACACCCTCAAACTCAAGATCAGAAGATGGTAACCCAAAGAACCCTACTATAATTTCTTCTTTTTCCATGATTGCTTATTAACAATATACATGTATATATATATATATTAACTCAGTGTAACAGTGAAATCTTTTGAATTGCAGGCATTAGAAGAGCCAACCAAGACTGCTAGTGTGACTGAAGGCACTGCTTTGGACACCCATTCAGAGGTAGTGCTGTTTTATCCCTCAAATCTCTATGTGAAAACAAAAGTTTTGTTTTCTGTTGTTAACTGAGTGATGTGTCCTCCTTTTTCAGATGTGCTCCCCTGCCCAACTCAGACAACAAACAGAAGAGCTATGTGCTGTCATTGATCAAGTCCTGCAGGACCCATTGACCATGGTAATCCATCAGTATGTAGGACTGACTTTCTCCTCTTCCTTTATTTTTGTCTCATCTTTAATAAATTTCTTCTCTGTTAAAAATAATTTTCCAGCGCCGATGTGAATCTTCTCCAAGTTTCCTGCAGATGAACACAGAGTCAGATGGTGGCAAGGTAGGTGAATAAGCCCACCCACACATCAAAGGCTCTTTCCAGGTAGACATCAAGGAAAACAAAAGCACATCTGCAAAGCCTTCAGCAACAGAAAGTTGCAGTTAAGAGATCCAACATCAGTAAAGCATCTGGTGATTTAAAAGATTTAGAAGGATAAAACCTTAGCCTTGGATTTACTGCAGTTTCTATTGCAAGATGGTTTCCTGAAGTCAGGGGTCATACTGACTTGACAGATCAGGAGGGAGCTGTGACAGGCTGGATGGTAGGACAAGGTTTTTCACTGAGAGGGTGGTTGGGCATGGGCTCCCCAGAGAAACAGAATATACTATGAATTAGAAGCTGTCTATTAGTGTTGCAATCACTGGATCCACAAGGTGGAAAGCCTTTATAGCTTGCCTTCCATATTTCAGAGTCTGTGTCCATCTCCCAGATTTTGTCCTACCTATTGGTCCTTATGACAAAGGAGCCCATGTTTCAATGGCTTCAATGACTAAAAACATCTCTCAGATTTTTTTATTTTTATTATTATTTATATTCAGTATTGGTTTTCAAATAATGGAATATCTAAGTAGAATTCTAAGTTAGTAGAATTCTTCTGAAGTCCTTGTTTCCTTTTAACTCTTGCCCCTTGTGGGAATTAGATATCTTCTATGTCCACTTGACATGGATAGCTCCGAAACAGGTAATGAGAGGCAGGTACAGCTTTCTATACTGGTGTTAAACTTCACTAAGTTATATTGGTCTGTCTTCTGGATTCAAATGGATGACTAAGCATAGGAGGAGGGTCCTCTACTCAGTTTTCCCCAGGTACATTTAATTTGGTCTTGGCAGCTATAGGAGACAGCTACAGAAAGTGGCAGAAATCTGTCATGAAAAAAAAAAAAAAAAAAAAGGAATTTTTGGCAGGAAAATATAAAAAAAAAAATCAATGAATTCAAACTAACCTTCATGATGGTAGGTGTATTCAATATACACTTCAAACTTCATTTTCATTTTTGAAATTCTGTCAAACAGCATGCAGTGGTGAATCAGGCTTCAGGCAGCTGAAAGGAGGAAATAGGACAGCAGCTGAAAAAGCAGGCAGAGACTGGTAGTGAGGAAATATTTTCTAATACTTGCACTGAATCCTGTGTGGTTGAAACACTGCTACTAAGTTGGACTTCTGAACTATAGAATCCAAAACCAGCTTCCTTGGGCAACTGAGAACTGATTTTTTACCAAAGAGAAGATATCAGTGATCAGCAAGAAAAGAGAGCAGAAGGTGGGCTTGACAGGATGCAGCATAGGAAACAAGAGAAATGTGATGAGAATCTCAGTTTAAGTTTAAGCAAAGTGCTTGAATTGGGGGTGAAAGAGAGTCCTAAGAACCAAAAAAGAGTGTTTGTTAAAAGTAACTGCCTTAGAAATAGTATGGGTTAGTCAGATGAAAGAAAATAAGAACATGGAAAGAGGCAGTTTCAGGTTATAATTGCGAGCAAATATAAGTTAAATTCCACAGAGCGACCACATCTGTGGTTGTTTACTAATAAACATTTTATTATGAAAGTTCTCAGGGATAATGTAAAGACCAACTACAATGGAGTGTGATTGATGTCTTTGAGTAAAAATGAAATAGTATTTTAAAAAATAAACACCTATATATTAAAGTGAAACTTTAATATACCTTATTTTCATGTATCTCATGAAATCTGAAGTTTTCTTGAATTTAAGCAATAAACAATGTCTCAGTGATGTTGGTCCTCCACTTTTTGCTGTTGAGATATCTGTTTATTTTGTATAAGGTGTCATCAACACTGCAGAGAGCAGCTGGACGCGAAACCAGATATGTAAGTACATTTATAATTACTCTATATTTGGCATGCAGAAATGTCTAATTTTGTAGGTTTTGAAGGTCATCTTGCTGCCATACTTGATTTGTTGGCATGTAGCAGATATAAGCATCTACTTGTGATGTGAGGTGCTATCCCTAGTAAAAAAGAGTATGTTAGGGCAACTGCAATTCATAGAATCATAGAATGGTTTGGATTGGAAGGGAACTTAAAGACCACCTGATTCCAACCTCCCTGTCATGGGCAGGGACACCTCCCACTAGACCAGGTTGCTCCAAGTCATTTCCAAGCTGGCCTTAAACACTTCCAGGGATGGGGCATCTACTGCTTCTCGGGGAAAGCCTTGCCACCCTCATAGTTAAGAATTTCTTCCTTCTAATCTAAACCTACCATCTCTTAGTTTAAAGACATTCCTCCTTGTCCTATGACTCCACTCCACAAGTTGCTGAGATGTCTTACCTCTACTCCAAATCCATCATGGCTGGAATCTCTTTAGTGCATGTGTCTATTCATAATGTTACCTATGAAAATATGATCTTAAAGTTGATTTATTTACACAATTCTTTGTTGCTGTTTGTTTCAAGTGTGGGGCAAGAACTCAGGTGTTTGGCAAGGCTATTACAAGTGCTGAAGGACATACTTATTTGAAGTGTAGGGAACTTACTTTTGAAGAAGTGTTTTGTCTGTTGCCTATCCATCAGAATTTGGGGATGATCCAAATTTTTCCTTCCAAGGTGTAGAGATGGCTGAAAACCCACTGTTTAGCTTTAGAAGAAGAACAGAAGTGGTTTTCTGATGTATACTCACATTCCAACATAAAAATAAAATCTCTATATTGAATCATCATTTCAATTAGTGAAATATTAAACCCAGTTAACATTCTAATTCTCACTAGCACAGACAGTTAATGCAGATACCATATTTTACTTACAGCTCATCTAGCCACATGGTAAGACATCTCTGCTTACTATTCATCATTCAGACTTTCTATTGAGCCTCAGATCAAAGCAGTGCTAGCAAAAGCAATGGAAACCTTCCAGTTTTATGCCAGCACAATGCTTGACTGATCAATTCAATTTTGCTTCTTGAATGTGGTGGTATGCATATTTTATTGCATACTGTGATTTTTACTTGACAGATTGTGCTGGCTCATACTAATTATAAAGGATATTGGAAGAGTGCTTTTTAATGAAATAAAAGATGTAGTCTGTGAGAACAGAATATATATTACTACCTCTCCAGCACAGATCTTCAGCACCCAAAACTCTGCCTGACATACACCTTCCAATACATTTAAGCATCCAATTTATACACCTAGAGATACAGTTAGGTTTTCTTCACTGACATAGAAAATCACACTATAAAACTCTTTCTTCCCAGTCTTCTCTGGAACATTCTAGATAATTGAAGCAAATCAATATTTAAAAATGCATTTGAGAAAAATGCAGATGCTTATGGGTAGGCTAACTTTTCTTATACATTGTACAAATGTGTTCAATTGTTTTGTGCCTGATAACAGATCAGATGACTGTGTTAACCAACCATGTTCTCCATGTTGCACTGTGGGGGCTGAGCTTGGTGGGTCCAGGCTCTTCTGGACTCCACAGTCATTGCATGCTGCAGCAGTCACACAGGGGATGGGCCAAGTATCCCCACCAGACCCTCTACATTGCATCTCTTCCCCACTCTCATGCTCTGCCTCCTTGGCGGGACATACAGAGGCTATATCTGTCCCAACACAAAAACCAGATGGGGGCTTGTCCTTTGGCCTTCAGGTTGAGGGTGCAATTAAGTGTTCTTTCATAGAGTTGTCTTCTTCTTTTCCCCATTCACTTCCCTCCCCACGAAGTGAGACCCCAACCCTACACAAGACCAAGGGTGGCCTCATCCCTTCAACCCATGGGAGCAGCATGCTCTGTGCTACCATCCAGATCATGGAGGACAACAGTCTGGAAGAGTAGTAGTTGGAATGGGCCAGAGTGGTAGTTTGTCTGGACCAAAGCATACTGACTGGTCTCTGAGCCACTGTGTTTGTTGACTTTCATTGACTAGAGGAGAACTTTTGACTCAGAGACCTATATTTTTTTAGTAGTAGGTACAAGATGCTTGTTTTGAAACAAAATGCTTATTTTGAGACAATCAATCAGTGTCTCTGATTGGTAGAAATCAAGAACTGAGTATAGTATGGAAAATTATTCATAATGTCAAACTGGGAGTTACCTCCCTAGGTTGCTCCCACTGTCATGTTGTGTCATGTGAACTGTCTTGGAGTAATGATCTTCAGTCAGCCTTTTATTAGCAAACTTTTTTTTTTTTTTTTTAAGTAGGCTTTTCGTTTGTGCAAAAGAATTAAATTTACTGGAAAAAATAATATGGTAATTTAGAAATACAGTTTTCTTAATCTTTTTGTACACATGATGT
Organism: Netta rufina; assembly: GCF_964035555.1. Lineage (NCBI taxonomy): Eukaryota > Metazoa > Chordata > Aves > Anseriformes > Anatidae > Netta > Netta rufina. The sequence continues at coordinate 96,365,175 of NC_140125.1, read as the reverse complement.
TGGATATTGGGGCGCTTGTCAAAATGTTGCTTTAAAGGTGATTTTAGTAGAAAGAAAAACTTTTGTTTGTGATTCAGGGATAAGAATATCTGTCATTATGCTAAAGTTTTATTTAAAAACACACACACATATGTGTATATATATGCACCTTGCAGTATTTCTATCAGTTATATGGATCAGTAGACTACACAAAATTGTTGAAATATCCTACCTTTTCACAATTAAAATGTTTTAAATTTGCCTTGACCACAGTTACTCCGTCTTCACACACACTTCAGAACATTTTAAGGATGTAAATGACAGTAAAAATAGCAAGGAAGTGTGTAAAAAGGTCTGACATCAGTGAAATTACAGCAGTTTGTACCAGCTGACAACGTACTGTAGTTTTAGTTTAACAGCTTTTTTAAACTGTATAGTCTTTGACATGATCCCATTCACCATTTTATACTAGTGCATCTCTGTTGGCTTTTGGGGTGATATCGCTGATTTGTAGTGATATAAACATAATCATCCTCTAAATAAAGGACTTTTATGGGTATTGAGTGCCCCGATAGATCTACTTAGTCATTTTGTTTCCATGTAATTACTGTCACCAAGAAAAGCTTTCATAACTTTAATTTCAAGTTCTAGAAAATTTATCATTTTGTCATGTGGCCTCTCTTACAATTATTTTAAAAATAACTTCTGGTGATTAACTGGAGTAATCACTGTACATATTGTTTACATTTTTGCTCTTTACAGTTCTGTTCTAAAGAAATCTTTTTAAATTGCCATGGACATGCAACATAAAGAAGTGAAAAAATGAGAGTACACAAAGCAACTAAAAGTGCACACACATGCAGAAATGAGTAGTGTATTTCTTTACCTGTAATCGGCTATGTTTATACACAATTCAGGCAACCTCTCTGAAACGACAGAAAAGGGACCTGGGGGTATTTGTTGATAGCTGGCTGAATATGAGCCAGCAGTGTGCTCAGGTGGCCAAGAAGGCCAACAGCATCCTGGCTGGTATCAGAAGTACTGTGGCCAGCAGGACTAGGGATGTGATCGTTTCCCTGTACTCAGCTCTGATGAGGCTGCACTTCGACTACTGTGTTCAGTTTTGTGCCTCTCACTACAAGAAGGACATGGAGGTTCTTGAGAGTGTCCAGAGAAGAGCAACAAAGCTGGTGAAGGGCCTGGAACACAAGGCTTGTGAGGAGCGGCTGAGGGAACTGTGGTTGTTTAGTCTGGAGAAAAAGAGGCTCAGCAGAGACTTTATTGCTCTCTACAGCTACCTCAAAAGAGGCAAAAGAAGTTGTAGCAATGTAGAGGGTAGATCTCTTCTCCCAATCAACAAGAAATAGGACAAGAGGAAATTACCTCAAGTTGCGCCAGGGGAGGTTTAGGTTCGATATTAGGAAAAATTTCTTCACTGAAAGAGTTGTGATGCACTGGAATATGCTGCCCAGGGAAAGCGATTGAGTCACCATCCCTGAAGGTATTCAAAAGATGTGTAGATGTGGTGCTTAGGGACATGGTTTAGTGGTAGACTTGGCACTACGTGGTTAATGGTTGGACTCAAAGATCTTAGAGGTCTTTTACAACCTAAATAAATCTATGATTCTATGATATTTACTCTTAATTTGTACCACTGGAAATGACATTTAATTCCAGAGTCTTGTATTTGTAGCTTGTTCTGCAATGCTTTGATGTTTTTTTGTTCACAGTGAAATTGGTTATCACACTTGGTTAACAACATGAAAGAGTGATCCTAGTATGTAAGCAGCCACTAGAGCTAACACTAGTTTACTCTGTCCTTAACAGAAGATGTATTTCATATAGATCTAATATTAAATCACAGCTGTCCTTGTGTAGGTGTGAAGCTTGCCAACACCAGTGGCTGTATTGAGAAATGTGAGTGCTTTGAGTTCAGAGCGTGGTCCTCTACCGTGACTTTTGGTGACATCATTCTCACCATTGACACAGAACTGGAACCAGCAGGTCCAGGGAGTGATTAAACTTCTATTTAGCACTTCAGAAACCACATCTAGAGTTCTGTGGCCAAATCTCTGCAAGGTCTTTGTCATGGGTAGACAAAGGAAGACCATGTGCTTCCCTCTCCAAAATGTGCTCAGATTGCTTTTCTGCTTTAAACTGTGATATTAGTTGATATAGTTGAGTCCAACTGCAGTGATAGTGATCCTTCCATGGAGGGTCCAGGCTGTAAAAGTACAGTACACATACTACATACTACATACTACATACTACGTACTACGTACTACATACTACATACTACATACTACAGTACGTGTTTTTTCACCCTTGCTTAGGAGCATTCACCTTTTAGAGTTCAAATCAATTTTAATCACTCCTACGTTAAGGAAGGGCATACCATCTATACAGAAGCATTCTGTTATCCACTAGAACACCCTACAAAATTTGGAGGAGATGATCAATGCACTACAAGTCCTAAATCTTACCATAGTGAGGGCAAATGAGTGTGTGGCACATGGCTATTTCACACACATAAATACTTTGCATTTAGCACATTGAGCTGTGATTTTGAAAACAGGGCTTCTGTTCTTCAGAGTATACTTGGAAAAAATGTGGTTCAGGAAAGTAGGATTGTTCTGCTTTTCATACTGTGAAGTCAGAAGGATGAGAAGATTGAATTGAGATCCCTGTACAACTGGTAGTGTTAATAATATTGGTACTGCAAAGTAATGACAGATTTAGAAAGGTCAGGGTTTACTTTTACCAAAATTAAATCAAGCAAAATATTTTTTGCACTTGGGAAAAAGTATCCCTAAGACTTTAGCAACAGACATTCATACTTGACTATACTTTGAGATAAACTGGTAAGGACAATATTTTAACTTCTCTTAATAATTGCATTTCACTGTGTAACTGTTAAAATCTTCTGTGCCTAAGCATACTGCTCTCTATACATTTTTCCTCCTTTTAGAAAGGCCTCAGAAAAGTGCATGTAAAATGACAACTTCAAATGCATTACTTTTGCTAAACGTTCAAGAACCATCAACAGTGAAACAGTGAATCATCAACAGTGAAAAAACTTATCTTTCAAGATTTTTCTTCCTATGACTATTTTAGTTAATACTGAATACATTTACATTTTTTTGCAGGCCAACCTTTACAAATCAACACCTATGGTGGCAGAGAGTCAGATGGTATGTATTGCATAACTCTGCTATGCTGTTTATCAACAATTGCATAAGCACAAAATCCAGTCATTATTATTTGCTTGCTTAGTCCTATGAAGGAAGCTAAAGTCAATATCTTCCTACAAAGTTGTATTGCTTCCTACAGAACTTCATTGCTTTCTTCTGTAACAAACACATATCTGTTTTAAGTAAATGTAAATCCTGAAATTATGTAAATCTATGGGCCAAATGACAAACTAGAGAGTCTTGCTGAGTCATGAGATGTATGACAACTATACAACCTACTGCTGTTTGTTGAACACTGTTAATATTCCACTTTTACAATTTTGTTTATATGCAATAACAGTTTGGCATCTATATTTTTCTTACACACTGATATAAATCAAACCTGGTTTAACTTGTTGTCAGCAAGAATAAAATCGTAGAATCACAGAATGGTTTGGGTTGGAAGGGACCTTTAATGTCATCTGGTTCCAAACCCCCTGCCTTGGGCAGGGACACCTCCCACCAGACCAGGTAGATCAAAGCTCCATCCAGCCTGACCTTGAGAGCTTCCAGGGATGGGATATCTACAACTGTTACCCCTTGTCCTATCACTACAATCTCTAATAAAGTGTCCCTTTTCAAATTCAAATAAAGAAAATGAGACTATGCATCAAATGTTCATTTTAGCTCTGATTACATTTTAGTCCTTTTGGAGCCAAACTTTCTGAAGAAGCAGGAGAGAGGTCCTAGAGACTGTCCTAGTGACAGTGGCCACTAATGAATACTTAGGAAAAAAATTAGATGTGAATGAGAGAATTTTCCTATTGTATTTCATTTAAAGGAATTTTAGGGACTTCCTGAAACAATTTCTTCTGCTTAGTAAGCTTTTTTCATGGTCTTTTTCTAGTTACTTGTTGTTGTTATATTTAGGTCTCTACAACATTCTATAGCAAAACTTTATTTTTTAATTATGCATTGTGTGAAATAGTACTTTATTTGTTTTAAAGATAGTGCTTGATGTTCTTGCAATGAAACAGAAAATAATTGTATTTCTGTACTTTCTAAATATTATTTATGATTTTCTAGATGTTAATTTAACTACACTGTCACTTATTTTCCATACAGAAAACTCAAAATTGCTTAATCACTCTGAGAATTATTGATGTTGTCCATCCAGATGATCCTTGATGTACTTTTCCATAACTTTTTCATTTTTTTTTTCTTTAATTGGAAGACTAAAACCATAAACTGCTCTTGTCTAGCTCTGAACACTGCATTTCCTATTTACACAAAAATGTGATACGTTTCATTGCTGTTATTTCTATTTCTTTCTTAATGACTCCTAGTAATTTATTTAGTTCTTCTTACTCATATCGAGTCATAAGACAATGTTTGCATAGAACTGTATACAATAAATCCAAGATATATTTTCTGAGTAGAAAGAGGTAGTTTCTGAGCTTACTAGTTTATGTGTAAATTTAGGATGTATTTTATTTTTCTTCTATGAATCAATGTTGAATTCAATTAAGTTTAACCTGTCTTTTTATCATTTAGTCATTCAGTGTCATAAGACCTATCTGCAACTCTTTTCACTGCAATTTTGTTTTTACCTCCATGAGTGATTCAGTATTATCAGAAAACATTGTCACCTTACTATCCACTCTTTTCTGGCTGTTCTGTATTTATAATTCAAAGCCCAGAACATGTGACAGCTCCCTTATCCAAGGAGCTCCATTTGTGAATTTTCTCCACTGTTAAATTTAAACATTCATTCCAACATATTTCTTGCTATCTTCTAACTGGTCCATAGGATATATTCGCTTTTACTCCACATAAGTTTCCTTTCCTAAGTGTCTTTTGCTGAAAGAATCCATGGCTGGATTATGCACTAAACATTATGCTCTGTGAAGGGCCTTCATGGAGGATGCAATATGACTGATTATGGGTCAGCTCTAGACTGAGAATCTTTCCTCTTACCTCTTGGTGCATTTTGATAACAAGGCCACAGCCATAGGATGGTAGTTCTTCACTACAGTAACAGTAACGTTTTTTTTATTATTATTTATTTTACCATTTTTCAGTGCTGTTGTAGGATGGCCAACACCTTCCTTCACAAAACTAAGCTTTAGCTTGATTCTCAGCAGGGTCAGTTGCAACCCCCCTATAAAAAAAAGAGTTCAAGCTTTTACATATGGAGCAATGATTTTGTCCAGCTTGCCAGGTAACTAATAAAGCATTTCAAATTCTTGTTGCTGTCTGATACCTTCCACTCTTTCAGTTGAGTCAGGCATAAACATATGACTCACTAAGCACTTGAGTGCACAATGATGTTTAGAAAATGCTTCCTTAAAAGCATTTCTACAGTGTGCTTTTGGAAGAGGTTTCCTACATAAGGAGAGTAGCTTATCCTTGATGATTGCAGGTACCTCAATGGGCTTTTAATTGCATGGTTACATGGTACAAAGGAGTGTTAGAAGGCCACAGGTCCTTTCCTGCATAATGATGACTTGGTAACAAATGTTGCTTCCCATTTATTTTTATGTTTACTTTTGCATTGGAAGCCAGGAGTCTTCCAATTTTTGCAAACTCTTCTCAGAAATTTTGGAGGGGAAAAATATCAAATGGAGTTTATGGTGAATACTACAAAGAAATAGTCATAATATTAATGTTCATAAGTTGTTGATAAGACATTCTAATATTATACGATGTTGATAAGACATTTTCTCCAGTTTCATACTAGAGAGGATCTTTAGTACTCCTCTCTTACCTTTGGTTTTGCTCTTTCTAAGAAAGAACTTTGATGGTATGTTGAAATAGATACTAAGGTAGTTGTAAAGAACACTAGATAAAACATGTTCAAGGCTGACAGAGTAAATAGGATGGAAATTAGAGTAGGTTGATAAGTAGTGAGGGGGTGAGAAGAAGGGTGAGTATTAGACACGGAATCAGAACTCTGATACAATGGAAAACCTTAAGCCAGAAAAGTGTTCATAGGGTTTGATTGTTTACATCAGAGCCCCAGGCTAGGAAGAAGATAGCAGCTGTGTTTTGAGTTGGGTGTTGAGTTAGTACAATTTCTGTCAAGGAGATCTGATCTCCTGACCATAAAGGATTGTCTAAAAAAAAACAACTAATGTCACCTCGTGGCTTATTTTTTGTTTTCAGTCAAATATGTTTCTTTGTATTTGATGAGGCAAGTGAAAGGGCCCCAGCCTGTTGTAAGGAGGGAGGTGACATAGCACAAAATTAAGGGAAGCTTATTTTCTGCCTGGGCCTCACTGTTTCCAGACATTGTGCTCTTCCCTGCCTCTGTCTTCTTCCACTCAGCCCCTAGCACTGCTCTGCATTTCTTTCCCAGGGCAGGGGTACAAGTACAAGATATGGGGACATTCCCTGCCTCTTGCACCCTCTGTCTCCCACGGTCACCCCTCTTGCTCTATTCTTTCTGGATGCCTGCAGATTTTATTTCAAGGTTACCCATACTTGCATGATACACCCAGCAATCTCAGCTGACTCATTTTAAGCTTAGTTTCATAGTTCTGTTCAAAACACTTCAGTTGCATCAGCTTTACATTTTCCACTATATTTTCAGGTTCACTTTTGCTGCTGGGCTTGTGCTAATAACATTCACACCAACACAGCAAGGAGATACCTTCCTCAAGCTCTTCCCAGGCTGCTTTTTCTTCTAGAGTCTTGTTGTGTAGCTCTGGTGAGAAAGCAGTGCTGGACTGTGGCCGGAGCAGATAGCTGATCCAACCAAACACCCAGCTAGCAAAGAAAAAGGTTTCCATCCAGATGGTTGTGCATAAGCCCTACTGCCAGTGTAAGCAAAGAGGCAGGAATGTATGGCTGGGTTGCTTAATGCTGAATAAGGTCATTTTTTTTTCCAACTCCCTTTGTATAAATTGGGATGTGATATGTGTAAGCTCATTTGTCCTATGCCTAAATTGTTCTGTAGGCATCTCTCTTTTTTTTTTTTTTTTTCCCCCAGACATAAGTGTATTGCCCTTGAAAGTAGGCAGCAAGGTGTTACTAAATGTACACTTGCTAATCTCATAAATAAATCTATTAGTGAATGAAGCTTCTTCTCTGCATCTTTATATGCTGCTAGGTGCTGAGGATGGGGGGCTGCGACAATGCCTAATGTCTCAGTCCCAGCTGGGCAAGCAGCCTTTCTGGGCTGCAACTACAGAAGGAGCTCAGCAGCAGTCCTGTTATCTACATCAGTAGTGCCAGTCCCTGTTTTCTATGGTGTAGTCATACAGGGAAGAATATAACTGAGTTATTTGGAAGTTTAGATTCAATTACAGAGCCTCACAGTACTTCAGTATGTACCAAATACCAGAGAGAATGCACATTTTTTCTCCTTTTCTTTGCTTACTGAACAAGTTCTATTTTAAAATTATTCCCTAGCCCCTGTTTATGCCATAATCCATCCCGTCAGACTTTAAGAATTCTGTAAATCACAGATATACTAAATTGACAAGTTAATTGTCTTTTTTTTTTTTTTTTTTTTTTTTTTTGGGTTAGCTGATGGTTAACCAAGAATTCTTTTCTTGACTAAATAATCAGATTTGTCTGAAATGAGGTGTGTCACACATCCATACTGATTAAATTCTCTTAGCTTGTACTTTTCCAAGTGAACTCTTAAAGATACTGTGAAAATGCAGTGTACAATCACTGGTATTTTTCCCCAGAAATAGTTTCCCCTGAAATATTGCTACCTGAGCGTATGTTAACAGCATCACACATTACTTTTCCTTGCTTTGCAGTTACCATTTTGAAGAGCCCAGGTAGGAGTTTGCAGCACGAAAGCAGGTGTGTGGCTGTGCATAAACTGTGACTTGATGAACTTATCAAGATGCAGCTGAACAGCCAGCCAAAATAGCCAGCAAAACCTACAGACAATAGTTTGACAGCCCAGTGTCTATTTTTGTGGCAGTGACAAACAGATGTCAGTGATAAGGTTCTGTGCATAAGAGCAGCTCTTGCCATTTTTGTCTGTGGTCTGTATTTAAAGTAGGCCAGGTAGCATGAAACCTGAATAATTCTGGTGATGAAATATGTTATTAATAAAATGTAAAAAAATAATCTAGTCAGTACAGCCTCAGTGGAATTGACTTGTCTAACAAATATTCCATATAATATGAAGTATTTTATTTTATTATTTTTTCTATCACTTTGTCAAGACAAAACCTGGTGTCATTCGTCCTGTGCTGGTGAAAGCAAAGAGTGCACAGCAAAAGGAGGAGCCCTATCAACCCAACCCTTTCAAAAAGTACCTTGAGGAAATCAGTGATCAAGATATTGAGCAGGTAAGTAATTCTCACTCTGAAGGATTTTGTTGTCTTAGCTGTTTTCTGCAAACCTGATGGAATGGACTTAGATCCTTGTTTCATTCAGGTCTCTTGTTTTTCAAGGTTAATTGTAAAGAAAATACAGAGCAGATGCTTCACTGCAAGGTGCCTGGCTCCTGGAGGAGTATCTCCAGGCTGGACAGGGGCATCTAGGCTTTCAACAGGGACATCTTTTTGGTGATCTGAGAAAACATAAGTTGAAGAGGATGCCTTTTAATGATATCCATAGGGAAGGCTATTATTACAAAATAAAGTAGAAAAAAAGTAGAAATTCTGTGCAAGCCTGTAAAGTAGGTGTCTGGATTGGATCCATAAGAATGTGCTTGTTTCATTTGGGGTCTAGACTTGAATCCTCTCCAAACTGAACTGAGGACAGCAAGGACTGAGCAAGGTTCACTCTTTTCTCCGCAAGGGAGACTACTGAGGAGCCCCAATGACTTCCCATATAATTCTTCAATGTGCAGGTCCCCCAGGTCTGTATTCAGGTCTCTCCAGAGCTTTGGGAACTGCACATGAGGGGGTACTAAAGGGCAGCCCTTGGGGCAACAGAAGTGTTTTCTTCTCCCACAACCTCTGCATAAAGCCATAAGATCCCTTTGCAAAAATGCATCTTGAAATTTCCATACTTCTATGAGACATTACCTCTGAGTAATCACAGATAAATGGTTCTGTTGGCCTTTTCTCTTGCACTGGTGTTTGTGTGCATTATTGTGAATTAAACCTTAACACAAATATAATTTGAATGTCTGTGTAGGAGTTTATTATTAAACTATCCAGTATGCTCTGAATTTTCTCTCTGTAAAGTAGTAAAATGAAACAATAGTCTTCTTGCCAGACACAATGTGAATAAAATAATTATTAGTTAAAATTAGTTTTTAGTTAAAAAACTTATTGAATTTTTCTTACTTCTGTGCCTCTCCCGTCACCTTAGAGAGAGAATTCAGCAATGGCAGCCCTCTTTTTCTCATTTTGTTACTGAAATTTTTAAAGATTTTCATTTTAGTTATTTATATCCCTCCTCATAACTGACTTGCTGTAGGACAATCCTGACATTTCTCAGGAGTACTGCAGCATTATAAACAGGGGAAGATTAATCTTTAGCATCAGTGGGTTTCAGCAACATATATGGGTGGAATCAGAATGTTTCCTCTTCTATAAGTTTCTATAGAATGTAGAGTTTCTGTAAAATATAAAATCACACTTCTAACTACAGGTTGTATTTGCAGCCAGAATAAGCAGGAATAAGTGGGAGATAAAACACCCAACATTTAAGGTTCGTTTGTAGTAATAATAAGATTTTTGGTGGCTTTGTGGTAAGAGCTCTTTTGGAGTGCTGAAGATCTTTGTACATAATGCCAAAAATTTTCTAGTTACTCTTTAAATACCAAGTAATGTAAGTAGCAAGGTTTTTAATAACTGCAATAATTAGTTTTTTTTTTTTTTTTTTTTTTTTTTTAAACCTTGAATCTCATCAACTTATTTTGATTCCAACAATACAAATATCTTATTTACATGTCAAGACCTAAAGGTACAAGTCATAATATTTGCAGAGAAGGAAGTCTCCCCAGATGGGACAAGCCCCCTGACAGCTCACTGCCCTCCAGAGAGGCAAATCTGCCCCTCCAGCTCCCTCCCTGCTCCTGACAGAAAGGTTTCCTTCTTCTCAAATCCCTCACTTTGGTCTGTGTCCTGGGAGCTAAATTTAGGTGGACTTGGCAGTGCCAGGTTAATAGTTAGACATGATGATCTTAGAGGTCTTTTCCAACATCAATAATTCTGTGATTCTATGATTCTAAGTCATCATTGTAACATGGTAGTAAATTAACACAGCAAAAACAAACAAACAAACAATCAATCAAACAAACCGACAACCCAAACCAAAGAGTGTTTTCTCTTGGCATGGTTGGTAAGGGGGTTGAGAATTTTTTCTGACTGGTTATATGAACAAGTGAGGTAGCTTGGGAAAGTGTTCTTCCAAGCTCAGGAAGGACAAGGAAGGGTTGGAAACAAGGCCACCACTCTTGGGAGCAGAGAGTGGTCAGTCTGGCTCAGCCATTTCATGGATCTTTACCCACTATTCACTCTTAGGGGATGGACACAGTCTTGAACACTTTTGCTTGTTTTAAATTTTTGCTTTCCATCCACATATGTTAACGACTCCATGGATTAATGAATGCACCTCAGCTGCTTCAGTTAAATAACAATTAGAAATTTGTCATTTGGGAATAATGTGCCTGAACAGCGAAGGAGGAGAGGTCAGGGTTAGGAAATCATTTCAGTCTTTTTAGGCTGTAAACCTCTTGTTCAGACTCAGAGATTTTCATGCCATTTTTGTTTCTTATGAAAGCAGAAGAAAAAAAAATATAAAACATTTATGATTTGTCTCTGAGCTTTTGAGGTTTGCAGTGAATATTCGCTTCACTTCAGAGATGACAGGTGAGTTTACAGTGAGCTTCTCATGCTGGAACTTACTGAAAGCCTTCTGATACCAAAAGCACGGTGCCATTCCACAGGGGTGAGAGAAAAGGAGAGATGATCAGGAGTTTCTGCTAAAGAACTTTTGGCCTAGGACATCTCAGCAGGCAACTGTTGCAAAAACAACCAGTTCAGATCTCCCTTCATTAGGGCTGGGCACTGATTCTGCAGCCTGCAGTTTCACTGATGAAGGAATGACTCAATCACCAAACTTTGTATCTGTAGACAAAGACAGATCTGGTGTTATTGCCCTACTTGTATGCTTTCCAACATTTGAAGATAATCTTGGAGACCAATCAATTTCTGTCATTTTGGGAAACGGTTTTTGGACACTAGGTATCCAGGCATGGCTAACCTGATTTGAAAACAGAACTACAAAGTCCCAGGTCTGCAACTTTTCAGAGCTATTGTATATATGGAAAACAATAATATATATATATATGATGTTTTGCAGATCTTGAATTGCTAAGTGTGTATGGTATAAATTACTTAAGGATTGTACTACTGAAGGACTGAGGGTGTGATGCATGATTAAATGTGGTAAATGAATACATGTGGTTTTTCAAGTCAAAATTATTTTTTATATTTATATATCAGAGAATCACAGAATCATTCAGGTTGAAAAAGACCTCTAAGACCATAAAGTCCAACCTTTAATCAAGCACTGACAAGTTCACCACTAAACCATGCTACTAAGTTTAACATTTACACATTTCTTGAAGACCTCCAGTGACGGTGACTCAATCACCTTCCTGGGCAGTCTGTTCCAATGCTGCACAAACCCTTTTGGTGAAGAAATTTTTCCTAATATCCAACTTAAACCTCCCCTGGCACAACTTGAAGCCATTTCCCCTCATCTTATCACTTGGGAGAAGAGCCCTATTGCTTGGGAGAAGAGCCCTATCCCCACCTCACTATAACTTCCTTTAAGGCAATTGTAGAGTGTGATATTATCTCCCCTGAGCCTCCTTTTCTCCAGGCTAAACAACTCCAGTTCCCTCAGCCACTCCTTGTAAGACTTGCTCTCTAGACCCTTTACCAGCTTTGTTGCTCTTCTTTGGACATGAAGAAATATAAGTAAATATATATTAAGACATCTTTGTTGTGAAAAAATTACCACTTAGGCCTTTATTCAGATGGATTCATTGACTTAACAGAAACTGATTTTGTTTGTGTGAGAAAAGGTTATACGATTCTAGAGGTGGTCTAATATAATAATACAAGAGTAGCCAAATCTGGGGAAAATACTACAGTGCTGAACATCACAGCATACAGTCGTGATTTCAGCTATTGCCTCTCAGAGTAGGTTTATAGTGCTGATATAAGTTCCTTGTGAGTGGAGAAGAATTTGGTGCCCTCAGGAGGATGTTCACAATCTTTCAGTATCTCTAAAGCTCTCCTGATGGCTTCTAGTGACAGGGCTGCAGCACTGCCTGTGAAACTGGGCTCAGTGCCAACACAACTGCTTGAAAATTGCAGTGTTTATCTCCAACCAAAGGTTTGGTAGCTTATGAGGACACCGAACAATGTGTGCTTGCAGCCCAGAAAACCAACCGTATTCTGGGCTGCATCAAATGAAATGTGGCCAGCAGGATGAGAGAGGCGATTGTCCCCCTCTGCTCTTCTCTTGTGAGACACCACCTGGAGTTCTGTGTTCAGCACAACAAAGACATGAGTGTATTGGAGAGAGTCCAGAGGAGGGCCACAAGGATGATCAGAGGGCTGGAGCATCTCTCTTATGAGGACAGGCTGAGGGAGTTGGGGTTGTTCAGCCTGCAGATGGTTCCTTCTATCTGCATTTTCTTTCCTTTTCATTCTAATACCCTTGTTGACACAGGTTAGCTGAGGTTCCAGACAGTATCAGATTTATTAATGTCTCTCTTGTGATTTTTCTTAGACCTCCACAATACTGCCCCTCCCTGCCAGCCTGCCAGTGTGACACTGAGTACTAGTAGCCCTGTGTGTGACATTGGGTTTGAGACAAAACGATGCAGTCAGCTGTAACTGCTGACCTTCAGCTTCACCTCCCTCTGTTGAACAGTTTTTTTGCATGACAGAGAATAGCTTGTTTATTTTTCACTTCATTGATAAAACTTCTCATGTGAAAAAAGGTATTTCCTGTTCAACAAAAATAATAATTTTTGCTTTAGCAGACAGCTGTTTTCATGCAGATAATCCATAGTAACATATATTTCTTTTCATTATTAATCTTCATTTCACATTGCTCTACATATGTTGAATGATATTGTGCAAAGTGATAAAATAATACATAGTTTTACTTTGAATGAACTTTCATGTTAAAAATATTGAAATGATGTGCCATTATTTTTCGAGACCAAGAGACAAAAAGAGATTTCTATGAAGGTAAAGATCATCTGGAAAGCATGTAGAGTTACAGTTCATGGCTAGCTCTTTTTATCTGTATTAGTTATGCTGTATATAGAATGACTCTAGTGAGCCAGTAAAAGTCCTTTTTGTTTTGTTTTGTTGTGCTTTATTTCCTCATATTACCTTATATTGACTATTTATTTTTTTCCTCATAAGGAAAAATATGTAACTAATAGTGTGCTATTCAGTAGATATGTCAAAGTCAAACGCTTGTTATAGACAGAGATTAATATTGCTGTGGTTTCAAGCTGACATAATTAAATTAGTCACATATTTAGGTGCTGTTACTGGAGGTAGTAATTTCCCTACCATGAGAAATTAATCATATTTTTCCTTGTGCCTGGTACATCTCAGTAATGTTTCAGGAATTTTGCAAGTAATCTTAAATTTGTTCAAAAGAGATAAAATATAAAAGAAAAAATATCCCAGAAGTAGATATAATTTGTGAGAAGCACCGACATGATGGCTTCAAAAAAGTTTCAATTTAAAACTGGAGAAACTGAATCTTTTCTTTTGTCTGGGAAAACTGTTTTTTTTTGTTACATAGTAATGTGAAAACAGCTCATAATGAATGCTAGACAATTCATATGTTTCTAAATACTAATGAACAATCATGGGCACAGACTCATGTATCATTAAAAATAAAGCACTTTGGGCAACAGAAGAGCAAGATTGCACTGAAGAGGTGTTACCTATATTTGTCATGAAGCTGTGAGGCCAGTTTGCCAAACATCATTAACAGAAGTAGAGTCGGTGATGCTGAAGAGGAGCACCAGGAGGCAAGGTCAACGCTGAGTGATGGTTTCCTGGTCACCTCCAACCACTCTCATTGCTGCCAGGCCTCTGATCCATTGTTTGCTCATGCTCACTCTTTTATTTGGGCAATACATTAGCTTCTGCTGGAGCTAATTTTCTTGTCACAAATTTTCTGGATTTGGAGTTTAAAGGCACAATAACAGCACAGTCTGGTGAAGACTCAGCCAGCCAAATGGGTGAGACTTCAGGATGTATTGTGTCGATGACCTTGACAAAACCTAAGCATAAGACTGGTGCCAAAATCTGAGTAACCTTCCTGCATCTATCCCAAACCTTTTAAAAATCAGTTGTTTAAAAGGTTTTTATCTGCTTTACATACAAACAGCACATATGTTTTTATTTTTATTTTTTCCAAAACCACTATTGTTGATAGCTTTCAGTAGTGAATGCCGTTGTGTGAGCATCTTCCCCAGATTAACTTTTGAATGCCTGGAAAGGCTTGTTAAAAACTTGTCAAAAAGCCTGAGGTGTTCCTGTTAGTATATAGATAATACAAGCATTCTTTTGCATCTTTTTTATTTGTTTTCAGGCTGGTTTTACTACCAAAACATGCTCTCAGAAAACGTCCCCAGAGCATGTCCATTGTATTTTAACACAAGATCCTTCTGGGCTTTCCTTTTCTGTCACCTTAACATTAACTGAACTGCAGGAGGGCGATGTGCTGGGCCCCATTATAAACATAACAGCTTTAATGGGATATCTGCAGCAGTTTTACTTCTCTGTGTGTGTGTCTGTAGGTATTGGTTGGCATGGACATGCCGATAAAAGTGCTTAGTGTCGAGCCATTTTATTGGCATGAAGGTACTTTATCTTTCCAAGTTAATTATCAAGCCATAAGAAATGTAAACAGGGTCTAAGCACTTTGCTTTCTGTCCAAAGCTTTTTTTTTTTTTTTTTTTTTTTCATCCTTTGATCTAAGTTTCCGCATCCGTTGACCTTTTTTTTTTTTTTTTTTTTTTTTTTTTTTTTTTTTTTTATCCTCTATAGGAGACTGTTCTCCTACACCCTCTGTATCCTACTAAAATGATCCCTCCAAATAAGTCCCCTTTGCATCCTCTGCGGGTCTCCCTTTCTGACTGTTTAAACCCTGAACCTTTCAGCCACTTGTCCTCCATCATGTGTGATATTCATGAGAATCCTTATAGCCCTTACTGTCACAACTCTTTGTACAATAAGGTGAGCGTCAAGTGTGGTGTGACTCAAGAGTATTGTCAGCCTTTTATGCCTTTAAATCTAGGCAAAATCTAGCTGGGTGATCAGGATTCAGTGCCAGTGGGTGGTCTGGGAGATGCTTGTCAGAAGAGCCCATGTCTCCAGTCCCTGGAGATAGTACTGCTTTTCCTTCCCTCAATGAACTTCTGCTGGGGTTTACTTCCTCCAGACCAGCTAGGACAGGGCTCCTCCACTCTTCATTTATGATGTTTCTCTAAAGGAGATATAATCTGTCATCCCTCATGCTCAAGTCCTTTAACATTTACCCATACCAAAGTAATGATCTGTATTCTTGGGGACTGAGGGAAGGGAGACTAACTTGAGAGAAATATGAACTTTTTCCCGTAGCTTTTTCTATCATTCTGACAAGCAGTTGTCTCTTGCCAGCACAACAGGAATCACACCCTTACCGACATTTCCATCTTCTCTGAAACAGCAATGAAGGAATTAGACAAAATGTCAGTAGACCAAGGTGTGTGGGTGACAGGGCTACCTAATAAGCTTTACAAGGCCAAATACTGTGCCCTAAATCTTAACTGAGGTATTTTCAAACAGCTGTTGGAACGAGGTCCTTATAATATCCCAAGAAAGCCCCAGCCTACTGTCAGAAAAGCTTCAGATACGGAAGCCCAAAGAAGACATGATGTTTGGACCACTCAGATACATCTTGTCTATATCCTATTTTTCCAGCAGAGAATATGGCTGCAAACACTCAGTCCTCCATTCTGGCAGAGATAATTTCACTCTGAAATGTATGGTGCACTTTATTTGGAGTACAAGAGTTTAAAACACAGGCATTAAGTGTTGTTTCTTTAGGTTACACCAAGGTTTCCTCAGTAGGGGAACACAAAGGTTAAATCCACATGACTAGTTTAAGGCCCACTTGGGGATGAGACAGCTATGGAGAGAAGTAGCATCTCCACAGAAAACATGTGCTGGTCAGTAGTTAGAATCTGAAGGAAGCACCTGAAAATGTCTTTCTATCCCCATTAATTATAAACAGAATTTGGTTTAATAGACAACATAAAGAATGTCCCATGTTATCCCCTACTGCCCTGTGGGACTAATAGTAAAATTTACCATTTCACTCATGTATTGGGATGGACACAAAATAACAATAGTAATTAAAAAAAACAACACCCTTCCATTCTGTCTTTGAATCATCTTGGGAAAACCACCTTTTCACATCTGCTAGGCTGGGTTTTGTTCTCTATTTTAATTTTTACGAAGCTGGGCTGACATGTTTATTTAGGCAGTAGTGATTTTATCATCAAGTATTTTTCAATAACTGTCCTGGTGCATTGCAGGCCATTTACATGAACAAACAAACAGTTCATGAGACTGCTGAAGCCAATTTTTATAATGAAGATGGGTGTTAGCTGTTGATAATGAAAACACTGCTAGAAACTCAGTGTTTTAGATTTATATAGGAAGGTGAATAAATCAGGGAGTTGTCTGAAGACTACGAAGATTGTTGTTTGTTTGTTGTTGTTGTTGTTGTTAATTTCAAGTTAGTAGTTTTATCAAACAGGGATATTCTTGCTGAATAATTTATTAAATATGGACATTTTTGCTGTTTCTGAGTTCTCATAGCACTGTGCACCCCAAAACTCTTCCTTTGAATGCAGAGGTCATAGTTCAGCCTGTATATTTGCGTTCTACCCATACAGGGTATCATTACAAGGCCTATTCATCTGCAAGTTTTATCTCAACTAATTTTTGTCATTCCAAGCAACCTTTGTGAGTTTTTCAAATTGATAAATGTAGGCACTCCACTTTGATGTCAACAGGTTCTTCCTGTACAATATAAATCCAAGAGTTACATCATCTCTTTGATTTCTCCCATTCTTCATACATCATAAACTGTCTCCCATACTTGGATCATTTCTGAGTGTTAGCAGAGGTATATCACAGAATTTTTCTGTAAGCTTCGTATATCTGTAAAGAGCTCTTATTTTATTTTATATTAGTAAATATATTTATATATTCTCATTTTCATGTTGGACTTGGGCTCTCTTTAAGTCTGAAACTTTCCAGGGTTGAGCATCATCATCCAATCATCCATAGCCTATAATTCACTGAGTGCTATATTCTATTAAAGAAAAGCTCAGATGGTCCTTTAATTTAACTTTTTTTTTTTTTTTTTTTTTTTTTTTTTTTTTGTAGCAGTGACATTTTGAATGGTTATGTTATTGTTGGCAAGTTAACTGGGAGTTCTGTGTTTTAGATGAGGCCCTAACACTGACTTGCTCTGAGGATTCATGCAAAAAAGTTCACATATTTGGGCTTCTGATTAACTTCCAATCATCATTCGTCTTATGTAAGTGAATTAGGTTCCTAGCTTTTAGATTTAGTGAAAACCCATGGGAACCTATAAAGTTAACCATTATTAGTGAAAATAAAATATGCTAGTAAATAGCTTCAGTAAAATGCATTGCATTTCTAAATTAATGTCACCCTCCAAGTGGGTGTGGCCCAATGCTTTAGGAAACAGAATAATCATATTTTAATATTGGACTTGTTTAATAGAAACAGATTTGTATTTACACAAGCAGGAACTATTCACCATTTAAAAATATTTTTAATGGTTCTGTTTTGGTCTACAGCATTAATGTTCCTTGGTGATCAAAGGAAGTTTGATTTTGGTGTTATTCACATGATTGATTTTTAACATGAGTCAATATATGTAGATAAAAAACATGCAGTGACCCTGTCTCCTGTACCACACAAAGGTTTGAGCTATTCATTAAAAAAAAAAAAAAAAAAAAAAAAAAAAAAAGTTTAGTTTGTTACAAATAGAAATAGAAATAGTAATAATAATAGAAATAAAAATAGTAATAGAAAACTAAGCACAGTAGACAGCGTATCAGCTATTGAAACTTAAACTTATTAGACCTGTTATGTAAAAGGCATAAATATTTAAGAAATTTATTTTTATTCTCTACTAAACCTGGACTGTCGTATCTGCAGATTTCTTAGGGTCCCCCCTTTCCAGTCATCATCCTTTGGGTTAAGGGATAATATGAGCCATGACTTGCCATGACTTGGACACCATGATCCTTGTAGGTCACATCCAACTCAGCATATTCTGTGATTGCATGATACTCCAGCCATCCAGTAAAAACATGCTGCGTGTCCAGATGTATATACACATTAGTCTAATTTCTGTATGTAAACATAATTAAAGTTTTATCTCAATGAACCGTCCAAGAGTACTAAGAAGGCAGTTGTATTGCTAGCAATGTGTTGTATTTTGCTCCATCTTCCACTAGAGGGCAAAGTTCACTGCAATGAATTCTTTCGTACATTTAAAATATGTTGTAAATATACTATTGACAATGGATAGGATGTGAGGGTGAGTAGACTTGATAATTTCCATCTGCACTTTCACTTGAAAATTACCTTATACAAATATTTGCTCAGATTTTTTTTATTTTTTATTTTTTTTATTAAAAGAACAAACAACAAACTAAACTAAACTAAACAGCAACAACAGAATGATAACCTTCTGCTACTTGTATGAGGGAGGGTAGATATGGTGAGCTCCTATAATCGGTATCATTTCATTTGTTGTCTCAGGGTGTAAAATAATAGCAGCTGACTATCTGAAATGCTGTACCGAAAGGGTACTGTGCTGTTGTTCAGGCAGATTAGACCCAGCACCAAGCTCTTTTTGTTTGAAGACCCACCATGTACCTGCATCTTTATAGCTGATGAAATTGCACAGATGAAGCTGAAAGATAGCTCTGACAGGATTTCTACACTCCTTGGTCTTGAAAAGTGACAGCTTTGACACGGTTACCACTGGACATACTACTATGATGGACTGTGGGTGACTGTGTCTTTTTCTCTTACTTAAAAGACCAATTAAAGCAAACAGGAGTCCTGTTATGGTATCTTCTGGAATAAAATAGTTACATGAGTTGATCTTTATATATATATGATATATATAAAGTTCCTTTTCTCTTTCATTGGAATAAAATAGCTCTGAAAGGTGCATGAGACTGCAACTCTTGTAGTGACAGAGAGCCTGAGCCATTTAGACCCATGATTTCAAAATTTGATTCCTCTGGCAGTCCCTAAGCCTTTAACAGAGGACTGTGTTGGGTGGAAGAAATCAGGACAGCATGTGGCTTGATGAACATGAGCTTCCATTTTCCAGGTGTCAATTCCCATTGTTGATCCTTTGAAGGGGATCAGCCCCAGTCCCTTCTCCTGCAGGCTCTACCTGAGCCATCTACTCTGTTAAGAGAAAAGAGATGTTTGTTTCTTTTCTAGCCATCAGGTCAGCTGCAGAAGCTCAGAAGAACATGAAGGCACTACTGCCATAAATATCTGTCAGGGCGGAGAGCCCAGGGCAGAGATTTTGGGTGCTGGTAGTCATTTTGAAGTAGAAGGCAATGAACTGTCCTAGTGAAAAGGCAGGGATGGGGATGGGGTCTGTGGTATGCAGCTCTCATAATGAAAGACTGCCTCTTTGTACCTCTTGACTTTCAAACTCCCTTTTCTGTTTCTGTCAGCAAGGGATGAGTACACAGTTCATGTATGTCTCTCCAAAAGTCTCCCCGTTGTTTAAATGTTTAGCAACACTGTCTTGAAAATGGGTTGGAAGGAAAATGTTTTTTAAAGAGGCATGGGAAATGTTAAAAAATGGCCATTTTTGTACCTTATCAGACACATGAGAAGAGGTCACAGGACCAGTCTTGCAGAGGACTAATTTTCTTTAATATATGAGTCTGGGCTCAAGCCAATTTCATTGCGTTTCCTGGGCCTAAATGGAGTTTTATTGAAATCACTGAGTATTGTCATGTTGGAAGGGTCAGCCTTCCATAATCATTTTCAGGTCTTCAGGCTCACATGTAAGCAGAATATTTAAAAGGATTTTTTTTTTTTTTTTTTTTTTTTAATGAAATCAGTGGTGTTTACTTCACCATCCAATCTCCTACTCACTGGAGTTTGTATTTGATTAATAGTTGCATAGTGGGAATTGACATTCTGTGAATGCAGCAGCCTTTCAGGGTTGCCATGGAAAAGCACTTTTCTCCCAGACATCATCCCAGCTGCTTTTATTTCCAGAAGTGAATTTCTTTCTCTATTTTGAACTTTGATATTTAAATGCTGAATTTCCACATCTGTACTTGTGTTAAGTGTGTTGTGGTTGATCATCCTTCTACTATCTGTGCTGAGAACAATTGCTTTAGTATAGGAAAAGAAAATCAGAAGCAAACAAGCTAGTTAATTATTGCTCTGCTACAAACTGGACCTCCTAGCTGGGAAAGTATTAATGTTTTATATTGCTGTCTCTCCTTTGTATATTCTTTTATTGCATTCCTTGGGCTTAGTGAGCCATTTTAATCATATCATGCTTAGGTGACATTTCTATTACTTTGGACTTAGTTTGATAATGTCTCCAGAAAATGCCTCTGGAGTTCTTGCTCAGCACATCTTCAAAGAAAAGCATTTAAACTAAAGCACTTTAGAAGTATCTTAACTTGGTAATCAATTGCTTTCTTTGAAGCCATCAGATTAGCAACAGAACAGGGAGGTAGTTTAGGCTCAACAGGAGCCACAGCAGCATGCACTTAATGTGGAGATGTCTTAGTCTCTGGAAAGAGTTCTGCTATCCACTCCCCACTCCTGCAGAGACGGCTCTTCCAAAGGGGAAAAAAAAATCAATTTCTGCATCACTCCTTTTGGCCAGGGCAGTGAGGTAATTTTGAAAGCCTGTCCGTCTTTATTTCCAGTAGGGGAAGCTGTTAACGGTAGAAGCCTGGTATTTCTTCGGTGTAAGTCTGTTGATTTAGAAAACACACACGAAAAAACACTGTTTTCATGAACACAGTAGGATCAAACCCCAGCAGGCCCTGTCCATACTTAGAAATCAAAATTTGCACAGGGAATGCTGTGCCTAGAAGTGTACAGACTTCCTCTTGGAACACACAGCTGCTTCTGTTTCTTTCTGCCTTCATGTTTACACAGACAGCCTCTGCTGGATTAGCCTAAAACATTCTCAAACACCAAAATGTGCATTATAATACTTTGTCTTAATTTCTAGAAGTTTCCACATAATTTCAAACTTGAGTTCGGACTTATGTCTGGCATTCTAGGATGATTGTGTATAGTTTTCTGCAAAGTAGATTTCAGGAAGACATTTTTAACACATACAACAATATCAAATATAAGAGAAAATCTGGCCCTAGCTAGCAACTGTTTTCTGAGAAATCTTTATCTTAGCCTTCTGTATCTTCGGATTAATACATTTTAGGACAACAAGAGAAGGAAACTCAAGTACCACAACACTCTTAACATCTGCTTCTAATGTTGGTTTTTGAAAGGAATTAATTCTATGACAAGCCCTGTGGTGATGGGGACAAACTTGCCATAGCCTGGGGGCTGCTCCTGATGCTAAGAGCCTAAGCGAAGGTTGAATTTGGGACTGGATACAACTCCATATCCATAGGAATCTGAAACCAGCAAAATGGGAATGTTAAAAATAATCTCTATAAATACTTTGCAAATGGGAACTGCAACCTGGGGCCATGTCTTTTCTTGTAAGATAGTAATAAAAACAATACAAGAATATAAAAAGAACAGAAGTAAATTTGTGTGAAAAATATCAAACAAGATTCAGTGGGTAAACAAATGATAATTATACACTTTTAATCAAAGGCAGTGAAGACCAGTCATAAAGCATGTGGATTCAAACACAGACACAAAAGGAAAAGCAAACAAACAAACAAACACATAACAAATGGAAGCTACTCCAAAACACTCAGAGCTTTAGAGAAAATTGTATTTTAGACCTCACTGAACACAGATGTTTCTAGAGAATTTCCTGCTGATTTTTCAGATTGTAAATAACTCTTCTGAGGCATTGAGAAAAAGTAAAAACATCAAAAGCTGATGAACCTTTGGAAACTTTACATTTTAAAGGAAAAATTGGTGCAATTAGAATTCACTTAACTTTTATTGCAGGTATCGATATAATGTATACTCTGAAATATGGCCTTAATTAACTCCACTTCCAGTTATGTTTAAAAAAAAGTATAATAAAATTAGTTTTGGTGAGTATGTACTTTGGTAAGTATGTACTTACTTGGTATAAGGAAGATGGTATTTACCTGTGTTTCAGAGATGTTATGAATATCAAGGCATTAGTGTTTTATTTTTGTTTGTTTGTTTGAAAAAAAATTTTGAACTTTGATAAAGAGATCATATATAATAAATTGTAAGTTATAATACTTGCTTTTTGTTTGTTTGTTTGTTTTTTGTTTTTCTCCATATGTAAAGAGTGTCTATCATTTTCATAGTTAGGGCAAATATGATCTTAATACAAATTTTAATATGTTTGTTGACAGTTACACATATATACTCATGAAGATTCAGTCAAAGTTTGGGGCTTGGATTTAAAGCATCTAAGGTCAAAAATCTTTGTTGCATTGGAAAGTCAATCAGGGAACAGGACTTGTTCAATTATGCATCTAGTCTGGGAAGTAAATGTGATGGAGGAAAGTCAGCTCTGAAATCCATTTAATTTCACGCTTTTGCCTGGAATTTGAAAGTAGTGATGTTTAAAGTTCTTCAGCTGTTCTGATTCAATGAGCAGTGACCTCCTTCCTGAGGCATGGAAGCATCCATCAAATGGATGCTTCAAGTCATTGCTAAGCAATGACTTGATTTCTGTCAGTTCACAAATAGGTCACAGTCAATATACTGAGAAAATTTCAAATGTTCGTGTTGCTGGAAATTCTGAAATATTTGTTTTGTTTCCATTACAAATGAAATTTTGAAAACAAATTTAAATACTCCTTAAATCAAAATGCATCAGTGGGGTTATGTGAACTAATCCAAAGCAGATAACACTAAGCTGTGTGATTAGAAAGTTCTTGTCTCCTCTGCTGCCTTACTCCATTTCTTGTGTAGGTTAGGATTCTCATGTCTTCCATATGATTCCTCAGGTCTTCCGTATTGGCCTGGTACCCTGCCTGGCAACCAGCTCCTATCATCACCTTTAGTGAAGTTATCCCTGCAAGGAGCTGCAGAACTCAATTATCCCACAGTAGAAAGTGGAGACTCTTCCCATAATTTCCACAAAACACAATGTTGGTGAAATCCACTTTAATATTTCATGGAAGTTATCCAAAATGAAACATTTTGGTCAGAAATCACAATATTCCAGTTATGGTCAGGATTTATTATTTTGAAACAATTTTTATTTTCTAAGTGAGTAATTAAATCTGCAAAAGAAATCACATTGTTTACAGAAAGCTTTGTTTTCTTGTTGCTAGCCCTCTTTCATTGAAAAATAATGTCAGAAATTCCTCAACCATTTCCCTCTTGGACTAGCCTTGCATGAGAAGTTGAACCTGGCCTGGGAAAGGGCAGCCCAAGGAAAACTGATGCACTTCTGGGCCTCTGTGTGTTTTCACCAGTTCCCTACCAGCTTTACTTACCTCTGAGATAAACAATCTCCACCACTAAGACTTATAGTTCCTGTAGCCTCTACTTATTCAGATGCAAATTTTTCCATTGCACTTTGCTCTGGTGCCTCTCCAGGGCTCTATCCTTGGAGAACCTGCCAGGGAACAGTGTCTGCATTATTTGTCCCTGTTGTGCATGTTCTTACTGCTATCTGGAAAGAGTTTGGAAATCTTTGAGTTAAAAAAGCAAAAATGCAGTTGTGTATAGTAATGGTTTGCAATTTAATCAGTATGCTCTACTGCATACCTGGCTGAAGGCACAATATTAGTCTTTGTTACAATCACCACTTCTACTTTATATTTCCTTGCAGAGAGATGAAAGTTGCAAAAGAATTGGTTGCTTAACTGACTGAATCTTTGAATGTGATTTTATAGTGTCATTTCAGAAAAACTGCATACATCATAATTATAAATTGTCTGTTTCCATTATTTATTTTCTCTCTCTTTAGTTGAGTGTAGTTCTTGCTCTGCTGATGTATACCTCTTTTGAGGTATACCTCTTGATGTGTACTCTGCTGGTGTATACCATTTATTGGTACTCTGGATTTCATACACTTGTACTCAGAAAAACTGGTTATCCAGAAAACAGTTTTATAAAAGTGTTTGCTGGTTATGCCTGTATAAATAAGCATGTTTAGTCCCTGAAATAATAAGAAATTAGTCATTTTTCCTAGTGAGAAAGAATGACTATATTTAAAAGAGTCTTGAATACCTAATTTACTGTCAGTGTGGATTAGTGTTAGTGGAAAGCTAAAGCCCTATAAGCACTATTAGAATTAAATTTTGCCGGGGATATCAAGGGCAACAAGAAAGGCTTCTATAGGTACACTGAGCCCTCTCCAGAAGGAAATGGGAGACCTGGTTACCCAGGATATGAAGAAGGCTGAGGTATTCATTGCTTTTTTTGCCTCAGTCTCCACCAGCAAGAGCTGTAGCCTCATAGTCCAAGACTCAGAAGGCAAAGGCAGGGACGGGATGAATGATGAACTTCCCACTGTATGAGAAGATCAGGTTTGAGACCAGCTAAGGAACCTAAACTTGCAAAGTCCATGGGGTCTGATGAGATGCATCTGGGTGTCCTGAGGGAACTGGCAGATGAAGTTACTAAGCCACTATCCATCATTTGAGAAGTTGTGGCAGTCTGGTGAAGTTTCCAGTGACTGTAAGACGGGAAACATAACCCCAGTGTTTAAAAAGGGAAAAAAGTAAAACCTGGGGACCTGCAGGCCAGTCAGTCTCACCTCTGTGTCTGGCTAGATCATGGAGCAGATATTCCTGGAAACTCTGCTAAAGCACATGAAAAACAAGGAGGTGATTGATGACAGCCAACACGGCTTCACTAAGGGCAGATTACGCCTGACAAATCTTATGGCATTCTACAAAGGGGCCATCCAGAGGGACCTGAACAGGCTTGAGAGGTGGGCCTGTGTGAACCTCATGAAGTTCAACAAGGCCAAGAGCAAGGTCCTGTATTTGGGCCAAGGCAATCCCAAGCAAAAATACTGGCTAGGCAGAGAGAGTGGATTGGGAGCAAGCCTAATGAGAAGGATCTGGGATTGTTGGCTGACAAGAAGCTCAACATAATCTGGCAATGTGCTCTTGCAGCCCAGACAGCCAACTGTATCCTGGGCTGCATCAGAAGAAGAATGGACAACAGATCAAGGGAGGTGTTTGTCCCACTCTACTGTGTTCTTGTGAGACCTCACTTGAACTGCTGTGTTCAGCTCAGGGGCCCCCAGAACAAGAAGGACATGGACCTATCTGAGCAAGTCCAGAGCAGGACCACAAAGATGATCAAAGGTCCGGAGCATCTCTCCTATGAGGACAAGCTGAGAGATCTGGGGTTGTTCTGCCTGGAGAATAGAAGGCTCTGGGGAGACCTGATAGCAGCCTTTCGGTACCTAGGAGAAAGCTGGGGAGAGACTCTTTGTCAGGAAGTGGAGTGATAGAAGTGGGAATGTCTTTAAACTAAAAGATAGTAGGTTTAGATTAGATATTAGGAAGAAATTCTTTACTCAGACGGTGGTGAGGCACTGGAGCAGGTTTCCCACAGAAATTGTGGATGCCCAAATCCCTGGAAGTGTTCAAGGCCAGGTTGGATGAGGCTTTGAGCTACCTGGTCTAGTAGGAGGTGGCCTTCACATGGTGGGGAGGCTGGAACTAGATGGTTTTTAAGGTGCCTTCCAATCTAAACCATTCTATGATTAAAGATTTAATGGAGTATTTTGAAAGAATGGTATAAAAGTGAATGTTTTCTGGCTACTTTATTGGAAACATTCTTATTTCTTATGCATATTACCTCTTGTTCCAAAGAGTTTTAAACCTGTGTCTCAATTATCAAAGGTTGTAGATCCTCTAGAGAGTGACTTAGACTTGTGAAAAAGGTCTTATATTGAGAACACTTCAGAAAGCTTTATATTAGTTGAGGCAGCTGTGATTCATAGCACAATAAAAGTAAATTGACCTTTTAAAGGCAAATATGTTTTGCTGATTACTCTACAGAACTAAATGAACAAAGGTCTAACTAAGATGTTATATAACTGCCTCTTTTCTAAGCGTTGGCCGAGTCTTTACAAGGTTATTTTGGCCAGGTAGGTAATTTCTCTTTGAACCTAAATGCTGTAAATACTTATATATTGTGAGGATATTCTAATCTCTTCAGTACAATTTTCACAGCTACAAACACAGATTTGTTTAGTTTGCTCTTTCACTGTTCTTAGAAATAATCAAGTGTCACTTCACCAGAAAACTGTGTGAGAGTCAGAAAAATTTTGAATCATTAATCAACTTTATAAGAATAATATAGAATTTTATAACTGGTCAAAGAATCAAGAACAGAGATTATAAAAGCATTACGAGCATCGTCCAACATAAACAGACGCAATTCTTCTAAATTCGTAGGAAAACAAATAAGGCTCCCTGCCAGCTGCTTTGACCTGGGGATGGAAGATTGCCAGTGACAGAACAGGATGAGGTCTCATGAAGACAACAAACCAGTAAAAAGTACAGAGTCCAAATTACATTCACACTTCAGATCTTGTGGACATGGGCACATTCCTCTATGACTCTGAGGGATGATAGTCACACAAAGTCTAGTAAGGAACAGTTAATCCCAACTTGTTCTGCCTACCTTGCATTTCTGTTACTTTTAAGCTGATTTTCTGGTACTATGTGTTTGATAGCTCATCTTTGCAGAGAAATGACCTTCATATTCTGAGGATTTCTTTCCCAGACTTAAGTCTGTATGTTGTACTGTGATCCAGGTACAAGGCTGAGTTTAATGAGTTAGGCTGTATGTCCTGTTAAGTGTCCTCTGAACACCTTAGGCTGACTACCATGCAGAGAGAACAAGAAACAAATGCCAATACCCTGCTTTAGCACTTGCCCAGACACCTGAAATAACCAAGTATAGTGCCCATCACAGCTTGCAGAAGTTCAAACTTCTCTCACTTTCTTCCAAAAGAATCAAGTACTTACACATGGAGCTGCAGAAAGCAAGTGCACTGGGACACCATTTTCTATCCTGCTTGTAGTGGCACTTGAGAACACAAAAATCATGAAGACAAATCAGAGAGGAAAGGATAAGACTTTGTGGCCTCTTGGCTAAACTGTGGAGAAAAGGCATGGGGCCTGTTCCACAGAAGGCTGACATGTTTCACATTACATCGACAGGTTATGGAAATAAGACAGGAATAGGCTTTCAGGTTGTTAGGATGAACTCACCCAGGCCAAAGCACTCATCTCCTTCACATCTGGCCGAGATAGAGCTATATGATTACAGGGAAAAAAGCAACACCCTCCTTTTAGGGACCTGCAAGTCTAAGTGTTATTTTACCAGACGGGATGTAGTACTTTTTTGATGTTCTCCATATTCACTCAAGGACTACTGAAAGTCATTTATAAATCTAGATAGCCGTGACTTTCTAGACCCCATGTCATGGCAAAACCAGGCCTTCAGACATCTGACTAGTATGCACTCTTCTGCAATAATTCTTCAAGGTTTTTACATGAGAGAAGACTTGTGAGAGCAGACTTCAGAAAATTGTATGTTATTCATTTTTTTTGCTACAGCTTAACTTCTGCATTAACTTTTCTTCCTGGCATTAATCAGTGAAGTCCTTGAAGTCCTCTCACGTCTTTTCGTTCAATTAAATCTCTACGAAGTAATCAGTATTGACAGTGTCTGTCCAGAAAATATAGATAACTTTCTGTCTTCATAGGGACTGTTATTTGCAATCACTATGCTATCAAAATAAAACAAAGATACATTTTGGAGGAAAAAAAAAAAAAAAAGATTATTATTTGTCAGGCCTAAGGAGGGACTCAAGACCTCATACCTCATACTCAAGGAACAAAGCAAGGCAGAATCAGTAGGAATTTCAGGTAAGTACAGTAGGCAATGAATACCAGCAAGAAAGTCTAGGACTAGATAATACAATAAAAGTGCATTTTTCATTGATTGGATGCATGAGCAATTTGAGAAAAAGAGTTGCTGTATTCTCAGTTCACCACCTAACTGTGTAGGTTTCCTTACCCTAGTAGTGGAAGTCCTGCTTCTCAGAGGGCTTAAATGCACATTAGAAAATAAACAGAACATGATCAATACCTCCTGTGTTCTTTTGGTGATTCTTATTTTTTTCTGGAATACATAAATACCAAATTCTGGTGAGACAATAAGTAATTCAAAACAGGGTTCATTTAAATGAAATGAGTTTGTTAATACACTGCAGATGTTGCTAGAATTTTGTCCCTGTATATCATCAAGGATTGTCTAACCTCTGTAGCTGCAGGATTCTGGGTTTGGAAATCGAACTTCTGTCTCCTGTGTCAGCTGTTAAACGTGTCCTGTGTTGTAAAGAGCTGTGCTGCAGCAGTAGGGTGGTGCAAGGTCTGTGGGCTGCCTTGGTCATTGTGCCAGATGAAATCAGGAATCAGGTCTGTGGTAGAGGGAGGGATGTTGCTGCTGACACCTAGTTCCCTTACCCCTTCCTTAACTTTCCTTTGTCTAAAATTATTTCCTTGCCTAAATTTATAAAATAAATACATTAAATAAACGTATTGCCTAAAGTTATTAATATGCCTTTCCATTTTGAGGAAGGGAAAAAGAAGAGAAAAATGTTAAATGATTAAAAATTGCTGCTGTTGCTATAGACTTGGCTCCTGATTCCTTGAAAATGAAGCAGGGTGAATTTTCAAAAGTATGACAAAAGTATGACAAAGTCTGGCAATATAGAACAGATCCATAACGTAATTATAAACAGTATGTGCCACTTCAATGTCACACTTTTTTTTATAGAGTTAGATTGCCAGATCAGCTTTACACCTTAAAAAGCTCAGAATCAAAGTTAATTTTCTAGGGCAAGACCAGTATTTTTTTAAGAAATGCATCATCTGCTAATGTATTATTTGTTCTAAGTACCAAAACAAAGTAGTGCTGTTGACACATTGAACTTTGAAGGCTTCTTCCAACCTTATCTTTCTACAATTCTAAAATACCAAAGCTCCAATAGTTTCCATGACCTTTGCTCTAAAGAGGATGCTGAATATGAAAACTTCACAAACTTGTGATCTTAATATTGCTATATACGTTCTGTCTTATCCTGTATTCTCTTCAAATCTTATTGAAATTGATATGGTTCTTCATTTGAATATCATCCATCAAACTTCATTACTCAGATGCAAATCCTATAGTACTCAAAACACACTGGAAAATTATAAAGTCCTTTCTGCACATACTAATTACTGTTATACAGTTCTTTATTTATTTATTTTAATTAAATGTTTTCATGATTTATGTATCTGAAGTGTAAGATTAAGGAGAGGTCCTTTAGATATGATTTAAGAAGACTTACTCAAAGTGATAGAAATATGACTTCAGTTTTAACTAACTTTATGTGCATTATCTCATACTGAATGCTTTGTAAGGCAGATGCCCTTGCTGTGATTTTGACTTGAGATGACTCTTTTAAATTGGAAAGTGATTTATCTTTCCCCACCCTTTTAATTATGGGAATATGATATAACAGAAAGCAGGCCATACCTTGAAATAGACAGGAGCAGTAAACATACAGATACTGTTGAATGCGAGTAGGAACTCATTACATTGCTGTCCTTTGCATGACTGAGGGTACTGTCTTTCATTGTTAAAATTGTGTGATATTTTATACAGAAATTGAACTGATAACTAATTTTCTTTTCCATTTTTTAACCTCATGCTCCCTCCATCCCGTGACATTTTGGCTTGGCAGCCCAGTCATCCCATAGTGCCTATTCCAGAAAATGAAACACTCAGCTCTAAGGAGGTAATCAGTTGACATTTAATGGGTTTATGCATTTGGATGCTAGCTTAATAATTTATTTATGTAACATATGTATGAGTTGATGAGCAAAAATGTGCTGAGCTCACAAACCTGCTCTTGTCCAGTGCATGAGCTAGATAAACATTAATTATTCTTAATGATTAAAAAGAAAGAAAGAAAGAAAGAAAGAAAGAAAAAAAAAAAAAAAAAAAGAGTTGTTTTGGAGGCTGTGCTGTTTGTGTGAATTTGAATTAACACTAACATTTCAGGTTTCTGGTGTGTGCTGCTGGGATGATATCAAGTGGGATTTGTTAAAAAAGTAAGCCCCAAGGGTTCTGAAGGGCAGAGGAGTCCAGGAAGGCTGGGCACTCTTCAAGAAGGAAACCCTAATGGCATAGGAGTGGTGTGTCCCCACATGCCCAAAGACGAGCCGGCACGGAAGATGACCAGCCTGGCTGAACAGAGAATTGTGGCTTGAGTTTAGGAGAATAAAGAGGGTTTATAATCTTTGGAAAAGAGGGCGGGCCACTCGGGAGGACTATAAGGATGTTGCGAGGCTGTGCAGGGACAAAATTAGAAAGGCCAAAGCTCATCTAGAGCTCAATCTGATGACTGTCGTCAAAGACAACAAAAAATGTTTTTACAAATACATCAATGCAAAATGGAAGACTAAGGAGAATCTCCATCCTTTACTGGATGCAGGGGGAAACTTAGTTACAAAAGATGAGGAAAAGGCTGAGGTGCTTAATGCCTTCTATGCCTCAGTCTTTAGCGGCGAAACCAGTTGCTCTCTGGATACCCAGTACCCTGAGCTGGTGGAAGGGGATGGGGAGCAGAATGTGGCCCTCACTATCCATGAGGAAATGGTTGGCAACCTGCTACGGCACTTGGATGTACAGAAGTTGATGGGGCCAGATGGGATCCACCCGAGGATGCTGAGAGAACTGGCGGAGGAGCTGGCCAAGCCACCTTCCATCATTTATCAACAGTCCTGGCTATCAGGGGAGGTCCCAGTCGATTGGCGGCTAGCAAAATGCCCATCTACAAGAAGGACCGGAGGGTAGAC
Source organism: Netta rufina (assembly GCF_964035555.1). Lineage (NCBI taxonomy): Eukaryota > Metazoa > Chordata > Aves > Anseriformes > Anatidae > Netta > Netta rufina. Next base: position 96,333,933 of record NC_140125.1, on the reverse strand, counting down.
CCAGAGAACTATAGGCCTGTCAGTTTGACCTCAGTGCCAGGGAAACTCATGGAGCAGATTATCTTGAGTGTCATCACGTGGCACTTTCAGGGCAGCCAGGTGATCAGGCCCAGTCAGCATGGGTTTATGAAAGGCAGGTCCTGCTTGGCGAACCTGATCTTCCATGACAAAGTGATGCACTTAGTGGATGAGGGAAAGGCTCTGGATGTGGCCTACCTTGACTTCAGCAAGGCTTTTGACACTGCTTCCCACAACATTCTCCTCAAGAAACTGGCTGTTCGCTGACTGACGTACGCTTCATTGGGTTAAAAACTGGCTGGATAGCCCGGCCCAAAGAGTTGTGGTTAATGGCGTCAAATCCAGTTGGAGGGTGGTCACTAGTGACGTTCCCCAGGGCTCGGTACTGGGGCCAGTCCTCTTTAATATCTTTATTGATGATCTGGATGAGGGGATCGAGTGCACCCTCAGTAAATTTGCAGATGACACCAAGTTAGGTGCATGTGTCAATCTGCTTGAGGGTAGGAAGGCTCTGCAGGAGGATCTGGATAGGCTGGACCAATGGGCTAAGGTCAACTGTATGAAGTTCAACAAGGCCAAGTGCTGGGTCCTGCACCTGGGGCACAATAACCAGAGCTACAGGCTGGGAGCTGAGAGGGTGGAAAGCTGCCTGGCAGAGAAGGACCTGGGAGTATTGGTTGATAGTCAGCTGAATATGAGCCAGCAGTGTGCTCAGGTGGCCAAGAAGGTCAACAGCATCCTGGCTTGTATCAGAAATAGTGTGGTCAGCAGGACCAGGCAAGTGATTGTCCCCTTGTACTTGGCTCGGGTGAGGCTGCACCTCAAGTACTGTGTTCGGTTTTGGGCCCCTCACTACAAGAAAAACATTGAGGTGCTCAAGGGTGTCCAGAGAAGGGCAATGAAGCTGGTGAAGGGTCTAGAAAACAAGTCTTATGAGGAGCGGCTGAGGGAGCTGTGTTCAGCCTGGAGAAGAGAAGGCTCAGGGGCGACCTTATTGCTCTTTATAAATACATTATAGGAGGCTGTAGCGAGGTGGGGGTTGGTCTGTTCTCCCACGTGCCTGGTGACAGGATGAGGGGAAACAGGCTAAAGTTACACCAGGGGTGTTTTAGGTTGGATATTAGGAAGAACTTCTTTACTGAGAGGGTTGTGAGGCATTGGAATGGGCTACCCAGGGAAGTGGTGGAGTCACCATCCCTGGAGGTCTTTAAAAGATGTTTAAATGTTGAACTTAGTGATATGGTTTAGTGGAAGACTTGTTAGTGTTAGGTCAGAGGTTGGACTCGATAATCTCGAGGTCTTTTCCAACCTAGACAATTCTGTGATTCTGTGATTTAAATCATACATTCCCCAATTTCTGGTCGCTGGTATAGCTTCTGTTTTAAACACCAGATGCAAGAACTGCCAGAATCTCTTAGGACAATTAGTTGTTGAGAATTTTATAAAGGACTGTCAAGAAACCTTCAGACAGCATGCAAAGAGGTAGCTTGCCCAACATCAAAATTCAGTGCCAGTTTTATTTGACTTTGAAGGAGAACACAAATCTTCCTGAAATTTATATTCAGTGACTGATTCCTTACTACTTTCACATCTTTACTCTCTAGGACCACAGTGGTTATCATAGATAATTCACTCAAAGAAATCTGAAGTGAAAATCTGATCTGCTACACATTCTTACTTTTCTCTTGAGACAGAACATATAAAATTAAAAAGGTTTAGACAATGGGACAAACAATGAGTTTATTTATTTATTTATTTATTTTTCCTAACAGGATCATGAACATGAATCTGAATTATTGTCTCAATATTGAAATCAACACATATAATTTAATTAACTGTCAGATTATTTACTGCAGACTTTAGAATATAATGAACATCCTTAATTAAAAGACATTTTCTACATTATTTTAGAAATTTACATAAAAACGCATCACTTACTATGAATAAGAGCAGTATGAGTACAGCTATGACACAGGAATTAATTTTTACTACTGCTACTGGGTACATTCTCACAATTAAATCACAAGTTTTTAGATGGATTTAATAATACATATAAGAATGATAATTGCATTTTTGTTAACACATTATTTTTATTTTCTTATTTTAAAATTAGATTCTAGTCTTGCTAAAAGCATCAAAACGGGCATTTAAATAAATTAAATGGATGTTTGCCAATAATTGCTACAAAATGTGTGACTTTCGAGTAGTTTTTCAAAATATTGATGGAGTTTTGAGTGCAAGACCTTCATATATTGGAAGCAGAAGGTTTGCCTGACTTCTGAGTTTGTTGACAGAGCCTGTCAATATATTCTTACAGTTCATCTTGGTTTCTGCTGTGGAAAAGTTAAGATAAAGAAAAAAGGTAGACATCTCACCTGTTGGGTGGATCAACAGGCACCAGGAGAATGCAGGTTCAGCACCAGAAGAATGTGAGACATGAACGTAGCCTCTTTTTTCTCATGTGCATCCCCAGCCTCTCTGGTCAGGGATCCAGGGACTTAGTTACTTCATCTTTTTTGTTTGTTTGTTTGTTTGAACCTTCACTGCAGCTTTCCAGATGCCTCCTTTTTTTCCTTGCCCTTCCTACTTGTTTCTACACCACCAATTCCCCTTACTCTGCCTCCCAGGAGCCACTCCTTGGTTCTCTCAAATAGAGTTGCTATGGTTTATATTGTGGATCTTTCCAAAGTAAGCCCCAAGATGCCTTTGCAAAATAAAGTTAGACAATTAACATCTTGCTGAGCTTCTCTGACTTTTATTTTATTTATTTATTTTTCTTCTGTGAAGCTTCTAAAAGGAACCTATCTTAACTCTAGTAACAGTTTGTGCTGAATTTACACTTTATAAGCTTATATAACCCACAAGGCTCCACCTAATTTAAAATGTCCTTTATTATCAGTGAAATCTTGTTTGGATGCTGAACTGATTAGGAATAGTTCTGTCAAGTGATAAGGCCAATGTTACTCTTACTGCTGCAATAAAAACTTTATATTTCTCTGTCTCTGCCCTTACTAACCATTTCTTTATCTAAAATTACTTGTAAGCTCAACTTGCTAATTTCTTCCCCTTTGGTGTTCCTCACTCAGAGCTAAAAACACTATGAGAGAAAGTCAGTGCAATTTATGCAATTCCAGAAAAAGAATCGGTGGTTAAAGGCTCAGTAAAACATAAGCATTTCCTTGGCCCCATGAAAGGAGTGAGAGAAGGGAAAAGGGAAGATGTTGCTACTGTGTACTTAATAATTTGTATTGTTTTCCTCAAAGTGAAGTATTCACTGGAAAAAGTCTGGAGGTCGTTGCTTTTGTGTTTAGAAGAACAGCATCCTATTCCTCATGCAGCTTCAGCTTCTTTCTGTAACATGAAGCAAATCAGATCTTCTACTTTCTTGTGAAAGCAGGAGAACAAATAATGGATTTTCCTCCCTGTGAAATCCTTCTCTACAACCAGCACTTTTTAGTTGGAGGGGATCTGAAGGATACACCTGTAAAACCTAACCAAGAGATATGACAGTAATTTCCAATACTTATGGTCTTATGATCTGTGGCTTAACCTAGTGTTTGCCCATATTATGGTGTGTGACTGACATAAAAATTACTTTCAGAACTGTACTGTCAGAATATTTAGAGAGAACATAGGGCATATGTCCCTGTGGAGTTATAAAAAGCCATTGTATACAGGTGTTAAATGTACATACTCATTCCCCTCATTCATATATAATTTTCAAAATCTCAAATTTATTGTACAGTTAATTTAGGTTGACATAATCTTTTGCTCTAGCTGTTACTCTCTCTCATCTATTTGTTATTCCTAAAAAATCGGAAATAATTGAGACCTAGCATTTTTAATGTAAGGTCAGTATTCATAAAAAGACCTCATAAGAAAATGCTGATTCCACTGACTTCAGAGGAGACAGTATTTCACTGAGACACTTTTGTGCAGATTCCTCCCCCTTGCCGTTTTCCTTCCTTCCTTCCTTCCTTCCTTCCTTCCTTCCTTCCTTCCTTCCTTCCTTCCTTCCTTCCTTCCTTCCTTCCTTCCTTCCTTCCTTCCTTCCTTCCTTCCTTCCTTCCTTCCTTCCTCCCTCTCTCTCTCTCTCCCTCTCTTTCTCTCTCCCTCTCTCTCTTTCTCTCTTTCTCTCTTTCTCTCTTCTTCCTTTTGTCTTTTCTTCCTTTCTTCCTTTTTCATTTTTTTTTTTTTTCTTAATAAGGGAAACAATCTGCCTGGCTCTGCTTTAATCAAATTTAATACCAAAAGTTTTTGAAATTATGAATTCTATGAAAATGTCAATAAGGCCCAAAGTTCTGTTATACATTGCTCTTTATCTTTATTTACATAAGGAATGTTCCTGGTCAGAGGTCAACATTACTATTAATCATTAAAAGATTCTACATATAAGAAGAAAATGCACCCATTATATGATAGAATCCTTGTACTAAAGAATTTATGTAAGGGTTTATATGAGATCCAACCAAAGATCCAACCAATTTGTAGCACTGCTGATGTGCAGGGTTTATAAACTATCCAAGGAATTAGAGTGTATTTGGTTACTCATAAACAATGCGTAGACAGAGACTAGGCATAGAGATTATAAGCAGCATATAGGAAATAAGCAGAAAATAAAGGAAAGGGCACCAGTAATACAATAAAAAAAAAAACTCTCAGATATTGAAAATTAGAAAATCCTGTGATGTCACTTTTCTCCAAAATAACTGTTCTGACTTGACCTGTAATATTCCAAAATATTTTGAAAGAAAATGAACAAGACCTCTCTGAATCAATAGTCTCAGTGCCCTTAGTTTATTTTGTCCAAACCAAGGACCATAGCACTAGACTGTCTCCATATCATCATAACAGTTCATTTAACTTTATAGTGTCATTTATTTGGATATATAATGATATTGCAAAGGAACATTACAAGTAAGAACATCTACTGCTTTTACTAAGGGAATAAGAATTTCAAGTGCTAGCTGGGATAAATTCTTTAATTTCATAATGGATGGGCTACTAATGAGGAACAGTAAGCTACAGTCTTCTGATACCTACAAATAGAAAGGGAGGTCCAAATGACATCAGTTTCTAAATTTTGAGAAAAAAAAAATCAGCAGAGATAATTTATATTTAGTTTATACTTTATAATGCTTTAAGCTTTATAAATTTTAATACTTTATACTCACAATGGGAAATTTATATTTGCAACAGGTATTTGGGCAATACTTTTTGACAGCTTCAATGATATCTCCTTGCTTTAACTAAAAAGTTTCAGTTATAGCTTATTGACATGAAAGGGCATATTAGATCACCAAGCATTAACAAGGGAAAATGTATTCTGAATTTATGGGGTATTATTTCTAATGTGATCTCTATAAAAAGAATTACAGTAAGTGTATTACTTACATGCTGAATTTACATTAAAAAGTCTAAAAGGGTACTAATGCATAGGCTATATTTAAAATGATATGGAGAAAATATGAAATGTCAGCATGTCACTTAAACTGCCATTTTAATCTAATTCTATCTGGCTTTAAGAAAAATCTGTTGTATTTAGTCTCCTTCAAATAATAGCAGGAATAATGTACAGTAATTTCAGTGGAAAAGAAATTACTTTGAATATGTAGTCAGAACACAAGTGTAGTTTGACAAAGATTTTTTATTATGCAAATACTTATGTAATTCATAAATAATTAGAATCATAGAACCACAGAAAAATCAGTTACAGTGTTTCACCACTCATGATGAAAACATTTTTCCTTATGGGCAGTTAAAATTTCCTACTGGGTGCCTCTTATCCTTTCACTATAAAAACCTGCATTCTCTCTAAATCCTCTTTAAGTAGCTGGAGAGGGAGAACAGATAACCCTTCACTTACTCTTCAAGTTAAACAAGCCCTCTAGTGTGCCCTCATATGGCGTTGGAACGAGTTGCCCAAGGAGGTGGTGGAGTCATGGTCCTTGTGGGTATTTAAGGAAAGTTTGGACATGGACCTTAGGGACATGATTTGGTGAGTGATGCTAGTTGCAGGGGGGATGGTTGGACTAGATGATCTTGGCGGTCTTTTCTAACCTTAATGATTCTATTATATGCCTTTCTCAGAAATCAGGAAACTCCCCAAACCATCCTGATTGCTCTCCATTGGGCTTTTTCTGGTTGGTTGATGTCTCTTTTCTACTCTATCCAAAATATGGAAGCTGTGTTCTAGATGCAGCCTTGCTAGTGCCTGTCAGAGAACAATGACTTCCCTCACAACCTATGAGGGAATGGCATATAGCAGTGCTCTAATTAATGCAGCCTGATATGAGGTTGGCCTTCCTCACCACACAGGTGTACAGATCCTCCTTTGGTTTGGTGTCATCTAGCCCTGAGGTCTCTGTGTGACTGCACAGCTGGTCAGTCCCTGAGCTACCTTTGTATTGGATTGTTCACTCACCCAACCTAGATGTAAGACTTCACATTTGCCTTTGTTCACAAAACTTCTGCTGGCCTATTCCTCCAGCGTGGCAAAGTGCTCCAGAATAGGAGCCATACCCTCAGCTTAGCAGTCTGTGTCTGCTCTCCAAGTTAGGAACATCCACAGACGTCAGGAGTTTGTATGCTTTTCCACCACACAAGTCCCTTCTGGAGTTGTCAGATAGCATTGACTTAAGCCTCCAATGAAATGACACCTGGAACGGTGACTTTGAATAGTTAACTACTACATTTTCTGGTGGTCCCACCAGTTATTTATCCATTATAAACAAATACTGACCTCTGTAGTACACCTTGCTCCTCATTGGGTACAAGGCTTCTATTGAACAGTGTGGAAAGCCTTTCTAAGGTAAGGGAAAACAATATCAATGCCATGTGACTGCCAAGTTGGCCACATGCCATGTCTTCCTGGGCTGTGGTCATACAAGGAATTGGAAGCCCAACAAGTGCATTTAGCCAAGGTAATGCTTTGCCTTTTGAAATTTGCTATGCACATATTTGCTTCCTTAAACCTGTCAATGCATGAAAAACATCCTAAGCCCTATAAGCATAGTTATAAATTAACAGTGCAGGAAAACTAAATTTTTAAAAGACAAGATGTTTAATGAAGTTGTCTGTCCACCACCAAAGCAATTGTAGTCCTGTACCTGGTTATTTTATGGCAGTTTTTATGCTCTCCTCCACTTTGTTTTCACTTCCTTTTTTTTGTTCTTAATACAGGTCACCAATGAAAGAGGTTCTATTTAGCTACAGTGGTGAGTATTACTATTTTTATGACTTGACTACAGTCACAGAATATGTAACTACAGCTTTAGAACCACTTTAATAAATTGTTGTGTATGTGTTTGCTTTGAAAAGATGGTAGGATGCTTTAGCAACACAATTTAGTGTTTGGATAATAAGTTGGCTATTTTTGGTGAGTGTTTTCTATTAATAATTACTAATACTGAATAATTCCACTTCTTAGCTTAAAGTCAAAATTTAATTAATTGTAAGTGGGATGCAATCAAACAGTTGGAAAGAACTGAGGTATGGCCTAGGATTAAATTGTGTGGTAATATTGAAATAAGTTGAATATTATTTTATATTTGAGTGCATAACCACATAGTACCATTAAAATGAATAGTGTGCTATAATTAAACAATACCATATTGAAAATAATATGTTATACTTGACACAATATAGTATTCAACTTGGAAGGTCAGCAAATAGGTAATATAGGAAAGGCTAAAGTGTTCAATACCTTTTCCAGTTTCAGTCTTCACAAAAAAAAAGACTAATTATGACTAAGAATTTAGTTCAGTTACTATTAAGAATTTTGGAGCAGGAACATAGAGATAATAGGAAAAGAACACTTTAAGGAATCCTGAGGTGAAATGGATGTATTCAGGATGGCACAGCCCAGTGAAACCCCCTTAAACACTTAACCAAAGCTACTTCTCAGACTAGTAATTAGCAAAATGAACAAATACCTAGAAAACTGGGGAAAGGCAAAAACAATGTCATATCTAACAAAGAAGGAAATGAAGGTCTAAAGAATTATAGAAAAGCCAGTCCTAATATTATTTCCAAGATTCTGGAACAAAGTATTAAGCAATCCATTTGTAGGCATCTAGAGAACAGCAAGCAGATAAAAGAACTTGCACAGGGACATGTCAGAAACAAATCCTATCCAGTTGATCTCATTTCCTTTTTTGACAGCAAAACAGGTATAGGGGATGTGGTCGATACAGTGCATCTTCGACACAGTCGCACATGACATTCATAAGCAAGCAAAGCAGAAATGAGTTAAATTAAGTTCACATAAGGTAGATCTGCAACCGATTGGAAAGCTGGACTTTGAGAACAACCATTTGCTGCTAAAATGGGAGAACATCTCACTGAGACTTCCATAATGCCATCTTCAAGTTCTAGCACTATAAAATATTGCTCACTACTTGCTCACTTGAATGGGCAGTAAATTTACTAGATTTGCAGATAATCCCCATTTGGGAAGATCTGCAAGCAGTTTGGAAGACAGGATTAAAATCCAAAACCATCACTTACATTAGAGGGATGGCTGAAAATCAAATTATAAAATTCATTAAAGACAAGTATCAATGAAAAGCACAGACAGAAATTGAATGACAATAATAAGGCAGGAGAGAATCTGAGGATTACAGGGGACCACAAAGTGAATCTGAGTTGGAGAGGCAATGTTCTTATAAAAAATGTCATTCAAGGAAAATACTGAAAGGAGTGTTTATAGTATAATGGAGGTAATTACTCATTTCTGTTCAGTGTTAGTGAAGAATCAGTTGCAGTATTGTGTTCTGTCCTGAGCAATTTTAGAAAGAGAGACTGGAGGTGTGGAAAACAAATGGGAGATTTAGAAAAGATTTAAAGGTTTCAGTTTCTTCACACAGAAGAAAAGAAATAAAGACAGAGATGAGGCACAACAGGTTATATCTCTTTATAATGTGTTATAAAAGGATATTAGTCACTTCTCTATCCTCCCTGAGAGTAGGAGGAAAAGAAATGGGCCTTAAGTTTCAGAAAGAGGGATTTAATTTAGTATTAGGGTTGTTGCAGCTACATCAGAATTTAAGCGCTTAAACAGTTTTTCTGAGGTTGCTGCAAAGGCAGACAAGAGAAGTGGCTGAATATTTCTTCATGCTTTTTTTTTTTTCCTGTGAAAATATGAGCTACATTTAACAGTCAGAACATCAGGTTGTATAAAGAAGGAAAACCAAGTGAGCTTGGTGCATGCTACTTATACAGTTTACAAATCTTTATTTTTTGCTACACGTATTCATGTGAAAACTCTTCTTTTGCAGCCCCAAATTAGGATCAAGAGCTAAAACCGTAGAGTATTTTCAGACCTGTTCCTATACTGAGAAGGAATCCACAACACTAATGTTATTTAAAGCACTATTTTTTAAAAAATTGCTTCTAGTATGCTGATTGTAAAGCAGCAATAACAATCAAATATTTTTTCATGAGATAATCTTATGTATTAGCATAATTAACCCCAGAGATACACACCAGAATGTGCCATATTTATGTACCACTTCTTGAAGTGCTTGCCAGTTTAAGAGAGGCCTAAAATAACACAGCATATTTTATTTAGAAATAATACAAATGTTGAAATTGAATAAAGCTGTGTTTTTGTTGCAAAGTGTTTGTTGTGATTCTTATCTTCACTTCTGTAAATCTGGCTCTGCATAGTTCAAATAGCTGAGACTGGATGTCAGCATCATTGGGAAAGGAATGTTCCCACGCTCTTAACCTTGGTCACGTTTTTCCATCATGCAGAGGCTTTGTGAAATGCTCAAGGAATTTTTCACTTTTGTGTCAGCACCTAAAGCAATCAGCAAGCACAGTGGTTCTTCCCTGCCATGAAGTGTTCATAGCCCTGTGACATCTGGTGAAGGCAGACAAAGCTGATAACTCTGTGCTAGTAAACATGGAAGAACCACTGCTTTTTACTTTGCACTGTTCTTTTTGACCCTGAGTTGTTTCCACAGACTCAGTGTTGCCTGAGCTTGAATCTTAAACAATCTTTTTTTTTTTCTTTCTTTTTTCTCCAAAATACATTGTAAAAGTTTAAGGATGCTATTCACCTACGTTTGCATGAGTCACTGGCTTCTTCCCACTCCCTTGATCCTTTGAACTTATAAATCACCCCACAGGTATGTGTACATCAGGGACCTTTGAATTGCAACCTGGTATGTGGGAGCACTACGCCTCTTGACACGCTGCTACAACTTGAAGTTAAGATTAATAATTGTATTGAGATGTGCTGCTGCTTTCATTAAAATTAATGTGATGAACTAATTTATAAAATTATCAATTAAAATATTAATATTGAAATCAAATTAAATGGACTAGTCTTAAGGCCTTGTGCTACTGGGCCTGGACTTAAGCTGTTTAACTGTGGAACTGAAAAAATGAAAGTTCAACCATCTATGAGTCTCTTTATATAGATTAATATATATATATTCCCTTGATAGCACACACATCCTTCACAATACCATTAAATGACTGATAGACATATAAGGGTTATATAGGTATTAGTTTCTATTTCTCAATGAAAAAGCATTAGAAGTTGTTTGTACAATTTGTGGACAGCACACACATTAGCCAGATGGAAAAAAAAAAAAAAAAAGAAAAGTATTGTGAAAAGCATTTCATTGAGTTCACGAAATGGTTACTTTGGACAAAAATCAACACATACAGGTAAACAGAAGAAAAATGTATTGAAAATCTTTTTAAGAAAGATATAAATGCATACTTAACAAGCACATAAATACTCTAAATATGTTATCAATTGTGTAAGACTTAATAGGTACACCCAACAAGTATCTATTAGTATTTCTTGTTTTCAGTCAATCACTGAACTGGGCAAAATTGAAATTTAGAACCAATGCAATCTGTGCAATTCTCTAAAGTTTTAATGAGTTTTTCTGCCCATTTTTCCAAAGCAGTTGCTTTGTTCTGAATTTCTTGCAAATCCAACTTTCTTTTCCTCCTGAATTTCATTTTTGTGAAGCCCAAATCCCATCTGGTATGTCTAACAGAGAGGATTATTGACATGGTACTTTTTATCTTTAAATTAGCCCAGGTGACAGACCAAAAACAGTGGAAGGAATAAAAGCAGGAGAAAGAAGTACCAAAACTGTAGGAATGGCAAAGGAGGGATCCCTTTCTTTACCTCTCATTTTGTGAGTTTCTTCGTCTGTGCATATTTTAAAAAACAGCATCCCTATCTGCTCGAACAGCTTCTGTCTATGAATGAAAATTGAGAGTATACTGGCAATTACAGTCTAGGAAGTCTACCCCTCAAACACTAATGAGGAAAGTATTTAGAGAAATAATCCTTTAAGGGGAGATTACAAAGAGCAAAAGTCAACATGAAAAATTGATTGCTTTTTCAGTAATACTATAAAATTAATGGATGCTGCTTATTCAATAAAGTAATATATTTAGTCCAACTTCTGATGACTTTACCCTGCTTTTATTCATATTTTTCTTTGTAAAGTACACGTTCCTGTCAGGATCCCAATGACTGCCTACGTTTAGTGAGAGCTTATATTCTCCTTTTTCTTTTATCTTTGTTCACAGGCTAACATGCAGTCTGATACACAGCATTCATCACATTCTGTGCTTACAACTGGTATTGCTGCTCTTGCTGCAATCCAAGCTAACCAACACCCACCCCCCTCCAAAAAAACAAAACAAAACAAAAAAACAATCAACAAACACCCAACATATTACACTTGGCCCAAGTGGTCTGAAGTGAAATTGGGCTAGCACAAGGGGTGTATTTGGGCAGTGACTTATACAGGCCATGAGTAGAAGGGACAGAACTCATTATTTGGGAAAATGTGGTTTGCTGCCTCAAATTAAGGGCAGCCCTTGCCCCCAGGCTTCAGCTGCCTGGGATCCAAAGCCTGGTTTGCTGTGGCACACCTCTGTGGTCTTGACTCAGTTTAATGAGAAAATTGCTTAAATATCATAAAGTTCACCTGCTAAGGTTATGCAAAATGATAAAAGTAAAATCACAGAGAGAAGTGTATCATTGAAAGGGTAATAGAAACAGCTCAAGTGTTCAGAATGAAAAAATCTATGCCTAAAGGTATAAAAAAGCCTTTAAGAGCAGAGAATCAGAAAGTGCCAACTCAGCAACACAGAGAATCAGCCTGTTCTGGGATCAAGAAGCACAATCCTTTCCCACCTGACTGATGTTTGCCTGCACAGCACAGACTCCAGACATCTTACTTGGCTGGTGAGGAAATTAGTAGTAGCTCATTCGTTGTAGCCATTTAGTGGGTGCATTAATCAAGGCATAACTTCTGCATATGGATAAACTGCATGTGTCATCCTGGCAGTGTCTCTTTGTACATCATAAAACATGTCTGAACAAAAATGATCTGGTGACTACTGTGTAAGACTGTTCTCATTTATTCAAGAAGTAGTATCTAGCCATACACAGGGCAATCCTAGGCTACTTCTGCACTGATCAACTGATTCACCACAAGGCAAATGGCATGGAGTATTTTACAAACCAAGGAATGAGCTTGCTCTGGGTTGGCTCCCCTAGAATTGAACTGATGACTCTCACATTGCAACAGTGCCAAAGTTAGTATGTATCCCAAGCACCCCTGAACCTGCTTGCAGGCAAGGCACATGGACAACCTGGTAAGGTTTCTGGAATCAGTTTGGGAAAATACCACGACATCTACCTCTGCACTTAGTAGTCTATCCACGGTCAAAAGAATATTTTAGGTGTAGGGTGCCATCACTCACTGGTAGGATCAGATAGGACTTCACATTCAAGACAAATATGGGTGGGTACACATCAACCATGCAACACCAGCACATCTTCTCAGGGCTCATACTGACCATGAAAGGTGCTAGATTTTCTTCTCCCTCACCTCTAACTGGCTGGTGAGGAACCAATATATGGTTAATAAGCTCGCTGAAGGCATCACCTCTCTGAAACCATGTGCAGCTGTGCACAAGCTCATCTGTCCACATTAGTCTCACTAACAGCATAACCAAGGAGGCACGATATGATGGGGCTGCTATCAAGGTTTCCATCCCAGCTGGGGCTCCTGAGCTTCCTGCTCTTCCTACATTTGGCAAGCCGTAGTGAATTGTTGTTGAGGAGGGCTCTGTGACTGCATGTGTAATACAGTGGTTCATGCACAGATTTTCCCATTCTTCAAATTTATTTACTTGACTGAGCTCAGAATGGGCTGACCACGGCCTCAGGGCAATGTTGGAGTATGGCTGAGAACAAGAAGAATGAAATGGCACCTGCTTCATGGAGATGACCAAGGGATGCAACCGAGGTAGGAAACACGCATGGTGAATTATTGTGTTGGGAAGAGTGATAAGGTTATGAGGCTGTAGCAATCACCTAGTATGTACTATGCCATCTTCTTTCACCTGTGATTGTTGACTCTGTGTGCTTGTAGCTGTGAAGAACAGGGTTTCTTTGGCATGGGCAATTGGAGTTGTTTTCTATTCCTCTGCCTCTGACTTTGACCCTAAAACTGTTTAATTAAATATCTGAGAGAGTGGACACATTGGTCATAGAGGTTGCATGTAGAAAAGTGCCCTGTGGCAGGACTGTACCAATGAAATTTGTCACCTAAGTCACTTCTATTCTGAGTTGTGTGTAACTTGGAATAGCATGGTAATAACTGACATGGGCAACCCTGAAAGATTTCAATTAACAGTAGCACTGCTTGATGCTGCAACACCTACCTACAACAGTGAGGTGCCAGGCTGTTGCCCAATAGGGTGAAAACACCCCCATTCTCGGCCTGCCCCAGACACATAGAGACCAAAATGCTGGTGAGAAAAACTCTTTAACACACAGTTTTTCTCTACATAAACAGGTCTAGGATGTAGGCACTCACCACTTGGGAGGGTGAGTCCACACAGAAAAGAGAACACAGTGTTGTATAATACTTTTGATGAAATGGGTTGGCTCAGAACGTTTTTCCTCACTGCAGCCTTTAATAATAAAAAGTAGTAAGTATAATCTATTGCAGCTATCACAAAGCAGCGGTATCTTTTGTGCAAGGAGTCACCAGCTAAGTTTCCATTTGAGTTCAAAGAAAGGGATGGCCCATATCATTTCAGAGTTTAAACTGATAATAAGCAATTACATGATCTTTATGACACACTGAGTTTTGCCTACTGGCAGAAAAGAGGACTGGAGTCTTGTGTCCTGTTTGCTTCCTAAACTGACTGAGAGTCAGGCAAAAGAAAGGCAGTACAGTCTTCTGATGGGGTAGGCTCAGAGGTCTGTCCAGGGAGTGACCTTCAGCAACCAGCGCCTAGCTCAGGGCTTTTACCACTAATCTGAAAGGTGATCAGAAATGAGGTTTTAGAGTGTGCAACGAGCTCATTCAAACAAATCAGAAGGAATTTTTGAAGAAAAGTTGTGGGATAATCCTGTTCTAGCTTTAAAGAGATTCCTGGCTTTTTTTTTAAGCTCAAGAGTAGACCTCAGAGAGTACTGAAACAGGTACAAGTCAGACATTTTTGTACTTAACAGTGATGACCAGAACTAGGTCTAGGCCCCTAACTCAAAAAAGTAGCAGAGCTGGTCTGCTTGGAATAGGTTAATCTTCAATAGAGAATAAGGATTATATTTAACTGTTCCTAAATAGTTACAGATAAGTCAACACATGATTTCCTGCAATTTACAGAGAGCTACTTTTTGCTTACAGTGGAAACTATTGAAAACAAAATATTTGCTGAACCACAACAAAATGTTTTTTTTGTTGTTGTTGTTGTTTTTGTGTGTTGTTTTTTTTTTTTCTTTTTAAAGAAAAAAAAAAAAAAGGTTTGAGCATATGCCAGCAGAAAGGAGAATAAGATTTTATCAAGTTTCAGCACGGTTCCATGTGTCAAAAAACAAAGCTGTTCAGAAGCACTAGTTCCATTTTTATGTTCCTTTAAAAGGAAGCTCATTTCTGTGTTAACTAGCGCACTTCTTTTCCAAACAAATCCTTTGCCTCTGGTTTATTATCAGCAAGTCTTAAAATTTAAAAGCTAAAAAAAACCAACTCCAACTACCAACAATGAAAACCACCTAACCAAACTAAAATCTAAACTAAATGAAGACAGAGGTCTGTAACTTAAAAGGCAGATAATATCACATGTGGAAGCTTTCTTTCTTTCTTATGCTTCTCTAGAGTAAGGATATAACTTTGTAAAATGATGTCCAAAGAACTGTAACAGCAAAGAAGATTTGCATTTTGCAGGTGGCAGTGCAAATCAAGAGAACCTTTTACTTGGAACCATATAGAAAGAAGGATTAAGGAAAAGGATTATCATTTTTACCAAGAATTTCATTTGAGTTTCCATGATCATGTTTGGTTAACCTTCCTCACCTTATATTTGATGCATTATAGCACTCAGTGACTAATTGAGATACCTAGATACCTAGCATTTTTAGGAAAACAAACAACAACAAAAAATATCAAAAAGCACAGAACAAATCTGAAGGTTAAGATTTATGTTAAGGATAATGAAGGTTAAGATTTATGTTAAGGTTTATGAAGGTTAAGATATATGTGTATTTAATATTATGTGATGTACAATAATTGTATATAGCTGACCTTGGCCTTTCTATTGACTTCCATACAGAAGATTGCCTGCAAAAAAAGGAAAATAAAAATCATGTGGTCTGATGCAATTTTCCCTCATTCACATGTCTTTATCTGTGACACAGACAGTGTGAGAGGCAGGTCCAATAAAAGCTCTGCTGGCAAGAAATTATATTAAAGACTTGAGCATTTGTATTACAATCCCATATGTCTATGTGTGTGTGTGTAATACACACACACACATTCCCCCTTAATGATTCTACAATTCACAGCAATGCATCCAGACCAGCTGTGCTACCAGCTGTGCTTTCAAAAGTAGCTGTCCTTTGATTCTGTGACCTTCCGCAGCACCAAACAATCCAGTAGAAATCACAAAGGGAAAGATTCCCTTCGTTCCCTGCCATTAACTTCTTCAGGGTCCTCTCATCCACTACAAAATGGAAAAGGAAGAATTACTTTTTTTTTTTTTTCTTTAACCTCTGCTTTTTCAGCTTTGAAGACTTAAATTGTCTTGTATCTGTTCATATTTCAAAGAATGTTATTTTTCTGCAATTTAGCCTTACATGTTATCTCTGCTAGCAGCTTCAAAATACTTTGCTCTTTTTTTTTTTTTTTTTCTGAATCTTTTAGGTTTTGGCAACAGTACCATGCATATTTCTTTATGTCTGCAGTCAAAAAACCTGGAGAGCATGGAACAAGTAGTAAAGGCAGTTTTGCATGTCTTTTGATATCTACTGTTTGTCTTCATGTTTTTTTATTCCAGCCATTTACTTTTTAAACTGGAATGAGGACTCACTTAGTGAGTCCTCATTACCCTATTTACATAGATTTCCAAGTTCATTTTGAATCAAGAAATGTGAACTTTAAAAGAATATATTTTGGGTAATAGTTTATGCTGAATATCACCTGAGTTTTAAAATGTGTGCACAGTAAAACAGTGCAAAATTAAAAGAAAAAGAAAATTATAAAAGAAACCTAGATCACTGGAAACAAGATAGAAAAGGGGGGGATGCAGGACATGTTTACTGCACTGAAAGTCAATGATCTATAGCCTTGCATATCAGATAAGAGAATGAAGGTGAAAAGTAATCTAAGTATAATTTCCAATCACATGGAGAACATATTAGTTACAGGTAAATGAAGCCAGGAGGAAAGAGACCCTCTAAGACCATGTGCTCATTCTTCATGTTGTTTTGATTTTAAAAGCTAAAACTATAGAACTAAGATATTGGACTGTGTATATTCTGCATAATAAACCTTTACTACAAATTTCTTACTCACAAAAGAATGTATCCAATGTTTCATAATGATGGATACATAGCTGTGGCTTTATTTCCTTTTTTTTTTTTTTTTTTTTTTTTTTTTATCTTGGACAAATAAAACAGTTTATAACATGTCTGACTAATGATTAACAAATACAGAACCTTCATAAAATATTGTTGTCTGCAGCTTTCTGTTCAGATTTGTTTCTGGATAGTAAGTGGAGGTATTACATCTACAGTAAATGGACATTTGCTGATAAAGTCAAGCACAGAGAGACTTAAAAAAGGCATCTGGAGGTGGAAGAATGTGGCTCAAAAGTCAGATATTGCTCTTATATTGCATTGCAAGTGAAGTTTGGATGGCAAAGCAGCTTAACTCTAGAAGAAATTTGCCCCGGGGACTTTACTCTGTTGAAGATCGTGGCTCTGCAGGGTGGGACAGGCTAAAAAGGAGTCTGTACCAAGGAAAGTCCTGCAGGATACGGGGCTGCTGCACAGGAAGAAATGATGACTGCAGCTTTAACATTGCCTCCAGAGCAGCTATATGTTACTGTGACCAGTTCTGTGCCACAGGTTCTCCTGGCCCTGTAGACTGTTGTGCTGACTACTGGGATGTCTGTGACAACACTGTTGAGCCCACCAGGTCAGATGAGCCTTGGCCACCTCCAACATCAGGTGGGTATAGAGAAAAGACCCAGCTGGTATTAGTGTACCACAAGAAAAATATAGTTGGAAGTAAAATTACTGATAGATCTTTAGAGTGTGTGCATCCTAAAAATGTGCCTATTGACATAGTGGACAAATATATTGTTTACAAAGCTGAAATAAGAATTATGCTTCCTGTTATTTCTTTGCTTTTAGGGATACATTTCTAGAGTTGGCTCAATCTTATCTCTGTTGGCCAGAACCGCTGTTTCACCTGTAACTTTTCTAGAGATAACCTCATCAGTTTGAAGTTAATGTGATCTCATCAATCTCAGCTTCACAGATTAACACAAAATGAACAGAAAGATCTAAATTTTGTACCCATCAGTACAAACAGATCATTCTGAAAACTGATGATTATCCTAAATGATACTGCTCTGAGGTATTCTGTAATGGCTTAGATCCACCAGAGCTCTCCTCTGGGACACCACTTTTCTTGCAGCATCTCAGTGCAGGATTAACTGAAGGGATGTAATTAGAACAAGAATTTCTGACTGGCATATTGTCCTTTTATGCTTTCTTTCTGCATAGCTTGTAGTGGAAGTTCCTCCAGAACTACTCTAATCTTAGTCTATTGTCTTTAGAACTAAAGATTGAATAAACAAAACAAACAAACAAAAAAACAACAAACAAAACCCACAAATATGTACAAGCATCATTTACACATGGTTTCTGTGGAGGGCAAATCTCTGCTGGTGATACAGTTTTAGAACTATAATTTTAACACTATAGCTTCTTGCTAGGACACATCTACCTGAAAACGTGAAGGCTGTACCAAACTTGCAAAAGCTGAAAATCAACAAGAATACCACCATGGCTTTTAAAAATTAACTGTTTCTGTGAGATATCTCTGCTATTTGTACTCTAGCACTCAGACCACAAGCTCTTCATGAGCCTGTGCTCTTAAGCCAGGCACACAGCCAAAATCTGATAAGTGGGAGTAACAAAAATGCCAAACGCTGCAAAACAAGCTTGATTTTCCGAAGTGTTTCTAATCCTCTAAAAGAATGTTTTATGATTTATGTAAATAAAGACATTTGCTCCATACTTATTTAGGGTGCACTGTTGTATATTATTTCCAACAGATTGGGGGGTTGCTGTCATAAGCTCTGTGTAAGCCCTGAGCACTGTTTCTGCTCCAGAGCTGACAGCCTTGGGATAAGGTTTTGCAGACTGCTTCCTGTAAGGGAATTACTACAAAACCTGCAGCATTTTGCCATATGGGTCCTGTGATAGGCCTACCTCTGAAAGGTGAAAATGTAACAGAAGTTTTAGGTAATGGAATAAGTGAGGGGTAATATTTGTACTGCTTTTCTCAATCCATTTTTTGCATGTGTGTTCACTGTTTTGTAACTCCTGGGTTATACAAGCCTGACATAGGTGGCAATGCTATTTAATCTATTCAAGCATGTTTATTTGTTCTATATGTGAGCTGCTATCTTATTTAATTTATATCTCACATTAAAATAAGCTGATGTTTTTCTGGTGAAGAAAGTGTTTCATTGATAGAAAACATATTTTTCTAAATCTCTGTTTATTGGATATTTGTTATAGAAGTAATTTAAAGGGTTAAAGGAGAATAACAAAGCAGGCAAAATACAGCAGATAAAAATATCACTCAAGAAGGAACTTTCTAGAACTGAAACGACTGTGGGACAGGGAGCAAAGAATGAAATTGGAAGGAAAAAATGAAGAAACAAAGAAGACTGAGTGTCAGAAGATTAAGCAAACTATGAAGCATTTTTAGAAATGCCATAAGTATATTGGCTAACTTTTAATAACTGAGACTGTGCTTCTGCCTTTGGCTAAGAATTATTTAAGAACTACCAGACCACATACACCAAAGTACAT
This sequence comes from Netta rufina, assembly GCF_964035555.1. NCBI lineage: Eukaryota > Metazoa > Chordata > Aves > Anseriformes > Anatidae > Netta > Netta rufina. The sequence goes on along the minus strand of NC_140125.1, from coordinate 96,314,525 downwards.
TTCACCTTGAAGATTTTGATCTTTTGGCTGCCTGTGGTTTTGCTTTCAGTGCCTTCTGAGTCATATTGCTTTAAATAAACCAATAAACTTCAGTACTTTACAAGGGATAGAATGAAATGCAATAAAACTGCGCAGTGCTGTGTTTCTGCATCCCAGCATACTGACTTGGTGCACAACAGTAGTGAGCTATTGTGTACACCCTGAGTCTGTCTGTACCATGCAGAGGACTCCAGATGTAAATGTGTGGAACTGCTTTGACTTTGTCTTAGGCACTGAACAGAAGTTCTGGATTTGTTGTTATTATTCTTAGGAGAATTTTAGAGTTTTATTTATAGAATACATTTATTATTTATTCTTTTTGTTTCAATTACTCTGATGGTACGGGAAGCGTTATCAGAGTCAGTACACTAACTCTCACACTGGTAGTAGTATAAAAGGGATGCCTAGAGAGTTTGCTAATTGATTTTACATTACACAGTCAGGATCTGGCCTACAAGTGTGTACATCTGGAAACATTTCACTTACAAGATTACTTACAACAAAAGTGGGGCAAATGAGGTGACAATTAGAGAACACTGAACCAGGAAGGAAGTCCAGGTTTATGAAGTCCACCTCATTCCTATCATGCTTTTCACACAATATGATCCCATGAAGCCATCAGGCTGCTTCTTAAAATGAATTAATTTCCCACATATTTCTCACTATATTTCCCACTATATTAATATTCCAGCCTAATATATTCATGGTCATATAAACTGCCTCTGTTCTTATGCAACCAGTGTCTTTTAGCTTAGACATCTCCACTCTGACACTGATATCTTAGACAAATTTAGACAGCACTCCTGGCCTTTCAAGTCTTAATTTGGTTAGGCTAATGAAACTGTTCTTAATCTTCTATTCCTTAAGCATATATCTTTTGAAAGCTTCTTCTATACTTGTTCAGGCTTGCATTTTTTTTCTCAGGCATGGGCTGTGAAGGCTGCTAGCTGAGCTCATATGAAGCTTCATCCTGCCTCTAAGACCACTGCTTTAATACTTCCTTCCCTAGCTATATTTTGAATAATTTGCTCTATGCCTCCTTCCAGCTACTGTCTGATGCTGGCACTGGGGCACACTATGATAAACTGTGACACTTAAGTAATTTGCCTTGTATACTCTCTGAAAAATGTCTCAATTCCTAGCAGAAATTGAATTAGAGCAGACACTTTGGACCTCAGACTGCTTGGGTGAAATCACCTATGTCTGTACTAGTTAATGTAGTCTGCTGTATGGCTAACAGGGCAAAATAGGCATTTATAATTAACTAAATGGTTCTAGTCCACTTCTGCACTTTGGCATGAAGTTCTCTCGTGTCAGTAAAGGAGGTCTACGTTGCTGAGTGAATGTGTATGGGCTCTACTCCTCGTTGTGAGATGGAAAATAACTTATGCTTGAAAAGAATAAAATGTGATATAATGCTAATGCAAGTGAACACTTTATTCATATGAAATATGAATAAAGAGGTTAAAGCTTCTTGAAATGGAGAAGGAAAAAAAATAAAAATAAAAGTTTGGAATTCCTTTCTCCAATTCCTTTACTAGGGGAAGAAACAATCTTTACCTTTAGGGTCACCAGTGTCTGCAGAGAAAACATGAGAAAAGGCTGGAAAACAGAGCCCCATACGATAACTATACTATATTTATTATAGATTTGATCCAAAGCCCACTGCAGGCATCTTTCTTTTAGTCTTGGCACTTAAGTATACTGAAGAATATGTTTATGTGGAAGATCTTATAACACATGCAAGGTCTTTTCTCAGTGAATTATTATCAAAAAAAGGTGTGTACATAGAAGGAGTGTTGTATTTAAAAATAACCGATCTCTTTGTTTTTAAAAAATGAATTAAACTCTGACAAGAAAAAATAACCTAATATGACACCTGTTTTGAAACAGATATTATTTTTTTAAAATTCAATAACTGGAAAAACTGAATTCTATTTTAATTACCTATTCAAAATGGTCTTTATTAAAAATGTATTGGTTTATTATTAGAAAATAATTTTATTTGTGTTGTTGTTTATATGTAAGATAATCACTTTTCAGTGAGTGTTTTGAATCTGTTCTTGATTTTGTTTGGTATGAATAATGATGTAAATGGGAAAAAAATAAAATTCACCAAAATGCCTTCATTACTGGAAAAAAAAATGGAAATACTTGTTTCATTTCACCTAAATAAAGCATGTGTACTGCATGCAACCTTTTAATTCAATAGTAGCAAAATTTTTGAATTAATTCAGTTCAAGAAAAATTATTTTTTCACATATCTATATATTATGTTGGCAGGTTGTTATAAAGATGGCCGATATTACGGAGAAGGAACAATAATTAAAGACAACTGCAATTCCTGGTAATGTTTCAGAGAACAGCAAATTGAATTTAATTTAGCATATGTCATGAAACAGGAATTATGTTAGTGAGCATCCCTAAATTCATATTAAATGTAATCAAATCACAATGGTTGGCAGAGTAATTCTGTATTAAGATGTTATAGAATTAAACTACAGCCAACATGGAAGAATAGCAAGAGGTCAATGGGTTTTCTAATCGAGACATAAAACCAAGAGTATTAAAGTCTCCTCCCCACTGGCCTAGAATCCGTCTTGGATCTGCTGGCTCTGACATGAGTGGAAATGGTTTTGGCATAGACCTGGACATTGACCTGAATACAGAAAAAACTGATATCATTCAAATTTTGGGGAATATCTTTATAACATTTTCCTCTGGCAGAAATGATGAGCACTAATTTTATTCCATGAGGGGAGAATATATAATTTATGTAGGAAAGGGATGAACTGTTTGAACATCCCATTCCCCACCTTGGGACATCTGCATGGAGCAGGCAGGATGCTCTGCTGCTGGCCCTGGCAGTCAGCTGCCCCAGCCCTACCTGCTTTTCCTTTCCAAAATCTGGCCCCATACCTCCAAACCCAGGGCAGCTCATTGGGCTCCAGTGGCATCCACCAGCCTTGAACTTGTCCCAGGGTCTTTGAAGCAAAGTGTCTACAACCATGTAGCTCCTTTCTGGTTTTCCAAAGTTAGAGATAAACTCTTTCTCTCTCTCTCTTTGTTTTTTTTTTTTTTTTTTTTTCTTGTGAGACTTGGCCTTACAAAGACGGAAGCAATTTTTTTTTTATTTTTTATTTTTTAAAAAGATGATGTTTTCCACAAGCTGTAAACCTTCCCACCTCATTCCAATTAGGATTCATTAGTTACTGAAGTGACACTAAGTAAAACTGTGTTTTCGTAATTACTGTGACATTTATAGTTTAGGTTCCCCCCCTCCCTTCTGCTGTAAAAGTGCATATATTTCCTTTGACAATTTATTTTCTGCTCAATGATATTCTTGCCCTTTCAGCAAATGCTTCCAAAGTAACTGGAAATGTTCAAATGAAGTATGTCTTGTTCGCCCAGACTTGATTCAGAACATCAATTCTGGAGATTATGGGTGAGAATACTTTTATTTTAAGGTTTTGTTGTAATCTATTTTATTGCTTATAGTATGTAAGTGCAAATTAGAAGTTATGTGCTCCTCTCTGTCTTCTCCATCCCCAATTACATCCCATGACTATGATAGTAAATGTAATAAATGTGCGTCTGTAAAATTTTTCTAAATCTCTGGCCGATTATAGAATTTTAAGTGGAAAGATACTGGAAGTCTCATGCTAGTAAGAGATAATATTGTAAACACCTATCTAATACAGTCTCCAAAATTCATATGATTTTATTTATTTATTTATTTTTTTCCTCACAAAATGGTCTTTAGATCATCTTCCCTTATTCTTCACTTCAATGCTTAGGATAGACTTTATTTATTTATTTATTTATTTATTTTTGGTACCTACCCTTAAGAATATCATTCTACATACCAGGATTCTACATAGTGTTGGAAGAGAAGAGAATGGGCCAGATAAGGACCAAGATATCAGAACTTTGTGAGGTTCAGTGTTTTTCTTGTTACCAGTTCTTGCTCCCTGCAGTGCAGTACTGCAGAAGGACACCCTGGTATCAGAGCAGTGCCTTGGGAGTCTGCTGGTAATTTACAGATGGAGATATAGTGATCACCCCCCTAACAGCTGAGGTGCTAAATTCACCAAAGAAACATGCACAGGTGCACAGATTTCAAGCTGTCACTCTGTACTAGAACATGTAGCTCATCTTCATGGGAGAGCTTCAAACCAATTGAATTAGGACAGACAATTAAGTCAGGCATCTGGAGCCTGATAACCACAGAGTGGCTTAGTCCACCTGAGATATGACCCAGCTTCTTCAGGTGTCCATATTCTCCGCTGGACAGGCAGACCAAGAGTGATGAGGCTTCTCATTTAGGCAACATGAATCTCACCTCTGTTTACAAGCAAGAAAGAAATTAATAAAGAGAATGCTCTATCTTGTGTTTCAGTCCTTCTCCAATAATACAAACAATTTCAATTTGTTCAAAAAGTGTGTAAATGTAAGGGTTTTTTTACGTTGTGCATATAGTTTTCAGGGTCAGTGCTAGATTCTGAGGCTAATCTACCTTCCTCAGGTAGAGTAGGGAGGGAATAATAAAAAAATGTTTATTTTTCTGAATATTAATGTAAAACTGAGGCAGAACAGCTGGGCTTTCTGTGTGGTTAAACAGTGTCTCATAAACACTGCTGGTGCACCAGAGCTTGAAGTCAAAGTAACCCATTATGTGAAGCTGTTAGTTCTCTGTTGGCATCTGGTCTGAAGCATAATGTGAGCACAACTTCAAGACAACTGTAATTGTTTTTATTGAGCACCTTATTTTCTAGTGTTTCTCTGAAGCATTGCATGCTCATCTGCTGCAGGCTGACACAATGCTGACCTCAAATCATCACTTTTCATATCCTGCTGTGTTGCTCCAGCCTAAATTTATCTGCAGTGAAAACCCTGTACTAAAGATTGTCTCATGCATATCTAATAGAATGTCTCAAAACATAATTTGAAACATTTATTTTTGAATGTTATTTTTAGTGGTGCTCTTATAAAGTAGGAGCAAGGTATTTGTATAAGCAATATCTCAAAGGTGGCTTTGTTTGCTTGTTTTCTGCTTGTGAGGAAGATGGAAAGCTGACAACTACAGTCAATTCTGGGGAATGACATTGGAAGAAGGTTTCAAAAAGCGACTGGGCACACTACCTCCATCTCATTCTTTGCTGAATATGAAAGAAATTCCAGTAAGTATCAGGTGATTTTTTTAAAAATATATTCATTATTGGAATAATTATAAGATTATTATTCTACTAAATGCTTCCATATTGTATATGGAACTCTCAGAATAGTTCTCCTAGCCACAGAGATAGTCTGCTAGGCATAGTCATACCCATGGACATTCAATAAGGAGGAGCAAAAGAAAATTGTATCAACTGGGAAGCTGTACACCATTATTCACATATCAGTGTTAGAGTTACAGAATGGCTTGGGTTGGAAGGGACCTTAAAGACCACCTAGTTCTAATGCCCCTGCCATGGACTGGGAAACCTCCCACTAGACCAAGTTGCTCAAAGGCCCATCCAGCCTGGCCTTGAACACCTGCAGGGTTGGGCATCCACAGCTTCTCTGGGCAACCTGTGCCAGTGCCTCACCACCCTCTGAGTGAAGAACTTCCTCCTTATATCTAATCTAAACCTACCCTCTTTCTGTTTAATGCTGTTACCCTTTGTTCTATCACTACACTCCCTAATAAAGTGTGCCTCTCCACTTTCGTGTAACTTTTTGGTACTGGAAGGCTGCTATAAGGTCTCCCTAGAGCCTTCTCTTCTCTTGGCTAAATAAGCCCAACTTCTCAGCCTTTCTTCATAGGAAGGTTCTTGAGACCTTTGATCATACTTGTGGCCCTCTTCTGGACTTACTCTAACTGGTCCATGTCCTTCTTGTGCTGGTGTCTCCAGAGCTGAATGAAGCACTCCAGATGGGGTCTCACTAGAGCAGAGCATAAGGGGAACAATCACCTCCCTTGATCTGGTAGCTATGCTTCTTTCAGTGTAGCCCAGAATACAGTAGGATTTCTTTTATGTCCAGCCTATTGCATCTTTGTTATTAAGCTACCTGTAGCTTCTTTGACTGCTGCAGTACTTACGGCCTTTGTTCTGCTGAAACATTTCTCAGGCACATGCTGTCTAACAGTTCTATTTTTATGAAATCTGTGAGCCACAGCCCAAATATCTTTGGCCCTGCCAGAAATCCTAACAGCCTGAATGCATTCTTCTCCAGAAATCCAGCTCCATTAATTTTTCCATTTAACCCTCAGAAAGTCATAGATGTTGCTGGAAGCACATGCTTTGCACAGGAGTCTAAGAAATCTTTCTCTCTACTTACTAAAGCTAAAAACCTAAACTAATAATCTCTGTATGTCTTTCCCAGCTTCTGGAGAATTCTTTGAGTTTACAAAAAAAAATATTCTGAATTGTATAGGAGCCAATTGTCTACCTATGGTTTCTCTTCAGAAGTATTAAAACTTTCTTGTTCCTACCCTAGTGGTTTCTGTCTTGTATTTTTTTGATTTAAAAATGTTTTTTCTCTGAAACTTCTTGTGAAGCTCCAAATCTCCCTGATTCTGTCCTCTTCTATAGTTTTCAAGAACATCAGCTCTTAAGTGTCATTATTCTGCCTCAGGAAATTTTCAGTCTGCCACATTTTAATACTTCCCAGAAATGTAAAAAAACATGCTATTATTCCCTTAAGCCAAACTTTGATCACCTTAGTAGGTGATTCCATGTGAATCAGCAGTTATCAGGACATAAAGGCCCACTGGGTAAAGATGTGATAAATCATCTCTTCATAGCTGGCCCAATATCTACTGTCATTGAACGATCTAGAAAGATCATAGCATGGATCAGGCTCACCAGGGATGGAGACAAATTCTTCCAATTGGCAGACCAACAGTAGTCATGGAGATAATTCCCAGGCACTTTTTAATATATGTGTCTTACTAGATTTTCAGATAAACTTGCTTTGGCTTCCCCTTCCATGAATAATTTTCTGTAACTGATATTTTGTGAAGCATACAAATGCATTTACAAACACCTAAGTGATAAAAAAGCGAGTATTTATTAAAGTGTTTCCATTAAGCTTCTGTATCCCAGTGACAGCTCAGAAATGTGTAAAAATCTATAAATGATGAGAATTCAGAAATGATGATTTTTTTAATATATATATATATATATATTTTTTTTTTTTTTTTCAGAGGTTTTCTTCAAACTTTAATGGCTTGGCCTTCAAGTGACTTTTTTTTACTAATTTACCTGCAGGCCAAGGTACTACTTACTGTGGATAAAATAGGCACTATGATTATTACTGTCTTTCTCATTTTGCTAGTGTGAAAACTGTGAGTCACTTGCCCAAAGTCACATAGTTAGTTGATAAAAATGTTACAATTAGTGTTTGGGAGCTTTTGGCTCTATCTAGTGTTGATCTGATTAAAAGCTGCTAGCTTTGCTAGTGGAGAAAGAAAACCATAGTTACCTATCATTAAATAAATTTTCTGACTTGAAATAAAAGCCATTTCTTCAGCATGCTAATGGTCTACTATCTTGGATATAAATTACAGCATTTGGTAACTAAGGGGCTGCCGTTTCCTTTTGTGTTTTAGGGATGCTTGACAAAACCATTTTTGTGTAGAAGGAGCTCTTTACTCAATTGTGTATGAGGACAAAAAAAAAAAAAAAAGACTCAAAAAATTCAAGAATGCAAAGCCCTTCTGTGTTAATCACTTTATCTTACTTCTTAGCAGTGTTTTGTCATGGAGTAGAGTTTTTTTAGTTGTTTCATTGACCTGACATGTCCAGCTACAAATTTGGTTTCATAATATTACTCTGTGATAGAGCTACTTTTAATCTTAGGGTGATGTCCAAACCCCCTTCTTATTTTTTATATTAAAAATAATTTTACATCTAAAAAAACATCCCCCAGGGAAACAAAACAAAACAAAACAAATATTTTTATATTTGCAAATTCAGTAACCTTTTTTTATCTGATGGGCCATCTAATATTTCTGAAGTCATAGATGAAGTCTGAGTATTCTTATATGTCTCCCTACCTTTCCATTTTGGCCAGACTGCTAGCTTCACTGCATAGAATACATACGAAGGTTTAAAAATAGTTTGCCAGTCATTTTTCTGATTGCTTTGTACTGTCTAATGGTGGTTTATGGAGCATACATTGAGAAACAATTGTCTAGACTTACCATTTATCACAGAACAGCAGTGCTTCTCAATATCAGGGTAGCAATTTCTCAGACAAAAAGCTAATGTTTCTGGCTACAGGACAATCTTGCATTTTGAAATGACAAGGCTGAGGGTTAATAAGGGATTTGCTCTGGGATTTACAATTTGAGGCTATTAAATACTTTGGCAATAGTTTAGGAATATATAAATTAACACATTGGCTTAGACCAAAGGTCTATTTAATTTTTTATTTTTTTTTTTCAACTACCTCATTTGGACTGTAAATGGTCATTGCTCAGGCAAGCATGCTAAGCAATGTTTGCCAACTTTTATTTGCCTACTTGTTGATAGTGAGCAGGTTTATCAAATAAATGAAACACTATTTATCTGTGATTTTGCCAGTACGATTAATCTTCAAAATAAATCTTGTGCTTGTGCTTGTTCATTAATAATTAACTTAATGAAAATTTAGCAAGATCTTTAGCTTAGCAGCTATTTTCTGCATGACGTTTGCGGTTGCAAGTCACATATTTGTAACAAGCTTTTGAAGGAAGCAGGCTTTCGAAAGCAATTAGTGAAAGTATTGAGATTAAAATCTTAGTAAGACTAAGATTACCGGTTTGTTATGTGTGAAGGTAAAACTTTCAGAAGAACATAAGTGACATACGAGATTGCAATATATTTTTAAAATGACTAATGGTATTTAGGACTCACAGCCTGCATCTAAAGTGGTAAACCTCAAGCACTTCAGAGTTACTGAATCTGGGTTTATGTACAGACTGTATCATTCTGACTGTAAGTGCTGTATACTAGTCTAATATCAGATAAAGACCTGATGTACAAGCTTCCTTTTTTTCTCATACATTTCTTCTCAACAATTGGTTTTATGTGGGAAGGAAATCCAGGTGTACAAGCTCAATGGAGATGTTGTTGTTTCTCAATACAAGCCACAAAATTATCTGTACACCCCCAAAGTGGTAAAGTTCAGTTGCCAAAGAGTCCTGAGATAGCTTGAAAGAACTGGGCACAAATATGCAAATCATCTTAGCAAAAGGTACTTAGCCTTGTAAGTCACGTAAGCAATTTAGAATAATAGTGCAGCAAGGACACACAGAATTAGAAGAATAAGGATAAGTAAACCAAAATAAAATAAAGGATTTTGACCAGGATAGAAGATTTTGTACTTCTGGGTGTGAGCCTGCAAAGAAAAAATGGTAAATGTTTTGTTTGGGAACAGATTATCATATTTTGTATGTTGTATTTTCCTCTGGAACAGATGTTACAAGCAATTGTTTGAGACAAATTGCTACTGGATGGACCAATGTTGTAGTTTCCTATTTCCCTGTGCAGCAGAAGCAATCAGTCCATAAAGTTAAACAATTTAAAAAAATAGGTCAATGATTTTGATATGTCAAACATAGAGCAGATTATTAGCAGTTGTACCAGATGGTTCTTGCATATGTGGGTATTTGTGCAAAATGTGGAGGACATAAATTAAAGCTGAGAGATGAAGATGCCAAAAATGGCTGTTCAAATGGCTTTACTAAGCAGGCCACGAATTCTCATCAGATTGCAAACCAGAAAGAAAGTCACGGCTTTTCATTCTGGAATGAAAGTAAGTGCTGGAAATTGAAAAAGCTCTGTGCAAAAGGTGAATTAATGATACACTCTACTGGTTCCCCACTAGTAACCAGAATTTCCTATTGCCAGCCATGTGGAAATATGTAAAGCATGTCAAGAAGAATAGAGTAGCAGGTACCTGACTTCACTACTGTTTGCAACAGATGGCTTTTTCTTCCAAAAATGCCATCTGGGCCATAACTGACATCTTTTGTAGGGAAATGTTGCTTGAGATAAAAATCAGAGGAAAACCGGACAGGTTATTCAGGTTGGCAGCTGTGCAGCTCAGCTTTCCAGCTCAGACGGGGCATTGCCAGAAGCCTCTGGCTCTCAAGGCAGCTTCAGCACACAGACAGGGTGGTTGCCACGTGGAGGCTTGGAAAGCCACAGATGCTTTAGGTTTCCTCAAATCAAACATTAAGATTTTTTAAAACAAAATGAGGAAGATATTGAAGGCAAAAGTAGGAAATGAAGCATATACAGATCTCCTACATTTTGTTTTAGGGAAGTTCACCACCGGAAGGAAAATTTCCTGAGTTTTTTGCAGCCACTTATGCATGGCCTGAGTGGATTCATGATCCTTTGGATCAACGAAATTGTGGAGCATCCTGGGCTTTTTCAACTGCAAGTAATATTCATGTTTTTACCTCCATTTAAAAATATAATTAGGTTACATGTGTAATGAAAATGTACAGTGATTAGTAATGAAGTAATTTCATTTAGCAATGAAAATTTCCATTTTCTGTTAACTTTTTATCAGCAAATAGTAATGTTTAAAATTGCTACACCTCTTCCTCTAAAATGTCCCAAAGACAAAGAAACAAATAGAAGCGGTAGAGATTTTTCTTTGCTTTTCATAAGTTTCTGTATCATATGAAAATTTTTGATGACATAAAATAGCAAATGAATGGACTACTAAAGTTTATCATAAATGGTGGAGTAACTTTAAACAAATCTGCATTCTTTGCTTGCACAACTGCATGCTCAACTTGAATGCTTAAAACAGGAAGGCATCATTTTATACATATACTTTCATATTTGCATTTGCCATTGCCTAACCCTTGCTATTCAAGTACATTAGGTGCAATCTCTTTGATGACTTTATGAGAAGAAAACCCTGAAATTGGTCAGATATTTGTGGAAGAAATTATTTTCAAGGTTTATATATAAAAATATGTCAATAATAAATTAAGTGTTATAACCTCTGGTTTTATGAAAAATGGACATGAGTATTTGTGTCTTTTTTCCCATATAAAATATAGTGATCAGTTATCTCATACTGCAATAAGTCTCAGTACCTATTAAGATATCTAAAGATAGAGAAAAAAATATTAAATAAATCCCTATTACTTTATCCGGCCAGTGGCTCCTCATGGGTGAAGGTTTCTTCTTTAAATAACAACATTACAAAGAAGTCATTTGATTTCACTTACAATTTAGTTAATTAATCTGCCTTTAAACCTGTGAATAAATATGTAAGTACTTAGAATTGTGACTACCTGATCTAGTTCAGACATCTAAGGTGACTATCTCAGAAGTAGTTTTGTGTGAATCCCATATTTATATATTAATATGAGCAATTCCAAAAATTCTTCCCCCCCCAAAAAACAAACAAACAAACAAAACAAACAAACAAAAAACCACAACATATTTTCAGTCTTGAATAATCATAAAGGAAGAAAAGGTAAAAAAAGAAAGAAGAGGAACTTGGAAATTCAGCTGAAGAGATGTGGGGAGTATTTGTGTCTTCTGCTGAAGATAGATGAATATGAACGTAGATGAATACTCATGTACAGATATAGAGATTATCAGACTATATTTTCTAAAGGTCTCATCTAATGTTTATATTTAAGTTTTGATGATATTTGGTAAATCTATTGATTTATAAAATTACAGTGAAGTTGCTCATGGTGCTTTGCAGTTTCACAACTCTCTTAAGATTCTGACAGATAATACCAAATTCTTTTGCAAAAATATTTACAGACAGAAAATACTGATGCTATAATTTCAGTCACACTTTCACAGTAACTACTAAAAAGCAGCAAGTAATTATTTGTTTCTAATAACACAAAATTTCTTTCAAAACAGGTGTTGCAGCAGATAGAATAGCAATTCATTCTGATGGTGAGATCACAGACAACCTTTCTGTTCAGAACTTGATTTCTTGTGATACCAACAATCAGCATGGATGTAATGGTGGAAGTATTGATGGTGCTTGGAGATATCTGAAAACTCATGGGTAAATTTTGTATCTGTTTAGTTTATCTTAACTTGAAACAGTCACTTAATTTACACGTGTGATAATGATGATTTCTGACCTTTCAAGATAGAAACATTTAGCTCTGTCTTAGGTCAGCTTACCTAAGATTACCTTGTATCACCTCATCAGGACAATCACTTTTTCTGGTTTACACCTTTAAAACACCTTATTGAACACCACATTTCCAAAGTGATAAATGAAGACTATTTTGAATTAGAAAGATAGAAGCTCTTGCTGAGAAAACTCTTAAACCACCCATCTCCTCTTCAAGGCTCATTATATCTGGATGCTGTCATTAGTTATAATACTATGGAGTAAAAAGGTAACTTCTCTAACAGCTAGAAAAGCAATAAGAGATTTTTTTATGTCTAGGAAAATACCACAAATGCACTCAAAACTTCTATAGTTTTATCTATATTTCTATCAGAGATACAGGCTTTTCATGTTAAATGATCTTGAGAAAGCAACTGGTTGTATAAGACAATATCTTGAATATTTAAAAGTTTCAGATGTTGTCTTTATGTAAAACAAATTGTAATCATGCTATATCAAGATTGTTCCAGAATGTAACACCGTAGCAAGGACTGTACCTGAAACTTTCTTTCTTCAAGTTGGACTCAGCAAAATTAATAACCCTTAAACTCTATGTGAACAGTTAGAAACTTTTTGAAGTGACATGTAACAATTTATAGAATTACAGAATGACTTAGGTTGGAATGAACTTTTGTAGGTCACCTAGTCCACTGTCCTGCTCATGACTAACTCTGAAATTAGATTAGCTTGCTCAGGGCCATGTCCTCTGTCATGTCTTGAGTATCTCCAAGGATGGAGGTTCCACAGACCTTCCTGCAATATGTCTCTGTGTTTGATCATTCTTGCAGTAAAGAACTTTCTTCTTTTATCTAATTTGCATCTTTTTTAGTAAAATTTGTGATCTGTGCCTTTCAGCTTTTCACTGTACTTCGAGTCTTGTTCTGTCTCTTCTGTGGCCTCTCCTTATATAGTTGAAGACAACACTTAGAATACCTTCTCCAGGCTGAACAAATTCAGCTCCCTCAGCTTCTCCTTGTATAATACACGCTTCAGCCCCTTACACACGTTTTTGGTCCTTCACTGGACTTGACCAGCTTGTCGATGTCCTTACTGGGAATGCCATAAAAGAACACAGTACTCTAGATGTAACCTTACAAGTAACAGTTTGAGGCGTATAACCACTTTTCACTATGTCTTGGCAATGTTCTTGCTTAGCAAGATCAAAATCAGTATTGTGTGCCCACCTTTATCAAGAGGGCCCACTGCTAACCTCGGTTTATCTTATTGCCCAAGACTGCAGATACTTTCCTGTAAAACTGCTTTCTATAGGGGTGGTGCCCTGCCTGTATTGCTGCATGTGAAGTTCTGGCTCAGTGGTAGGATGTGGCTTCAGTCTTTGCTGAAACTTATGAGGTTTCTGTCAGCTCATTTCTCTAAACTGCCAATGACCCTGTGAATGGCAGCCCTGCCCTACTTTCCAGCATACTGACCACTTACCACCAATTTGGCACCCTCCACAAGTTTACTGAGCATTCATTATGTCCCACTGTTAAGGCTTTTAATATAGATGACACAATGTTGACTCCTGAGGAATGTCACTAGTAAATAGCTACCAGTCACTTTAACAGTCAACCTTCTATCATGGCAGCCTAGTTCAGTTATTGAATTTGTAAGCAACTCATCCAGTCCTTCGCTCCAGTTCAGCTAGAAAACGCTGAAAAGGTTGCTAAAGGCAAGGTAAATTACATCATCTGTTCTTCTTATTCTCCATGGAGCTAGCAATTTCATCTCACCATCTCATCATGGTGAGGCATGATTTGCTCTGGCAAGTTTGTGCTGTCTGTTCCCAGTCAAGTCCTTGACCCTCATGTGCCTGGAAATGGCTTCTAGGAGGATTTGCAATAACCAAATGTTATATACTCTATAATTAAATTCAGCTGTTTCTCACATTGTAAAAGTTATTATTATTTTTTTTTTTGTGCTTCCTGTTCCATACCATAATCTACTTCCCCTCACTTTCATACACTCTCACCCTTTATTCCATCTTTGATGTAGCTCATACCTGTAGACAGAGAGATCTCAGGTCTGCTGTCTGTCAACTTTTAATTTTACTTTAAAAACAAACAAATAAACCATGAAGAGATCAGGAGAATGTCAGACATGCTGCATCAGACGTCACAGTTGTCATGGTAGCATGGGGATCCAGATGAAGACCAAAGCACTGTCATTCACACAGACACTAAGAATACAAAGTGATCATTCTGCTTGTCTTCAAAATACATTAAACAGGTGAACTATTTTTGATCTGACAAGGATCTCAGGGCTTCAACATTAAACTAGTTTTGAGTGGCAGGCCCTCTAGGTAAGTGATTACAGTGAGAAGTAATGGATTCCACCCTGGTAAAGGCCTCTTAGCACCTCATTTAGGCAAAGGTTTCATTCATGAATAAATTAAGTTTATAGCTTTATATTTTAATTAACTCTTTTCTGTATCTATAAGAGCAGGCTCCTTTTAATATGTAGCTCATGCTCTTTAAAGAGTAAATATAACTCTTTCTCAATGGACTGTTTGCTTGCCTACCATGTTAAGGATGGAAGCACAAGATTTGCTAGTGCAGATAAGATAAAAGATTCATTTTAATCAGTATTATCTCCACAACAGTTGGAGACAATTTTTAGAGGGAAAGCACCAAAGAATTCAGGAATTCTCCAACCTTCTGGGTTTCTGTTCCCCCAACTGTTATCCCTGTATGGCCATAACCACCATGAACCCATAATAATAAGATTCTTCCTATACCAAGAAACTATTTTTTTTTTTCATCTGGAGCGGTGTGATTAGTGACACAGAGCACTCTTCAGAGGCAGTTTAGACATACCAGAGTTAATTTATTTCTATAAAGAAAGCAAGGCATGCTGAAGCTGTATGAGGCATTTTGCTATATACCCATCTGTATCTATACTCCAAATTTCAAACTATGTGTATTATTGCTCATTCATTCAAGACACCAGACTTGCAGTTTATTTGCCTGATTCACCAGTCTTGCAGCTGACTGTCTGAATAAACAATTTGCAGGGCAGTTGTGGTGAGAACCATCAAGAACTTTTGAAGGCTATCTAGATCTCTAAGAAATTTCTGTAGTCCAAGATCATCTTCTTAGCCAATCATCCAGATTTCTCAGCCCTGTGAAGCTAGCTCCTAAACATACATCTTTGTTGCTCTCTTACAGAAGTTTGCCTGCCTCCCATGCTTACCCCCAGTTTTTGCTTCACCATCAAAGTACCAAACATGAAAATATCTCTACTTACCCATTTTTATAAACAATATTTCTAAATCCTCATTTTTGTTGCTCAAGTTCAGACAACATTTCAAATCCTCCTCCAACTGTTCTAGCCACAAATAAACAGATTAATGTAAAGATCAAAAGAGGGAGGGGAGATGTTGGAAGAGCACAAGAATGGTTATGCTGGGTCTAAGCAAGGGTCCTTCTAGGCTAATCTTCTGTCTCTGAAAGTGGCCAAGAGCATTTTACCTGGAAAAAACAAAACTAACCAAACAACCAAACAAACAAAAATTTAATTCACTGATGTTGACGATTGAATCATTTTTTATAACTAAAACCCCACAACATTTTGCTTTTGACTATGAAAAATTGGAATTTTATGGGATAAATTCCAAAGTGTTTTTTGAATGAGCGCTGATAAATGGTGCTTGTTTCCTCACACTTTCAGGTAACTTTTATTTTATGAGCCAGTATATTACAATCAATATTTTTTTCATTATCTCCATAGCTTGCAATAGGCAGAAAACACATTGATTTTCTGTGTGGGCTTGTAAATTTTCACAGCAGGTGTTCAATGCTGTTTTAAAGCTTCTGGCTTTCTGATTTCTGAAGTATGCCTATCTCAGATTTTTGATAGATTTTCAGGAAAATATAGTGCTGGCTTAAACTGTTGCCCGTGAAGTCAAAGGAAGACTTCCATAAAGTTCAGTGAGGAGAGCTTTCAGAAAGACTGAGCAAACAGTTAACAGTGAGATTTGCTGTAAGAGGAGCTGAATTACTAACTCTCTCCTCTCTCTGTCTTCCCCCATTAATTAAAGAAGAAAACTAATTATTAATAATTTTGGATGTCTCAATTACAAGCCATATTTTCAGAGGAATCAATTTGGTTTGGAAGTGTTTTTTGTTTGTTTGTTTGTTTTTAAATCTAGTAATGGAAATTAAAGTTTACAGTCTTTATGAATCAGAAAGAAATATTTTTCTTTCAGGAAGTAAATGGTTACACACTTGAATACAAATAGTGCTTGTAATCAGGACCTGATCTGTTTCATAGCTTGGGCTCCTAGCAGTTGCAGGGTTTGATTAATTTTTATTATTATTATTATTGATATTATTGTATATTATACATGTATTGATGTTATTTTAATTAGGTTTGGCCAACTTGCTATTAATATAATCTAATATTTTAAAACTATGTCCTCAATTCTCAATTCAGATATATATGCAATAAAAAAGGAAATATTTTGATAAAGCTAAACACATAAACATGACTACATGAATTCACCAAGAATGTATGAGAACACCACAGGCTTATGATGTTTCTCCATGGATGTTGCTTGGTCCTAGTACTAGTATTTATTTATATGCTTATGTATATGTGCACTTAAACCCATTAACATTTGTTTCTATTTTTCTTCTATGACTCTTATGGCAAGGACTTCTCTGATCCACTTCCCTTAAAGGTTTTTAGTGTTTAATGTTGTACTGATGTTTCAGGATGTACAAATAGATGTTTTGGCAAGGAGTTAAAGGCAATCTTTAGGTTAAATTATGTCAATCATGATGGCAAAACCTATACTTAGTGAAAGAATTCAAAAGTAACTGCTATTTCAGAATGAGTTGTCAAGTCTGGATTACTACACAGATCCAGAACGTCAGTTCCAGATCCAGATCGCCAGTTAATCATTTGCTTCACTTCTGTTACCATAAATGTAAGACCCATCCATGCAGAATCTGTGACAACTCCAATGGGGCAATCAGACTGAAAGAATGGGGAAGAAGATCTACATCTCATGAATGCACTTGTCCTCTGTTCTTTTCTGTGATGTTTCTAAGCACACCTGAGGGACAGGTGTCATACCTTTTCTTATACTGGGTTGCAGTCACTTCTGCTCTGCTTATGAGGGATTGTGCTCTAAGGGCTGTATTTACCCACCTTACCTGCTTTGCAGGCCTGACTCAGCAACAATGCTGTATTTCTCTTGGAATGCTATGATCAGTGGTGACTAGAGTAATTACATATATAGATACATTATATAAACATTATAAAAATATGCATATGAAAACATACACACATATATAAAACAAAGTGTTATTTCTACCCAGTGAAAGAAATAAAGTATAATACATTTTAAAACAACCAACAACATCCTACATACATGTGGCTTATATACTTATCATTCCCCAGTTAGCATTTTCCCCAGTTAAAATCTGGGGAATCTGATTATCTTCAGCCGTTTCAGAATGAATTAAAAGGACTTCCCAGTCCTAAACAATGACAGCCTGATTGCCCTTAGATGGGCAGTCCCCGCCTTTTTTTTTTTTTTTTTTTTTTTTTTTTTTTTTTTTTGTAGGCAGAGTTACTGCTTTCTGCAGCTCCTGAGTGTGTTGGTCTAGTTTGGGCAGAAACAATTTGCTAAGCAAAAAGACACTCCTAAGGGTCAATTGCTCTATAACCAAGACTTAATGGGAAAATGCCAGAGTAGCTGAAGCATGAGTGTGCTCTTTTAAAATTCCTAATGACTAAGTAAACACAGGCAAATCTAATTATGCCTCAAACTGCATGGAAATGCAGTTTATTCTTTTTCAGATTCAGTAAGTTCAGTATAACTGTTGAGCTACTAAAATATATATCCTTTTCATAGGACTACACATTTCAAAATATTCTGTTCCAGTGAGCTACTTTATTCTGTTCCTTAGAAGAGCCTTTCTGATATGCTTCCACGGCAACATGATAGAAGTGTGTATTTTTTTTAGAAACATATAGTGCTATAATGTAGAAAACCAAAAGGTCCCAAAATCTCATAAAAATATAAAAAAAATGGTAGATTCTGGATGCTTTTACTTAAATGTTTCATATTGTTAGCAAGTGTATTTTAAATATATGCTTTATTTGCTTCACTTTATTTAAGTAAAAAGGATATTCAATTAGTCAAACAGTCAAAATGTCTGAATATATCAGGTTAAGCTACTTGAAAGAAAGAAATTTACTGTATGAAGAAGCAGTTCATTATAATTAAGGTTTTGATGTATTGCCAAGGTAAAGAATTAAAATCTCTTCTTACTTCTCCATGTAACTACCCCTTATTTTCATTACCAGTCTCCATTCTTGGATGCAATGAGGGTTCTTAACCCATTCTTCAAAGCTCCTTTGATTTAGCACTTTGGAGATTTTCACATCCAAAATTAGCATGGGTTTAAACCTCAGGTGATTTACTGTAGCTCTTCGACAATCATTCCTCTGACAGCATCAGTGTTAAATACCTTTGAGTCTTTGAAGCCTGCACCTAGAGAAGTGTCATCCAGAAGATTTTTTTTTTTTTTCAGTTCAAAGATTTGTCTTTTCTGTTAGAACTATAAATTCCTCTCACAGATTTTCTGTTGAACATTTCCTCCAACATTCTTGCAGTAAATGGATATTTGTGATTTTGAAATCTTCATAACAATAGAAATTGTCCAATCATTACTAGACTTAATGTTTAAAAAACATAATCTTTCTAGAACATACAAGTTTATTTAAAACTGTTAAAAATGAGTCATTTTCTATAACTAAAATCTAAAACCTTGAAATCAAAACCATTAATGCAGATTCATAATAAGTGATATGTAAAAAATATCTGTTGTGTGAGAAAAAACTTTCTCAGCATTTGAAAAATGTTTTGATATAGATACTTTTCTAAAAAGTAGATAAGATGTGTTCAGGAACTGCAGAAAGCAGACACATACTGCTATTATATCACAGCATGGTCTGTCATTTCATTTTCCTCAAGAGGGTCCAGATGTCAATAATCAGAAACCTATAGAAGAAGCCCTGTGGCCTGATCCTCCCAGGATAGTCACTGACCTTTTCTGAACACTGGATGCCGCATGCTTACCAGCCATTTAAGTTTACCTCAGCAACCTGATCTAGGGGGTAGCATCCCTGCCCATGGAGAGGGGTTGAAGTTAGATGATCTTTAAAGTCCCTTCCAAACCAAGCCATTCTCTGATTCTATGGTTTATGATTCTATACCTCTGTTTGGTTTGTGTTCACTTCCAGGCACAAGCCTATACTTTTCTGCTTTCTTGAATTTCTCTATCTTGAATTATACTTTCTGACTTCAGCCTGAATTTAACCCTGTCAAGAACAATGTGATGGGAAAATGAAGATTATAGATAAAGAAACCTTACTTAACCATACTCACATTGGCTTTATAAGCATAAAACATTATTGCAAAATAGTAAAATTATAAAATTGCAATAAGTCCCACCACTCTGATCCCTTCTGAGTTTCACATTTTCTCTGTCATTTTTCAGTACTTCAACCTGGGCAAAGTACTTTCTGTCAGCAACACTCCAGAGAATTTTATTTTCCCATGAATCGAGATAAGGCAACCCAGTTACCAACCCATAATCAAATGCTTTTCCTAATACTTCTCTACTGTCAGATTGTTCGTTAACTTAAGTTTAGTACTTAACACCTTCTCAGGTCATGTTCTCACTTGTACTTATCTCCCATGTATTTCAGGTAGTAACGTTCCCTTTTAAGGAGGTGCACTCACTCCAGAGGTTTGTTGTATCTATCAATTAAGCTGTTAGTATTGCTTAACCACTAAGCATTGGACCTTCTTTTGAAGAACCAAAAAATTTACTCATTTGCCAACAGACCAATTATTTTTACCCAAACCTTTAAAAATTTAATATAGGATTTTTTATGTCAACAAAAGTTCACAAGAAAATATGAGCAAATATTCTCTTTATTTTGTGAGAAAAATGTAAGTTCCAAGACATTTTAGCTGAAAGAAACAAAAAGACTATAGCTTCTCAGCAAAATTCCTGTAGAAAATGTAGATAAAACTAGAAAATGATTCATTTCCCTTAAAAGTTTTCTGCGGCTAATATGCACATTTCACAAGCTACTTTTGACAAATTGGTACTGTTGAAAACGTTGGTAATTTATTGATCTTATTCAGTGTGAGTCTTCATGCATTCTTAATGAGGTGAACGTGCTAGGTGACAAAGGGCAGCGCTGACACATTTTCAATCCTACCTCTATGTAGAGAAGGGCGGGGAGAGAACTACTGCAACTGAAACTTGATCATAAGCACCATACATACTAAATGAAGCAAACATCTTCCTGTTGAAACTGTCAGACGTATTCATATGTTTGAAGAATGATCTTTCTGTGAATTTACAGTAGCAAAATAATTAAAAACTTGAAATAAAACAAGTTTTAAAATACTCTTTTTTTATTATTATTTTATATTATTTTTTTAAACTGAACAGGGTTGTATCTTATGCTTGTTATCCATCATTTTGGAAGCATCACTTGGATCCACCAGGTGAAAATCACTGTTATGTGTCAAGTGAATATGGACAAAACTATACAAATGGGCCATGCCCCAATGACTTAGAAAAATCCAATCGGCTATACCGCTGTGGCTCTCACTACAGGGTCTCCTCAAAAGTAAGTTCATACTGTGCACTTATCCTGTCATTTATGTTTTCTCCTTTGGGAAAAAATATCTGGCATGTGGAAATATGTCTGTTTTACTTGAAGAGGTATAGAGTTTTCATTTTTATTGCCTTTGTCTTTTCAGAATTGGTTTAAATTTCCTACATTTTTTGTTTTATGTTATCTCTTCAAAGAGATGTTGCTTTGTGGTCCTATAGGAATTAGATAAGAAATTATGCAGCTGGAACTGTGTATTAGTGATTCTTAAACATGTTTCTGAAGGTCTTGCTCATTTGGTAAACCAAATATTCTGTAGCGGAAATACAAGTACAATGACGTTTTTATGTATCTTTATACATATGTATAAAATGATAAATTAGTATGTGTTTTTTAAGTAATTTAACAGAATGTATTTTCTTTCCTTGCTTTCTCTGCTGTTGCTTTCCTCCCCTCAGGAAACTGATATAATGGAAGAAATCATGGACAAAGGACCAGTGCAAGGTATGGTAAGTTTGAAAGATGTTTGTCAGCTGAATATGAGCCAGCAGTGTGCTCAGGTGGCCAAGAAGGCCAACGGCATCCTGGCTTGTATCAGAAACAGTGTGACCAGCAGGGCTAGGGAGGTGATCGTCCCCCTGTACTCAGCTCTGGTGAGGCCGCACCTCGAGTACTGTGTTCAGTTTTGGGCCCCTCGCTACAAGAAGGACATCGAGGTGCTTGAGCGAGTCCAGAGAAGGGCGACGAAGCTGGTGAGGGGCCTGGAGAACAAGTCCTATGAGGAGCGGCTGAGGGAGCTGGGGTGGTTCAGCCTGGAGAAAAGGAGGCTCAGGGGCGACCTTATTGCTCTCTATGGGTACCTCAAGGGAGGCTGTAGCGAGGTGGGGGTTGGCCTGTTCTCCCACGTGCCTGGTGACAGGACGAGGGGGAATGGGCTTAAGTTGCGCCAGGAGAGTTTTAGGTTAGATGTTAGGAAGAACTTCTTTACCGAAAGGGTTGTGAGGCATTGGAACAGGCTGCCCAGGGAAGTGGTGGAGTCACCATCCCTGGAAGTCTTTAAAAGACGTTTAGATGTAGAGCTTAGGGATATGGTTTAGTGGGGACTGTTAGCGTTAGGTCAGAGGTTGGACTTGATGATCTTGAGGTCTCTTCCAACCTAGAAATTTTGTGATTCTGTGATTAATATTGTTATTGAAATAATCAGTGTACAATGATCTTCTATCAAAGTATCATAAGTTACATTCCACGGTGAATAAAAGAGGCATATGCCTCTTCATGTAACTTTTGGTGTGTAAGGAGCCCTTCTGCAATGAAGGACTCAGGTTCTAGTGAAATAAAGAGACTTCAGCAGGGAGTGAGGGGAGGGAGAAGAGTTAGTTGTTTAGCTTGATTGGTTGCAGCCATGGATGATGCTGCCATCATCTGGGAATTTGGAAAGGGCATTGTGCAAGATGTCCACCTCATGGATAGATGACCAGTGCAAAACCAGGGGACTTCTACATTTCTACTGACCTCAGATATATAATGAATTATCATAGCCTCCAATTCATTATTGAAATCTTCATTATTAAATATAATTAATTTCAGTGCATCATGGTGTTGAAGTTACTTCTTAAAGCTTGTTAAGTGGGCAGCTGCAATCTGAAGCTCAGCCTTAACAAGATTATTAGTTTATGTTCTGCCCAACTTTGTTTGCTAAAGGGAAATTTTCTTTCCTATGCTGCATTTGGTGAACACGGTATTTCCATTGATTCTAAGAACATGCAAAAAATGGGATCCTGAAGATACAATTTCAGATCACTCTCTAATATTGCATTCCTAATATATGTACACACAGTTTGCTAAATTAATCTGCCCATACTAAATATTCCACATAAAGTAATCTAGATTCAGCCATTTGATACGTTAAACCACTCAATAATTCATATGATTTTCATATGTCAGTGATTTTTCAGAGAAAGTGTCTGTATGAGGTAAAGCTAATGTTGTATGTGGAAAATTAGATCTAAAGGAGAGTATATATCTGAGAGTGTCTATTGCTGAGTGAAATTGCTTTCCATATTTTCTTTTTGCTGTAATGAGAATCTTAACTGAGTCACAGTTATGATCGGGTAATTTGTCTTTTTTTTTTTTTTTTTTTTTTTTTTTTCCTCAAAGCATCCTGCAAGTGTTCCTCAGCTTCTGAAAATTATTTTCCATTTTTCCTTCACCTGTCATTCTTCAAGAACTTACAAAGTGCTTATGGCTAATCTTATCTAATGTAATAAGCAATATTTAATAGCTGGAAAATATTTGAGAATCTTTCAAGATAATGATGTAGAAAGTGATCTTTTTTGATGATGAATATACTTCAATTTTTGTGCATATTTAACATTAAGAATAATATGTATATTTTCAGGAATTATGAAACCATAGACATAGAAAGGTAATTAAAAACTTTCTAATGCATCTTTCATGTTGGAATGACAATTTATTTCATCAAACATAATTGTTTTATTTGATGATGTGATCCAGGAACCGAGTGATTAGCAGTTTCAGGTACAAATGATGAAAAAGTTTTAAAAAAATCAGTATTCAAATAAACACAGTGAAGATTATTAATTCTTTGAAAACTTTCAAATGGGCATTTAAATACTACCCACAACATTTTTAATGGAAATGCTCTGAATAATTACATATGCTGACATAGGATAACATTCTCTTCTGTCACATTGGTCAGTCTCAACCAAAAGAAAAGTGAACACATTTTTGGTAATACATAAAGTTTTCAACCCCAACAAGTATTGAAAACTTGTAATTTCAGCTATTGTGATTTTGAAAATAAAGGAGTATCTGATTTGCTGCCACAATAAAAAGACCTGGAGAAAGCACTAAGCTACACTAATGTACAGTGTTCCCCCTTTTTTTTTTGTCTTCTGGTAGCAACCAATTTTTTGGGTTTGTGTCTTCACATGTCTAAGACACATGGATTCTAATTTAAGAATTTTGTGCAGAGGTATCAGTAGTAGAACAAATCTTATAATCTGCTGTATTTATGCATGGACCTGACAGCTCAGCATGATAGGTAGTTCATGCATAAGCTACAGTAAGATATTAAAAATTGCTGCCTCTTCTGATTCATTAATAATTAATCCATTCATTTTGGAAAATGAAAAAGTGTCTTTGATGTGGGACGGTACACTGCTGGTTGGTGTAGTGTGATCATCTCATCCCATCCAAGTCACAGTCCAGATCAGAACATTGTCACTGAGTAAATAAACATCTCAGTGCTTGATTTTGAGTTATCATCTCTGTCTATTCTGCACTTCATGTACCTAGTTCCTGATTAATTTGTAGGGTATGTATATATGTAGAGATAAGTATATATACCTACACACATATCTGCACACACACACACCATATCTGTAGATTTAATACATAATCAGATGAAATTCTTTCATGTAGACTAAATTATTCTGGAAACACTTCAGAAATTTCTATTTCATTTCAGTGAAATTAATTTAGGTACGATGTTTCTTCAAAGAGCCAAGAACATGCTTTTGATTTAGAGGTACTCTACAGAGTAAGTTGTTTCCTGAAATTGAACATATAGATCTTGATATAGTGGTACAGGAACATCCAGAGGAGTTAAACTCCTAGATCTATACACTAGTGAGCCTGGGGGCAGAGGGAAGGAGTAAACCATGATAGAAAACTCTAGTGGACTCCTGACCTTGCAACTAGAAAGCAAGAGCAAAGCTTGTGCTATTTTCCCCTTGGTCTTTTGCTGTCAGTATCTGTGAGCTCTGGTTCTGCAGACAGCTCTGGAAGAAGCTGTAGCATTAAGTTAATTTAATTTATTTGTTTATTCTTACTTAACTGATATAATTCTCCCCAAGACTTGCCACTTAGCATCATGGTTTCTAATTCACTGTGTGTTGCTATCTGCATACATTTTGGATGTGAGTGTATTAACTAACAATGAATATTTTCAGCCAAGTTTCCTGGGTAGGTGGGTTTGTCATGTTTTGAGATGCTCTTTGCCTTCCCATCTTCTTTCCCCCTAGAATTTGTGAAAGTATTTTGTTTTCAGTCAATTTGATAGAGGCCAAGAGGTCATAAAGACAGTTCATTTCCTTCAAGTTTATTCAGGTAGGGGAAAATAATTTGAAAACATTGCAGATGAAAAAACTGCAGCATGAGCTTGACTTACTGTGTGATTCAGATCTATACCAGACACATATGTTATAAATGCTCCAACCACATTCAAATCATCAATGAAACTCGTATTTTATTGAAATCCCAAGGCTCAAGACTCAAGAAATGGGGTTTCTTTAATTCTCATGTTCAAAGCTGTGTGGCAGTCTGTGTGTTAAAATCATAAAGTAAACGTAGGCTGGAGTTAAGCTTGTATTTATGCTTCTGATTAGGTAATGTAAGTCTGGAAAATATTTTCTTGTCTCTGGATCTTGTAACCCACCAAGTAACAAAGCAAACGGTACTGCAGCAGAACAAACTAGAAAAGAAGCCAAAATAGTTTCCTTAAAAATCAAATAACTGATATTCCTCTGAAATAATGAATAGATATAAAATTCAAATTGTAATATTCATTCTCTTGCACAGAATTTCCAGTTCATCAGCTCTTTGGCCTTATGTTGTTATTGACACGCGGTTTTCTGCTCCACTTTTTTTACAGTTTTTTTTCTACTGAAAGTCAGCATGAATATAGGTATAGAAAATCCATTTTTCCAAAAGGAAATTCCAGTGTACTTCATGAACTCTATATGAGGTTCAGAAAAAGCCATACAAATCAACACTGCCGTATTTCACAGGATGTTGTATACATGGATAAACATCGACTGTTAAATACTTTTCTTGACTACACAGATGCTTGTCAGAACTGAGGATTTTATGCATGAACCTTGAGGAGATTTGTCTTATTAGACTGGATTCAAATGGAATTGACAAAATTTGTGTAAGGCTACAAGAGGAGATATTTCTTCTTACTGTATTGGAATAAGTCCATGATAGGGAGTTCCCATGACAGGGAAAGCCAAGTAATTTGACAAGAGACCTTTGAGAGACAGGTGCTGCAATATTTTTACTAATTTACTCATAGGAGGGAACTTCTGAGCAATTAGTAATTACTCTAATTACAAAGTACATTTATACAGTCCGACACACACACACACAAAATCTCACTGATAAAATACAAGGAGCAAACTACAGTACAAGCAATATTTACTGACTGTGCTATTTTTCCTATTGTTTTTATTTTAGCTATAATGAAAGTGTATGAAGATTTTTTCCTTTACAAAGAAGGGATCTACAGACACTCCTACAAAGCAGGTTCCAAATGGAAAACACATTCAGTCAAACTACTTGGGTGAGTAAAACATATTATTTTACCATTTTCTCTGCTAGTCGTGAACTTAGTAAAACGTTATTTCCCAGTTTGGAATCCAATGGCTTCATTGTCAGAGGTGTAACACTGTTACCTTCCAATGTTGCTTCATTGTTGCTTCATTGAAGCTTATTGTTGCTTCATTTTTCAATATCTGAGAATTTTAGAAATTACTGGGAAAAGCTATAGACCTATGACTTTGTAATCCACTCCAACATTTACTCTAAGACTTCAAATACAGTGGTTTATAGAACAAAATGTTTTGGTGAGTGCTCACATATCTTCCATGTATACAGCAAGTTAAAAACAAAATGGAAATGATTAAAATGAAGCATGTCACCAAGCAGAATGCAAAGTGAAAGATAAAAATTGTCAGTGGCCTCCTAAGTAACAAGCACAGGTGTGCTTACACAGTAGTCTGGGCTCTCTGTACCCATACAGAAATAAGCTGCTGTTGAGGTGCTGGTTATTTTATTTGGGATGCATAAGAAATATACACCTAGGTCTGAAACTGCTGAAGAAGAATATGAATCCACCAGATATAGAATAGGAGAATATGATCCACCAGTGGATCTTCCCTCAAATGTTGAACAGTGCCACTATATTGAGATGACAAGTATCTAAAAATGTGCATGCACATGAATTACAGACGACACCTCAGGCCTCTTTTCTCTGACATGGAGGGAATATACAAGGATGCACTTATTAAATCACTGAGTGAATAGTTACACAGACAAATGACTAGAGATAAGCCTCAAACAAATATTTTGTAGGTGATCTAGAATATCAAAAAAATAATTATTCAGGCCCATGTTAGAAAGATTGCTGAGACTATCTTCAACATGTAGTTCAATAAAATAACTGCATTTTGTACCTGTGATCTTAGTGAAGATACCTTTGCAAAGGACAAGGAAATGCTTATGGTTGTGGAAAATGCTGGCTAGGAATTATGAGTGTGCCTACTAGTGACACAGCAGCAGGGAAAAGCAGCAGGCTTACACGGGATCAGCCTTGAGCCTATACAGTTGCAAAAGGTATTGACTCAGACGAATAGAGGAAAAGCTCCTGAAGTGAATGTTATGAAGCAAGGAAAGTGAGAAAAGGACATGGACTATGGAACAGAGGACTGCATTAGGAAAAGATGTTTAAAAATGAAAGTATATGTTGGTTTATGTATATGTATTTAATGTATATCTGAAAGATAAAGAAAAAGTAATAAAATTAAACTATAAAATTTACACTACAGTTTGAATACCTCAGATAAGCTGCTATGGAACTGTGGGTGCAGATTCTGGCAGTCCTATTCTTGGTGAAAATGTAGGGTGGTAACAACTTTTCCCTCAGAGGAATATATGCTGAGCAATTTACATAGGGGAGCGATTAGACAACACTGACACAGGGGGAAAATGTGATGGCTGAGAAGGGAGAAAGAAGGCTGTTAATGTGCTGAAGTGGCTGTTGATTTAAATGGGAACTGATAGACTGTGCATGGGAAAGATAACCCTTAGGTAAGGAGCCATTTATGAGCAAAACAATGAAAGCCTTGACTTAGACCAGCAGCTGCCTAGAGATGACCACGTTGACTGGTCGGTGCAAAACACTGAGTAGGAGGAAAGGCAAGTGGTCTAATATGCCAAAGGACACAAGCAAGAAAGTGAAGGAAAAAGAAGAAAAGTGAAGGCAAAGAAACCTCAGGCTGTTAGGAGGATTTACTTACTTATTTTCACTGAAAATTGCTGAAGTATCCAATGGATCCAACAATATAAAGAATTACCCATCCTTTCGTTTGCTAACATACAAGGGTTCTGACTGTTGAGATTATACGACATAAATATTTGCAGAAGTGTTTAACTGTAAAATTGGATCCAGGTTTGACAAGTTGGAGGCTGTTAGATCCCAAGACCAGGTGTGCTTAAATTTCTAGCAATGATAAATTCAGTGATAAAATGTGACTCTGCACTGTGAAGTATAAAGCAGTTTTGAAAAGACTTACATGTCTTCAGGATAAAACTGTCATTTTTTCATATCATTGAATAGTTTGAACTAATTTGAATGTAAAATATATGGCCCAGATATAAGATCTTTGCCATCCATTGCTTGTTTTTATGTTTTGTTTTGTTTTGTTTTGTTGTTGATTTTTTTTTTCAAAGGACAATGTAAAATCCTTAGCCTAAATAAAAACTCATGAGAATCTCATTGAAGTTGGACATGAAACAAAAATATTGATGATGGTTTTTATTCTGCTTCAGAGAAATAGTTTCTAGAGAGAGAAAAGGAGGTAGAGATGATGACATATTGTAAAAAAATGTAGTTTTGTACAGGCTGATATTTATTGTAATCTGATTTTTCAGATTTATTTTTCATTTATTACTCCTTTTGTACAAGAGAGTCAATATTTGTAAAAGGCAGCTATAATAATGATTGACCATATTGAACTGATATTTGCAATATCTAAGAAACATTTTTGAAAATGCCATAAGCTGCTCATGCATTCAACTACATATAAGGTGATGGAGATAAAATGGAAATAAATTTTAGTGAAGCTTTCCAGAGCTATTTTTAACAAAAACAGATTTGCACATATAAACTGTCTAACTGATCACTGAATCATATAAATTGTGAATTCATTGACTGAATTTCATAGTTGTGCAGTTTGAAATTGTTAGCTATTTTATATCATTTTAAGGCTTCTGTTTCATAAAACCAGCTCTGATAGAACAATGAATCTTTCTCTAGTGAGGCAGTGTGTAACCTCAGGCTCAAGGGGAGAATGGGAAAACAACTGCATGGAAGCATAAGAGCAAAACATGGAACATCCAGGTGGAGGTAGCAGACAGTTTGGGTTAGAACATGGTCTCTGTGGACAGTAAAACAGGGCTTTCAGCAGTCAGGAGGCAGGACTGGCCTGCTGACATTTTGAGAGAGTAGTTTCTACGTCTTGTCTGCAGAGGCAGGGAGGTAAGCAGAAAAAGTGAATAATGGAGACTGGGATTCATAAAAGCTAAGTTTTGATGTGTAAAATTTAGATGCCACATCTCTGCTAGGCAGTCATGGTTCTCTTTATCACCCATGGCTGTTGATCTGCTCTTTCCTATCTATCTGTCTTTAAGTGAATCAAATTGCTTTGTTGGATCCCATTTCTTTTTTGCTGATTATAAAAGAACCCCTGAGGATAATGTCAGACTTGCAGAGCTAACATTAAAATGTCTAGGCTAGACTAGATGAATCCCACTTGCACAGGTATTATAAAGTAGCTTAAACAACAAATTAACTGACTGGGGCATTATATTTATAGAAAGATAGTATCTACAAGATGTCTTGCATATATATGTTTGCATATATGTACACAAACACACGGATTTACGTGTATATACACATATATTTACAACTCAAATACACCATAATGAGAACGAGCTAAAGCTAAACGAGCACAAAAAAATAAATAAATAAATAAAAGACTAAAAAAAGATTTGAAACTGTACACTTTATCCCAAGTATCATAAAAACAGACTAAATTCCTATGAAAGAGGAACTTGGTTGCTGATTTACCTACCAGATTTAGACTTTGAGTTGCCAAACATGTCAAGTCTATTCTATAGCAGATTCTTTATAAAACTGATCCACCTTTTCTTCCACCTTATTTTTTTTCTAGTTTTCTACTCCTCTGGCTTTCTTAATTCCATTCAGGAAAAGATGACAGAAGAGAAAAGGAATGTTTATAGGGATAAAAAAGAGTGAGAGTGAGGATATGGTGGATAGGGCGTAAAGATGTCAAAGCCTATAACTATAGAGGAAGTATGTTGGTTTAAGTAGCTACACCTCTAGATCAAATATATATATATTTTAAAAGATAGGCATAACATAGTAAAGAATCTATCACTAATTTTTGAAACCTGCTCAGACAAATTCTTCCTCAGCCTTATTCCTCTGCATCATTTCAGCATCAGGGCCAGGCATCTGATCTGTCCGCACAAAGAACTGCATCTGCTGCTCCCCTGACATGGAAAAATTCAGAAAGGCCTTAAAAAAGGCCAAATCTTTGGCTACAATCAAATCTATGAACTGTCACCTTAAAGATTGGAGCAAGAATAATTTTATTAAAAGCCTTAGATACTGATTCATGAAAAAGATAGATTTTCATATATGTAGAAGATACTCAGAATGACAAAGGACTTTCATAAGAGGACACCAAGAGATGTACATTAATAGGAAACAAATTTCCCTTCTATTTTTCTCAGTGATTCACTGTAAGCTTTAAATTCAATAATGCACCAGACTAAATGGCATTGGAACAACTACGCCCTGAAAAAGTATGGGCTGAATTCATTGCTTCTTTACAGAAAGAGGCACACTAATTGAGATAAAATTGACACGTGAGGCAAAAACCTCTGTTTTAGCATTGAGGGGCTAGTCAGACAGAGCAACAGCACTTTAACATTTAATACGCAATTAAATGACTCATCTGTGTGAAGTCCAAAGGCTTAAAAAAGATGCCCATGACTGCTGTTATTGACACTCCAATTTTTGGCTTTACAGACATTGTGATATGAGAAATAAGTTCATTTTCTTTAATTTAATTCTCTTATTTTAGACAATCAATATCAGATACTACAGTTTAAAAAACTGAACAGCAACACACAAAAATATTTTACAGCAAAGATAAATACATTACAAGATCACAGGGAAAAGACACAATGTTTGGCAATCCATGCTGTTAAATCCATGAGACTGTTTCCTATATAATTTGTTATGACAGATTTGTGGGAATTATTTAACTACTGACTTACTCATCTCTCATGCTAAAATGTCCAGGCAAAACCATAGGTTCAAATTCCAGTAGCCATTTTCTGAAAAATTTTGTCTGGCAGAGAACACTAGTCAGAGAACTCTGACCTTAAAAATCAAAGATTAAGAACAAAATTGTTCTCTAATTCAGTAGATTAAAATCCTAGTCTTTAAGAAGGTACTGTGTTTTTGTGTACCTGCAGGTATACAAGAATAGGACATGACCTACCATAGTTATGAGTTTTTTTTCTTTGGCCTGTTATTATCATGACAGTTATACGACCAGGTCCAGGGAAGAAGTGAGATAAAAAGTTTCAGAATGCAAGTGCTTGTGGCCTGCTCTGTTTTTATCTGTAAAAGAAGCTACTCTGACCCTCATATGAAAGCAGAACTTTTCTATTAATATAAACCAAGTCAAGATGAGAGGACTGAGTAATCTTTGCATCGTCTTCCTCAGTATACGTAGTCTGTGGGAAGACAGTCATTGTGCAAGGATTTTTTTTTATTATTATTATTTTTTGCCAGTGTGGTGACATTAAAATAACACTGCCTACATGGAAAACAGTATTAGGTGGACAAATGAGCCCATTTTATTAGCATTGGCTGGGGTCAGCACTTAGGAGAGAAGTGTCTTCAGCAGTTATCCCTCTCTCTTGATTGCAGAGTGGTTTTTCCCTAATTCGAAGTCTCAGTTAACATAAATTGAATGGGATGAATTTGGACTACACCAAGTCATATTTGATCACCAGCTACTTTGGGGGGATGGAAAGAGTCAGAAATATCTCATTAAACTTATAACAATATAAATCATGTGATTTATATATAAACACTTATATATATTTATATATAAACATTTATATAATGTTTATTATATAAACATTTTATAACTTCCAATACAATATAAATCATGTGATTTATATTGTATTGGAAGTTATAAAATGTTTTCTAGTTTACCATTTGACCTGAAGATCTCTGAATGTAGAAATGACAATATTCAAAATAAAAAAAAAAAAAAAGAGGAGAATTAAGAAAAAGTAACAATTTGAGTCTTCACTTATATTGTTTGTAACTTTAAAAACAGAATACATGCAATGTTTCCTTCATACTTCTTTTGAGTATGCTGTTTTTAAAGACTTACGTCTGTGCTTCATCTTATTCAAAGAAATGTGACATGATCTTCAGTGTGTACACACTCTTAAGAAAGCCACAGAGAAACCATGTCAAAAAGTGAAAAAAGCAAACAGCAACAGAGATAAATCTTGACATTATTCCTGCGAACTTTGTCACTGACTTCAGTGAATCCAGAATTCAACCTACAAACTGTATAACTTGGAAACTGCAACTGTGAATTAAAGCTAGTAGTAAAAGAACTACAGAGTGATATAAAATAACATTTTACTGTTTGTGTATTTTTGATCATGAGTTGGGGACTGTAAGTATGTAAGAAGAATCTGTTCTAGATACAAGTTGTTGGATGGGAGAAATTATAAAGATGATGCAGAATGCTGATTCCTAGAGCATCTGTGTTCAGTAAACAGTTTAACTCCTAGGTTAATGCAAAACATTGACCTCCAAATCCACTGCATGAATCTTGAGTTTGAGGTTTTAGCTCGCATTTGTCTCATTTTCCTTCACTCTTATGGCCTTATTTCTTTTTTAGTTGATAACTTCACTCTTAAGGAGTCAGTTAGTATACATGTATGTTTCAGAATGCTCTCCAGATTGCTTCGCTCCATTTTGCTGTTAACAGCATTTTACTTACCAAGCTTAATTTAAGCACACTAGGATGTAGTCTCTGTTCTCCTACAAAACTGACTACACCTCCATTTTAAAGCAAATGATGATAGCTCTTCTTGTTTTGTTAGGTTATACTTCTAGTTTTGTACTGTATTCAATATTTAACTATGAGCTGCTTCATTTTCCCTGAAACTTGCTTTATTCCTCCTGAGTTTCATGAGGTCCATCTACATTGTGTTAATTCAGACTCTTGAAAAAGAAACTAAAGAATATTTAAACAAAACCAATTTCCATGCTTTGAAAAACTCTCCATATTCTAGTTTTTTTGTTTTGTTTTTTTTTTTTTTTTTAACTTCACACGTTGTGCATTCAGAGCCTACTTCTACTGTATTAATATCAAGGGAAAATTACTACTGAAGAGGAAGACCTCAGAATTGGACAAAAAAAAAAAAAAACCATTTATGGAAGAATGCACGTGCATATGCTTTTATCTAAAGAAGTACAAGAATTGTGTTTTCAAAGCAAGCTGGAATTGATTTCCCTTGAGAAGTATTTTGCTTATATTTTTTTTCTCCCAAAGGGACTGAATACAGGTTGGTGAAATTATTTCTTTTTATTCAAGGTTATTTTCAGTTGAAGATCATGAACGTTTTGTTTGGCAAAACTAAGTACTACATTTCTAACAGAATAGATTTGTCACAGAAAATAAAACTCCATTTTTATGCAATTTTCTATAACTAATAAGCAGCCCTTCTCCTTAATGATTCCTTCAAATCATTTCTTGTTCTTCTTAATAAAAATGGAAATTCTGTAGAGGGTAATGTTGAAAGCTTTTCCAAAAAATACCAAAGGTTGGGACATCAGTGGTCTAAAGCTTTGTTAAAAATAAGCCTAATAGATTCCTTGTCTCTGTGAGTAATGAGGTCCAGCATTTGTTTGCATTTGAAATGTCATTCATTTAAAGTAAATATCAAGATGGAATAATCACAAAAGCAAGAGACAAAAAAGTGCCGTTAGATTATTTTGGTCATTTTCCAGAAAGTGTAATATTGTTCTCTATAGGATGTTGTCCAAGAATCTGTCAAGTCACTTTTAAAAGTCTCTGTCATTTCCCCTTGGGAACAATTCCCCTGGGATTTAAATTACTTCATTATCTGCAGATTTTTCCTTGGTGTTTTATTTCCTTGATTTCTTCCCACTCTTCTATCCATAAACTAATATATGAGATTGAATTCTCTCTTTCTCCTTGATTTTGAACCCTTTGCACATCTAGGCTGTTAAATAGTGAATATATATTTTTATTTATTCTTTTATCAGTTCCTCAAATAGAATCATAGAAACATAGAATATCTTGAGTTCGAAGGGACCCACGAGCATTATCAACTCCAAATCCTGTCTCCACACAAAGGAACACCAAAAAATCTGACCATTTGACTGAGAGCATTGTCCAAACACTCCTTGAACTCTGACAGTCCCAGTGCCCTGCCCACTTCCCTAGGAAGCCTGTCCCAGTGCCTGACCATTGTCAGTGAAGAACCTTTTCCTAACACCCAGCCTTACCCTCCCCTGTACCAGCTCCATGCCGTTACCTCAGGTCCTGTCGCTGTCCCCAGAGAGCGGAGCTCAGTGCCTGCCCCTCTGCTCCCCTTGTGAGCCGCAGGCCGCCGTGAGGCCTTCCCTCAGCCTGCTCTGCTCAGGGCTGAACAAACCAAGGGACAAAAGCTGCTACCCATACAGCCCTCTCACTTCGCCATCTTTGTTGCCATCCTTTGGACACTCTCTTTAATAATTTTAAGTCCTTATACTGTGGTGCCCGAAACTGCATGCAGTGCTAAAGTTGAGGCTGAACTAGTGTGGAGTAGTGGGGGATACCTGTTAACTCTTATTTATTCCCAGCAGTGTCTTCTCAGATTTAGTGTAGTGCTCCAGTCATACACTGTAAAATTCTTCACTGAAAACATGAATGATCTTGCTTACATTTAATCCCAGCTTCTTACATTTTCTTTCTAATGTTATTAACACACGTAAAGCAGACTCATGTCTAATTTGCTGCTCACTATCATTAGCATTTTCCCACCAGCTTCCAAGGCCTTGGCTTCCCTGGAGATACTGGAAAACTCTGATTATTCAGCTAGGTCAGAATGTCATTAGCAAGGAACATGTAGTTTGGATAGGTGTACTTTAGGAAAAATTGGTAGTGAATATATTGGCAGATCTACAGGATCTCAGGAATAAGCTGTCAGAAAAAAGAACTGTAGAGAGAGAAGATATAATACTGTCTGTATTAGACAAATTATATCAGCTAAGAACTCTGACAAATGTCTTTTTTTTTTTTTTTTTTGAATGAAGTAATGACAATCATTCATTAATTCCTACTGATTTTAACTTCTAGTCAAATATCAATATCCCTCAAACTCATGAACAGATTACTGTCTTTTTCTTTCTATAAAGATTATTTTCTGAAAGCAGATAATAGCAACAGGATTTACTCTTGTACTGAATAATTTTCAAATACAATGCCCAGCATAAAGGGATTCTCTTCCATGATTAAGACTGCAACGCACAGATGTTATACAGTAAAAATTAAATAGTGTAATTTTCCCTCCCAATCTGTTGTTGATCCCTCAACCAGCTCTTGTTCTGAGCTGTAAAGGAACATAAAATGCAATTCAAATTAGTTTAACAACCTTTTTAGCACAATAAATTCCTGGTGTAATTTTGTTCAACCAAACTGTATCATCTTTGATTTTGTGCTGTGTTGTGAGAAACTGATAAAATATTTTATGCCTTGTTGTTTATTATGATAACTTTACCCCCTCTCTAAATTCTTTGATTTTATCCCTGGTGATTTAAGAGCTACAGAATCCAAGTCCTTCAGAGTGTAGTGTCTTAATTCTCATAATTTATTCTGAAATTATGCACTACAGCTGTGTATATTTGGAAGCTGATACAGTCAATTTCTCCAACAAGTGGATGAAGATCTTTATTTAAAAAATCAAATCAGCTTTGATGACTTTTGGAATTCCAGGGTGAAATCTGACTGTAGAGTTAAAAAAATTAATTTTTCACAAGACTAAGAATGACTATTATTTTCTGTAGTTGCTTACAATTCCTGTAAAATAACACTCTACTTCCCTTTCTTTTTTTTTTTTTAGTACATGATTTATAATTCTTTACAATTTCATATTTAATTTATTGTTTGCAGTCTTTTATACCTGCACCCTGACAGTCTTCTCTAGGCATTTTTTTTTTCCTCATAACTGCTGTTTTTGTTTGTTGTTGTTCTTTTAGATGATATTTGATTCATATGAAGATTTTAAATTATTACTACTTTTATTTAAATATCATAGCACATTAGTAGCCTTGCTGATTCCTATTCCAATACTATATTCAGCATATATTTCCAAGTAATTTCCAGTCTTCTCCTTCACTCTACTCACACTTCACTAGGCACTTATGTCAGGACTCAGTTTAGTATTCAGTTGCCTAGTTGTATGGTTCAGCAGATAAGTGTAGGGTGCTACATATCCAAATTTTCATCTCAGAGGTGGTGAGCTAGACAACATAAGCAATGGAGTCTGCAACTCAGTGACATCTGCTTGAGAATCCATCTGTTCCCTTTCCCCCGGGCAGTTAGTGCTACCAGAAGTGGGAAGTTCCCACCTGGCTTTGTCTCCAAAAAGACACAGTTCTCTCATAGGTCCTGTGTTATGTCTGACAGAAACATGTAGATATTTCAGGCACCCTAAGGCATCTCAACACCTGGCCCTAGACACCTGCATTTAGTCAAGTGATTGGATCCCAATGTTTGCTCCTGTGGGACACATACAATTTCATTTCTTATCTTGAGATATATCTCACAGTGTTCCTGTCAGGAAAAAGACAAATTACATTTCCAGTTCTGACATTAACATTTACACTAAAGATAATAACATCGATGTACTGCTTAAGTCTCAGAAAACCCCAGTGCAACTCTAGTACAAAATACCTTTTACATTGTAAAGGAACTTTTATCTATTCTATTTTTTCTCAGTATACCCATAAAAGGATTTGCATTTTTTAATAATATAATTGTACTGCTAGTGCCTTTCCAAGCTATATAGATTTTTCACTTTTCTGGGATAGAAGTGAGATGTTTGACTGAGATTCACTTTTAGAACCCAGTGGTTTACTTGTCTCCTTCAGCATAATACTTAGCATAATTTTACTTAATAATAAGTATTATTACATGTATAAGAAATAATAATTATTTACTTAATAATAATGCAATTATTACTATGTATTATTATTATGTAATTGTTATTACATTATATTTTTTCTAGATGCTCTTTATTTTATTTTATTTTGTTTTACATTTTGATTTCAAAGATTTTGTGGGACCACTGAACATGTTCTCTGAGCTAGTACTCTCCAGTGAAAATGATTGGCAATGTTATAATTTTTCATTACTGCTATCAATAAAATAACAGGTCATTTTTTACGCTTAGTATATATTCCACGATGACTTCTTAGTCTATTAGTAGGTAGATCTTTGCAACTAATGTCTGTTTTAAAATGTAAATGAGATAAAGAAATCAAATCTCAAGGATAACCCAGATTCAGTAAAATATATTTACAGACTCCTGTTGTATTATGAAAACATATATGATGTGAACACCATTGAAATAAGACTGATTTCTGAATTTTGAAATAACACACTGTCCAGTTCCTATTAAACCTACTGGATGGCAAAGAGTTTTAAAATGTTCACATTTCCCCTGACTTTTTTTTTTTAGGTTACTGAGTATTTACTCATCATTTTAACAAATTTGTCTCAGTCTTCATACTTCAAGTAGCAGTACTTACAGCAGCAAGTAAAACAGCAGCTAAAATTCAAGCTGACTTTATTATCATTCGTTTCTATTATATATTTCTTTTTGACTCAGAAAATTCACCCTCAGATGCCTGATTTAGCAGCAGAAAGGATATTTAGGGATTTTTATTTTTTTTCTGTGGGGAATCTGAACTTAAATTAAGCTTTAAGTGGAAGCTGTGCCTGGGTACTGTAACATGTGTTATAGGTATCACCAAGGGAGACAATGTGGAATTAATTCATTTCATCAGTAAAACTGAAATCATGAAAGCTACTGAAGTACAACTTTATAGGCAGGAAAAGGAAAAAAAAAAAAAAAAAAAAAAGCAAAGATTAAATTAAATATTTCTACTGAGAAGTCTCATTTGGAAAATTAAGAAATCTATTTTAGAAAGTACTTTCTCCTTTTCTAAAGGTACTACTGCAGAAACACTTTTCACTTAGGAGTTTTTCGGAAGAATTGCTTCCAATATTCTTTTGGGAATATTGCTTTAGAATCTATATTAGGATGAACAAGCCCAGAAGTCTCCAGAAATGCTCTTAGCTGGAGCTGACATTCATTCCCAGAGGCAAGATGTCAAATCAAACTGGCAGGGGGCCTAAACCACTGTATCATTGAACAATATATATCTGCTTGTTTCACAAAACAACAGCTGTTTTCATTACAGCTGATTGCTTTTCAGACAGAGAGAAGCACTATAGCCTGGGAGAAACGAGAACTAATGAATCTCAGCCAGCCTATAGAACAAGCCTGAACCAACCATGCCAAGTTTTAGGAAAGGCTTTGGCAAATGGGCCTGGGAATTCAAGCCACATTTGCTGCCAGTAAAGGTCAGCATCTATGGAAATGTCAGTCTGTTCCACCTTTCCTGCTAAAATCCTGCTCCTGATTCACCCAATAACCTCAAGACTGGCTTTGACCAGTAAACAATAAACCAACTTTATTATCTGCTCTTTAGACTACAGCCATTAAAAAACTGGCAAAATCCCTTGCCTCATCAAAATCTATAATCTATTACTTAGTTATACAACTGTTACATAAAATCTATATGTTGAATACAAAATAAGTTAATAATTCGTGGAACCATGGATTAGTAGGGATGGCACAGATCAAGTTGCTTAGATCATTAAGTAGTTTATGCTAGAAAGGATCTCTGAAGGTCATCTAGTTCAATCCCACAACTCAGAGAGCCAGCTTCAAGCTAAGTTCAGGTTTCTGGGTCTTCCAAGGGTGCTTTTTGGGTATATATGAGGACAGATGTTGCACAACCTCTCACATTGAATAACACATTACTAGTGTTTCATGTTGTAAAATACTTTTGCTTTTTTATGTCCGATTGCAACTTCCAGATTGCAACTTCCTATTGCAACTTGCAGAAAAATGTGACTGTCACCTTCTGTCTATTGGTTGTCTTAATTCTATGATTAAAATAGATCTCCACTAAACCACCTCTCCTGAGCCAGCTCCCACAGCTACCCTTGTACGTCAGGTGCTACAGACCCAAACATGTCAGTGGATTCCTTCTGGTTTTGTTCCAGCATGTATTTTATATGTGGGTGAGCCCAAGACTGGACACAGTGCTCCAAGTACAGAATGGCAGGTCATGACTAAAGAATAGTTGTTTTCTGCCGACTACACTCTTGTATACTTTAATGTAATATATTTTAGTTTAGAATATTTGAATTAATGACCTTGGGGATGGATTACTGAGTAAGCAGCTCTTCTTTCTAAACTCTAAGATAAAATGCATATATCAAGTCTTTCTGTTTGTATATGACTAGAATGGAACAAAACCTGGGAAATTAAATTCATGGCTATATTATAGTCAAAGATTAACAAAAGGATTCTCTTCCATTTTGTTCTCCAAGCTTTCTTCAATTTAGAAACATTTCTGAGAATCAATATACTCCTGTCAACAAACAAAACTAAAAGTTGAGATTTTTTTAGAAAATATCAAGCGTTAGAAAACAGTTTAATGGTAGAAATGTGAGTCTACAAGAACTGCTCATCATCCTGTTTAGACAAATAGGAGAGAGAATGTATAGTACTGAATTCAG
Source organism: Netta rufina (assembly GCF_964035555.1). Classification (NCBI taxonomy): domain Eukaryota; kingdom Metazoa; phylum Chordata; class Aves; order Anseriformes; family Anatidae; genus Netta; species Netta rufina. The sequence continues at coordinate 96,274,881 of NC_140125.1, read as the reverse complement.
GAATACAAGAATATAAATTTGATGTAATTTTCATCTATCCTTAACACTGATGTAAGTATTGAATTTTCATACTGCAGCTGATGTAATTTTTTAACAAAATGGCCACCAGACAAGAAGTAGACCTCAGCTTGATATGAAATGAGATAGCCTATGTATATCTATTTTTAAATTTATGATCATGACTAACTGTGTCTGAAATACATTTGGCAAAGAAACAACAATTAATAATCCCTAAACATTCACATGGTAGTGCAAAAAAAAAAAGCACGAGGCCTTTTTTAAAAGACAACAATTAGATTAAATGCTTATTATCACCAACATTGTTTTTATGATTTCTTGCATTGAGTGACCAGTAGCTACAATATGCTCTTGCATCTGTAATCTGAACTTCACCTCTATGCTAGTTGCAAAGCTTTTACTTCCAAAGTGGACATTTCTGTCTATCATTCTGCACTTCTTCTTCTCAGATAGTATTGAGCCCATGATTGACAGTGTCTGGAAAACAAGCAGCAGCACTGTGGTCCAGATAGGGATTTTACTTCTAACCTGCAGTCATACTACCCAATTGAATTTGTAGGACATTGAAACAGGAAATCATCACCAGGCAGAACTTGTGGCTAGATGTGGCTAGATATACATTGCAGTACTCTGTTTCCTACACAGTCTTTGTTAAAAAGAGGAAAAATATGGTCCCAGAGCCTGCAGTGAGATGCCTAGTAATTGGAAAGGCTGGAAAGATCTTTAATTTCTCAGTTTAGATGCAGCCATGGTACTACAGCAAAAAACTGTGAGCTTATTCTGCTCAGTGTGCCTTCATATCAAACTTATACTGAAAGATTTGGTACCTGGGGTTTTAAATATATATATATATATTATTTTTTTTCTCCTTTGGATATTAATGCAGGTGTTCCACACAGATCATGGTTTACTGTTAATCAAGGATAATTTATTTCACTGCAGCTGTTTTTTTTACAAAGATGACTTGAAACTCCAGGTTTCCCCATCCACACTATAGGATTTCTCATTGTATTTTTCCTGCTTGCCTTTCAAAGTGAATGGAGCACAGAAATACAGCCAAATCATATGGCACTGGTGGGATACTGGTGCGATAAACATCCTGCCAATTTTGTACATTCTAGGATTAATTTACACTGAAGCAAAATTGCAATAAATGCTCATATCTTTTCACATCTTTAGTTTTCTATCTGTCCCCCTTGGTAGGTACCCAGCATTGTGGTCCATGAACTGTAAGTAGACAAGTATTCACTATATAAATGAAAAACAAGACAGGGCTCTTGCAATCAGTAGACATACAAACATACCCATCTACCTAAGGCATGCAGTGCAGCATCACCCAAACTACATCAGGCTACACCCATATGATGGCCCTGGACCTTCTGCTGCAGTGTATATACACACAAAACAAGGTTAAACAACTCATAGTACTGAGCAATTCAGCTACAACTACACAATTATGAAAGGCTTATTACTCAGAGGAGGGGACAAGATTCTGCATGGCTTCATGGATATTGCCGCAACACTTAGCGTGTCCTGAAAGATGTCAAAGAAAACCTCAGGTTTACAGGTCATTCACCTCGCTGTGCAGTAAATCAAATTAGGATGTCAGCAATTCAATTTTTGCTGAGAGCAGCTGGGAACACTTTTAGTCCCAGCTCACGAGTGATATTCATAAAGGTGTTGGATGAAATCTTTAACAAAAATGTTCCTAGGGATCTTCAGCTGAATTGAAGAATTGTGTTCACATTAATTTAAATACTCCTACACAGTTCAGTTAGTTCAGATGGCGAGCTCTCCAGAGGAGGGATTCTGTCAGTGAAAACATGAGGTAGTTGCAATGAGAAACTAAAGATACACTTGTACTCAGAAGTTTTTCTAGTCCCTGATGGCAATTTCACTTGTGGCTAGCAGGACAATTTTAATCATCATCAGACTTTGTTGTTTAAACACAGAGACCTCTATTAGCTGTTTTCTGTTCCTGGTATTAGGATAACTAACTAACATAAACATTACCCTTGTGTTTGATTGTTTGAAGTCACAAAATATGAACAAATGCATTAAAGGTCTCACTTGTATATCTCTTGTAACAGGTGGGGTTCATTACCTGGTAAAAATGGACAGAAACAGAAATTCTGGGTAAGTGAATCCTTAGCACTCTGTTTTGAGTGAGAAGACAAAATGTCTACAGTATGGATTATCAAAAAGCAACTTTTCTTTCATTCCTTCTCTCAGTATCTACTTTTCCCTTCACCTTCAAGTCTTCTGTATAATTCTTTTGCTTTTCAGGAAAACTTTTATCCTGCTGGCCCTTGAACTATAGCAACACTTGTCTCAATTTCAAAGCCTGTTTTATCTGATTTCCCTACACCTACATGTGTGGTTTTTCCCATACCATCTTTTCTGTCTCAAATCTTATTCAGGTTTCCCATGAAGACTTTCTTCATTTTGATTCCTGAAAATGAGAGTCAATAATATATATCAGCATTAATCATTAAGCCATTTTGAAAAGACAAGCTATCTGTTTGAACAGCATTGACAATGCTTTCCAGCTATGAGCAAAAAATTAATCGTTGGCTTTCAATGATTTAGAGTAAGTCAGATTTTATCATTTTGGTTATGATTAATAGTTTATTCCTGTGTTGAGAAAGTAAATTGGAGTTTACTTAGCTGATGGCAGGGTTTATGGTAGTTGGTTTTACCGACATCTAGGGCAAAGCTCCTACTAACTTCATTAGAAACTAAATTTCTCAAAATGTCAACAGCTACCTGAATTAAACCTAATTTATTCAAAGTCAGCTTTTTCATATCTAGGTTCTCTCTTTAACATATTATTTGTAATTGGAATTTTGACCACTGTTGTTTAAATGACTGTTTCCTTCAGGCAATGGATGGATTATCTAATGATATCTGCTTCAATATATCAAACTGCCTAGTAGAAACAATAGTCCATTATTATTAACCTTGACTTTGGAACTAATATTTTTATCAATATAAATAATTAAAAATCAGGAAAAATGCATTCTGATTCTTGCTGAATCAGAGAAGCTGTTTCTTTAAAGAAAACTACCACAAAAGATTAATTTTACATTTTACACCTTGCATTCTTAAATACCACTTTATAATATGAAAAATACATATTTTTCCTCTTTCTTTTTCTTTAGATTGCTGCAAATTCCTGGGGAAAATCTTGGGGAGAAAATGGCTATTTTAAGATTCTACGTGGACAAAATGAGTGTGATATTGAGAAGCTGATTTTAACTACTTTAGGATAGCCATAGTCTTCTACACTAAAGTATTATACCATATGCTGCTTTATGTATCTATTATTTTCATTGTTGCATATAGAGTCTTTCTAGAGAAATAAAAATTTCTTCTCTGTAAATTATCTTTCTTTCTATTATGGGTTGTTAGGGCTTCCTGACTTGAACACACTGCAGCTATCATAACACTGTTACAATCCCACCTTGCACAAAGGCTCTTATACAAATAACAACTGTCTCCAAGACTACTGAAAACCTTGGTGTCTCATAGAGCAGGAAGTTCCCTCGCCTGTTATTTACATCTCACCACTATATTGTTATATTAATAATGGCTGATTCAATGGTGCTTGAAAAATGGGGCTACACTGTTAGTATTAATCTCTTTATGTTGCATACTGTGGTCACAAATCCTTTTAGAAATATGATGTGCTCTTCCACACAGAATTGCCTCAGATAGCTCATGGTCATGGTAGATTAAAACAAACAAACAAAAGCAAATAAATATCACTAGAATTGTCATCCTGTTAGCGGACAAATGTTTCTTATCCTAGGCTACATTAATTGTATGTATGTATTATTTACTCTTCCTGGAAACTAATGTTTTACTAGTAGATTCCATAAAGTTGATGTATTTAGATTAATATAAAAATAGTTTGTGATGAAATAGTATATTCCTATTCCCACAACCACAGTTAAAGATGTACATTGTAATAGTTTAATTGAATGAAAAAGAAGAGGAAGAAAACGTAATTTTCCCTCAACAAAATCTAGTCAAGTTTCATTCCTGAGCTGCTTTCCAACCTGAGAACGTGCATGTGACTGGTTTCTTATCATTCCCCAAAACCTGTTTCTATTGCCCAACAGAGAGTGTCAGAAAAGACATTCTGTTGTTTGTCTGTCATCTCTGTAGTCTAGACACAGCTCCCAGTGTTGGCCAACAGGATGTCTACCAGTAGTTCCTAATGAGAGACCCAGGGGCCCTTTCATTCCTAATGCTCCCTTAGCTGCTTTTGTCTGAAGAAGCAGCCTAATGGAATGCATCCCCTCCCATCAGCATTGTTATAGTTCTTCATAGGCTTGAGGACCATTTGGCTTATTTATTTATTAAAATATAGATATTACCACTACGAGTATAAGAAGTGAGCTACTCTCTCTCCCTTTTAGTTTCAATTAATCCAAAGGCCAATTGCCAATTGGAATAATTGGTCATAAAATTATCTGCAAAAGAATCAATGTTGGCATGTTAAATATATGGGAGAAAAAGCTACCATGAAATTACAGTAAATGAATTTTCAGTGACACTTGCATTATCTTTAATAGACTATTCCTTCCTCATTCTTTCATTTCTAGAAAATGAAGAACTTGACTTCTAGTATCATCAGCAAAGGAGTAATAGCTTTTCCTTCAAGAACAGTTCATATGCAAGAGATGTCCTTCCCACTAAAATAATGTTACTTAAACTAAACTCAGGCACTATTTATGTTGGATCATTACTGGAAGACCTATTATTAAAATGTATCATATTGCTGCAGATCAAACTCCTCTGTGGCCTCTAGTGTCATACAATGAATTTAGACACAAAAACCGTAATCAGTTGAAATTTATAGTAGAGTATAACAAAAGCAGTTTTAAAAGAGCTAAGCACTCTGAGAGAAGTAACCTTTCTAGGTTTGGTGAACTAATCAAGTACTTCTAAGGAAAATGCTCTGAGCCATTTACAAGGCCACTTCCTACACACTTGATGCATATTGATTCTATAAGCTTCAAGATTTCAAAAGAGTAGGACTTAGCTCTAAAGTGAACTATATTACAAAAACACAGGCAGTCCTTTGCAGGTTTTATTTTATTCAAGTCCAAGCTGTTTTGCACTCCTATAGCTCTTACAGTGACTGTTGCTCCTCTTGATTTGCTTGCAAGACCTGTCCAGGATCTGAGCAGTCATGTTAAGCTTCTTCAGTGGTAAGAAAGCTCAGAATTAGTCTTCTAGATCTTTATCTGCTCAAATGGTCATATTAACTTGAACAAAACACTATAAGCTAGTGAAAAGAATCTCACCATGTCAAAGCAATTTAATTTTTAGCAGTGATATCATTTTACCCATCTTTTGTGGTTTACCTTTGGTACTCTGAGGAGTTTGTGTGCTCAGCACTTTCTTCATGCTTTCTCAGTATCACAAAGCTGTTTTCAGTTTGCTACAGTATCTGGAAGTTAACAGGCATCCAAAAGCTTATGTGAGAAAACCACCTTGCACTTTGAAAACTACATTGATGTTGCATCAGCTTCTCTGCTGTTGTTCAAAGTATGAGCAAAGGGTCTCCTGTCTGTACAGGTCTTCTCACCCACACTGATCAAGAGACACTGGGGCCAGAGACTCTCATGAAAACTATCTGGAGACAGATTTTAAATGTCAGAAAGGCTTTGAGCTCTAGTTCACTGTCTGGTGGGAGTATGAAGAAACTTGCTCTTCATTAAGATGCCACCTTTCTCATTTCTCTCCTTTTTTTTACCTCTCTCTCACTAATGTTCTGCTGTGCTTGCAGTCTTGGACTAAAAGTGCCACCTAGTTTGGAGCTTTTTTCTATATGAATAGAAAGAGACAATATGTGGTTCAGGTTAACTCAACAAAGAATGCATTGGCTTTAAATCACTGGCATTATTAATGCTTTGCAGGAATCATAGAAAAGGGTGATAGCAGGAAGGGAAGTCAATGCAGGAATAGCCTTTTGTGACATGGTGTTAAATTTCTTTTTCCATAAATACTGGAAGGTAACATTGTTATGGCAAGAAAAAAAATTCCCACTCAGACATCCAGATTATGCATTACAGAATTTCTTGTTAACAAAATGTTATATGAAGTTTTGATTTGCTGTCAGTCTGTGTAAATTTTAAAACTGAGTATAGAAGTAGCTAGAAAAGCATATGTCTTGGGACCTGGGACCTGACAGTATCCATAACTAATGTAAAGTTCCTTGTCTGAATTCCTGTATATTTAGAAAATGTTTCAAATAAAATTCTGAACAGAAATACCTGTAGGCTTCATGAGAGTTTGAATCTTTCCAGTTCTAACTAAGCAGAACAGGCGTCTTTTACAGTTTATATTAGTATTCCTTTTGGTCTTTCCAGCAATCAGATCCTAAATGTTACTGATAGTATCTAATAGTTGAACAAGGCTATTACCCTTTCAAATGGTTTTAAATGCAAATTTACTTAAAAATTAAAATGGCTAACAAGTCAACAAAGGAACCCTGCCATTCTTATGTTACTCTTACCCTTTTTTTTCTACCCTACTGTGATAGAAACATTGACCATATGATAAATGATAACAAATCACACCCTGAAGATTAGCTTACTGTGCTATGGAAGCGCTATCAAGCCTGACTATATTCTGTGGGTTTGTATCCTTTTGTTTGCATGTGGGTGCCCTGTGTGTGTTCTGTGTCATTCTGTTCGTATATATGAGTGTCTGGTAAGCACTGAATTCATGAAGGCAATTGCTCTGTTGAGGAATCTGAGTCACACACAGGCACCTGAGTTTCAGGGAGCTACTTCTACATGTGGCTCCAGGCAGAGATTTTGGTGGGCCTGAGAGGCATAAAAACATCCTCACTACCTCACTACCAATCACTGCACACACCTTGGCAAGACTGGGTTTCCCCAGCTCTGGAGTTTGCTAATTATCATTAGGAAGTCTACAAATTGATGGCACCTGCCACAATATTCAATACAATTTTCTGTAACTGTTTCAGAATCCTGAGTATGATGAAAATGCCTTTTACAAAACCAGACAATATCGTTAAACTAGACAATGCACATACTCCTGATGAAATTAAGAAAGTTGAAGCACTTGAACATCACACCTAATGAGCATCATTGCTTGAGAACAAATACTAAAGGCAGCAAGGCTGCAAAATGTGGTTGGAGCAAAGGGAAAGGTTTTGCCAGTGTGGCATTTAAAAACTTCAAATTATGATGGGAAAAAGAGAGGACATGAACAACCTCCTGAATTCCTCCTGAATGCCTGTGCCAGTGCACCTGTAGTTGTACCCTGCTACTCTAGCTGGGGGATGCAATACATGGTTTGGGTTTTACTAAGAGCTTGTCTACCTGCTGTTTAGTGTGTGTTACTGCCTGTAATTTTTCCTTAGGAGGCTGTGGTTAGGTAGCAAAGAAGGGTTTTAAGGTGGTTGCTTTATTCTGGATGTCTGGAGTGAAGGCCTTCTAGAAGAACTTTCTTTGAGTATCTGGGCTTCAGTCTGGCAGCCAGCACTTAAACTCAAACCTGTACAGCTTTATGTATAGCTGTCGTGGTTCCGCTCGAGTGGGCAGCCGAGCTCCACCACAGCCGCTCTCTCACTCCCCCTCCTCAAAGAGGAATGGGGAGAAAATATATGAAAAGGGCTCAAGGATTAAGATAAGGACGAGAAAATCACGCAATAATTATTGTAACGGGCAAAACAGACTCGGCATAAGGAGATAGTAAGATTTATTGCCTACAACTAACAAGTGAGAGAAGTGAGAAAACAAAGAAAAAAAACCAAAAGCACCTTCCCCCCCCATCCACCCTCTTCCACCTCCTCCCCCCGAGCGGCGCAGGGGAACGGGGGAATGGGGGTTATGGTCAGTCTACAGCACTTCTTCTCTGCCGCTCCTTCTCGGTCACTCTCGTCCCCTGTGCTGTGGGGTCCCACCCACGGGATACAGTCCTTGATGAACTGATCCGGCGTGGGCTTCCCACAGGCAGCAGCTCTTCCAGAACTGCTCCAGATATGGGTCCGTACCACGGGGTCCATCCCTCAGGAGAAAACTGCTCCAACCTAGCTCCCCTACGGGCAGCAGCTCCTGCCGGGTCACCTGCTCCTGCGTGGGCTCCTCTCCACGGGCTACAGGTCCGGCCCAGAATCTGCTCCGGCAGGGGTCTTCCACAGGCGGCAGCCTCCGTCGGTGCAGGGCCACCTGCTCCACCGTGGTCTCCTCCACGGGCTGCAGCGTGGAACCCTGCTCCACCGTGGTACTCCATGGGCTGCAGGGGGACATCCTGCTTCACCATGGTCCTCACCACAGGCCGCAGGGGACTTCTGCTCCGGCGCCTGGAGCACCTCTCCCCCTCCCTCTACACTGACCTTGGTGCAAGGCTGTTCTCTCGCTCCCTTGAGTCTCCCGGCTGCTGTGTGGCGCAGCGTTTTTCCCTGTCTTAAATATGCTCTCACAGAGGTGCAAAACAACATCGCTTATTGGCTCGGATCTGGAAAACAATGGGGCCCTTCCCAAACATGGGGCAGCTTCTAGATCTTTCTCACAGAAACCACCCCTATGGCTCCCTGCTACCAAAACCTTGCCACGTAAACCCACTACAATAGCTTAGTACAAAAAAGACTTGAAAAAAATGTTATTTGGGAATGCAGCCTAAAGCAAGCAGACAGGCAAAGCTATGAAGCATAAGGTACTTGCAGCTGGAGCAGTTAGTAGACAAGCCCTAAAAAAAATGAAAAGGGAACTGCTTCCCCATAGTTGCAGGATCAAGACAAGTTGCTAGATGGAGAGAAACACTGAAGAGAATGAGCTACCCTCCCAGGATCCAGAGTTAAAAGATTTGCTTGCAATTGTCTTTAGTTTAATGTTTGACTAGTGGTGCGACAGGAGCTTGCACCTGGGCAATTAATGCTGCACCTAGCACTTGGTAATCATTTCCTACATGAACAACTGGCTTACATCTTTGCACCAATCCCCAGTGGCCTCTGCAAGGATTAAACCTTAAGCAAGGTGGAGTCTGAATCCTCTGCCTGCGTTAAGAACAAATTTTGAGCAACATTACTTTATTCTGAAAGACTTATGTCAATTCAGCCAATATGCCCATATCCAGTTACCATGTTTATTTCCAGACCAATTCAATCTGGGGACTCCCAGCTTCTGGAATTTTCTTGTTCATTTAGTCCCAGTACCATGTGTTGTTCAGCCCTTACCTAGAGCCAAGAAGTTTGGAAGAGGTCAGTGACTGAAGACTGTGTAGAGTGAACTTCTGCTTCGTAGAGCAGTCTTGCTCTAGGGCATATTAAAGACAGAATTAATGCAATGAAAGGAATCAATTTTGACCTTTCTTTCACCTTTCAGCGATGAAGCTGTCAAATATGCATATAGTATTACTTACATCAGTTATAGTTATTACTTCATCTGTAATATTTATAGCTGAGTCTGGAAATCTTGATCATGAAGCAGCACCATGCAAAGCTATTCCTGGTGAACACAGCAGAGAAGAAGGCCTGAGGCAGCAGGTCATATTGCTCACCACTAAAATCCCCAGTGCTTTTTAAGTTTTCTGGGGCCACTTAAAGCCATGGGGAGCCTCAGGCTGTGTACAAAACACTTCAGGGTTATTTGGAGGTTTCACTCAGATGTGCCAACAGTGACAGCCACATGAACACAGGAATTTGAACTGCTTACAGAATCTATGCATAACTGTTTCCATTACAAAATTCTGAAGACTATCTCCCCCCTCCTTTTTTTTTTTTTTTTTTCTTATGATAAACTGTGTAAAAATACCAATTCTGTGCATTACATTTATCAAATCACTATACACAGCACAATATGTTTTATCAAGGAAAAGAAATTATAGAAATTATATGTAAAATTTAAATATTTAGTCCTAGTGTGCTGTCATAGTGTGAAGGGCTTGGCTGATGGTCCAAATTCACTAGCAATATTACTGGAAATGACGGTACTACTGTTCTCACCAATATGGCATAAATCAGCCAATAGGGCTTCTGTTCATCAAGAGACTTGCAAGTAGGGAAACTGGGCAAACACAGATTTACAGCCTGCATATATCTTTTTCTAAAAAAAGTCTACGCAAACACTTTTTAAAAAGTACTTTGTACTCGTAGCTGGCATGATCCACAGACTATGGAAAACCAAATTAGAAATATGTGACCTCAAGGCAAAAAGGATGGAAAGAATGGAAAGGGGAGAAGGGGTTTAATATTTCTTTCTGTTTATAGTCAGGACTGGAAGAAAAAAATAAACACATTTTTGCCTCAGAAACAAAACTAGTTTTGCTGGGTTTCAGCTCTCTCTGAAACAAATATTTTGGTTATTTTTGCAGACTGTTCAACAAGTCTGGGCCAAGCTTTGAGAAAGTCCAAAGCAAGAGTACGTTTCTACGAGAAGCTGGGTTTTTCTCTACCCAACCTGTTTTGGAGCTCATCCTTATTTCTTTGACTTCTTCATTGATTGTAGTCCAAAACCAAAATGGGCCCTGACATGAGATTAACACAGTCACAGTGAAGCTTCGCAGCAGGATTTAAAAAAAATAAAAATCCACATTTGATGTCCAGTCAGTGGATCCTGCCAAGATGCATACAACAGTGTTACATACAGAAATATTAGAACACCTAGGGGGAGGCTGCCCTCATGTCATTCTCAAGTAAATAATTAAAAAACAAACAAACCAACAAACAAAAACAACAAAATAAAAAATGATTAGAACAGATCGCTCATTTGTCCAAACTCTGAAGAATTAACTGTTCCATTACATTGGAAAACTTCCTCGTTTTGAGTGAAGTTTGGATGAACAGATGGCATTTCACTAATTGGCTATTTTTAATGTATATTTTTCATTCACTCTTCTGGTGCTTCTCTGTTTCCTCATGGGGTGTTGCCTCTTAATGTGTTTGTGTTTGTGTATTACCTCGTTACTACTGATATGTTCATGTTTTTGACAGTAAAGGTGATATTTAAGTATGGTCAAAGGCAAGCCATCTGTGTATGCTTGGAATATTATGCTCCTAAATATTTCCATGGTCTTTCAGAGAGGCTACAAGAATTTACTTTAGCAGAGCAGGAGATCAAGAAAATTAACCTAGTTCCTGCTTACTGGATTTTCTAATAGGCAGACCACCCAAGTAACAATTGCAGAGAGGGGAAGAATGTAAATGGGCATAACAGAAGTTTTGGTATCACTTGTCATTTCTGATGCTATTGTGATCTCCTTTCAGCCAGCTTCCCTCTGTGCATAGTAGTTCATGCTCACTCCTTGCTGGGGTAATCTGATGACTCCATACAACTTCAAGCAGGGACTATAACTTCAGCACGGATTTACCCTAAGGGAGTGGTTAATGATTAGTTATCAAAAGATAAAATCCTGAGAAACTGGTTACACTTTATTAAAGATGCTAAACAATGCCTGTGGTTCAAGTCTGAAATCTTGGCCTATTGTTGTGCTGATGTTGGGTAAACAAGATGCTGGGATAGTTCAGACTGATGCCCCAAGATAGGCTACTGTATGTTCAGTTCATGCAGAGAATTCACTCTGCATGAGATACCCTGAGTCTTCACATACACATCTCCTAGGAGAGCTAAAGGCTATTGGACTGTGTGTGCTGCAGAGGACAAACAGGGATCATGCTCAACAGCATGACAGGAGCTACAATACCTGTGTGCATCAGGCTGTGTGTCATGGTAAATACAGAGAGAACATTTTGTCCAAAGCGCTGACGTGGGGCTAGAATTGTCCTAAAGGAGAGCTTAATCCAATTGACAGGTAATTCAGGCAGCAAGGATGTTCAGAGCTGGATAAATCTCAGGAAAGAGACCATTTTACAGCATTGGTAGATAGGGGAAGAGAAACTGACATCACCTACCTGGACTTGTGCAAAGTATTTGACAGTGTCTCCCATAATATCCTTGCCTCTAGATTGGAGAGACAGATTTGACAGATGGACCACTTGGTGGGTAAGGAATTGGCCGGATGGCTGCAATCAAAGAATCAGTAGCTACAACATCCAGGTGGAGATGAGGAACAAGTGGTGTTCCTCAGGGGTCCGTATTGGGACTGACACTGCTTAACATTGTCAGTGACATGAACAGTGAAATTGAGTGCATCCTCAGCGAGTTTGACAATGACACCAAGCTGTGTCAATTGGTCACCTAGTGTGTCAAATGCAAGTGTGGTGCATTTGACACACTGGAGGGAAGGGATGCCATCCAGAGGGACCTGGACAGGCTGGAGAGGTGGGCCCGTGTGAACTTCATGAGGTTCAACAAGGCCAAGTGCAAGGTCCTGCATCTGGGCCAGGGCAAGCACAAGCACAGGTACAGTCTGGGTGGAGAATGGATTGAGAGCAGCCCTGAGGAGAAGGACCCGAGTGCATTGGTGGATGAGAAGCTCAACATGAGCCAGCAAGGTGTGCTTGCAGCCAAGAAAGCCAACTCTATCTTGGGTTGCATCAAAAGAAGTGTGACCAGCATGGTGAATGAGGTGATTCTCCCCTTCTACTCTGCTCTTATGAGACCCCACCTGGAGTACTGCATTCAGTTCTAGGGTCCCCAGCACAAAAAGGACACAGAAGTGTTAGAATGAGTCCAAAGGAGGGCCACAAAGATGAACAAGGGGCTGGAGTACCTCTCTTATGAAGACAGGCTGAGGGAGTTGGGGTGGTTCAGCCTGAAGAAAAGAAGGCTCCAGGGAGATCTTATAGCAGCCTTCCAGTACCTAAAGGAGGCCTACAGGAAAGCTAGGGAGGGACTCTTTGTCAGGGAGTAGAGTGATAGCACAGGGGGCAATGGCTTTAAACTAAAGATTTAGATTAGACATTAGGAAGAAATTTTTCCTCTGAAGAAATACAGAGGGCAGTGAGGCACTGGAACAGGTTGCTCAGAGAAGCTGTGGATGCCCCATCCCTGGAAAAGCTTAACACCAGGCTGGATGGGGCTTTGAGCAACCTGGTCTGGTGGGAGGTATCCCTGCCCATGGCAGGGGGTTGGAACTAGGTGACCAATAACATCCCTTCCAACCCAAACCATTCTGTGATACTAAAGGCAGGTTGCTCAGGAAAAGGTTGTGAAGTTATCAAAAGAAAGGAGATGAATTTACTTTGCTGAGAACACTGGCTAAACAAGTTAAGACTGTATGATTATTTTCTTCCTGTAATAATTTCAAAAAATATAATTATACATGAACTAATGGATAGCCAGAAGCCAAGGACTTACCATCACTACAACACAGCAAAAATATCACATCCTTCAATTTCAGTGGTGATGCACTTTCTCATACAGGAGGAGAATAGGCAGAAAAGGAGAAAGAAACAAAGCGTACACACTTCCTTCATGTATATTATTGAAAATAAAGATTTGAACTTTTGTAGTGTCTTCATATTTACACTGGTTTCTTCACCCACTTACTTTCCCTTCAACGAGGAAGACACAGAAGAACAGTTTAGCGTGCTGAGTGTACACAAAGGTTATTCTCTGCCCAGGTTTCAGTGAGACTGATGTCCTGGTTGTAGATCGAGTTGAACTGGGGAAAAAAATCACTGGTTTTTCATTTATTTTGAAAGTCTCCCTCTTTCTTCAAACCCTTGAAACAAAGCAACGTATTTGCTCAGCGCTTGTATCATTCTGAAGGGATTTGATTACATTGCATGTAAAAGCACTCAGGATGCTGTAAAGATATGGTCTTAGTGCAGTGCCAGTCTGGGCAACGGTAGTTGTCTTTATTTAGAGGGGTCAAACCCAGGACCCAGTGGGATTGCCTGCATCTACATACATGAAAACTGTCTCTAGAAAAATTCTGTTAACATGTGCTTCAGTGCTTGTAGAGACAGAAATGTTAATGCCTTTGTTATGACTTTATTTGGAGGGGTGGCATGGTGTGGGTGAAAATGATTTCTTTGACTTTGTATTTTTTATTTTTTTTTCCCAGAAGAGCAGAATATAGCAAAGTTCCACAAGCATTTAGTAATTTTTGACTATGATGAATCTCCTAAGGAAACATAGTACCACTATAACTGTATGGCATGCGTAACGCCAAACTGTAACTGCTGAAAAATAAGACTGTTCCTGACTCTTCACTGAAGAAATCTTATTTTGTGGCTGCTTAACCTTTCAGTTTTGCTTATCAGTGGTTATTTGTATGCAGGAAACCTATGATCTTTACATAAGGCCATTATGAAATCTATTTCTCACTGGCAGTAGTAATAAATAAAGTATTGTAAAAGAGTACTTCTTTTGCCCATGGAAAAAGCCTGAAAACTCGGATAGGTTGGATGTTAAAATTATTTTACAACAAATCCTCCCATTCCAAATAAATTCTGTCCCACTGCAGCACATGTGTGTTTTTATCCTTCTTTAAGCAGACTGGGCTTCAATTCAGTTATTTTTAATAACAGTTTAGCTGCCAAATACACTTGCAGTGTTATTTACCTGGCTTTGGGTATCTGTATGTCTTCCTTGGCCTGAACTGCCTACTCTCCCCTCCCAGGATTAGGCAATTGGAGAGAATACCCAGAGATGCAGGAAAACTTTGGACCATATAAAGAGAAAGGTAACAAGGAATCAGCAGTTTCTTTACATTATTTTGTTTTCCAGGGCTGATGTTCACCCAAACAAAATAGGATGAAGCACTTGGTGTGCTCAGGACCCAAGATAGCATGACATGGACCTTGATGAAATGCCCCTTCAAGATATAAGTGCTGGCTCCCCATTTTTTTCTTGCACCTATTTAAGTTTCAGGTTAGTTGTGTTGAAACACCTTTTGGAGTTTGAGGGTGCATCTGCAGACAGAGCTAGTAGATCCAGAGGCGAGGAATCCCAAACCATATGTCACTGTTGTGGTTTAACCCAGCCGGCTGGCCACTAAGCACCACACAGCCCTCTGCTCACCCTCCCCCTCCCTCTCTGGGATGGGGGGGGGGGGGGGGGGGGCGGGGAACAGGAAAGTGAAGCCTATGAGTTGAGATAAAAACAGTTTATTAAGACGGGAAAATAATAATAATAATAACAGTACTACTACTAACGTGTATGAAACAAATGATGCACAGTGCAATTGCTCACCACCCACTGACTGATTCCCAGTTTATCCCCGAGCAGCCATCCCCTCAACCCCAGCTAGCCAGCCCTATATATTGTTTAGCATGGCATCAGATGGTATGGAAGACCCCTTTGGCCAGTTTGGATCAGCTGTCCTGGGTCTGTCCCCTCCCAGCTCCTGCTGCACCCCCAGCCTGCCCGCTGGCAGGACAGTGCAAGAAGCTGGAAAGTCCTTGGCTTGGTGTAAGCACTGCTCTGCAACAATTAAAACATCAGCATGTTATCAACACTCTTCTCATCCTAATCTAAAACATAGCACCCTGCCAGCTACTAGGAGGAAAATTAACCCTATCTTAGCTGAAACCAGGACAGTCACATTGGCCAGAAGTTCTTTCTTTATTCAAACCAACTGCTTTAAATGCACTGAAAGCATCTGTGAGGTATTGATTGCCTTTTTTTTTTTTCTCCCCACAAAGTTATTTCTATTGCTGTATTCAGAAACAAGCTGGTTGTCTCTAGTATTACTTTTTCCTCACTGATACATTCAATAGCAGGCATGCAGGTAAGGTCTTCTGAAAGTGCTTAAGAAAGCAGCTAGTCATGATGCACAGAGAAGTTGGGTGAATTATCTCTGGGTGCTTATGAAAAGCCCACTTATGGCTATTAAAAAAGTAGTTTATGTTCATAAAACTCCACTGTATGCAGACACAATGTGACTTAAAAAAACATCTAAATGGAGTCTAGCTAGAACCTAAAATCAATATTTCATTTCTTTTAAAGAGAGTCTTTGCTTTCTAAAAGGCACACAGTAGTGCCTGGAATAAGGATGTGAGAGATTCTGATGGGTCATACAATTCCCCATCTACCAGCACTATCACATGATCCATACTCTTTGTTCACTTTGTACTTTACACTACAGTTTGTCTTTTGGTATGAACCATTTGATAAATGATTTCCGGTGATTTTTACATTCATAATTAAGAGCCTGCTTTAAAGGTACAGGTACAGAATTTTGTGCATGAATTTACATACAGTTTCTTGTACTGATGACAGAAGCTTTTATAGATGAGTTCCCCTCTCAGATCTCCTGTGATCCACCAGAACAGAGGTCTGGTTACAATAATAACAGTACATGGGGTTTAACCTGCTACTCTCACAAAAATAAAGCTCCTTATCACATAGGGAGTCCTTCAACATTGCTAATATTTGCTTACTGAATATCAGCAAACATTGTAATGCAGGGAAGCCTTTCAAAAATTACTTATAGCTACATTTCCATTCTCTTCAGACTCTAAAGAGGCACAGGCTCCTTTTCTAGCTGGGATTTCTATTTTTAGAAGAGCAGTAAATTTCATTAGTAGTTTCTCCAGGCTGGCTGTAACTCTCTGAGCTGAATGGAACTGAAAGAATGAAGTAATCCCATTCATTAGTTTCTTTAGATGTGCATCATTTGAAATGGCACTATTTTGCTGGGCCTTATTTAGCTTGACTGTAGGTTGCACTTGATCTAGCTTTAATGAAGACAATCAATTTCATGTTTCAAAGTAAAAGCAGCCCACTGCATTCTTTAAGAGAAGTGTCTTGCTAAATCCTACAGTTAAATAATTATAAGTCAGACTTCAAGGAATCAAGAGTTTAAGTAAATCACAAATATATATCATTCTGTATCCAATAGTGATGTGAGCATTTTTATATATTTATTCCTTAGCCAGATGCAGTATAGACTCTGAATGGTAGAGAATTTGGCATGTTTGTTAGGAAATACTGTAGCGTGCTGTGTCAATTTGAAGCTAGCTGCTATCAATAATTATTGGCATTTCCTCTTGTTCTAGTACTATAAGACTGATTTTTATTTTTTTTTTTTAATGTGCTTCCCAATTTTAAGTGGTGTCACATCACCCTTTCCCCAAGACCAATTACAGGTGACATATGCTTATTAGAAGACCTTGTAAGTACTTAGTAGAAGACTTACTGAAATAGAAAAGGTCTTTTTTTAATCACCATGATCATATCTAGGTCACAGATTCATATAAAAAATGTAACAGAGTTGCAAATTTCATTCCATTTTTATTGTAATAAAATTATCATGTGACTGGTGGCTTTAGATGGCAAGCTGAGTTACATTTCAACTTAAAAGCTGAGTATATAGTCTAGTTATCAACCCCCTAAAATGATCTAGTAATTAGGAGAGAAATATTTAGGTCTCATCATGATTTTTTGGGCTTTATTGTTAGTAGCGTTTTTTCAAAAAGCTTTTACTTCTTTTAAATGCTGTTCTCCTGTTGTTGACTTTTACCCTGTTTTCCTAATGTGAGTTCCTGTCTTCCCTTAATAGCCTATTGCCAGCTGCAGCCTAATCCAAGGGTAGAAGGCTCCTAAACTAACCCATGCATCTTTGGCTGCTGTGGAGAGTATTCCTATGTAATGGGAAATCCTTCTACTTTTAATTGTCTCACAATCATTGTTCTGTAAGCCAGTTTACAGTAAGTGCAGCAAAGAGGACATAGCCATAAGAATTAAATTCAAGCAATTATAACATTCATAGAGAGACTAAGCAGAAAGGAATACTTTCTTACATGTACCTGGCAGTTAGCACTAATTACCACTCTTACTTGTGCAGTCTCCTGCCCCCCCATTAAGATCCAATATCCTTAGGCCTTTTCTAGGCATTTGGGACTTTCAGCTTCCTTTTGTAACTGAACTCACACCTGGGATTAATCCTGTTGAAATCATCCAATCTCCCCTGCCTGCCCTTTTCCCTGCCCACCTTCACTTGATAAAAACGAAGCTAAATTGTCTTAATCCCAACATTGGGATTAATGCATATTTCTCGGTAGTATGACTGTGGAAGTACAATTACTGTGACCTTTCCTCAGATGCTTGCAGTACTTCTAGTTCCATCATAGTAGGCCTGCCGCTTGGGGCACCACAGCAGGTCTATGCCACCTGCTGGCTGACAACTTGTAGCAGTGCACGGGAGATGTCAGCATTTCTGTCCTCTGCTCAGGTAGCAGCCCCTGGGGAAGGGGGAAGGTGGGCTGCTGCATGCTGTGAAGGCTGTAGTGGGATACAGCTCAAGCTAGCAGGAGGCGGAGGGTTATGAGAATATGGATGGGGCAAAAGGTCCAGGAGAAGGAGGCTGAAGAAGCAGGGATGGTGGAGGCTCATTCCTTTTTCAGAACAGTCCTTTTCTTTGCCTTTGCTGGTGCAGACCTTCCTTGCCTGTTCCCCCATCTTTCCAAGGCAGTCCCGCTCCCAGCCCCACAGTGACCTACACAGGCAGGAGGGGTGCTGGGGTGCTGCCCCCGCCCTCCTGGACCTCCCTGCTCAGGTTTCGGCCAGAGGGCTAGGATTTGGACACTCCTGTTTCTGTTAAAGAACAAAAATAAACTTTTGCTCTGTCTATCCTTGTATTGGAGGGAATGGCTTTGATGTAGGTGGTATTTCTACCCTTTCCACTAATGAGTAATACAAAAGATAGTAGCTGTTTTCATGGGAGAGATTTTTTCCCCTGCTACACATTAACAATTACAGTATTTTCCTTTAAGGGATGTATTTGGCAACCAATTTTAAAAATATGCATTTCTAAATATAACAATAACTCATAAAATTAATAACAGAAGAAATTACGCTAGGGAGGGATGATTCTTTGGACTGTTTCTTATGCATCTTCCCAATTCACCTGTACTAATTCCTGACAGAGAAAAGATGCAGCACTAAGCATTTTGCTAGGGCCAATAAGAACATAAAAATCTAGTATATAGGATAGTTAAGCAATCTTCCATTATGCACTTCCTGTAGCTAAGAGCAACACAGGCTTTTTTATTTTTATTTTTATTATTATTATTTTTTAATCTACTACAGCTGCATCGTTCTTTTGAATCAAATGTGAGTAGGAAAACTACATTGGCTTGGATTATACCACTTTCTGCAGAATGAAACACAAGTACACGAGTCAAATTATATCAGTGAATAATAGTCTAAAGGTTTTGAACAAATGTGGAACATTATTCTTCTTAATTTGAAAGAAATGAAAAGAAAAAGCACAAAGCTCTTTGTTTCTGTAATGAAATTGCCATCGAACAAATACATTAGAGATACAAAAACAGAATTCAAAAGCAGTAGTTGTCTGTATGCTATTAAGACAGGGAAACAGTATGTTTCCAGCTGAGTGACCATACTTCTTTATGATCCATTAGGCAAGCAGAACTTAAAGTTCATTCCAGCCTACATGTAATTCCAGTAAATAAAACAAAACATGATGTCAAAGCTGGGGAATCACTGATGGCCTTAGCCTAGCCCAGGAACAAACTAGAATGGGACTGACAGGAACAGAGCAATATTACTTTAGACCTCAAAGATATTTAATTTGAGTCTTTTTTTTTTTTTTTTTTTGAGAGCATTTTGAATGGCAGTGTGATTCATTGGTTACGCTGTACAAGCTTTGTGCTGTACTGCAGGAGAAATGCTATCAGGCTTTCCGAACCACAAGCTGGTCTGAGTAAACTCAGAACTGAGCTGCAGGGAATGTGTGCTGGAGATCCAGGAATAAGTGATGGATTTGAAACTATAAATAGTGTACTTGTAAAGTGAACAAATCTTAGTGGAAGAGCAATGCCGGAAATGAGTATCTCCTATAATGACACTAGTTATACAACGTACCCTACTGGTATTAACTTGTGCACTCTTTTCTTTCAATATAGTTTTGCTCAGAATCACAGAAAATAAGTTAGGGATCAGAAAGTCCACTTCATCTTTCCTCCCTTGTTTAAGGCTTAAAAACCATTCCTGACAGATCCCCAGTGAGTTCTGAAAACCTGCAGAAGAAGAAGTTCCACGTAATCCCTCAGCAATTTCCTCAGCTACTTACCTGCCCTTCTCGTTAGAAGCTTTTCTGTCTGTCTAATGTAAAGCTGCATTGCTACAAGCCTAGCCAATACTACTTGACTCATTCACAGTAGAGATGAGAAAAGTTTATTCCCTTACTTTTTTTTTTCCCCCCCCACCAGCTTTTTAAGCTTTTCATGATGTTCCCACATAGCCTTCTTTTCTCTTGACTAACCAAATCCCAAATCACATTTTTATGTTTCCTCATAGACCAAATTTACTGCATCTCTGATAATTTCTATGGGCTCATCTTTCTGAAGTGTGACATTCACCACCGGAAACATACGACTTCCTGGGGAGGCCATAGCGGTGCTGAGTAGAGCAGAATGCTTGCTTCTTGTGATTCACTTCAAACAATTCAACTTTTTATCTTTCTATTTAATTATGACTAGTTTGTAAACACCCATTACCCACATTCTATTTTGCATTCTTGAGGTAGATTGCTGTTTAACTGAGTTTGTGCATATGATTGTCTCTGTTTCTTATGGACATAGAGACATAAGGTTTCATTATTTGGTTTTCTGATGGTTTCTCCCGTTACACAACATAATGTTTCGTTCTCCTCTTCCTCCACCAGTAAGCTTACTGTCCCTTTCCAGATTGTATCTCTTGTACATTTAATGAATAATAGTTTGTTCAGATCCCTAATGAAAATATTTAAGATTATGGAACCCACTAAATTTTCCTATATTATTCAATTAATCTTTTGATTTTTAACCTCTTGAAAATTGTTTTCTCCAATTGCCTATCCATTTTGTATTGTGCTTATGGCAGAAGTCAAGTGAATGTAACACAGTGTCAATGGTCCTATTAAACTGAAGATATATGCTTTCACCAAACTACAAGATTTTTTGTCATGTCATATAAACTGAATTGGTTCAACACGATTTCTTTTTTCAAACCCATACTGTCTATTGTTTATCTTTTCGGTATTTTCTAGGTAGTAAGTAGAGGGTGTTTTTTTGTTTGTTTCTCCTTCATATTTCACTGAGAATTAAAGTTATGTTGATTTCAGTAGCTTTTAGACTTAATCTGTTTGTCTGTTTTTATTTTCCCCTGGGAATGAAACACTTCCTGATATTATGATTACTGTCTCCCAAACTGCCTTCTGCCTCCAAGTTCAAAATGAGTTTCTGAAACATGTTCAGAACTGAAGTCACTGTTCTTCAAATGCTGTCTTAAATTCCTGGATCTAAAGCTGTCCAGCCATGTTCTGCTGTCTCATTCTCTTTCTTCAGTGGATCTGCAGCCATGTATTTATGACTCTGGCCAGGTGTAGTTGTTGTGCTGGGCTATAGACTGAAGATCATTGTATCACCCAGATTCTTGTCTCCCTTTCCTCAAACTCAGAGCCTGTTTTCACCTCTGCTCAAGTGTCATCTGCAACACAACATTTTTGTTTTGTTTTGATAGAACAGTGGAAGACACATTCCGTGGAAACCTAGATCAGGATATAGTCTGAGGATTTTTGCTCTGCCAGATATAAGACAATTTGATGAAACAGAACTCCCCAGAGAATTTGCTTCTTCCTTCTGGGGGTTTTTCAAACTTGAATTTTTGCTTCAAATGTTGTTGTTGCAGGATCAGTTCATGAAAGAATTTAAATGCATGTTCTCAAAGCTATCTGAAAAGACAGTGAAGACAGACTAGATTAGCATTCATAAGGAAATGTGTAAGAATGTGTAACATCATAAATCAAGTTGTAAAATGATTTGTTCAAAAACTATGTAGACCCTGTTGGGGGAGATTTTTATTTTTTAATCAGGAAACTAAGAATTCAGATCCATTAACATGTTTATTTCTTTAGACCAAATAGTGTGGGTGTGGGAAACATGGATCTAGTAGTAAACAGCACAAATTCCACCCCTCCGACCAAAAATAAAATAAATAAATCTTGAAATATGTCATTTTAAAATGCTGGAAAACAATGAACAAACATGTAATAATAGTAAGAGATAGCCATGACTGACTACTGACTAGAAAATTGACCTTCTTTATCTGTTGTAATGTCATAGGATGAGAGAGCATCTCTTTAGAGAGAAAATCATTACCCTGTTTTGTTTTCAGACTTCAAAAAGCCTTGCTGAGTTGATTTGTACTAAAACTCCCCCAAAGAGAATACCTATAAACAGATACAATTTATTTTAATTGTGTTTTCTGAAGGGTGGCTTAGTCTCTAAGCTTATGGAAAATACTTTTAGGAATTCTCTGTAATTTTAAGTATTACAAACAATAAAATTTCATATTGGAAGGATGATAAATGCTTCTTTGTTACAACAGTATAGATTACTGTGTTAAAGCAAAGAAAGTAAAATGTGGTTTTAAGGACAAAACAATGAAAACAAAATTTAACAGAACCTGTGGTCTAGACATATTCAACTCCTCATTGTAAAATGTGTGCATAATATACACAGCAGGTCTGATTAGCATTTTTATGTAGTAACTGATTTAACTCAGAATATAACCAAGAAAAATGTATTTTCTGTGCAAGGTATCTGCTTTCTGCAGAATATATACAAATATATTACAAATAGACAAATAGATTATTTACATATTATATATACATATAAATATATGTACATATATGCACATACATATGCATTACATACGTAGAAACAGTTTGCAAATAGCAGAATCTTCCTGACATTAAAAAAAAAAAAGTTTTCAAGTAGTCAGCAAAAACGTTATCAGTTAAAAAATTGTAGTATTCTATATAATGCTTTAAGAAAGGGAAATAAAAGTGTATCATCTCCCATTTCAGATCCTGCAGCAGTGCTGTGTCCCATGCAAGCTACAAACATTCAGCTACTGGTGCACTACTTACATGGGAGAAGGAGGCAGCTGGGACTATGATCTAGAGTGGGTAATAGAAACCTGAGCTATGAGTCTTGTTGTGATGACATTGTTGAACACAAATTTTTGTGGTCTCTAAAAAAAATACGAATAAATGGTTTTAGTGTGTATTAGAATTAACAAGAACTGGTTGTAACTGATGAAGAATACAATGTAAAATATCCACGGACATTATGGCATGAAGCAAATATACTTCATTATTGAAAACAAGAGGTCATTGCAGTGATAACGTAAAACTGCATGTAACATGCAGGAAAACCTCTGGGAGCTGTTGAGCCCTCATTGATGCCAAGGTCAAAGATAAGGGCTGTACTTAGTAGGTATACATCAAAAGAACAAATTGCTGCAGCTACTTACGGTAGTTTCTGAATAAGTATTAACACCACTGGGATATGGGTCAAAACAACTAACATTTTGAGCCCCTCAGATATCTATTATGTTACTAAGCACGTCTTAGACTTCTAAGAGTCTAACTCAAAGCATACTTGGGATTTAGATCAAGTAGGAATATGAATCAGTGACCTAGTGGTTAGAGCTCTTTAATAAGGGTGAGCCTTTGGACAACTAGAGCTTTTAATAAGTAAGGGTGAGCCTTGCACACAGGTCAAGTGCCTGCGGTTGTTACTATTTCTTGTTTTTCATTCCCTGCTAATATGAAATGTATCCTAGGGAAAGGACTGAGGCTCCTTTTTTTCTGCTCCTCCTCCCTAGTATCATTACCACCTACTTTTGACAGAAAGCTCTCCAGGACAGGATCTGCAGTTAGGAGTGAAGATATCCAGCTGCCAACCTGGGCAAAGGATGTGGTGCTCAGTAACTCCTCAAGGCTCACTGTAAACCACCTCTTTTCATCCAGGGACCTCAACAAGAAGCTTAAAGCATGCACGTCTCCTTCCAAGCCACACATACCAACATACTTCCACAGCAGGAGAGTCAGGTAGCTAAAAGTTAGGTGCTGAAAAGTGTTAATGCCTGAATCCTGAGCTTAACAGGGAGGGAAACATATCAGTTACAGAATTTGCTCCAGTGCTGTAGGTAGTGGAAAAGCATTGGTTTGTTACATGTTGTAAAGGCAGCATCTCAATTTTACAAGCAATGTTAATTGGGAAACCTTTAGGGGAAAAGGCTGAATTGTGATTAAAAAATCACTGAAGGATAAGTAATTGAATTTATTTTACTGAAATCAATAAAAAAGACCTTTAACTAATTGCAGGGCTTTGACACAAGCCCTTACAGTGGTTACAAGCTGTGACTAATACTGTGTCTTCCCAAAATGCAGAAGCACAGAAAGGATTTTTCTGAGAAATCATGGAGGTAAATAAAGGGAGCAAGCAGTAATATACACAAGGGACCAAAACAGGATTTTAGTTGGATTGATTTGGAGTTAGACTCCAAAACTGATGCTGATTTTTTTTTATTTTTTTTAAGTTGCTAGTGGACACTGAAGACACCTACAAAAATAAATACTTCTACTTCAATGATCAAATCAAACTGCTGAACACTAATTAGCCACCTGAAGATCTGTTTCTGGTCTCAGTATCAGCTCTGCTGGAAGGACCCAGGGTACCCTGAGGTACCAAGTACCCAGATCCTGCACTTCTCCCTGCTCCAGACCTGTAGAGAAGGGGCTCTCCACCACGGCCCATCAGGTCACCAATCTCTGAGCTGCCACCAGACCCCCCACATTGCACACATGCATAGATAGGACTGTGATTCATGTCCAAGTGAGGCATTAAGTTGGCCTTGCTATAATATAAATATAATAATATAATAAATATAATATATAAAGTCTTGTAAGTCAAGACTTTCTATGAGAAACAAGCAGTCACAAAAAACAGTCCTTATTTCCGCTATTTTACATATCTTATATGGTGTCTTTTTAAGTCACTGGCCAGTGAAATAGTTTCAAGAGAAGCAATGAGTATCTGCTAAAGACTGATGATAAAAGAAATGGGAAATTGTGGTGTTTCCATTTCAGTATGTAGAAGATTATGTTTCCTACATCCTTCAAAATTTGTAAGTATATACAGTCTAAGTAACTGTGTTAGAGTTGGTCCCTCCTTTTTACTTCATTTTTATTATTTAGCAGGAAAACAACTTTGTTATTAGACTTACCTAAAACTTCTGTAATCTTTTCTGACTATTGGTTGCTCTTTTTCATTTAGACCAGCCTCAACGTAACTTTCTATTCACTGAATAGAGAGCTTATATCACAGTTTAGAATCCTAGACTAAACATCTAAAGAGTAATTCAAAAGCATTTTTTTCCTTTAGCTTATGGCAGCAAATATTTAATTTATAAATTGTTAAGAGAAAACTTGATGATCAGGTTGATATTCTAGTTGTCCAAAAAAAAAAAGAACCCTAGCAGATTTTTCTGATAAACAGTTTTCTAGCATCCTTAATGGCATTTTATTGTCAAAGAAATCTGGGAGATTATATTGCACTGAAAAATAATTGCTTGATCTTCTGTCCTAAGATATGCCTCTCATATTGACATCTGAGCAGTTACTAATAGCATGAAGGGATTCATTATCTGACAGCCCAATGCCAAAAGTGGATGAGTGTGGTAAACCTGGATGGTATTCATTAGTTTGCTGTGTGACCTTCAAAAGACACTGGAAGTCTTGTGTGTGTGACTTGTCTTCTGTAAAACAGGATCATTTATATTTTTACATGATTGCAGAAAGCTTGAAGAGGGACATTTTCAGGAGTCATTCTTTTCTTGTTGTCACTTCTTGAAGGCAGAGCAGAGTCTTGCTGGCACCAGGTCTGAGCAAGGAGGAGTGACCCTGGTGACTTTTTAGGGCTTCCTGGACTTTGCAAGGCACAATGGGAGGATGTTTTGTGAAGAATTTTTTTGCGATGCTTTGTGAATAATTTACATATATATATATATATATCTGTGAACTTCAATTCCTTTATATAACATTTATAACATAGGGGAAACTTCATATTTCATAGGCATTTTATATACATATGTCTGTGGTTTAAACATTCACTATAACTGTCAAAAGTAACATGAGTGGAATGGAGTAGAGCAGGGTGAGGGTGTAGGAAGAATGGCAGAGCTGCAGAGAAATGTTATTTAATACAATAGATGAAGGAATATAGTCTGACCTGTTCAGCTCAGGGAGGGGTGGGCATCTTGCTTACCTCATGCTGAATACCTCTCATGGCTTAATCTAGTTCAGTCAAGATATAACACCCCAGACTGTGTTTGGGGAATTGAGGCAAGAAATGCTTTTAGAAATTTCTCTGTACTCACTCTGAGTGTTAGTTCTGATGCCTTTTTGCTACCACCATATGCATCTTCTGTTTGTCAAATCAACAACAGAGTACTGTTATCCAAGCTCAGGAATATTTCAAGTGTTCCAGGGCAGGCTTACAAAGTGAAGGTGGAAATCGCAAAAGAGAGTGCAAAAAGGTGATCATTCATAGGACTGGCCAAGCAGCAACTCTTCATCAGCACAAGGGCAATGCAGTAATGGTCCTCCTGTTAGCATGGTTAAGCAGGACACTTTAGAATATGGCACCAGAACATGGTTGTACTGGCAAAGGCTCAGATGCCGAGCATGCAGCTGACACTGCTGGCTCCCATTAGACTTGTGCAAAGGATATTGAAGAGAATATTAGAATGATCTCTAACAACAACCCAGCATCAGAGAGGCTCCTATTCCTTGTGTCCACACTCACTGGAAAGGAATAAAGTGAGCCATTAGTAACGGGACAAAAAAGAATGGATAGGGAGTGGAAATGGCATTCATTTCAAGCTAAAATTAAATTTCTGGGTCATTTTGTTTCACCTCTGATTCATTTAAAACTTTGATTAACCAGGTCTGGCTTTTGTTTAATAGAGACCATAATAATATTGGCTTTATAACTAATTATGCATATCACTGACAAGGCAAATGATTTGATATGGTCTCTTAAGTCCAGGTCTTTACATGTACTGACAAAATGAACGTTTATGCAGATTTCATCCTACATGCTCCCACACTGTCAGATTCTGATTACTTCATCTGGATATCTACTCTGATCCTATTAACTGATACATCTTACAAATGGAAGAGATACATCCAAAGAAAATGTAAACATCATCACCCCATGTGTCTGTATTCCCCACCCCACCACCCAAACAAAACAAATGAAACAAAACAAAAACAAACAAAATTCATTTTATTCAAAGGCTGCAAAGATTTTAGGTGAAATTTTAGTTCTATTGAAGGCAGTGTCTTCAATAGTAAAAGAATGTGGGATATGGATATATAAGGTGATCAAATCACAGAAGGTGAACCATGCACTGCATGTGTTGGGCTTTTATAATACAAGAAATAGGGTCTGAGAAACGGAGAGTTGCAAATCTGAAGCTGATGAAAGAGGAGTGTTTCTATCCTTGCATAGTCACTTCAGGAATAATGTGTCACAATCTTCACATCTCTGAATGAAGGGCTGAGAGTCAGCATTAGCAGTTGCATAAAATCAGTCTTGAATTACAAAATGAGAACATGGAGGTATAATCCTCCACAGACAGAAAACAGTTCACAAACAGGAACCACAGAATCACAGAATCACAGAATTTTCTAGGTTGGAAGAGACCTCAAGGTCATCGAGTCCAACCTCTGACCTAACGCTAACAGTCCCCACTAAACCATTTCCCTAAGCTCTACATCTAAACATCTTTTAAAGACCTCCAGGGATGGTGACTCCACCACTTCCCTGGGCAGCCTGTTCCAATGTCTAACAACCCTTTCAGTGAAGAAGTTCTTCCTAACATCTAACCTAAAACTCCCCTGGCGCAACTTAAGCCCATTCCCCCTCGTCCTGTCACCAGGCACGTGGGAGAACAGACCAACCCCCACCTCGCTACAGCCTCCCTTGAGGTACCTATAAAGAGCGATAAGGTCACCCCTGAGCCTCCTCTTCTCCAGGCTGAACAAGCCCAGCTCCCTCAGCCACTCCTCGTAGGACTTGTTCTCCAGGCCCCTCACCAGCTTCGTCGCCCTTCTCTGCACCCGCTCAAGCACCTCGATGTCCTTCTTGTAGCGTGGGGCCCAAAACTGAACACAGTACTTGAGGTGCGGCCTCACCAGAGCTGAGTACAGGGGGACGATCACCTCCCTAGCCCTGCTGGTCACACTGTTCCTGATACAAGCCAGGATGCCGTTGGCCTTCTTGGAAACAACAGGGAATGATCATTACAAATATCCATCATCAGTAAAAGAAGACAAAAAACAAAATAGATGAGTTTTGGAAAAATGCTTAAGTTGTGATCATACATATCTGAAATCCAGGGAAGTGAGAGTATTCTAACATATTCTTGTAAACCACTCTTTTTTGCCATCTTGCTTCAAGAAACAGAGATACACTATACAGAAGAGATTCCATAGCTTTTGCTGAAAATAAATACTAAAAAAGAGATAATAGTGTATATTTAGGGTGTGTATTGTCTGCACTGGCAGTAGATAAAAGGGTGTAACATTGGGTAAGCTGGTGTTTCCCAACATGGGCAGAAACTGCACTCTTTGCCTTAAACAGAATTAAACCAGAACTCATGTTTTCTCAAGGCTGGGTTGAGCTGTGGATTCCAGAGGCCTTTGCCTGAAGTATTATTTGAAGAACTGGTGAGCCTTCTACTTTCTGGAAATGGCTGAGATCCCCTGTATAGTATAGCAGCTTAAAGAAAAACAAAACAAAACAAACAAATGAACAAAAAAATATATTTGAGGCAAGGAAAAAGTTAAGTCCTTAATTAAAAACTTAGAAAGAACAGGATAGGAACTGGGGAGTGGGGGCTGGAGTAGATGACCTAATGTCCCTTCCAGCATGAAGGGATGATCCTATGATCCTATGAAAACATGAGGATAAAAGCTCAGAAAAGCATCAGATCTCAGTCTCCTATCTTTATAGTAGTATGGGATTTCTCTGATCACTTTCCTGGCTTCAAGGGGCAAGCTCAATATTACTGCTCTTTATTGAATATCACTAGAATGTCCTTATTAATCTGGAAACTAGGGGTTATCTGTACTTTTGCCTTGGCTTAGATATGTGGCACTTGTGAAAATTTTAATGGATCACTCCTGATTTTATTTGAAAATCAGTGAGATTCTCCTCTTCCTAATGCTGATTTCTCTACACATCTATGCCTTTTTCCCCTAGTAAATTTCTGAGTTACAAACTCAGATTTGCAATATTTTACTAATTATGTATTGCTAAGGTATGTGGTTTTTTTCTTCACAGCTGTCTTCATGTCTGCCAGTTCTTACAGAGACTATTAATGGCATATGAAATTATATATTTTCCTTTAAAGGGCATCCTGTCACAATATGTTATTGGTCTCCAGATCAGTAATATGTTAATAAATTCATGGTATTAAAAGCCAGAGCAGTCTGAAAAAGAAAAAAAAAAAATAGGAATAAAGATCGGAACATTTTCACGAAAACTTCCATGTTGTTTAACAACTTGAAAATAGCATCATTTTTCAAGCATTCTAATGCAGAAAAGATTACTGAGGACACACAGTAATATGTCAGTCACCCTAATCAGTGATCACAACTACTGAGTAACAACTCACACGCAATTTTCTCTTTCCATTCTTGCTGGATTTATTTCATTCTGTCAGAAGAATAAAAAAGGTGCTGACTTTACCTTTGTTTCACTTGGATTTAGCAACTGAGATATTTGTTCAAATTGAGTACTTTACCATATTTTTTTTCCTGCCATATGTCATTCTGCACATAAGATATGAGTTTATCTAAAGACCAGATCCTGAAGCCCACTGAGTCTGTTATTATATAACTGATTCAGCTTTGATTTAAGTTCAGAATGTTTGGCTTTTAATTGCACAGAAGTCTATAAGGCAGGAGGTGAATCACTGTGACTCACTTAGGGACTTAGAGAGTCATTTGGGGATCTTTCCTACACAAAATTAACCTTGCAAACATGAATAGATATAATCTACTTGTTAAAGGAAAAAGAGTAGCACCTGAGCTATATTTGTGCCATAATTGATTTTGCATCTCTTTTTATACCTCCCTTCAACATCTTGCATCACATCTACAGAATTACTTCTAGCTTTTCATAAAACGTCTGATACTTATTTTAACAAAATCTATGAAAAAGGATTATTTGAACTGAATTATTTTCCTTAGTGAAACTAAGAAATAAAATCTAAATAAAGATGTCATTCCCTTTGCATTTTGAATACAATTGGTCCTAGGAAGAGAAGTTACTCTTGTGCTGGCAGATTCTAAAGTACTCTTTATTACACCAGAAAATCAAGCTCCTTGAAATTGCAAAGTTTTGTTTTTTTTTTTTTTTCATCGGTGACAGAAAGAAAAATCAAATTGATGAGCAGTGACTAATTCTATGAGAAAAAAAAAATAGCTTGGGCAAGTAAGGAAAGGCAAGTCAAATCTTAATAGGTGTATATCTGACAATTCAGGTCTATGGCCCCACTATTTTTAACCTGAGTAGCACCTTATCAAATGACAGAGAAATTCCTCCACTGAAGAGAAATTCAGTAATCAAAGTTTCTAACCTTGGTCAGAAAGGTTTCTAACCTTTGCTGTTTAAAAAAAAAAAAAAAAAAAAAAAAAAAAGGCTAATGAAGAGGCAAATCAAGAAATGATAAGAGTGGCTTATTTGGCTACAGTCTCATTTAAGTGCTTTGATGGGGAATATTCCTGCTGGATGGTTCCCTCCTGAAATAGGATGAAAATTACTTATTTAATAAATTCATGGTGAGTGTTATCTTTCTGTATTACAGATAGTATACTTTGGGCCATATAATTTTATTTAAGGGTTGGAAATATCTGCTTAGAATATTTATGGAGGACTTAAGAGAATTTGTAAAGTGGATAAGCATACTGATCTTATCTGAATTTATGAAATCGAAATAAGCATGAAAAAGCTTACAAAAACTCCATAATTGAGATTGTTAAAGATAGGCTAATCATTTATATCAATAAATTAAAATTTGGATGAAATTCTTCTCTTTAAGACTAGCACAAATCACTTCCTAAAACAAGTGGTGGTAGAAAAGAAACATGATTTAGTACCTTAAACCATAACAGATAAGGCTATTTTTAGTCCAGAATATTCTGAACTGTACAATAAAGTCAGATGAGACAGACACATTTTTTTTTATAAATCTAACTTTGTGTGACTTAAGTCATGACCCAAATGTATCGCTTTGTTTTTTAATACTCTCACAATAATTAAACTAATTTAAATAAAATCGAGTAAGTCATTAACATCGCTATAAGAAAAAAAAAAAAAGTGTAAATTTCATAACTTGTCAGATTCAAAACTTTATCTCAGCCCCTTTGCCTGAAATAGATATGTGATGTATGTCCTGTTTCAGTCAGTTTGGCATTACCCTGGTGGCTTTGGAGATGTCTTTGCTGGTTGCTTGACAGCTGACAAAATACTGCTAACTCTTAGAGTAACCATTTGCAATGCGTTGTAATGTGTAGTGACACATATTACAATTCTTTTGTGCAAGCCACTCATTTGAACAACCATTGTTGACATACATCTTTTCATAAATATGGAATGATGTAAAACAATAGAAAAAGATTAAGGTAAAACAGAAACTACAAAAGCTACTTTTCTGTTTCTTTATAAATGTATTTGGGAGTAATTATGGCCAAGAAAGTTAACTCTTTTGAGACCTTAATTTTAAGTAAATCATAAGATAGACCCATGTCCCAAGTAATTTCATAACATAAATAAATCAAATCCCAGTAATATAAGTACCAACTATTCACCATAAACTTTTCACCATTGGCACTAGGCCTTTATCTAGCTTCCCATGCAAAATGTCTTTTGCATTCACAAGTTACATATATGCATTTTATTGACACAGCCTCTTCCATTAAGGTACATAAGGCATGTTTCTTTGGGGGGAGAAAAGACACCTTGGATTTTTTTTGCTCAATTGAATGTCTTCTAGATCATTTATCATTATTATCTGAAGATATTCATATTATTACCAACAAGACAGACATCAGTTTTTAAAGGAGATATTAAAATGCCTTTGACATTCATGCAGCAGTGGGTTTGTGACAATGAGAAACTGATCTGTTCCAAATTGTACAGCAATTCTGTAGGGAGCCAGTGTGGCACCCTCCTTGTTCCAAGTCTCATGCTCAGCGCTTGCTCCTGTGTTGCCTGAAGTTGACAGTGAAAGAAGCTAAGTATATATGAAGACCTATTAATTTCTCTCAGTTTGAATGCTTTTTTACATATGATATGATATAAAATTAGAAAATAGACACACATTTTTCAGTCAGTCTTCCTTTTACCTTTTCTTCCTTACACAACCACCTTTTCTGCACCCAAGCTTTCTGAAGACTCCCTGATAAAGCACTAAGTATGAATCTAAATAGTGGTGGTAGATGTACTGTGTTTTACTCAGTATACAATTTTTGAAGTTTAATGAATTTTAAGTTATATATGCCAAAATTATAGGATTTTACTTACATACAGCTATTTTTTAATTGTCTTTCTCTACTGGTGCTTTCAAGCTTTTGATAATGATTATTGCATTACTTCTTAAGAGTCAGGTCTTCTGTGTTCCTCTCAAAGTTAATATTCTCTGCTTTCTTGTTTATAATTATATAATTTTTTTTTGCTTTTAATCCTTTTTCAGTGTATTAGTTCTACTGAAACCTGACCAATTCTGTCCTGCTTTGATGATTTTTATCGCTCTTCATTCATTTCCTTTTAATTTTGCCACACTATATGATACTGTCATCTAAACTACATACTAAAACCACAGCTATTTAGCAGTTTTCTGATATTAATAATTATAACTGCATTCATTCAATATATGCTTTGAAACAAATCCATAAAGTTATTTATTATATAAGGAAGAATAAAGCTCATATTTATTTCAGATGAGATTGTATCATCATGGGGCTTAAAATGAATTGAAAGCTGTGTAGATTTCATGGGTCTCCATGAAACAAACCATTAATCTTAATTTAATCTAAGCACTTAATCCTTACTTTTTTTTTTTTTTTCTTTTAAATGTCTATTTTTCTATTCTCTTCTGCAAAGAGTGCAACTTTTTCCTCTGAGTTGCTGTCCCCTCCAATCTGACACAAAACTTGTGTCACATATATACTTGTTTGGTTTGTTTATTTCTTTAGCCATTTTCACAGGAAAAAAAGTGAATTTGGGCAAATACAAGGGAATTTGTGGCTATCCCTGAAGCTTGGACAGAGCACTTGTTACTTTTTTACTTTTTTTTTTTTTTTTAACTTCTTTTACATTTATGGCATGACAGTAATAATACTGTAACTGATGTCATGATAAAAGAGCTTCATTTTTTTTTTCTTTGATATAACCATTAGATGACTATTTTCATGTAAGTCACTTTTTACATTTGAGGTGAAAAGTTATTAATATCAAAACCTTTGTAAGCTGTCTGAATGTGTCTAAAATTATAAATACTATCTTTGACTTGTATCCACGTTGAAGAGCAGAACTGAATCAAAAATTGCTTCAGGCTATGGAAATAGCTGGAAGCTTTATTTTCAGACTCCTATTCTCCTGTATCTTTCTACCAGTTAGAATCTAGAGCCTCTTAGGGGTTTAATCGTTCAACCTTTCAGACCCAGTTCACTCAAGGGTTGAAGCTAGCTCTCTGTATAATCGATATCAGATATTTGTGAAGTATATTGCATGTGAAATCTGAGCATGATGTTCTGCAGACTTCACAGGCTCACACAAAGTGTCGTAGGTCTGAATAAGTATCCAAACTCTAAATATTTACTTCATCGGATATCTGAATTTTTGGGGTGGACTACTACTAATTCTACCTTCCTGATTTCTTTTTTATGTGCCTCCTTTTCAAGACTCTTTCTTATTGTGGCTCTTCTATTTAAATATGTGTGGAAAGCAAGATCAGTCTTACAAAAACCCCTTTCTTACCTGGACTTCCCAGGCTCCACATCCTTCTTAGTCAGTTCATTCAAGTATTTTCTGGTAGCAGTTTATGCAATGCAGTGAGCATAGGTGAATTACTTATTTCTAAGGATCTGCCAGTCATTACTGCCTTAACAAAGTGAATCTGCTCTCTCTTTCACTTACAGTTGCCCTTTTCCTCATGTACATTGCATTTCAGATGTTTATACATTTAAAGGCCAAACTGCGCCTTGACAAAACAGTTTGTACAACCCTGGGCAGTGAGATCATATAGCCTGACACATTTACAACTGCTTGCCCAATGCACAAGAGAATGATGGCAAAAACAGTAACTATTTTAAGGAGGAAAACCCTGCATTAAAAAAAAAAAAAAATCATTACAATGTGCAGATAATTTGCCACTGGTATTTGGCTCACTCATCAGGGAGCATTTAGCAGAATGGCAGCAGTGCTGACTGACACCATGTCTTTGCCAAAGACAGCAGGACCCCATGAAGCACAGTTGACCTATCCTGAAAGAAGACTATACTGCAGCATAAAAATCTACCCTTCCACCTGCAGAAGCAGAGGGGATGTCAGAGTAATCTACATTTTTAACTTCTGTTTATGTTCAGTGCTGTGCAGGCTGCAAGATGAGATATTACCTGAAATTCCCTTGGCAGACAGCAAAGCATAATGAAAAGTCAAAACACTGAATGAGGGATTGAGCAGAAAAAAAGGCTGTGAGTGCCAGCTTTCCATTTGGAACAAAGCTAAGCACGGTTGGGGAGCTGACAGGAATTATTCACACCTTCCAGACCCATCCAATAGGTGTGCACAGCTCACGAAGTGGAGATAGGAGGATGTATGTGACAGCATGAAAATGCTACTGAATAGCACAATAGCACAGCCTGTATTGCCTATCCACACCCTAGAGACCAATTCCCAGTCTTCGCAAATAAGATGCAATTTCAACTCAGAGAGAATTTTAAGGATTGAAATGTCTTTGTGTTCTCATGTATAACAACAAGGGCTATCAAAATAATATAATTGAGAAATTTGCGTGGTTTTCACTTAAATAACTTGCTCGTTTTTAAGAGCCTTTCTTAATTTCTAGGCAAAGTACAGCAGCTACCATGTACTGAAAATCATTCTTACATGTGGTTTGTTGCTTAGCTAAGTGTTGTGTCTCATTAACTGTTAATATTTTAACATTTTAGTTAATGTGCAACTGAGGGTGCAATGACAACTTTTTGAAATTTCTTCACTGCTCTCAGTAGTATTCCTTCTATATTTTTATGTAAGGTATTTTTTCCTGATCCTTTTTTTTTGTTGTTGTTAATTTTCTTTTTTTTTTTTTTTTTATTTGATTTTATTTTTATTAAATGGATTAAACATTAAACGGATTAAAGTTAAAACTGATTAGTCTACATTTTTGTACTCTATGTCTGTAGGCACATTTCAAGCATTGCATTGATGAACTTCTAGTCTACCTGATTTCCTCTAAACGTTTCTGCCATTAAGTATCTTGATATTGGAACCAAAAGCTGTGTACCTTCTTTGGGTAGCCCTGGAGAAGTGAAGAGGTCTGTCTCAAAAAAGTAAACTAATAATGAATACATGAGAAATGAAGATATTTCCATCTTTCAAGGAGACTGATGCCATTTTCTAAGTTTGGAGAATGTTTTTCTTCAAAAGAGTAATAATTTGTGATTTTCTAAGATGTTCTTGGGCAGGATCAATGAAGAATATGATTCAGGATGTAAATGTGTTAATTTTTACTAATCATTTGGCTGCACATTCTTGGGACTTATATTTGCCTTTATATATCTGTTTTCATTTATATATCAGCAAAAGACAGGAAGGAAAGAGGACAAAAGTAGACAAAGTGAAGAAGAGAAAAATCAATACAGAAAGAAGATGCTATAATGTCCGGAGAAACAGAGCAACCTGGAGTTAATTGTTATAAGAAAAGTGAGAGTATTATTATTTTTATGACCTGTTCCACGCACCACATTTTCTAAAAATTAAGAAACAATCTGGAAGAAGAAAGAAAAAAAAAAAGAGAGAGAGGAAAAAAAAAATGAAAGAAAAAAAAAGATGAGTTGAAGATTTGGGGAAGAAACAAAAGACAAAAGCAAAAAAAAACACAACAACAACAAAAAACAAACAACAGAAGGTTTACAGAATGGTTTCTTACACATTAAGCACCTTCTGTTGCATATCCCTTCCCAGGGAAGTGGTGGAGTCACCATCCCTGGAAGTCTTTAAAAGACGTTTAGATGTAGAGCTTAGGGATATGGTTTAGTGGGGACTGTTAGCGTTAGGTCAAAGGTTGGACTCGATGATCTTGAGGTCTCTTCCAACCTAGACAATTCTGTGATTCTGTGAGTCTGTCAATAACAGCTGCATTGCTTCAGCCACACTGTACTGAAAAACAGGAATTTGTTTTGTAGTGCAGGTTCTGACGAACGAATAAAGGGGATGTCGTTGTGGGAGTCTATTACAGACCGCCTGGCCAGGACGATAGCGCCGATAAATTATTCTTTACAGAACTAAGAGAGGCCTCGAGATTAACTCCCCTTGTCCTTATGGGGGACTTCAACTTGCCGGACGTTAACTGGGAGTGCCACACGGCTGACACGAGCAAGTCCAGGAGATTCATGAAGCACCTAGATGATAACTTCTTGGTGCAGGTGCTAACGGAGCCAACTAGGAAAGGTGCCCTCCTAGACCTGTTGCTAGAAAACAGAGAGGGTCTGGTGGGAGATGTGGTGATTGGTGGCTGCCTCGGTCATAGCGACCATGAAGTGGTTGAGTTCAAAATTTATGGTGACAGAAGGAAAAGTGCCACCAAAACCTCATCCCTAGATATGGGGAAAGCGGACTTCAGGCTGCTCAGGGAACTAGTCAGCAAGGTCCCCTGGGAAACTGCTCTTGAAGGCCTCGATGTCCACCAGTGCTGGTCATTCTTTAAGCGATGCCTCCTAGAAGCACAAGATCAGGCAATTCCTAAATATCGCAAGTCAGGCAGGCGGGGCAGGAGGCCGGCGTGGCTGACCAGGAACGTTCTAATGGAGATTAGGCGGAAACAGAGAGTGTTTCGCTACTGGAAGGAGGGCCAGGCGTCATGGAAAGAATACGGGGATGCTGTTCGTGTTTGTAGGGAGAAAGTTCGTGTGGCCAAAGCACAGCTAGAGTTGAAGCTGGCTGTGTCTGTGAGAGAAAATAAAAAGGTTTTTTTTAGATATGTAAATGGAAAAAGGAGAACTAAAGAATACATAGGGCCGCTCCTTGATAGGGAAGGTCTCCTCACAGACGATGACATAGGCAAAGCAGAGACGCTTAACGCCTTCTTTGCCTCTGTCTTCAATGCCGATGATGGGCTTCGGGACCCAGGGTGCCCTGAGCTGGAGGACCGGGACGGTGGGGATGACAAACTCCCAACTGACCCTGAACATGTGCGGGATTTGCTACTCCACCTGGATCCCTACAAGTCCATGGGTCCGGATGGGATTCATCCCCGGGTGCTGAAAGAGCTGGCGGACATCATCGCGGAACCTCTTTCAATTATTTTTCAACGATCCTGGGAATTTGGAGAGGTCCCGGTAGACTGGAAGCTGGCAAATATTGTGCCGATTTTCAAGAAGGGTCAGAAAGAAGACCCTAGCAATTACAGGCCTGTCAGTCTCACGTCAGTGCCTGGTAAAATCATGGAGAAGTTGGTTCTCGGACTTATTGAGGCGCACCTGGGGGACAAAGCAGTCATTGGTCCCAGCCAGCATGGGTTTGTGAAGGGTAGGTCCTGCCTAACTAACCTGATTTCCTTTTATGATAAGATCACCCGTACGGTGGACCAAGGGAAACCAGCTGATGTGAATTTTTTTGGACTTAAGCAAGGCTTTTGACACGGTTTCCCATAGGATCCTACTGGACAAAATGTCCACCATACAGCTAAATAAAAACATCATACGATGGGTGAGCAATCGGCTAACGGGCAGGGCCCAAAGGGTTATGGTAAATGGGGCTGCGTCAGGCTGGCGGGCGGTCACCAGTGGGGTCCCTCAAGGCTCCATTTTAGGGCCGGTACTTTTCAATATTTTTATAAACGATCTGGATGTAGGAATACAGGGTATTTTGAGCAAGTTTGCTGATGACACCAGACTTGGAGGAGTTGTGGACTCAAATGAGGGCGTAAAGGCCTTACAGAGGGATCTGGACAGGTTGGAGAGCTGGGTGATCACCAACCGCATGAAGTTCAATAAGAGCAAGTGCCGGGTCCTGCACCTGGGACGGGGAAACCCTGGCTGCACGTACAGACTGGGCGATGAGATGCTGGAGAGCAGCCTAGAAGAGAGGGATCTGGGGGTCGTGGTAGACAGCAAGTTGAATATGAGCCAGCAGTGTGCCCTGGCAGCCAGGAGGGCCAATCGTGTCCTGGGGTGCATCAAGCACGGCATCGCTAGTAGGTCAAGGGAGGTGATTGTCCCGCTCTACTCTGCGCTGGTGCGGCCTCACCTCGAGTACTGTGTGCAGTTCTGGGCACCACAGTATAAAAAGGACATGAAACTATTGGAAAGTGTCCAGAGGAGGGCTATGAAGATGGTGAAAGGCCTTGAGGGGAAGACGTACGAGGAACGGCTGAGGTCACTGGGCCTGTTCAGCCTGGAGAAGAGGAGGCTGAGGGGAGACCTCATCACAGTCTACAACTTCCTCGTAAGGGGGTGTCGAGAGGCAGGAGACTTTTTCTCCATTAACACCAGTGACAGGACCCGCGGGAACGGGGTTAAGCTGAGGCAGGGGAAATTTAGGCTGGACATCAGGAGGGGGTTCTTCACAGAGAGGGTGGTTGCACACTGGAACAGGCTCCCCAGGGAAGTGGTCACTGCACCGAGCCTGTCTGAAGAGATTGGACTGTGCACTTAGGCACATGGTCTGAACTTTTGGGTAGACCTGTGCGGTGTCAAGAGTTGGACTTGATGATCCTTAAGGGTCCCTTCCAACTCAGGATATTCTATGATTCTATGATTCTGTATATTGCTCTGATTTGTGCTCCTGCATCTCCAAGAAGCCACTGCATTTTAGATCCTTAAGTGCATCTGGTTGTTTTACAGAAAGACATATGTAAAACAAAGGCAAGGTGGTTGTTTTTTTTGTGTTTTTTTTTTTTTCTTTTTTTTTTTTTTTTTTCCAGTTAGTTTATTATTAAACATGACAAGCATGGACAGATAAACAGCATTTTTTTAGAGGGTGAAAGGATATTCAAAAGCAAATCTGTACAGAATTAACATTCTGACAATCAACAAATGAAAAGAAAAATATATTGAGAGCAAGCATAAAAAGCTTGATGTTCTTTTAACATCAAGACACTAAGGAAAATAAAATAAAATAAAATAAAATAAAATAAAATAAAATAAAATAAAATAAAATAAAATAAAATAAAATAAAATAATGAAATAAAATAGTAATTCCAAATACTAGTATCCAGGAAAAAAGTATTGAATTTCTAAATATAACTGGATTATTTATTTGAGGTATCAACCTGACTGATGATCTGTACAAAACCTCACGGTAACATTTTCATTAAACTTTTTATCATCAGTTCAGTCATACTTCAGAAAGTTATATGGATTTCATTTTCATTTTTTCCTTTCTCTTTCTCTTTCTCTTTCTCTTTCTCTTTCTCTTTCTCTTTCTCTTTCTCTTTCTCTTTCTCTTTCTCTTTCTCTTTCTCTTTCTCTTTCTCTTTCTCTTTCTCTTTCTCTCTTTCTCTTTCTCTTTCTCTCTTTCTCTCTTTCTCTTCTTTTTTTTTTTCTTTTAATAAAATTGTACTTAGAGGAATGTTTTGAGATAAAAATGTTTATTATTTCATTTTTAAAGAATGTCAATTTGAAGTGGAATTATCCTTTCCACATTTTTAATGCTATGTTATTTGTCCATTTTCTCATGGCACTACTAAATGGTACATCAATAAGCAGTAATTCACAATAATATCAGAATCTTGATAGATTTTATTTTAAACTTTAAAGGGAAGCTGTTACTACTGATTGAAAACACTTATTTTCTAGAACTGAATGTCTACTTTATTAACTGTAATAAAACACTATGGCTTTTCAAACACAAAAGAACATGAGCTCAAAATATACTGATTATAAGAACAATAAGTTTAGGTACCTTTTTTTTTTTTTTTTTTTTTTAATGTATACAGAAAACAATTCAGCATCTACCTTACCTCCTTCAACATAAATGGAGTACTCATGCTGTGTAGCACTAAATACCTGATTTATCAGTCTGGTCTCTCTTTCTGTCAATATAGTTTATGTAAAAAAATTTAAATAAAATCAGTTTTTGAGTAAGAGCATAAGTGTTATATTCTCTAAAATGCTCCTACTCTGTTATTCACTGAAAAATGATGAATAATCAGGCTGTCAGTTTAGGGATCTAAACTGAAATGCTTAATGTAAGCATTGTAAATGCTTACTATCTTCATCCAGTATTTACCCCAAATCATCAAGAACATTAGAAATAATGTATAATTATACTATGCCATAGCATAGTCTAGGATATAGAATGATGTATTGAGTTAGATTGCTCATGATACAACATTTGATGACATTTCATGCGGTAGTAGATGTCTCATACAGCAGCAATGTTTATATGCAATAAAACATTGCAATAGTAATTAATAGACAATAAATAATTTTCAAAGATTTTATACTCTTGTGATGTTGAATTTCTCTTTTCCCCTGAAATGAAATATCTTCAGAAACTCTTTGTAAAAAGCTTTTGTTGTGGGCTAGCCAGCTGCCCACCCAGCTGCTCTCCCAATCCCCTTCCTCAGTAGGACAGGGGGAGAAAATCGTGTGAGAAATCTTGTGGGTTGAGATAAAGACAAGGAGATTGCTCACCAGTTACTGTCACGAGAAAAACAGAATCAACTTGTAGAAAAATAATTTAACTTATTGTCAATTAAAATGAATTAGAGTACTAAGAAACAAGTAACTAAACATTAAAATGCCTTTCCTCGATCTTTTCCCAGTCTCAACTTCTATCTTTCACACTTGATTCCTCTACCTCCCCTCTCTCCAAGCCGCACATGGAGATGGCGAATTGGGGTTATGATTACTGTGTCATTTCATCGCTGCTACTCCTTCCTCTTCACTCTTTTTCCCTACTCCATCTGGGGTTCTTCACATAAAATGAAGTCCTTAAGAATAAACCTGCTCCAGCATAGGTTTCTTTACAGGTACCTGCTCCTGGAACACCTCCTCCCCTTCTCTCACCTTGTTGCTCACAGGACTGTTACTCACACTTTCCTCACTCACTCTGTGCAGTGTTCTACCCTTTCTTTTCTTTACCCTTCCCCAGAGTTGCCACCATCTTGGCTGTTGGGCTCAGCCATGCCCTGCAGTGGGGCCATTGGAGCCACTTGGAACCAGCCATGTTTGATCTGGATAGGCTGCACAGATGGGCTGAGGTCAACTACATAAAGTTCAACAAGGCCAAGTGCCGGGTCCTGCACCTGGGGCGCAATAACCCCAAGCAGAGCTACAGGCTGGGAGAGGAATGGTTGGAGAGCTGCCAGGCGGAGAAGGACCTGGGAGGATAGTCGGACCTGGAAGGACCTGGGTGGATAGTCGGCTGAATATGAGCCAGCAGTGTGCTCAGGTGGCCAAGAAGGCCAACAGCATCCTGGTTTGCATAAGAAACTGTGTGACCAGCAGGGCTAGGGAGGTGATCGTCCCCCTGTACTCAGCTCTGGTGAGGCCGCACCTCGAGTACTGTGTTCAGTTTTGGGCCCCTCGCTACAAGAAGGACATCGAGGTGCTTGAGCGGGTGCAGAGAAGGGCGACGAAGCTGGTGAGGGGCCTGGAGAACAAGTCCTACGAGGAGCGGCTGAGGGAGCTGGGCTTGTTCAGCCTGGAGAAGAGGAGGCTCAGGGGTGACCTTATCGCTCTTTATAGGTACCTCAAGGGAGGCTGTAGCGAGGTGGGGGTTGGTCTGTTCTCCCACGTGCCTGGTGACAGGACGAGGGGGAATGGGCTTAAGTTGTGCCAGGGGAGTTTTAGGTTGGATCTTAGGAAGAACTTCTTTACCGAAAGGGTTGTTAGACATTGGAAGAGGCTGCCCAGGGAAGTGGTGGAGTCACAATCCCTGGAAGTCTTTAAAAGAAGTTTAGATGTAGAGCTTGGGGATATGGGGACTGTTAGCGTTAGGTCAGAGGTTGGACTCGATGATCTTGAGGTCTCTTCCAAACTAGAAATTCTGTGATTCTATGTCCAGCACGGGGGAGCCCCAGCCTTTCCTCACAGAGACCATTCCACAGCCACCTGCTGCCAGCACCTGGACACCTGCACCATATACAATTTTATAGGAATAAAACCAGATTTAGCATGGTTAATAGTGTCAGAAAAGTGAAAAAAAAAAAAAAAAAGAAAAAAAATAAAAAAAAAAAGCAGGATTTCAGCAGTCTTTATATCACAGAATATCCTGAATTGGAAAGGACCCTCAGGGATCATTGAGTTCATTTGATCTCCTGGCTCCACAAAAGAACACCAAAAAATTAGACCATGTTTCTGAGAGCATTGTCCAAACGCTTCTTGAGCTCCAGCAGGCTTAGAGCTGTGACCACTGCCCTGGGAAGTGCCTGACCACCCTCTGGGTGAAGAACCTTTTCCTAACCCCCAGCCTGAACCTCCCCTGTCCCAGCTCCATGCCATTCCCTCGGGTCCTGTCGTTGTCCCCAGAGAGCACAGCTCAGCGCCTGCCCCTCCGCTCCCCTCATGGGGGAGCTGCAGGCCAAAAGCCATCTCTGCTCTGGGCTGCACAAACTAAGGGACCTCAGCCGCTACTCATACATCTTGCCCTCTAGACACTTCACCATCTTTGTTGCCATCCTTTGGACACTCTAATAATTTTAAGTCCTTCTTATACTGTGGAGCCCAAACCTGCACACAATACTCAAGGTGAAGCCATAACGGTGCAGTAACAATATATAACAAAGATGATAAAAGGCCATGATGTTAAGTCATGTAAACCACAGGTAGCCCAAGCACGACAAAGAATGAAATATTCTTCTTTTCTGTAACATCTGAGAAGCTCTAGGAAAAAGAAAAAAATAATAATAATCTAAACACAGTGCAGGGAAGTCCTGCAGTAGACTAAATTTTGTTGTTTAAAACACAATAAAATCTCTGGTATTACTAGTTAGAAAATGCTCCCCATTCAAAACAACCAGTGCAGCTATTTAAAATCCCATTAGCACCACAAATGTCTGATTTATAAACTGTTTTATTGCTTTTGATGCTTTACAGGCATGTAAACATTCAGATGCATCACTAAACATAGTCAATAGTTAATTATGTTTTACCAGGCAAGGGCTCCCCATTCTTTTTAAGAGCAGAAATAGTATCTGATGTGTCTGTTTCAATATGTATTATTATTTATTTTTATTTAATGCCTGTGAATGGGTGGTTCTGCTATTCCATATCTTGTTTTAGGCTCCTGATTAGATATGCCAACACAAGTGTTGGCATATAAGTGAGGAACTGGAGACTGTTGGCATATAAGTGAGGAGCTGGAGAGATGATGTCAAGCCATCTCACACCTTGACTTATTATGCTTTGGTACCATAAATGTAATCTTGACACTGCATTTTAATTTCTGCCTGGATGCAGAACATTTCTGTTAGCTGTTACTCAGTACATGTGCCGGACATCATGGCAGCTTATGTGAAAACATAGAGCATTTCATAAAAGACATGGAACCTTTTTGTTTGTTTGTTCCTAATGTGGCAAGGTTTGGAGGCTTTTTGACAGTAATCTTTTGTTTTATCAGGAAATAATAAAACCTTTCCAATTTTTTTTAGCATAGCTATCAGTGGCTCAGCAGGTGTGCTCTTTTCATTTTCTGCATAATCAAAATTAGCCTATTACCTTTGCTAAATACCGTTCTTTATACCACAGGACTGATCTGTATTGACTCATAATTTAGGGAAAAAAAATCATTGCTTGTGAAGCATCTCAAATCCATACTTTGTAATGTGTAATATAAAAGTGTATTGCAGGTATTTCTTTTCAAAATGTTTGAAAAATAGAAACCTAACATTAGAGTATTATTAGATTAAATGGCTGTTATTGTTCAGGAAAGCAGTGTTGGCCAATAACTAGCAGGATCTTAGATGTTTTCAGCTGTTTCCTGCCATCGTAGCCTCACAAATTGAACTTGGCCTTGTGTGTTAATGGGTTGTCCATTTGTAAAACTGTTTTTTTGTAACCCTTTATAATCCTGAATGTGATCCCCAGGTAAGTTTTGAGTGCATCTAAGGGTAAACTGGAAAGTTCATTGGCATAAATATTTCTCAGGAATCATACCCACTAATATTTTCTTGCATATATCTAATGTCATATTAAAGATGCAATGATCTTTAATGATCATTTTCTGCAATGATTGCTGGTTAATATACATTTTCAATCATACTTGTATCTTCCCTGAATAGCAAAAGTGATAGCTAAAGTCAGGCTATCAATAGTAATGTTAATTACTATTAATTAGTTAATTAGTGTAATAGTAATAGTACTTGCCCAATTTGAGCAAGTAGCAGTGTTTTGTAGGAGAGGTGTGAAGTCAATTCACAGAATTCACCTCACAAAGCAAATAATTGCTACAAGCATCCAAAACACTGGAAAAATGCTGTAGACATAACTGTCAGATTGCAGAGGAATGGAAAATGTGGATAAGGTGGTTTATCCAAGTTCAGTAATAAACTCAATAATGGGACCAATACTTGTTCAATATTTTCATTAATAGCCTAGATGTATGTAAGGGTTGTACTCTCAGCAAGCTTGTGGACAACCACCAGTTGGAGGAAGCAGTTGATATGTGGGAGGGCCAAGCTGCTCTTGGGTAGTCCTTGAGACCTGGGCGGACTGAAGAAATGGTCCAACAGGAACCTCATGAAGGTCAACAAGGACTAATGACAAGTCCTACAGGTGAAGAGGAACAACTCACCACACCACAACAGGCTGGGAAGCAGCTCAATGGGGAAGTACTGCAAGTCTCAGTAGGCAGCAAGAAGAGCCTGAGCTAGCAGTGAACCATGGAACCAGGGACGGCCAACAGCATCCAGGGCTGCATTAGCAGCCAGTGATCTTTTCCTTCTGCTCAGCACTCTTTTCAGAACTAACACCTTATTATGATTCT
This sequence comes from Netta rufina, assembly GCF_964035555.1. NCBI lineage: Eukaryota > Metazoa > Chordata > Aves > Anseriformes > Anatidae > Netta > Netta rufina. The sequence continues at coordinate 96,229,949 of NC_140125.1, read as the reverse complement.
CATCACAATGTCTCTGTAATCTTTAGTGCTTCAGATCTGTGGTATGGACAACAAAGTCACTTTCTGTAGTAGATTTTTCTCCATTTATCTAAATGTTACTTGTTTTGCTGTCTTCATAAATCATTTCATGAATCTGATATATTAGCTGAATTTTTATTTTATTTTTTTTTTGCCCCTGTATTATTGCAAATACAACCTTGTCACTCTACAGTTAGTCCTGAATTGGGTTATCCCACCTTATATTCAATTTCCTCTTTTCTGCAGTCTGACACCTATGTCAAGAGATTTTTTTTCCAGTATTTTAACTGCTTGTAGCAATAACTTGCTCTGTGTTTTCTAAAATTACCTTACAACTCCTCTCCTATCATAACCACCTATCATCATCACCTATCATCATCCTAAACATCAACACCTGCTCAGATTGGAAGTGATCTCCCATGAACCACTATGAGTAAGCTCAGTTGTGGCTCAAGCAACAGGTTCAGGATGAAGTCTGACATATACATATGTAGATGAACCTCACTAACATGTATTCATTAAAAAAGTAAAAAAAGTTAATGCTGGTTAAAATGAAAATAAGAAGGTAGGAATTCCGATGAGGTTTAAATATCCTCATCTGTCTTTCCTTTCAATTAGTAATAATGACTGTTTAGGTGCACCTCTTTTGTACTTCAGTTCACCCCTTTACAGCACAAAACAAATAGTGCCCCATCGCTGTTGGGAGAAGGGCAGCAGTCCCAGAGCTTCCAGCCATTGGTGGCTTTTTGGAAATTTAGCTGTTACAAGAGTCTGCTGTTTGGATGTCATCCAGGTTAGGTTTGAATGATTTTGATCAGAAATTACTCCCTCCAGAACTTCTCAGGGTTAAAGGTACAATATAAATATGCTGGCATCTAACTGTATAGCATTGCTATACCTAAAGGGACAATCTAGGCCTAAATATTTTTGTAAAACTTGATTTTTATGTTGTTCTGAAAGGCATATGCACTGTAGAAATTAAATTTAACAGCATAGTTAAATTTAACAACATAGTTGTACAAGTAACTGTACAGCAAAGATGTCTACAACTATGGGGATAATTCAAATAAAAAAAAGTATCTTTTTGAGATTTCCATCTTCCAGGATACATGGCATTTCTTCAGATAGTCACCCAGAGCAATAATATTTCTCATGTTCAAGTCTTGCTTGATACTGGGTCTTTAGTTCAGTGGAAGCTGCACTCTACCTCTATTTTTGTCATGTGCCTCATAATTTTTGCCTTGCAGAACAGTGATTCACTCTGCTATAGCTGAGCATGTGAAAAGCTTACTACCTAAAACATGGTTTTTAATCCTCTATAATCGACACATTTCAAAAGCACTAGAGATAGTTTTTAAATACCAGAAACAATTACATATTTAGAACATTGCAATATTCATTATGCCTTAGAAAAAGTTTCCCCAGGAAAGAACATTTTGGATACATCAGCCTGTTTTTGATCAGTCTCAAGATAGGAAAAGGGTGAATTCACCAAAGTGGGTAAGTGAGAAGAATATAGATACTGACAATACAGATGCAAAGATGAAGAAACCTAGACAACAATGCCCATCAATGGAAGATGTTATTTACCACACACTGGCTCAAAACATATTGTCCTAATGATTCATACAGATGACAAGTAGTATTGCCTGTTATTTTGCTGACCTTGCTCAGCTGTTTAACAGCTAAACAGCAAGTTTAGAAGCAGTGACCTTGAAGGGAGAAGCTTCAGTTACTCCTGCAACAGGTAGAACTGTAGAAAGTGCTTCAGAGGCTGCAGGGCCAGAGGGGACCACAGCGAAGCTGAGCACTGCGGAACTGAGCACATGGTCCATGAACTCCATCTGCATACCTGAAAACCATCCCAAAGACCAGCAGACCTCTCCTTGTTCAACAATAAGAGGAGTGGCTTTGGGCTAGATAAGCCCTGATACTGAGTTTAATCTGAGCTTGTTTTGTTGGAGTAGTAAAGAAAGTTAATTTCCTGATCTGGAGACTTTTGAACTGTATCTTCAAGACTGAAGCTGCAGAATAAAATGATGAATAGATAGCCAGGAGTGCAAGTGGATTGTTACAGGGTGGTCAATGTATTGTAAGTATCAGAAAGTTCTCTGTGTATTGGGAGAGAACAGAATGTGTTGTCTGACGCATACTAAGGGAGATGCTGAGGCTCATCTGGGGCTGGGCAGCCTTGTGATTCCCAGTTTAGATTCCTAATGAATTATCTCTGTGCAACACGTGATGGTGTTTAGTACCTGGAGGAGATGCTAATGGATGAGGATAAATGGATTTAAACTGAAAGAGTGTAGATTTAGGCAAGATATAAGGAAGAAATTCTTTATGTGTGCCCCATTTCTGTGAGCATTCATGGTCAGGTTGGATGGGACTTAAGGCAACCTTATCTCATGAGTGGCATCCCTGCCAGTGGCAGGGGTTGGGAACTAGGTGATCTTTAAGGTTGCTTCCCACCCAAACCATTCTATGATCAGTTATGTTTTTGTTTTTGTTCATTTGTTTGTTTTGTTTAAACGTTAAGCAACAATGATATGAATATAATTTTATTGATAAGAAGGAAACCCTGCATACATAAAAAGAACTTCTTTTGAAAGCAGAGTAGAGTCCACAACAGCCAAGACTGGTATTGCTAAAGGTCCATATTTCTGAAAAACACAACACAGCTCAATTCACATATGAAAGAACAGGCATGCTAATGGACATGATCATTACAGAAATGGTAGGGAAACACTTCAGAACTAAGCCCGGGACAACCACATTTTGAATACCAAGTGCTACTGCAAAAAGCTTTATTTTTTTTTTTATTTTATTTTATTTTATTTTATTTTATTTTATTTTATTTTATTTTATTTTATTTTATTTATTTTATTTTTTAAAAGCAAATGAGTGGTGTGGATGCAAGTTTAACATTTTGTTATTTATCATCACATTTTCCAAGCTATCTATTGTTACTGCTTGCATCATTTGTCTTCCTCTCAGCTCTGCCACACTAACTTTCCTCATCTCAGCTGCCTGCCAGGTCAGCTGTTAGATAATTTTCAGATTCTCTGAGGGGGGGGGGGAAGGAAAGATTTCTTACTGCAAGACCACATGGCATGTAGCTCAACAGACCTGACATGTGATTGGAGTCTCTAATCACTAATGAAACATTACTCACTGGGTAAACAATTTGGCACAAAATCATTAATTCCATACTTATTGGAGGAGGGCTTCATTTTCTTGTGTTCAGGCTTACATATTTTCCATAGAGTTTCATAAAGCCAGAAAAGTCTTCTTGTCTGTCAAGTGTCCTCTTCTTTATATCTGCAAATGCTCTATTTTAAAAAGCTGCAGAAGGCAGAGGTCCCCAGTGATTCATTTCATTTTATCTTGTATTTTCCACCTTCACTGATGGCTATTTTTACCTTTCTGTGCATACCTTCCATTTTAGATCCTACATAAATGACACCTCGACACCTGAGGGGGAGCAGCCCTGTGAAGAGTCCTTGGTAAGTAGAGTCCTCTTGCAGGACTGAAGCCTACAATGCAAAACCCTCAGGAAAACAGCTTCTCAGACTGCAAGATAGACAGGGTGCAGCAAAGACTATGAAGATGATAAGAGGCAGCAGTGGTAATATAAATTTTTGGCAGGGATGACAAGTGTGTACATTAAAGAGGGATATTGAGGAGTCCACAGAGGAAGCTAAGAAGACAACAGTTAAACTTTTCCCTTTACAGAGAAGTGTGTGACTAACAGCTATCTATATGCAGCAGAGTGAAACACAGTGCAATTATAATACCTCTGTTTTTCTTCCATGCCAGTATTGCAAGTTGTGTGGAGAAAAATTGCACTAAACTCTAGAATTGCTTTCACAGTGTAGCATATTGCAAAAAAAGAAATCCATGGAATTGATGTTCTTATATGAAGCATGTTCACAACCTCAGATTTTAAATATAAAACTTAATACAATTGTAAAAATACTACTATTCAAAAACACATGATTTAAAGAGATTTTACAATTTTTGCTTTAACCAGAGTCCACTCTATAAAGCTCAGACTAGAATTCTATATGACTATAAATAAGCTGTAATGCCTATATGTTGTGTTTAATTTATATTAACACAGTTTTGAAACTTCATTTATAACATTACGAAATGTTAATGAATGGAGCAATCACAACTAAGCTCACAATACACAATTTAATTTATTCCACAGAAGAGTCAAGCAATCTCTTCTCAAGACAAAGTAATTGGCAAGTGATCAAAGAGAAACATATAACCTCTTTATGATCCTTCTAAATCACTGCTGACTGTAAAATGCATGTTTTCAGCGATCATAAAGAATTTAAAATAAGAAAGCCAGGAAAATGTTGTTTTTGTAAATCCCCATGGGGCTTGACTGTCTTTCGGCATTGGAACAACTTCTGCAGAATGAGTAGATTTGCATGGACTGCATTTTATCTGCAGAAAATTTGTTGGGGAATTTTAAGCGCATCCAGAGTGAAATGTGCTATAGTGCATATATGTCATTGATACCCCAAAACTTGGATAAAATAACTCAGAATATATGTGCTCAAATCAACATTCCTGCTCCAAACATTACATGAACTAAAGTGACCTATATTGGCACTGACTATTGGTATTTGTTCTTAAACCTTGTCCTGTTTCTGTTTTGTGAGAATTTATTTTCATTTGCCTTCTGTGTGTGTCTTTCTACTCAGCTCCCTACCATACACATAAAAATAACATGGAGAAAGGAAAAAAATGCAGAAACAGGAGTAACAATTTCAGGAATGTAAAGATGTACTCTGGTCAGTTAAGGATGACAGAGTGAATCTGACTGAAATTAGACTTTTTCATTTGCAAGTATTAAATAATCACATTATTACAACAGAGAATTCCTGGCTGATTGTCAGGAGGAGGGGAAAAGGAGGCAGAGGTACGCTGGAAAGCTGCAGAAGTTGGGATCACTGGGCATAATTAGGACAAGTGTAGTAGAGACCAGGAAAAGGTGGGGCTTTTGTATGTATTGGTCTTCCTTTTTAAAGTGTCTGTAGTCAATAATGTGGTGAGAACGACTGGAGAAGTCCTAGCAGAGATGGAAGGTAGTTGCCTAGCCTTAGATGCAAGAGTCAGGTTTATAAGGGAATGGATTAAGATTTTAATCCATGGAAAAGGACAACACATCATATATCACACACTATCTACTATGTTTTCTTGACAAAAAATGTCAGTTACCTACCCCATAAAATCAACCACAGCAGGCAATTCCCTTCATTCTGCAAGTGGACAACATACATATAAACAACACAGAGACAGTTCAAATCTAACTGAATGATCATTCATTATAGTTTCCTATATTATCCATGTAATCATTTGTTTTAGTGTCCCTCCAAAGCTACAAACATCTCTATGAGATAGATACCACTTGAATATTGCTTTGTATTTCTGTAAGATGGAATTTACTGTCCTATTTTTAACTCATTCATGAGCAACAGCTAGTTAATCTTTGCTGTGTTTTATTTTTGCACAATTGCTTGATAGATATCTATCAAGATTCATGCTTAATATTGTTGCTCATCTACAGCATCCTAGTCATCAAGAAAAATGAAAATCTAGGCTTAAAAATAAATAGCAGGTTTATTTATTTGTTTATTGAGGGGGGGTGCGGGGAGGGGGGCAGCATGAGACAATTAAAATGGACAGTGTTCCATTGAATCAAATTCCTGAGGTTTGTGTGTTTCTTCTGTAGTTTTTGTATTTCTTTACATTCACTTGAACTCCTAAGCAAAAAAAAAGAGATATGCTTTTAAGTTATTCATTCAGAAATAAAGTCAGTATATAGAAAGTCAGTGATTAAAAATCTCAGAATATAAAAAGTCATGTGTCCACATTTCACCTGTGTTTTGGGAATGCTACTGAAGTAATTTGATTTTGAGGATACAAAACAATAAACATAAGAGACTGCTTTCAAAATCTCATTAATCAGAACATTGTCTGCCTCTTGTCTTCAAAACAATCAATTAGGAACCAGACTTCAGTATGAATAATTGATACGTATTAAACATAATGATCAGAATACAGATCAGAATCTTTTTTTCCAAAGCTTATTTGTAGTATTACATTAAAAGCAGTCCCTTTCCTGTGATAAAGACTTTCAGTCAATATGTAAATGTGTAATAAACATGAGTCTTGAATACAGATGATCAGCATATCAATTAAAATGTTTTTACAATGAGATGCAACCTTTAGCAGCAATGCTACCTTAATATGTCCTAAGCCTTGCTGCAAACATTAGTAGTTGTATTGGAAACATCTTTTAAACAAATTAATCTAGCCATTTAGATACAGCCACAGCCATATCTCACTACAACAGCTGATCATTTCATCATGGTTGTGTGTGTCGCTACCATATGGCATTGAGGTAGAGAAACCCCACCACCCATTACAATAAATAAATAAATATATTATTATAATTATAATATATTAATACATACATACATACATACATACATAACCATATATTTTAAAAAACAGAATGGTTCAAGAATCAAAGGGCCAAATCCAAAGAAATACTTTCAGTAATTAAAATAGAGCTTAAAACATGACAGGAATCCATGACCAAAATTGTGCTCCACCTTAACAATTCATAGGCTGTTCCACACAGAAGATTTTCGTTGTTGTTGTTTAAAAACAAACAAACAAACAAACAAACACAAAACATTTCATTGAAGTGAAAGAAATCCTCATGTTCTTAGCTGAACACACACCTAGACCAAGTCCAGCTTAAGAAAACTCTCTTACTAGTCTCTAGAGACTTAATGGTATTGTGCCTAAATTCCCAATGGACCATATTAATCTAATATACTCACAGAATTTCCACTCTTCCTTCCCAGTACGAGTCTCACTCTCTGCACAGTGTAATGGTGCAGCTTTGGAAAAAGTGTTGCAAAGTGCCCAGCCAGAGTGGCTGCCTCTTGCACCTGTGGGGTATTTGCTGAAGAAAGGAAAGGCAGGATTTACCAAAGGCAAGACAGACTGGGGCCCTGTACTTCCCCTTCCATCCAGCTAATTACACAGACTAATCTGAAAATGATCACAGAATCATTAAGGTTGGAAAAGACCTCCAAGATCATCTGGTTCAACCATCCCCCTACCACTGCTATCACCCACTAAACCAAGTCCCTAAGCACCACATCCAACCTTTTAAACACCCCCAGGGACGGTGACTTCACCACTTCCCTGGACAACCTGTCCCAATGCCTGACTGCTCTTTCTGAGAAGAAATGTCTCCTAATTTCCAACCTAAACTTCCCCTGGAGCAAATTGAGGCCATTCCCTTTAGTCCTATCAGTAGTTACCCATGAGAAGAGGTCGACCCCCAGCTCCCCACAACTTCCTTTCAGGTAGCTGTAGAGAGCAATATGGGTCTCCCCTGAGTTTCCTCTTCTCCAGACTAAACAACCCCAGTTCTCTCAGCTGCTCCTCATAAGGGGAGCTTTCAAAGCTGTTCTTTCAAAGGATCACTGTTGACTTTTATAGTTTTGAATAGATTGGGATATTAGCACCCACATTAATGCAGGGTTTGTGCAGGGAACATGGCAGTCCTTGACCAAGGCAACAGCTCGTACATCACCAATGAGCATTTCCTAGGGCTAACTACAGTACTATCAGTATGATCAAGGAAGAGAATTGGACATTGCCTTCCGTACTACCAACAGGCAATCTCACAGATGACTAAATTTGAATAGTTGTTGTGGTTTTTTTTTGAAGCTTTCACTATAAAAATGCCAGTGCAGTACAGAAGCAGGTATTTTCCTCGAGCTTAACACATTGGGAAAGAAGAGTTCACAGAGGACTTCCAGACAGAGTATTTCAAACCACAGCAGCAGTACAGCATCACCTTTGTCTTAGAGAAATTAGGTCACATGGCCATACAGACAAGTTTGGGTGAATTTCATGCTTAATGTCTTTTTCATGGACTTATGTCTGTATCATTGAAAGAGCTATCAATTGACTTTGACTTTAAGTATGTATAATGAGGTTACATACTACAATGTGATATATGCTGCAGCCACTAATATGAACAGTCCTGAAGAAGATAATGCTGAAACTGTACATCCACCTCACTAGTGTCACTTATGAACAAAATTGCAACGCCCATTTTTATTTATTTTTTAATCCTTTTGACCGATGGAACCTTTCTTCATGCATGATTTAACTTAACAACATAACAGAGTGGTTTTGTACTCAGTTGGCAGAGACAGACCCACCTGGGGAGACTAGGACCAATAGCACAACCTCATGAATTGCAAATCCTGTCTTTCAAGGGGGGAAGCAGCTGGTTTACTGTTCAGTGCCCATCATAAAATTGCAACTGCGATGAGTCAAATTAAACAAGCAAGCTCCCCCCCCCAAAAAAGGTCATAGGTATGTGCTAATAGGTCATTGAAAGCCCCAATGAAAACTCAATAAACTCAATTATTTAGATACCAAATAACTAAGTCAAGTCAATTAACATGAAATGCCACTGATTTTCTTGATTTCATAATTTCAAAAACAAACAGACAAAAACCTTTAGATTTCTTAATTCTCTCACTCCTCTCAGTACTGCTCCAGGAACATACTGCTTTTCATAAAATTACCTCAAAGGTGGCCTTAAAAATATTAAATCAAAAGCTATAATCCATTTGATATAATCTGGAAGATCTTGTGAGGATGCAGAGTAGTATTCTCTTATTTCTCTCTTCAAGGTGGAAGACGACCTTGAAACTTACAGCCTACAAAAAACACTTTTGAAATTGAGAGCAGATGGAAGTAATGCAGCACAAAAGTATGAAATGTAGAAAGACATGCCTTTCTCTAGACAATGTTGCTTGTATCATACCTTTCTTCAAACCACATATAGCATGCAACTCAGTAAAAAGATATAAACATTGCAATACTGTCTCTTCATCTCATTATCAATGCCCATGAAAAGGAAATCCAGTCTAAGAGGAAAAGGATATGGAGGGGGATACAGAGACAGGTTTGTGAAGTCCCTTGAGCTGAAAGCTGGATGACTGTAGCTGATTGATTAACCTTTTTAAAAGGGATATGGGGAATTAAAAAAGACATTCTTACAAAAAAAAAAAAAAAAAAAAAAAAAAAGATAAAGTACTTTATTTCATTTCTGTATTTAAACTTTTTAAAATTGTTCTGTCCTTTTAAGTTGATAGCTATTTGTACCTTTAAAAGCAGAAATGAATTTTAAAATGTCTATCTCTACCAAAATGTACTGCATTGCTATGATTTTGTTCACATTCATCTATGACTGTGAGCTGAAAAGCAGTGATGGTTGTACTGCAAGACACATGATCTTTCTGAGAAATGCACTAAGCTTTTACTGACTCATTAATTCTCACTGCAATATCCTAGGAAACTACTGGAATAAAGCCTTTCTGGAGGTTATGATTCAAAAAGAGTACAGCCAGCTTTCCTCAAGTACAGAATGACTTCACAATCTTTTCAGATCACTTGTTTTGTTTTGTTTTTGCTTTTACATGCTGATGATAGCTAATCCTTGGGGTGAAGTGGGTGGGTAGGTAGAACAGAATGTCCTCAAAGAGGCATAACAGAAGTGATCCTGTCACATGCCTTTGAAGCATCTCATATCTGATTTATGTTCTAGGTTGAGCCGCTCAGCATTTAAAGAAATGGTATTTTAGTAAAAATCACAGCAAAGTCAATATCTGTATCAGTTCTTATGGTCATAGCTATCGTCTCAGGAGTGGCTGCTAAGAGTTTTCTGTTAGCGGGGAGCCTGTCACAGTCTTATGTTCAAATGAAATCAATTAGCTTTTTGTATACATTCTGTCTGCAAGCTGTCATGTAACAATTCATATCACAGACGTTAACAAAACCCATCTTGTAAAAACAATTTTGATAGCAGAAGCCCAGCTGTCATCCCTCCCATCCCATAAAGCAGATGCAGTTTACGTCATGCCAAGAACATGATGGCCTCAAGTACTAAGAAGTTAATTGAATAAGGGGAAAAAATAGATGGTAAGCAGAGATGTTAAAGCTTCAGTTCCTTAACCACGTGGAATTTCCACAAGCTCAACTGCAGGGCTCAGACATCAAATCAGGGCTTAATGTTGCTTTTGTTGGATTAGCAACCATATGAAATATCTGAACCTCCTTCCAATTGTTTCTGTTTCACTGACTTCCAGCAATTTTCTTTAATAATAAAGCTGGAGATAGATGTTTCTTAATGTGTATTTTACAGTATTGCTTTTTTGGTCAGCCGAGTCTAGAGCTAAGGGAAAAGAAGGGGAGTATAAGCATACCCATCCTTTTTAGAACCAAAACTACAGTTCAGAATGTCCTCCCTGAGTGGATGCTTGAGTCTGTGGATGTTTCATCTTCTCTTGATGTCCCAAAGTTGTTTCACTCTGACCTACCAGTGAACAAACACAGACTGACTATTTCTTTTAAGTGTGAGAATAAACTTCCAGTGCATTGAATACAAGTGGTCTCAATAGCCCACAAACAACCTTAGATTTTGGGGACTGAGTCAACCCTTCAGACTAAAAAGCAGCAAAATCATGCTCAGTTTAACAATGAACAATGTTTTAACAATGTCATTGTTAAACTTCATTCCTTTTTAGTAAGATAAAATGCAATTCTTCACAGAAAAATACATTAATAAAAAACGATGTTTCACGCAAAAAAAAAAAAAAAAAAAAAAAAAACAGAGAGATAAAGGGGATCAAAAAAAATGTATATGTTACCTCAAACTTCAATTTTTATTTTTTTTTTTTTAATATGTAAAAAGCAAAGAAAACAAAACTTTAGGAGTTAAATTAATTCTTATACTGGCCTTTACAGTAGGGGATTAGAAGGAAAATTCTGTTTCACATTCTGATAATTAATACTTCAAAACAACACATGAGAAGTAATGGCAGGTAATCATTATGCTCTGAGAGAAAATCTGGGGAATATAAAGGACAGGCTCATTAAGAACCAGTTCTACCTAGTAGAGTAAGAGTTGCACTGAGAAGTACAGGAAGGAAGACCAGCAATGAGATCTGCAGCTTCACAAAGGCATGTGTTGCTCAAATTCAAAACATGCAAAATTTGCACATATGCTGCAGGGGAGGAAGGAGGCAAACAACACTACCTACCATTCAGACTGTCTTTTTAATGAAAAAGTTTTAAAAATCAGTAGCTGGACACTAGTCTAATAAAATCAGAAAGTCCTGTATGAGGAAAAAATAGTGTAACTAGGTTTACAAGTGAAAGATGAGGGAAGAATGGTAGGTTGCAATAAAGGGAGGGTGAAGAAAATGGCCAAGATACTAACCTCATTTGAACCTCTTCCATAGGAGAAAGATGTGATTTTACAAGATAACGAAGTTTTCTTTGCTGTATGTGAAAGAGCAGATGATGTCTACAGTCAGGAAGTCAAGGTCATTGGGAAAGGGAAACAGAAGTGTCAGTGTCACCAGTGTTTTGTACATCTTGCTACATAGTGTAAAGAAGAGGAAAGTGCTTGTGGAAAATACTTTTGGTAAATCACTAGGAAGCTTAAAGATGACAACCATCCTAAGAAAAGATGCATGTGCAACACAGGCAGGTGGCCCTCTTGGCTGACCCCCTAGAAAACTGAGGCAATTGGATCATAAATTTTATGACAGTAATACCTGAGAATTTGAAACATCCAGGGGGAGCAAAAACATAAACCTACACAAAAGCATAGTAATTGTCTCCAAATGTAACAGAAGCAAAGGGTTATAATTTATCAAAAACAAGTAAGCAAGAAATCTGTGAATTTGTGACAAAACTGCCTTTTATTTGGGAGAAAATCATTATTGTGTCTATTCCTGCCTGCATGACCCAAGATGACAATTGCTGGCTATAGCATGGACTTGGGCAGCCGATTGTAGCAAATGGGAAGCTTTCCCAAAAAAATGCTGTTTTAGTCTTTCTGGAATTGCTGTGTGATATCAGAGAAGTATACATTTCATTTTGTTTATGTAGGAACTTAAAGTACTATTGGTCTAGGTTCATTTCACTTTTATAAGCATGGGTAATGTATATTCAGTTTTGTGTAAAATATAATGCTGCTTAGAATATTTTCCCCCATCGGTCTGCCAGCAACACTTTATTTTACCAGATTTCCTTGTCTGTATGTTTTTTAAGGATCATTACTCTTGACTACAGCAGCTCAGAAATTTAGCTTGATAAGTATTTTATAATATGAATTATAATCTAGATATAAAATATCTTTATTTATTTTCTCTTATTGTGTTTATCTTTTATTGCTTTCAGAAGAATCTTAAAATGACAATGAAAGAATGTTAGAATGTTACTTGCTTTCAAAGCTATGCAACTTTTTTTCTTCTCTTTTTTTTTTTTTAATGTAAAAGTGAGCTACAACCGAAGTTAAATTTTATGTAAAAATATATCAGTTGAATTTACAGAGGACTGCACATTCAAAGGGAATATTGTATACTGCAATAGGCTGTGTTGAGATGTGAGCAAGAACTCTAGGTTAAAAAACTTCATATATGTGTACCAATACACCGCTACATTGTTTTATAAACCTTACTGAGTTACAGTTTTGAAAATCCCAAACTGATTGACTGTTGCAGGATTTGGGGCCAGATGCAGATGCTCTGGGCTGTGCCACCTTCTGTTCCATCACCCCAGAAGGCATGCTGCAGGCACATTGCTGTTCACTGCACATAATACTGTTCATGGCAGTAGCCTGCAGGATCATACCCTGTCTCAGTGAAGTCTTATCCCACCAGGAGGGCTCTTTCTCAGGAAGCATGGGGAAGAACACAGATTTGCTGTCATTACACAGAAGTAAACACGCTTGCAGAAGGAGAAACAAGTCAAGTAAGACGAGTTTAGAAACTCAGCGCAGTTGAAGGTGTTCAGGGGCTGGATACGTTCATTGATTCCCGACTTTAAACCCTATTGCATGTATTTGCTATGGAATTGAAGTGATAACTTGCTGTGTGAGTTCTGTGGTGTAGAAATATCATTTTAGGAGGATACAAGGGTGAACATTTTATATGGCTTTAACTAATTGACAGTAGCTTATTAATTACGGCAAAGGGACATATGGCCAGACAGTCTTTATAGTAATCTTTTGTCAGAATTGGAGATTATAAGATTAACCAAACATGTATAGGTTTAATATATTGATAAAACACATGAAGAGTAGTCATGCCCAATAAGATTGTGGAATTAGTATATAGTTCAGACTGGGTGGGGATAACTGGCAAGTGGAGTTAAACAGCATATGGGGAAGTCCTTTAGGTATCTGCAGTTCACTGTTCCAAGAAGAACTATCCAATGGTACTTATATAATTTACATATTGCTTGCTAGTCAGTTAAAAAAACAAACAAACAAAACAACAAACAAAACCACATTTAATCATCTCTATAGACTGCTTCCAGTCAAAGAAGCTTCTATTTGTCTTCAAAATCTAACCTTAAATGCAAGCAGATAAGGAGTAAGCAGAAATGTGGAGTCACTGGGGAAGCAGAATGTCTCCAGGAGTTTTACACCTTCAGTAGATGCTTGGACACATTGAAGGATTTCTAGGAGGTGCCAAAGCAGCTGGGAAGGATTCCTCTGGGGTAGAATTGCATTTCACACTTCTTACTTTTAATATTTTCCTTGTACATGATGCAGTTAAGAGTTACCTAAAGAAAATGACTTTCTGTTTTGCTGTTAAGCATGTTAAATGCCAGGAGAGATGAAAAATCACTTTAAAAAAAAAATAAAAAAAATCTGGTTGTGAAAGCTGGTGCTGTCAGATCCCAGCTTTTGTGTAGGTACAAATAACAACCACCTGCAGAACCTAAGAGTGCCAGAGGAGATTATAACAGAAAGCAATTATGAGATTAGAAACTCTTTAATTTTCAGTTTAATCTTATTCTCGTTCTAACATTGTTCTTTGGCTTAAATGCTTCTCATTACTATTACTTACTCTCCATTGCTCTTTTTAGCTTTCAAGCCTTCATTTTATGCTTAATAAATTGGCTGCTACTATATGTGTATGATGTAAACTGTTAGAAATGCAGAAGGGTACTCAAAAATAATGACCTGATATTTTAAACCTGTTAAGTGGCTATTAAAATTGTTCATCTGCCCAAACAACAAATAAATGTCAATAGAAAGACAAGAAAATAATAAAAATAAAATAATTATCTAGTCCTCCAAAATTCCTAATCTATGAAGCACTGATCCATACTACAGTGCTAAAGACTTGCAATGAATCTAAGTAAACTATCCTAGTGATGAGCAAGAAAGCTGTAGGGCATAATTAATCAATATCAAATTGCCTTGGACATCTTATGTAATTATTGAGGAAAAACACTAATATTATTGCAGAGTTAGCTGATTTCCTTTACATGAATATATAAAGAGAATATATAAAAAGCATTCAAGAGCAGCAGGTTAGAAGCTAACTTAAACAAGATAAACCAACTAAGTCTCATTAGAAACATCCATCTTAAAAGCTTTTTATCACTCTGCATCTTATCTAATATCAGTTATTAGTATCAACCCATGTACGACGATATTGTACAAACTTATCAGGTAGATATGTAACTAGGGAATCTCACTGTGAGAATAATTCCATGTTATCAAATATTATCAACTGACTGCAGTCCTGAGATTTTTGGGTATTACTTTCATGAAACAATATCTAAAGGAAGGCATCTTAAAAGGCTGTGCAGCTAAGTGGGTAAGAAATTCTGAGCTTCAGGCATCCCTGGTGTGGACTGTATTTTTCACCATGAAAGAAGACTGATGGAAGAGAACAGAGCATCAATGCAAAGAAATTGTGTTATTAGTTCAGGTTTTATGCAGAGATCCATAATGCCATGGAGCAGTGAAATCTCACCTATTGAGCTCTCTAAGACACATGCCTGGCCTGAGGTTTTATAGGTCACAGCAGGTATGGTATCAGCAGAGACCTTCTGAAGTTCCTTCCACCTTTACTTACTGTGCAAATTAAAAAGTACATTAGGAGCTT
Source organism: Netta rufina (assembly GCF_964035555.1). NCBI lineage: Eukaryota > Metazoa > Chordata > Aves > Anseriformes > Anatidae > Netta > Netta rufina. Next base: position 96,214,899 of record NC_140125.1, on the reverse strand, counting down.
TTACTCATTTGACGCAGGAGGATGAAAATCATAGGGTTGTTCATGTCAAGCACAGAGCTGCAGATAGGAAGATTTTGTTCCAAATCTTACCTGAAAGATTCATTCAGACACCTCCATATGCAATAGCTCGGAAGTATCATTAAAGTAGTGACATGGTTTGTAGTAATATAATGACTGAATCTTCTATGTTCCAAAATGGTCTGTGCCAATGCAGAAGACAGCAGTTAATTTCAGTGAGGGACAGATAATTTGGCTATGATATTAGCTTTGCCTTTGCTTGGTAGAGATGAAAGGCAGGAAATGTCTAGGAAAACAGGAGTATACTTGTCTTGTATTTGACTATAGTCTCTTGTCAATAGTGTGGATCAGACAAATGGATCAGTTGGCAAGAGAATTTGTGAAATGAACTCAGGTGACTTTTTTTGTAGTCCATGAGATGGGGCCACAATATTTCTTGAGAATCTTTGCTTTAGGCTTTTGATAAGAGAGAGCAATGAAAATATGTTAAGCATTGATACTGAAACAACTGAAACAGAAATACCTTGAAGAAATTTTGTCTTAGCTACTGTTAGAAAAATAAATAAAATAAAATAAAATAAAATAAAATAAAATAAAATAAAATAAAATAAAATAAAATAAAATAAAATAAAATAAAATAAAATAGTACAATACATACAGATTCTGGGGATTTGAACTAAAATATGTAGTATTAAAGCTTCTCCTTGTTTACTTTCAGTTTACTTGCAATGAATCTAAGTAAATTATCCTAGTGATGAGCAAGAAAGCTCTAGGGCATAATTAATCAATATCAAATATCAAAAGTTATAGGCAAACTATAACTTCATAACTATAACAACTATAACTGCTCCCCCCCCCGCCCTTTACTGGTGTTCTTTCCCACCATGGCATTGACCAGCTCGCACTCTGCCAGAGCATGGTGGACAGAGACATTATGTCTGCAGCACCTCATCCCCCTGTGCTGGCATCTGGAAACTACAAAGCTTTCATCTTTTTCTGGGCTGTCTCCATGATCAGCCCCATGCTGCATTACTCCACTTGGGTGGCAAATTGATGTCTGTCCACTCTTGTCTGCTCCCTATCTCAAGGATGGTTCTCCTCCTGTGCTCCTGCCCCCCAGCCCAGGGACATCCTTGTCTCCTGTGATGGTTCCAGCAACTCCATGCACCCCTGGCACCAGGGTTGAGAGCTCTACACACCTTCCTCTTTCAGCCACCTTTCCCTGCCTTCTGTGCTTCCCCTGGAACTATCGGTATAGCTGTCCAGCATACAGACATACACATGCATATTAATGATTACAGTGCTTTATGACAGAGGCACTGGGAGCAGCTTTTGCTTAGGAAAATATTATAAAACTAGGACTGATCTCTTGCTATGCCCACTACTATTCCATGCCATGGTTTCCCATCAGACCAAATTGGGGTATGAAGCCACATATCAACACTCATGAAATACAAACAAGGAAGCCAGAGGGGAGAGACAGCTCAACTCTCTTACCTGATTTTTAATTATTATAGGAAGCAGCACAAAGCAAAGTTGCCTTCCTTGTTTCAAAGTTATTTTCATGTGGGAGGCAGTGGGGAATAAACATATCTGTCCTTAAGTTTCTCAAAACAAAAAAAAGTTATCTTCTGCTTTGCCTTCTGCTTTGTGGTCATTTCTTTACTGAGCTCCCTATTTTCACATTTCAGTTTCCAAACTCCCCATGCACATGTGACTGAAGCAGAAAGAAGGTGATGTACGCACACGTGCAGCCGGTTTCCAACATCAGTCTTTCTTGGGTGACATTTAAAAAGGTTTTGAAATTGAGTTGTAGTGGCTTGACTCATTTCTCCTTGATGCCTACTTTGTTCCAGAAGCACGAGTATATGTATAAATAACAGTTTGTATCCCTTGACAACTTCCTGAATTAGAGCAGCACTTGTGGTCAATCACAGCAGAGAGAGCATCAGGGAAATACTTTAGCCTGGCAGGCACAATCATGCCATTTTTTGACTAGTAAAGTGGCTTGTGTCGCAAGTGATGGTTTTCAGTGATGTCCCTTTGCTTTCTATAATCAACATCAGCTTTTCTGCTGTGCTTTAGAAAGATGTTTCATCTGCTGCATTATCTCTTGACAACTCTAATCTCTTGAAGAGAGGAAATGCAGGTAAGAAAAACAGAGTTAGGTGACTTAGTTTCAAAGATGGGATTCAGATAAGCCTTTAAAAGAGGGGTTCTCCTTTTCCTTCTTCTTTTCTTCCACTAACTTTAACATATTATGGCTTTAGGATGAAGACAGATCTGTAGCTATTGCTGCTTTTATGTCTATAAGTGGTCAACTCTCCATAAACAGTACTTGGAAACTCATCTGCTTATTCCTTCAGGAATCACAGAGGAGATCCTTCTGCAAAACTGTAGCCAATAAGCCTGAAATTCCTTTTCTTATGTAGGTAGAACTTAATAGATATTAAACATTAATAGAATTGATAAAACATATATGACATTCAGCTAGAAAGAGTTCAGAGTTTCCACATTTTGCTATCTGGCTCTTCTGCTCTATCACACGTGGTATTTATCAAATAAATTTATGCTGTAGGTTTGGACTCAAGAGCAATCTTAAAACGTGCTATAGACATAGAAAAAGTTAATTAGTGGGAAAACGAAGGTTTTATTGATAAATCTAATAGTGGGCATCTGTAATAAATTAGCAAATAATCTTATCTGCCAGATTTCAAAAATGATATATTTTTATTGCTTCTCTTCTCTTCTCTTCTCTTCTCTTCTCTTCTCTTCTCTTCTCTTCTCTTCTCTTCTCTTCTCTTCTCTTCTCTTCTCTTCTCTTCTCTTCTCTTCTCTTCTCTTCTCTTCTCTTCTCTTCATCTTCTCTTCTCTTCTCTTCTCTTCTCTTCTCTTCTCTTCTCTTCTCTTCTCTTCTCTTCTCTTCTCTTCTCTTCTCTTCTCTTCTCTTCTCTTCTCTTCTCTTTCTTCTCTTCTCTTCTCTTCTATTCTCTTCTCTTTTCCCAGCAAGTGTGTGGAGAGCCTTTGAAGTTCCAACTTAACTTTTCATCAAAAGTTTTTCTATTGAAGGGAATGGTATGGGTGAGGAGTGGGATGGACTTCATACACTGTACAAAATTGAAATTCCAAATTAATGCTTGATTTTAAAAGTGAAAGAAACTTTTAACATTTCAGCAGTGAATGTACTTAGAATATACTTATATGTACTTAGAAAGGTTGCCATTTGTATTTCATTAGCTTTGTTGACTAGCACTATGATAAACTTCCTTGCTTCCTATGGCTCTATTTTATTTAAGTAAACTGCTCCCCATTTCTCATACCTACAGGTTGATTTTAATGCAGCAAGTCAGCTCACTCAGAGTTGTGTTTTAAAACTTGTCAATAAATTTCTAAATTTGCTTCCTTTCATTGCTTTGACCCTGTCATGTAAAGATTTGTTGAAAGATGAGATCTACACTCCACTTTAGGATACCGTCATGGCATCCTGAAACCTGCTTTGGATCTTACTATACAACAAATAACCGGCTAAATATTAATTTATGGAGGCTGTCATCCTAATTTGTAATAGTGGTTACCTTAAAGCAATAAATAATTAGGTGACATATGACCATGGTTTATATATGACGATACATTAACATAATATTCATTTAGCACTTATATATAAATATATATATGTATATATTTGTAAGTTACCTTTCAGGAAACTGATGTTTATGCCTTTTATCCTCATTAACGGAAGCCTTGCCACAATGAAATGCAGTTTTCTAAATAGTGAATACACTTCAAACATGCACAGGAAGAACTTTAAGTGAAAAGACCATTTTTCTTTATTTTTTATTTTATACAGGTTTTCTTTTTTATTCTGGAGACAAAGACTGAGCACAATATGCTAAATCAATTCACGCTGGGTGTATACTACAGGCTTGTGAGAACAGTACTGAGAGTGACAAAACACTGTTTAATGCCCTCCCCCAGGTCAGTTCAGACCCCTTTTTTTCTTAAAGCTGACATACAGCATATAATAAAATGAATAAATAAATAAAATATCCTTTTTTGCTTGTTTGTTTGTTTTTCTCTGAAAAAGTTAGGGTCTTGTTTGACAGAAAATACCTTTAAGTATATCATTAATATCTGCCTTCAAAGCAATTGAAAAAACAGATTTGAAAAACCTCATTCCTAAGACTTGTTATTGTCAATAATGAGAACCCAGTTTGGTCCCATTTTGAAGAAAATGTCATTCAGGTATGCTTTAACAAATCTTATTAAAGAAGACAATGCTTCAAAAACTGAAAAGATTTATCATAACTGAGACAGAAAAACAAAACCATAAAACCTTTAATCAAATACACTGCCATTTTAACAGATTAAATTAATATATCAAATCATGACTCATTCTGAAATGAACTGATGACTTTTAGTTACTAGCCTCAAATGGATAAGGATGTGTCTGCTGTTGCCAGACTAAACAGTATGGTTCATCTTCTCTTTGGTAAAGATCTGTTAGAGGTCTGGAAAGGAGCCTGAAGAAATTGAGTGGAGAAAGAGTATAGGAAGAGAAAGAAATAGGGGAAAAATCAGTTTGCAGAACAGATGAAGACCGAGCATTTCCTCATGCCTGCTATGCTCTCTGTTTTTATGTATCAAATAGAACACAACCCTGTTACAAGAATACCCTTCTGGAGTCACCCTAGGAAAATAAATAAATAAATAAATAAATAAAAATCAGTAGCTGGAATAAAAGAGGTGAGTGTTGACAAAACTTCAGTTTAGTGAATAAAAAGTACGGGTTATGTCAGTAGCAAAAAAAAAAAAAAAAAAAAAATCTTAACTAAAAACATAAAATTTCTGTATATGTTCCAGCTTTTATACATTTTAAATGATACAGAAATACATGTATATGAGTAATACCCTTGTGATGCTTAAGTTCTCTGGTATTTCTGTGCTTCCGCTGAATGATCTTTATGATACAGTAACTACTACTCCTCGGTCTTGTTTTAAGGAAAATGTTACATGTATGCATGTATACCTGTATAAGAAAGGAAAGTAGTGCATTTTTGTTCAGATAGTGTAATTCTTAATTAATAAGCAAGTGTTTAATTCTTATTACTTCATGGCATCTGCTTTTTGATCAAAATGTTTTGTTACAATTTCTTTGTGCTCTGGAACCTTTTGTTTTCACTTCCTGGAAGCTGCAAATGTTCAAACCAACAATTCAAGTTAGGCAGTCTTGGATTTTTGTTTGTTTGATTGTTTTTTATTTTCAATATTATTTGAATAGGAATTACATCAAGTAGAATAGAAACAAGCAGCAAAGAAGTGCAAAATTGCCTCTATCGTGTTTCAGACTTGAAAGGGAACCTTCCTCAGTCACAGGGATGATGGCTGTAAACACACAACAGAATGAAACATTATTCAAAATCTTGTAGAACTGAAGTCTGCAAAGGACTTAGGGGTTGCTGGTATGCAAGGCACTATGTAGTACTGTTCATATGAGACACTTAACACTTCCATCTGTAAAACTCCCCTCAATCTTACAAACATGTAACTATCATCACCCCTATCTACATGGCTTTGAACATTCACTCTGACTTCATGGCACAGCAAGGATTAGGTTGTAAGGTTTTGTTGTACTGTGTTGCTGGAAAGTCTCCAACTAAGTGTTAAAAAAGGTGCTGGGTTATTTACCAGGAGGGAAACTGTGAACAGCCTGTGTGTGTGACTTTCTGCTACTGTTGGTGTTGATGATAAGACCCTAACTGACTTAAATAAGGCTAGATTTCACCTATCCTGCACTTCATTTTCAATGAGAATCAGTACAGACAACTTTTAACAAGAGTAACAGTTAAGACCTCGAGGGTCCGATGGAGACTTGCAAAGCCACTTTTCTGTTGGCTTCGCTATAGTTTCTTGGGCTATACTTCATCTAGAGACCCTTCTGAACCTTGCCTGCAAAAAGGGGAAGAAAGGCAGGGGGATGAGGAGAGCCATTACACTTGGGTTTGGTCTTTTTTTTTGCTTTGCTTTGCTTTGTTTTGTTTTATTTTATTTTATTTTATTTAAACTTTTTCTCTTAAGCTACTTAGGTGGTGGTGAGTCATGGTTCTGTGTATTGCTTTTTTGAAAGGATGGACCTCCTGCAGTTTTTAGGTCTCATATAGGAAAATTTGATTTCCTTTGGTATTCTTGGAGCGTGTACAACATTAGTAACTATACAGCCCTTCTGAACCATCTAAGACTTTATTTTTTTTTATTTTTGTTTTGTTATCTAAGAATAGTGACATCTTGAATTGAACAATTTTTCTTGAAATTCTCTTTAGAGGCTTAGTTTTATTTCCTATTTTTCTCTAAGCAGCAGGACAATGTGCTTTGTAGTGCCAGTCCATGTGGCCTGTCCTCAGGAAGCAGCAGCAGGAGAGGAGAGTGAAGCTTTGCATTAGTTTTGTCTTCACCTGAGAAAACTCGGTCTCTGGCCCTTCCTCATAATGTGATAGTGATACGCTTCATAAAGTAGCTTTGGTAAATTAAGGTATGTATTTTTCTCACTAAAATAATGTCAAACAATATTTTATCTGTAATGCAGGAAGACTGACTGAGATCATTTCCTCACTGCAATGGTTTGTTAAGACCAAAAGTAAGCAGACCTATGCAGACCTAAACCATCTTTGTTCTCTTTATTTCTCTCAATTTTCATGCAACCTTGAATCCTTTTTTTTTTCTTTTCTTTTTTTCCCCTCTCATTTTCAATACTTCACACTAAGTTTTCAGGTCACTCGGATTTTCTTCCCACTTGTTCACTTGGTCTGCCATGCATCTGCAAATTCCTCCTCCTCCCTTTTCTTCTAATGCAATTTTTCTTGTCTCTGCAGGGCTCTCAGAATGAACCTGAGAGGCTGATTAATGAGAGGGAAGGTTGTCTCCTCTGAGAGCAAAGCCTTTTTCTGGCTAGGCTCCAGAGAATTCTCCTAAATGAATGAGAAAAAGCTCACTTGTAGGTGACCTGAAACCTGTACAGGAAATAGAGGTTAGATTTCTTGCCTCAGTAGCTAAATAGCTTATAATAACTTTAGTGGGTTTTAGGTTAGTCCTTAGTCTGCATTTAGCACATTTAATAGAACCAGAAAGGTCTCATAAACCAAATCAGAAATAAATTCTGTTAAGATCTCTCAAAAACTGTGATTGCCCATTTCAAATAGTGTGCAGCCATCAAATTTTTCATTGTTCATTTAGTTTTGTGAAACCTCTCTGCCACAATGCCCTGCACCAAGTAAATGCAGTGATGGTCTCCCAAGAAAGAACATTAATCAAACAGTTTCCATCTCTAATTTTTGGTTAAATACTTAGTCATAAAAATGTCATGGTATAAGATGAAATGCTTGTTCTTCATCTAAATATCTAATCTACACAATTAGCTTATGATGAGCAATATACTTTATTATTATTATTATTATTATTATTATTATTGGAGAAAGAATTAGGATGTCATATTGCTGTAATTCTCAAACTTCTTTTGCTGATAAATATTAAATTATTCCTCTTTTCCTGCTTTTGTTGAAAACCTGTCAGACTAAACAGATATACAGGAGATGGCAGAAGCAGTACACAAAATTTGGATGGTGTACTTGGCATACTTTAAAACACGTAGTGGAGCAGCAGTAAGTTTAAAAACAACTTAATTAGTATTAGTCAGGGACAGAGGCAGATCTGCAGGTTTGTTGCCACTTAAAACATGAGTTTGTCTGCAAAAATGCTACATATCACCAAAACTTTTACCTGGCTAGCTTATATCTCTTTCTAGGCTTTTGGGCAGTGGAGTTTGACACTGCATAAGGAAAACTCGCTTCTTGAATACTGGAGTCAACACAACTGTATTCAAAAAGAACATTTGCTTCCTTTCTTTCATTGCAACAGAAAGTATGAAACTTCTCTGACTTTTCTATTATTTTGTTGGCATTTATGTTCCAGTTTCATAAAGAAACCAAATTGTTGTTGGATTTGTTGTGTACTTTTCTTCTATGCCATCAGTCAGTGATTCAGTAAGCAGTAAATATGTTTTGACTGAAAAGTCTTAGTTTCTTTCAAGAATTCCACTAATATCTCCTGTGAAACTAGTCAGGTGAGTATATTATTATTTCACAGGGATGTGGGTCATCACTGTAATCAGCCTTTAAGCCTTTGCTGAGTTCTGTTCACTCAAATTGGTTTCAGGGTTCATACTGTTGTGTAAAACTTATTTTCCTCCTTCCAGTTTACTTTTTTGCCTGCAAACCTACCAGAAAAGCAGTTTCACCTCTACTACCCCCTGACTTTTTCTATTATCTTCTCTTCCCTTTTGTGCAGTTAGTTGGTTTGGAATTTAAGAAAAAACACCAACAACAAAACTGATGTCTTAATTGGTGTAAATGGGAAGTTTAGTGGATCACAGAATACCTGAGGCTGGAATGGACCTCTGGAGGTCATTGGGTACAAGGATGGTTAACAAAAAAAAAATTGCATAGTTTTCACACAGTTTATCTAGAATCAGAATATGCTGAGTTCCTTATGATCTTTGTGTCCAACAAATCTATTTCATGTTGACAGCTTTAACATGGTTTCTTGAGCTGAAGTCTGTTTAAAAGGTAATTTAGGTATTTTTACAGGATGCTTGGGATGCCTTGATGCCAAGTATTTTGACCAGATACTTTGTGATGCCTAGATAATTTTTATAAGGAACTCAGAACTCTCACTGTTGTTTCAATATACAACACATATTAAGACAATGAAAGAATGCTAGAGTACCTCAATTATATTGGAGAAATACCCACAGGAATGTAAAATGTAGATATGTTAAAGTAACAGCATGATTAAGAGGCAGTTTTGTGCTTATTCAAACAGCGCATTCCACTCTCTATCTAGTATAATGTTACTTATGAAATATCATTATTCGATTAAACCCTTGTAGTGGGTTTACGTGGCAAGGTTTTGGTAGCAGGGGGCCATAGGGGTGCCTTCTGCGATAAGAATCTAGAAGCTGCCTCACAGTAGGTAAGAACCCCACTGCTGACCAGAGCCAAGCCAATAAGTGATGTTGTTTTGTGCCTCTGTGAGAGCATATTTAAGACAGGGGGAAAAAAAAAACACTGAGCCACACAGCAGCTGGGAGAGTGAGAGGAATGAGGAACAGACTTGTAGGCGCCAAGGTCAGTGAAGAAGGAGGGGGAGAGGTGCTCCAGGTGCCGGAGCAGAAGTCCCCTGCGGCCTGTGGTGAGGACCATGGTGAAGCAGGATGTCCCCCTGCAGCCCATGGAGTACCACGGTGGAGCAGGGTTCCATGCTGCAGCCCGTGGAGGAGACCACGGTGGAGCAGGTGGACCTGCACCGATGGAGGCTGCAGCCTGTGGAAGACCCCTGCCCAAGCAGATTCCAAGCCAGACCTGCAGCCCGTGGAGAGGAGACCATGCAGGAGCAGGTGACCTGGCAGGAGCTGCTGCCCGTGGGGGACCCAGGTTGGAGCAGTTTGCTCCTGAGGGATGGACCCCATGGTGCAGATCCGTATCTGGAGCAGTACTTGAAGAGCTGCTGCCTGTGGGAAGCCCACGCTGGATCAGTTCATCAAGGACTGCATCCTGTGGGATGGACCCCACAGCACAGGGGACGAGAGTGACTGAGAAGGAGCGTCACAGAAGAAGTGCTATAGACTGACCATATACCCCCATTCCCCCATTCCCCTGCACCACTCAATCAGGGGGGAGGAGGTGAAAGAGGGTGTGTGGGGAGGAAGGTGCTTTTGGTTCCTTTCAGTTGTTTCTTACTTCTCTAGCTTGTTAGTAATAGATAATAAATCTTACTATCTCCCTATGCTGAGTCTGTTTTGCCCATCATGATAATCACTGCGTGATCTCCTCATCCTTATCTCAACCCTTGAGCCCTTTTCATTGTATTTTCTCCCTGTTCCTCTTTTAGGTGGGGGAGTGAGAGACTGGTTGTGGTGGAGTTTGGCCGCCCACCTGAGTAAAACCACCACAGTCCTTTGTGGTGCCCAACCTGGGGCTCAAAGAATTTGAGATAAGGATGATAGCTGAGAGAAGTAATGGGCAAAACATGGGCTGGATGATTGCTATGAATGTGAAAGTTGTGAAGAATTTACGAAAGCAGTAACTGTGAAGAATATGTTTCATGTTAGTTTGGTGAAGGGACAAGGGGTGGTGTATGTGTAAATTGTCCACCTCGTCGGTGCTGTGATGATGTTATATTTATTTTGGTGTGGGGAATTCTTTTTCTTTTTTGATGTAAGTCAAGTTTGTGAAGATTGTAATGATTGTAAAGAGAGAGAAAATTGTGATTATTCTTAAATATGCTTTTCATAGAGGGAGGGTTGGAACCACAATATACTTCTACTTTAATCAGAACTGCAGGCCTGGGATAAAACTAACAGAGTGATGATTTACTCAATATTTTTAGCAGAAAGGATTTAGTGGGAAAGAATTTTCTCAAAGTGAATCACATAAAAAAGGACACCGGTTCACGCTAAAGGAAAGTAAGAAAGCGGTATCTGCAGTATAGCTAATAAAGAATTTGTTACATGTCACTAGTGTAACCTCAGCACTGACTCAGGCCTGAAGGAGACGAGGGCTCTGAATGCCCACTTGGACATAGGCAGTTCTAACATCGTTGCTAGGAAACTGTGGTTATACAGAATAAAATATCTCAAATGCCCTTAGAAATGCCTGAAAGCAGATCAAGAACTTCAGAAAGAAAAATGATCTATTGATTAATCCTTATCATATCTTTTATGATAATACATTTCTGACATCTCAAACTTCCTTTGAAATATTGTGTGATATTCCATATTCTCTCCTGAAACCTATGCCTGTGAACTTTTGGTATAAATCCCTCCATTACCATAGGAACTGAAGGTTGTGGAAACCCTTTCTTCTTTATGATACCTTTTTTCCTTCCATTTGTCACACAGTTTCAGATGTCTTGACCACGATGACCATTGGTTCTATGCTGGTCTAACACCAGCTATATGGTCTATATGGTCTAACACCAGCTAGGGTTGCTATGTTTTACTACTTATAAAATGTAAGGTGCAGAAAATCAGATACGTTGCTAGTACAGATCTATCAGCTTCCATTGTGAAGGCAGACTGCATTGAATGCAAATAATCATTGTATTAGTATATACATATTTTTTCAGGAAAATCTCTTGCCTCTGTCAGCTGATAGCATCCTAAGCTCTTCCGCCTGAAATGTGACACCACAGGAAATACATGAGAGCATGAGTGTATTATGTTAACTGCAAGACACTAATAATCAGTACACTTTCTGACTGCAGAGGCAAATAGGATTTCTCTCAAGTATTTTCTTTAAGGATAAAATCCAGGTTGTTATGGGCAGAAGTTGTTCTGGCTTCCAAATCTCCCCCACAGAGCATGTTATTTGAGCCCTCTCAGAAGATATTGGGAAGCTCAGGAGTGATTTCTCCTGATTTACCTGGTGTTGTGGTTAACACAGCAGGTAGCTAAGCACTACACAGCTGTTTGTTCACCTCCCAGGACAACAGGCAGCTAAGCACCACACAGCTGTTTGTTCATCTCCCAGGACAACTGCACAGAAGTGGATCCTCTCGTACTAAGTGTGTGTAATCCATGACCACCAAACTAGTGGCTGTTAGCACTAACTTTATTTCTACTAAATGTAGTCTGGTATAATATTTGACACAGAACTGGACCTGTCTGCCTGTGAATCTTCACTGCTGTTTGCCACCACAGTCAGGATTGACATTAGGCTGTCGATCAACAGAAAACATCTTGAACAATGGTGTTGTGAGGCAGTGAAGCACAACCCTCACTGATGCTAGTTACTAGGTGTATTTTACACCTAGTGTAAATACAGCATGAGTTTTCTTCTGTACTTTGGATTTGGGACAGGAAAAACAAAAATAACCAACCCATGATTTTATTTTATTTTTTCCCCTATGGAGAGAGCAAGGTGGGATTATTTTTAAATGTTTGGACATGATTCATAAGCAGACAATATAATTACCAAAATATCATGCAGATTTAAATTCTCACCTGCGTGTACAAAGTTGGATTGTACTGGGCAGGATTTGGACATTCTGTTTTCTACTTAATTTAAATCAATCCAGGAAATACTTTAAAGACATAAATAGCAGTTGGGTATCAAACTTATTAAAAGTCAGAAAAAAATCAGGCTTTCTGCCTGCACATTTCAAATTTCTCTTTTTTTTTTTTTTTTTTTTTTTTTTGTGTGTGTGTGTCCATAATAATATGTTAAAACTTTACTCTGAGAACAGCATAAGACAAGACAGAAGAAATAGAAACAAAAATAGTATTGAAGTGCCTCTGCAAATCTGAATTAAACTCAAACTTTAGTTACATGACATATGCAATATTTATTATAGTGTACTAATAAATGTTTATCACTCTATTCTTATTAACAATTACAGAATAAATTACTGACAAGATAAAGCTCTGTTAACTAATTTTTAATTACTCTATGTGACCACTGTCTAATAGAAAAGGTTCTGAGCTAATTTGTGTATGTGCTCAGATATTCAAGGGAAATCAAAAGCTAACTCAACACATTTAAATTTTAGTATGTAGCTTAAATGCCTACATGAAAAATGCTTTGCCTATGGGGAAAATAAGTGACTTGTATTTTTTGATTAACTAACATAAAAACAATAGAACTTTAACTACAGGAAGGATAATGCAAGTCACTTGAGCTTGAAAGAATAAAATTATCATCAACATAAAGTTGCATCCTTCCCACTCACTGAGCTTTCTCTCATGTGGTTTGACTTGCTGCTTTCCTCTGTTCTTTTTCTAAAATTGTACTTTAAAATAGTCTACCTCCAGCCAGCTGTACTACTCAAATCCAGCACCAATATCACAGTCATTACAGGTTTAAACTTCCATATGTTAAGTTGCTTTTCTTAGTATTGAGATTATGACAGCATATTACTTGTCCATTTATTTATATTAATCATCAGTGGTAACAAAACAACCAACACATCCCCAACAGAACATAATTTACACAAGGAACATAATAAATTAAAGAAACTAAAGTGTAAGATCAAATAGGTATAAGATTAACTTAATTTATTTATACATTATGTATTTATTTACTTGATTGTAGCCTAAGACAGGCACCCTAGCACCTTGTGTGATCAATGGAAAGAAAAGGGCACGTGAGAGAGGTGTTTACGGCACATGAAATGAACCTTCTTCTGGATGTGTCTTTCACGTGGTGTAGTGGTTTAACTTCTACATGGATGCAATGAGTTGCGATGAATCCCATGCTCACTAAACAGGGCATGTACAGGAAATCCCAAGGGGGTTCAGTGAAAAAACTTCGCTTTTCTCCTTATGCTTGAATCAACATCAACTTGAAGCCTGTAGTTTTCCATAAAGCTGATAATTTTCCTTGAAATGGAGAATGGCTCCCAGAAGCTTTACTTAGTTACTCTAATCTTGTGTTTGTGGACTTTTAACAAGAATTATTTCTAAAAGTAGAGTGGTGTAATATAAAAGTATTAATGGTGCTAAAGAGCCTCCCTCACAAGGGAGGCTAGTATTGAGTGCGCTCAAGTAGATACTGCAAAATGGCAGCAGAGACTCGTATAATGCCATTTATGCAGAAACTAATTTTTGCACAGTCAGAAACTCACATATGGACTAAACCTGAGGCTGTTATGTCACAATTAGCATCAAAGATGTTCAAAGGCTGGACTGAGGTCTCAGAGAGGCTTGAGCATGGAGTGCCTCACCTGAAACCCAAACAGGATAGAGTAGAGTAAGCCTTTACTTATGGCAAAGTGTAGCAACCAGGAAAGCACACCTGAGTGTTCCCACTAGCAGTGCCAAGGTATGCAAGTACATTGACCAAGTGGATCATAGGCAGCTGCAAAAGTTGTGGTGATGAAATGGCATTACTGTTTTATGGATATTTAAATAACTTTAGTTCTGATAAGAGAGAACAAATTGTCCTTTTACTGCTTTATCTTCACCCCTGTATTTACAGATGCAACAGATTTGAACATGAAGTATAGGAAAGACCTTCTATTGTTTGTTTGTTTTAATAAAAGGAAAAATATAATTCACTGTCACCTCAATATAAATAACTGGACATATATGAATCAGGAAGTATTGCACCATTTGAATTTGAATGCTATACTTATTAGTTCTTGGCAGCTCAGTTTCCATGAGGTCTGTAATTAACACCTCCTCTCCTTCAATAAAATGGGACTCTGCTGACTTCTTTCATCAGCAGGTTTGTAGGAGTGTTATATGGCGTGTTGTTGGCTTTGGTTTGCACAGTCTGATGCTCTGCATGTCTCTAACGTCCCTAATGAATTCAGTAACTTTCAGCTCTCTTTACTTCTGTATATGGCTCTTGGAACTAAGAAAACTGAATGAGTAGACCAAAGGAGCTCTCTCTCATTACTCTCTCTAACAATATTGCCAAGATATGACCAGGTTAGCAATTTTAATTCTTCCCGTACATTTCTACCATCATACTCACAGGGATAGTAATAAGCATCTTAGTTAAAATGCCATCTCAGTTGTGTACACAAATGGGGTATTTTATTATTTTGCTCATCTCTGTTGGAAATGGCTGGTTGATGCCTGCTGGCCATACATGTAGCTCTCTGATGTTGCTACCTGATTTTCAACAACCTCAGATTTAATTCTGCCTTATTCATCTGTAGACATTTTGACAACAAAACTCTGCTCTGAAGTGAGTGTGGGGATGAAAACAAAACTCTGGTCTGCACACTAGGCAACAGGTGCTTCACATCATCCTATTCCTGTCAGTGAGTGGTGATGATTATTTAAACATTGCCAGCAGTTACACATTTTTCCACTGGGAAGGAGAAATCATTTTACAGATTTACATAATTTATTTAGTTACCTTATTCGCATGTCAAATTTGGAATACGTTTGAGAAATGCCATAACTTTTCTCTTTCTCTTCCAAAAGAAATTAAATGAAAGGCAGAGCCTGTGGGCCCAGTAGACCCTCTTTGCAGTGGTCTGATTGTCAAGTGTATAAAGAAAGCAAGGACAAGCCTGAGTGTTGTCAGGCTATGTAGAAATATTTGATTCTTCACACTAAGATCTGTGTCAAACTTGCTGCACCACTATTATACATTCATTATAAACAGGATTTTCTTTTGTTGATCAGCCATCAGTTTTGGGGTACAGGCCTGAAGAGAAACGTTCTATTTCCCCTGCTTGTTGCTGTGAATTTTAAATAGGAACACAACACTGATGCAGAAATGATCATTTGTATGAAACTTTTTAATGCATATAGAAATTTATATATTCTCTGAACGATCTTTGCTACACCTTGAATTTAAAAAATACTTATAGATATTATGGCTGGAGATGGGGCAACTGCTTGATATTCAATCAGCTAAAAAGGGGATGCTGAGATAAATGGGATAAATAGAGACATGCTCTGTAAAATCTCTAGGAAGATGTACATCTTTGTAAGGTTTGAAAGGGGAAAGGAAAAAGAGTGGAAGCAAGCCAGGCCTTTTCCTTCCTCTCCTAGTGGAATGTTTAGGACACCTGCAGGACCCAGTGCAGCCTAGGACAGAAACAAAAACCTTGAAAGGAGAAAAACAAAACAAAACAAAACAAAGCAAAAAAAAAAAAAACAAAACAATTAAACACCAACCAACCCTTGTATGCTTTTGAAGAGAGTTACTTACTTACTTTCACTTACTGATGTGAAAATGTGTTTTTCTATTCATGTTCATCCTCCTTACGCCTGCCCCAAATACAGCAATGTAGGTTTTATTTCCACCAAGACACAAACAATGCTGTTGAAGCTCTCTATCCTTTAGTTTCATTTTCTGTGTTGACAAGAAGACACCTGCACACAACTACAAGGAAGCATGTCATATTGCAACTTCTTTTTCAGTCCCAGTATAACATTATACTGAGTTCTTGGCTATATTCAAAGGAGGGCTACAAATATGGTGAAGGGTCTAGAGGGGAAGGTACATGAGAAGCAGCTGAAGTTTGTTCAGCCCAGAGCAGAGCAGGCTGAGGGGAGGCCCCATGGCAGCCTGTAGCTCCCTAACGAGGGGATCAGAGGGGCAGGCACTGAGCTCTGCTCTCTGGGGACAGCAACAGGACCTGAGGGAACAGCATGGAGCTGGGACAGGTGAGGGTCAGGCTGGGTGTTAGGGAAAGGTTCTGCACCCACAGGGTGGTTGAGCACTGGAACTACTCCCCAGAGCAGTAGTCATGGCACCAAGCTTGCCGTGACAAGAAGCATTTGGACAATGCTCTCAGACACATGATCTGATTTTTGGGTGTTCCTGTGTGGAGACATTAGTTGGACTTGATGATCCTTGGGGGTCCCTTCCAACTCAGGGTATTCTAGCATTCTGTGATTCTATGATACTCTTCTCAGCTTCTTGTCTTGTATCTGTAATGATTTTGTAGTCAAAGGAATTCCTTGTCCAGCTTCTTCCAAAGGCAAGCAGCTATATACCAAAAATTAATGGGAATCCTTGTGATTGTATCCATACCAGAAAATAGGGACAGTTCTCTGGCCCTGAGGGCAAACTGTGTAGTGCAGTTTGCCACAGCTCAGTTCCTTTCCCTGATTCAAACAACCCAGCTTTGTCCAAATTGCATACTGGAAATGTTCCCTGGTTCATGCTGTTCCTGAGACCTCTCCTGAGCATTATCTACAGACCTAAAACATGTCTGGAAGCCTGCTAGGAATGAAACATTATGGATGATAGGAATGATGCTAAGTTGGTGTCCTGGTACTGTTATTTTACCAAGTTGCACATACATGCCTTTGGGCCTCCTGGACATCCTTTGCTCTGTTTTGCCTCCAGGCTAGCCCATAATATTAACTGCTTTGGTAGCTGTGTGAAAGGGTATGTGAAGAGCAGTTGCATCTCTGATTTGACTGTTTCAAACCTCAGATTTCTTTTTTTTTTTTTTTTTTTCTTTTTTTTCCCTTCTTTTGTCTCTTTTATGTTTTTCCCCCCATAAGTCATTTGGTGTAGCCCTGCAGTTCTTCCCAATCCAAGAGATTTTTATTTCCTGATGGTCTTTGATCCACTGGTCAGACGTACATAAAAAGAAAAAAAAAAAAAAAAAAAAAAAAAAAAAAAAAAAAGAGCATTAAAATAAAATATGAAGCATGGTAAAGTGAACTTCATTTTTTTAAGAATATCCATCCAGTTTCTGTTTACTTAGGAGTATTTAATGTTGGAAGTAGCACTGATTTTAGTGCTCAGCAATGGACCTATCTTCCATTTATTTCGTTGCTTGAATTTCATTATAATATGTCCTCTAATGTTTTCCTCCAATGAGTTTTGTTTTATTACACATTATGTAGAATAAAGTAATTCTTTTTAGCTATAAATCTTCTAACACTGTATTTCATTAGTTGTTCCCAAGATATTATAAAGTGTGAATTATCTATCCCTACTCACTTCCTCCAGATTTGCTGTTTGTGACTTCTAGATCTTTCTCATAATCTTCACATACATTTTAGCCAGAGTTTTACATGTGTTTTTTTGTTTTGTTTTGTTTTGTTTTTTAGCAATTCATCAAACTCTTTCACATCTTCAGACATTACTGTTACCCTTTTGATTTATTTTATTGATATAAATGGTCAGGATGGTACTGAATATTTAAGATCTGTGTGAAATATTACATACTGGCAGAAAATCATGAGATTTCTGTTTTGTCTGCAGTTCTTAATACATCTAGCAAACAATTTACCTGTTTTGATTCTTGCTGAGGACTTGACCTTCCTCCACTCAACCTCTAGAATAAAATCACTTTCTGATTATTTCCGTTCTGTACTTTTGTACATAGGTGTTATGAAGCATTGTTCTACTTTGTTTACTTTTTTTTTTTTTTTCAGTTTCACTAGAATCTACAATCATCACTTCCTCATATGCTTCTCCCAGATGAAAAACAGAGGATGATTTATTTTTTTTTTTTGGCACTTCAGAATGAAGTTGTGTTTATTGTAATGTTTTGAGAAATTGTGAAAGCATGTATTGAAGGACTCTACTTATTTAATGACAAAATTCAGGTTTCAATCCCTAGATTTCACTGTTCTGGAAAATGGCACTTAAGCATTGCTTGAGACAGTTCAATTATTTGACTACTCTGTTATCTTGTGGAATCCTCAAGTGAAATACTCAAATAATTCTCAAAGGCAACTGCACCTATTTTCTTGTAACATCAGTCCATTACATATAACAGACCAAACCTAGTATATGCTAAATTTCTTTTTCCCTAAAATCTCTTCTCTTTCTTTCTTGTTTTAATATATAAAATTGTAACTATTTTTGTTGCCTTTGTATGCAAATCTCAACCTTGCTGCCAAGTGCTGAAAAGATTTCACAACAAATGCAAAAGAAAGAAATGCTTGAGGCAAACTCTTTTTTTTTTTTTTTTTTTTTGTTCTTTTCTGCCATGGTTACAAATCATGTAATTGTAATCATGTAATGACTTTTTACAATATCTAATGTAAAGAAACTATCTTTCCTGTTGTATTTAGTAGTATATATTTTAGTGCTAAAGCCTACCTGCATATTTTCTTTATTTCAATAGATATTTCAATTGAGGTGTATATGGTACGTGGTACAGCTGGTAATGAATTTTTAATGAATTTTAACGGATACAGTTCAATTCCTGGTAACACTCCCATGTCCAGAATGCCGTACTTACAACCTCCTGTAGGTACAGTGTACCAGTTTAGCTTAATTTTCATGCTGTAATAGTTCAGATGAGAGCAGGCATGAAACAACAAAATTATGAAGATGGACGTTGCAGGCAAAGCCAATTTTTCTGATGTTCAATCAGACCTGATCTGACTATATTAAAACTTTATTTTTATATTCAAAACTTACTTCCTGTATTGCCAGAAAGACAGAGATCTTGATTTAGAGAAACTGAAAGGATAATGTCCATGTCATGCCAGTAGTCAGAAACATCATTTGTGTCTATATCATCATAATAATGGACACTTACTTTTTCCACGCAATAAGTCTGAGTCAGGCAACTAGGGAGTTTTCAAAGGGTCTACCTTAGACCTTCTCTGTTGACAGAGCAGAGCCTGTTAGAGATGCAGACCTTTATAATGCCAGTCATTTCAAAACTCAGATGAAGTAACCATTCAGTTGAGTTATGAATTAATAGAGGTCACTCTACCTTTCCTAGTACAAACAGGTCCTGCTGCAAAAATGGAGAGTGAGCAAAGCATTATTGTCCTGCCCAGGCCTCTTAAGAAGGAAGAGGAACACAGAGAAAATGAGGAGCTCTGAGCAGCAGTAGCTCTAAGAGTCATAGTTAAGTGGAGTTCCTTCTGCTCGGCTACCTCTTCAAATCAAAAGTGTTTCCACTTAATGTTCCTCAACAATAATTGTCTGCTGGAAACTGGCCTTAGCTTGCATGGAAACATTTGTGACTGTCAGATTGGAACAATTTGGAATTCAGGTGCGGGTTTTTTTTGCTTGTTTGTTTGTTACCAATGCCTGCATTGGTGACATCTTCCACTGGATGAAGTTCACAGTATGAAGATGAGTTTTCAGTACCTAAGTGATACTGAGACCAGTACACTGTATTTCCTTTAACAAAATTTAATTTTCATATATGTTGAACCAATGTAGACAAAATGAAATATCCTGCTTATTTCTGGTCCCATTCAGAGTCTCCATCCCCATTAGCTGGAATGTGACTGGAATTCCTAATGTATAGGAATCATAGTCCTTGCCATTTTAAATATACATCCCAACGGAAAGATTAAATTGTACTAATTCCCACTTTTCCTCTGAACAAGTTCCCCAAAGAGACTTATTTATCTGACTACTGTAGTAGGATCAAAAGCCTGCCCTGTGTGCCTCCAGCACAGTGGAGGAGTGCTGTTCAGAAGCTGGCATACAGAGAAGACTGGAATTAGCCAAGATGGGAAATTTCAAGGACAATCCCTCTGGGACTTTTGTTGCCTTGTCACTTTCTGGCAGAAGATGCTTTCTGCACAAAAGGTCTATTGTGTCAAGAATTTTTTCTCTTTCATAAAAATCCTTTTTTTTTTTTTTTTTTTTTTTCTAAAATATTTCAGAAAGCATTGTCTTCTTCCCTACTAAAATGTAAAAGGCCTTGTGTTTAAAACCATCACCCAGAAGTGAGAGGATTTCTCTCCTTGTCCTGAAATGACCCAAGCCCACAGTTTCCACTCTCTGGTTATCTCTTTGCTCCGGGCAGAGTGACTGGTTGCAGTGGACAACTACTGAAGCCCTACAGTTTCTCCCAACAGGGACTCAGGATCATTGCCACAAATGGCTAGCCCTACAGGGAGAGTTTGGGAGTGATTTGGGGAGTGGCTTTACATGCACTCAAGGAGATGTGAGGGCAGCAGTGTCTTGGGGCTCAGGGCTCTGCCATCTACCTGCTCAGCTCCTAGTCCATCGCACCACCCCCAGGCATCCTGGTGCTTTCCTCCAAAAGGAAGCTGCCCTGCCCTCACCAAGAGGTCTCAAAGGCTCAACAAGATGGCTTGAGTTTGTTTTTTGGTGGAAAAGGACTGCTAGGAGAAGAGGAAGGGGAAGCATTGCTCTTACACCATGGAAGAGGAGAAAGGAGGAAGATGTTGAATAAAAGAAGGAAGAAAGAACGTTCCCTTCTTTTTCTTCTACCCCAAGCACATCTGCTACAGAAATCATTCAGTGAAATTCTCTGGATTCCATTTTCCCACCCAGACCTGTGGAGATGCTCGGAACCTTCTGACTCCTGCCTCTTGTTTAGCATCCCACATAGCTCTCCTCTGCCATCCCACATCTAAAAGAGCCAACTCTGCTGCTAATTCTACCCCTCTTCTCTCAGTGCTGCTCAAAACATACTCTGCCTCTCTCACTCATAAATATGATCCTCCCAGTGCCCCTCTGCCCCCAACCTGATCAATCCCAGTTATTTTCTCAAAGCAAATTAATTTAAACTGTAGATTTAGGCATTTTAAAACTAGGAAGTGACTTTTTAGGTTATATATAAGCAGCACTTATGTTTAATCATTCTCCATAGAAATTACAAATGTTTTTAAAATAGTATTTATGTTTTAGTTTTGCTTTACAAATCCTGGTACAGGCATATTATTTTTGTACGTCGGTCAGAAAAAGCCTTATAAAAAATGTAAAGTATCTTTAAAAAAGGAGACAAAAGTATAATACCAATAGAGAAATGCTACAAAGAAACACTCTTGTGGGTGAAAAACAACAGTTGATCATCTTTGATCAATTTCAAGTTAGTTTAAACTAATTCTAACTGAATTTCCCATGTGATGTAATTGTCTATAGAATGAGAGCATGCATCACTGGGCAATAGTTATTTTTTATTTCTTTCTTCTTTACTTCCTTTTCTTTGGCATTTTACACAACAAGCATTTTGCCCTCCTAAAAGACACAGAACCCATTGATTTTTAAAGTTACCTATGGAATTCTGCCCTCTAAGGTGCAAAGTGAATGGAGAAAATCACAAAATGTGGTGAAAGCCCCCGTGGAGCCCTCTCTAATTAACTGTGCACTCCTGCAGGATCCCCAGAGAGGAGAGAGAAAGGTGCTTGTTAATTGATGCAATGGTTTCTATGGAAATGGAAAACAACTACTGTCTGAAACTTTCTGCATGAAAACAATTGGGCCCATTTTTTTTTGAATTATCCCATGTTTGCTGCATCTTTCCAAACAGAAAACTTGGCTATTTTCATCTCTAATAATGACATGGGGTCCTGTTACTCATATTAATACAAGCAATTTGTGTAACATTATTAGCTTAACTTGTTAGAGCCAAGTGGAACATGCTATACTGTTCATGCATGTTAACATGTTCAGCTAATTGTCTTTAGATATATTGCTGTCCTTTTGAATATAATTCTGTTCAGATATTAGCTATTTTACTTGTCTATCGATCAATGAAATCCTGACTTTAACACCAGGCTGCTGTGCAAACTGCTGTTATACAAGCTGTTCTGTAACAGATGTGAAAACCCTCAGTAGCCACCTCGCCAATGAGTTCTGCAGATGCCACAGTGTCCGATCTTACAGTCCTCAGCCCTCTGCAATGGGGGAAATTCAGGTCACTGAGCACTTAAAGCAAGACACAGATGCAAAATGATCTGAAATCGCTGTATGGATTTCACAATTTAATTTTTGCAATAGAAGCAGTATATTGTGTTTGAAGCCCTGCAAGGTCTGTTACAATGAACAGAAACTAATGAGTTGTTAAGCAACAAAAACATGGTGAATATAAATATTTCATATTCAATTTAAACAGTCCATTTTCTGTTGAAATAATAATAATAAATTTATTTCTAAAATTAATTTAATGATCTTTGCCTCTCTGAAAACAAAATAACAAAGTATAAACACTTGAAGTGGGGTCTCACCCTGATGGTGTTTTTGCAGCTTAGGATGTATTTCTAGCCTCACTGAACTTGATGACATAACTGCTGCTCCCTTCAGTGGGATGGCACTCTGGTCTGTGAGAAAGAAAAACTAAGTCTTCTGGTTCTGACAGACCAGCAAAGCACTCTGTTTTTTCTACTATGAAAGCAGGCAGTAAGTTAGACATACCCTATTTCCACCTTCAGAAACAGATAGGGTTAGCATCTAACATCCTTGAGAGCAGTAAGCTAGCTGTAGAAATACCACAAAAATTATCAGGCAGCTTGATAACTTATAGAGAATAGTTCTCTGACATGCCTTCAAATAGTTCTGGCCTTATGGAAATATCAGAAACAATGGATGGAAATAATAATAATAATAATAATCTAAAACAAAATGATTTATTTGCTATTCTGTCCTTACTGGATCATTTTCTGGTATTTGAGCAGTTCATGTTTAGGCTCCTGCTTCTTACACGCTTCCAAATATTTCCAAAATATATGACAGAAGTCTTATTTCTGCAGCATTTATTTTAATTGGAATTTGAGAGATGAATTCACACCTAAAAGAAAAATGCTGGGGGATTGTTCATCTTTGAACATAATATCTTTTGCTGAAAATATATAAATAAATAAATAAATAAATAATCTCTGTGCAAATAGTCTGATTTACAATTAACCTCTTATACCCTGTTAAGAGGAAAAGAAAGATAAACTAAGTTGTCATTAGCATATCTCCACTGATATTGTTCATCGCTGTTTTGATAGAAAAAATGGTAATTTTTTATCATGATTAATAATCATATAAGTGAAAATGAATTTTTATTAAGGAAGCTATTTAGAGAATTAAATTTTTCTTTTATGTCAAAATCTTCTATAGAAGACAATGTGACAAGGAAAAAGGGATTTTATTGACTGCTTTTGTATATCAAACCAAATCTTTAGCTGTTGTTCAAAGGACCGGAGAAATCAAAGACAAATAATGGTCTGCAGGGTATGAGAGGCTAAACCTGATCACCAGAGAATGACAGATCTGAAAATTGTTTATGAATTGAGATTAAGATGATAGAAAAACTGCTCTGAAACATTATGAATAAAAAGCTGGAGGATGATAATATAATTAATATTAATCTTCTAATACAAAAGACCTACTGAAAGCATATCCTGTCAAACTAACTTAACATTAGTGCAATAGTGCCAGTTTAGTTTACTTGGAGTTCTATAAAAACATTAATTTCATTTCATGAAATTTTGATGAAAAGGTTATAACAATTTGAAATGGACAGGCTATGTGTTGACTAGATAATCTGTACATAAATCTTGTAATTTTAAAGGAAAACTCCTTGTTATATTTCTGCTGGGTATACCAAGCATCATTTCTTAGCTAAAACTTTATTAGTATTTATGCCATCAAGGTTATGAACACTGTCTGTTTACTGTCTCTGTATCAAACTCATTGTCTTTGGTCATTGTATTTATTATCAGAAGTAGTCACTTAGTATTGTTTGACTATTAAACTGTGATAACTGGTGTGTGACTTATTTTGTATTAAATAATAATACATACGTGTCACTCATGAGCCAGCAAGTGCAAGCTGCAAGGAGATGAGGGACAGGACTTGGTCCTTGCTGGAGCTCCCCTGGGATCCTCTGGGTTAGCCTCCAACCTCTTCTGAGCTCCCTGGCACTTTTACCACTTTTGTGGATAAAAAGAAAAACAAACACTTTCAATTTTAAGGGAATAGGAAATGTACGCAACAGGTTTGAGGCCCTAGAGATTGAGAGGCCGGTGTGTGAGGAAGAGGTAGCAAATGTTCCCAGGAGGATGCCTGGGGCGAGGAGGTCAACTCCGCGCCTCAGGACTGCCTCCACCAAGAAAGACAGGAGGGTTATTGTTGTTGGTGACTCGATTCTTAGGGGAACAGAGGGCCCTATTTGTCGGCCTGACCCTACCCGTAGGGAAGTCTGCTGTCTCCCTGGGGCCAGGGTCAGGGACGTTGCCAGGAAGCTTCCTAACCTGGTACGCCCCTCTGACTATTACCCCCTTTTGATAGTCCAGGCAGGCAGTGATAACATCGAAGAGAGAAGCCTCAAGGCTATCAAAAGGGACTTTAGGGGACTGGGTCGGTTAGTGGATGGAGCAGGAGTGCAGGTGGTGTTTTCGTCCATCCCTACGGTGGCAGGGAGGGGTTCAGAGAGGACACGGAAAGCCCACCTGTTAAACACGTGGCTCCGGGACTGGTGCCAACGCAGAAATCTTGGGTTTTTTGATCATGGGGCACTTTACTCAGCACCTGGCCTGATGGCTGCAGATGGGTCCCTATCTTTTAGGGGAAAAAGGATCCTGGGCCAGGAGCTGGCAGGGCTCATTGAGAGGGCTTTAAACTAGGTACGAAGGGGGATGGGGCTGAGGCTAGGATTGTTGGGGCTGTGCTAGGGGGAACAATGGCAAGGCCGGAGGATAAGGCAATGGCCCAGCTGAAGTGCATCTACACCAATGCACGCAGCATGGGTAACAAACAGGAGGAGCTGGAAGCCATCGTGCGGCAGGCAGGCTACGACTTGGTTGCCATCACGGAGACGTGGTGGGACCAGTCTCATGACTGGAGTGTTGCAATGCCTGGCTATAAGCTCTATAGAAGGGACAGGCAGCATAGAAGGGGTGGTGGTGTGGCTCTCTATATTAGAGAGTCTTTCGAGGTTGTAGAACTCGAGGTTGGGAATGACAAGGTCGAGTCCCTTTGGGTTAGGATCGGTAGGGACAACAAGGCTAGTGTCCTGGTCGGAGTCTGCTATAGACTGCCGAACCAGGATGAGGAGACGGATGAGGAATTCTACAGGCAGCTGACAGAGGTTGCAAAATCGTCAGCTCTTGTACTCGTGGGGGACTTCAACTTCCCTGACATATCCTGGAGGCACAACACAGCCCTGAGAAAGCAGTCTAGGAGGTTTCTGGAGAGCGTGGAAGATAGCTTCCTGACGCAGCTGGTTAGTGAACCTACCAGGGGTGGTGCCCCGCTAGACCTTCTCTTCACAAACAGAGAAGGACTGGTGGAGGACGTGATTGTCGGGAGCTGTCTTGGGCAGAGTGACCACGCAATGGTGGAGTTCACTATTCTTGGCGAGGCCAGGAAGGGGACCAGTAAAACCGCTGTATTGGACTTTCGGAGGGCTGACTTTGAGCTGCTCAGGACACTGGTTGGTGGAGTCCCTTGGGAGGCGGTTCTGAAAGGCAGAGGAGTCCAGGAAGGCTGGGCGCTCTTCATGAAGGAAGTCTTAATGGCGCAGGAACGGTCTGTCCCCACGTGCCCAAAGACGAGCTGGCGGGGAAGAAGACCGGCCTGGCTGAACAGAGAATTGTGGCTTGATCTTAGGAGGAAAAAGAGGGTTTATAAGCTTTGGAAAAGTGGGCAGGCCACTAAGGAGGACTTTAAAGAAGTAGCGAGGCTGTGCAGGGACAAAATTAGGAAGGCCAAAGCTCATCTGGAGCTCAATCTGGCTACTGCCGTTAAAGATAACAAAAAACGTTTCTATAAATACATCAACACAAAAAGGAGGACTAAGGAGAATCTCCATCCTTTACTGGATGCGGGGGGAAACTTAGTTACAAGAGATGAGGAAAAGGCGGAGGTGCTCAATGCCTTCTTTGCCTCAGTCTTTAGCGGCAATACCGGATGTTCTCTGGATACTCAGTACCCTGAGCTGGTGGAAGGCGATGGGGAGCAGGATGTGGCCCTCATTATCCATGAAGAACTGGTTGGTGACCTGCTACGGCACTTAGATGTGCACAAGTCGATGGGGCCGGATGGGATCCACCCAAGGGTACTGAGGGAACTGGCAGAGGAGCTGGCCAAGCCACTATCCATCATTTATCAGCAGTCCTGGCTATCGGGGGAGGTCCCAATCGACTGGCGGCTAGCAAATGTGACGCCCATCTACAAGAAGGGCCGGAGGGCAGACCCGGGAAACTACAGGCCTGTCAGTTTGACCTCAGTGCCAGGAAAGCTCATGGAGCAGATCCTCCTGAGAGTCATCATGCAGCACTTGCAGGGGAAGCAGGCGATCAGGCCCAGTCAGCATGGCTTTATGAAAGGCAGGTCATGCCTGACGAACCTGATCTCCTTCTATGACAAAGTGACGCGCTGGGTGGACGAGGGAAAGGCTGTGGATGTGGTCTACCTTGACTTCAGCAAGGCTTTTGACACCGTCTCCCACAGCATTCTCCTCAAGAAACTGGCTGCTCTTGGCTTGGACTGGCGCACGCTTCGTTGGGTTAGAAACTGGCTGGATAGCCGGGCCCAAAGGGTCGTGGTGAATGGAGTCAAGTCCAGTTGGAGGCCAGTCACTAGTGGCGTCCCCCAGGGCTCGGTGCTGGGGCCAGTCCTCTTTAATATCTTCATCGATGATCTGGACGAGGGCATCGAGTGCACCCTCAGTAAGTTCGCAGATGACACCAAGTTAGGTGCGTGTGTCGATCTGCTTGAGGGTAGGAAAGCTCTGCAGGAGGATCTGGATAGGCTGCACCGATGGGCTGAGGTCAACTGCATGAAGTTCAACAAGGCCAAGTGCCGGGTCCTGCACCTGGGGCGCAATAACCCCAAGCAGAGCTACAGGCTGGGAGAGGAATGGTTGGAGAGCTGCCAGGCAGAGAAGGACCTGGGAGTGATGGTGGATAGTCGGCTGAATATGAGCCAGCAGTGTGCTCAGGTGGCCAAGAAGGCCAACGGCATCCTGGCTTGTATCAGGAACAGCGTGACCAGCAGGGCTAGGGAGGTGATCGTCCCCCTGTACTCAGCTCTGGTGAGGCCACACCTCGAGTACTGTGTTCAGTTTTGGGCCCCTCGCTACAAGAAGGACATCGAGGTACTTGAGCGGGTGCAGAGAAGGGCAACGAAGCTGGTGAGGGGCCTGGAGAACAAGTCCTACGAGGAGCGGCTGAGGGAGCTGGGCTTGTTCAGCCTGGAGAAGAGGAGGCTCAGGGGCGACCTTATCGCTCTCTATGGGTACCTCAAGGGAGGCTGTAGCGAGGTGGGGGTTGGCCTGTTCTCCCACGTGCCTGCTGACAGGACGAGGGGGAATGGGCTTAAGTTGCGCCAGGGGAGTTTTAGGTTAGATGTTAGGAAGAACTTCTTCACTGAAAGGGTTGTGAGGCACTGGAACAGGCTGCCCAGGGAAGTGGTGGAGTCACCATCCCTGGAAGTCTTCAAAAGACGTTTAGATGTAGAGCTTAGGGAAATGGTTTAGTGGGGACTGTTAGCGTTAGGTCAGAGGTTGGACTCGATGATCTTGAGGTCTCTTCCAACCTAGAAAATTCTGTGATTCTGTGATTCTGTATATTGGGACCTGAACTGCTATAGTCAGTCACACAAGTTGGAACCAGCTGCCTTCTTCAATGTCTTATAACTGCATAGTTAAACTTAATTAACAAACAAAGTAGACTCCTGTCAGACTCTGGCTATGTATGTACCACTAAACATAAAACGTTGGGAGGTGTTTTCTGGTCTTGAGACCAAATGGCGTAGTATGGCTCATGTCCTTAGAGGTAAGTGCTCTTCTTCAAGCACAGCCACTTTGTCCATGCGGCGGGGCATACACCAGCAATTGAGCAGTGGGGACAATCACACACCTGTGCTTGAGCTCATGTTCAGATTTATCTAATACTCTTGTCTCTGGATGTTGACTAACGAAAGCACATTAATGTAATTAAAGGGAGTTAAAAATCACCTTTAGTTGGTCAGTTAAAAGCATCATTGACACTCCTTAGAAACATGTAGTACTGGAGAACACTTAAATAGCAATCCGTGTCATAGCTGTAAATGATAAGTGCTAGCTAATTCAAGGTGGTCTTATTTCTGGCAACAAATGGCCTTGCTCCTAATAATGCATAGTCCATCACCCAAGTTAATGATGAAACTGCATATTAGAAATGCTCAGGGAGTACAACATTCTGTGTCAAACACATATTTTTTTCTGAAAAAAAAAAAAATGTGACCGAAACAAAAAACAACAGCAACAAGAACAACAACAAAAACTCAAAAAAAGCTAAAAACACCCAGAAATCAGCTCATCTCTACTCTAGGGCAGCAAATCCAGTTCTACGAGTTTTTGAGGTTATTGGAGTCTGTGATAACAGGATAAATCATGACTGGGATATGGGCCAAATCTCACAGATATGTTGAGGAAACCCAGCATTACCACTTAGGTAAGGAGTTAGAATGTGCTGAGCAAATAAAATCATCCAGTCTTAAGTAGAGCTTGTTCTCAAAACACAAGACCAACCCTGAAATCCAAAATGATGGCAGTCAGAAGAGTGTTGAAAATCAGGAGTATTCAAGAACTGAATACCATTCAAAGAGCTACAAAGCATCATATTCTGCACAAAACTTCATCCACTATTGCAATGTTCATCACTCTGACAGAGATCTGAAGCTGCCTTGCAGCATATGCGTCATGGTCAGATGATGACAACACTGTGAGCTCCCAGGAGTTCTTCGTGGGAGAGAGAGTTGCAAGAAAAGAATAAAGCAGCTGTCATCAATTCAGGTGGTATTTTTGGTTTTAAACTGGGCATGTGTACCTGCATCTGTTACATCATAAATAGAAGAACTAGTAATATAGGAAGAAGTGCAGGGACTAGAGGTTTCAGGTAACTGAATTATTCAGAACATTTTATCTGAAGTGTATATCAACCACACCTTCCACCATTCCCTCCTCTTCGGTGTTCATATCACACAGAATTGCCCATAAAATACATAATAAAGAGGGCTTGATCCTAACAGGTCCAACTCTGTCTGTTGTTTTGTAAAAGTACTCCTCTCTTGAGAAAAAATCTGGATAAACAGGACTCTTTAAGCTTTCAGAAGAGAATGTACTAAATGTACTCTCACAGGGTAATTCATGTGCTTGCTATTATCCACATTTTTGTTTCATCTAGCTTTTCCCTATCCTGCATTACACCAATGATGATGAAACTGTGCACACTGTGCACACTTGAAATTCATCTCTTAATGGGAAAAGTTTTTTTTGTTTGTTTTGTTTTATTTTGTTTTACTTCCAGAAGGTGTAAAGACTTAAATGCATGCCTTTGTGCAAAATTTGAAATCTATAATTATGATACTATTGGAAAAAAAGAGACACCAGTACTGGATTAAATGGGTGTCAAGGTATTGTTGAGTCAGAACTCTCATGAAAAGGTAGTGAATCAAATAAGAAAGAATTTCAGGAACTGTCAAGGGGATGGAGAGTCTCTCAATGGAGACTAGATGGGAATTGCTGAGTTACATAAAGGAATATATATATGTAGTTTCAGATACTGTTACTGAAGATGAATTTTTGTTTATAGGTGTTATGCCTTAATCAGAAGAGGCCTGTATCACACATGCAAAATTAGTTCATGCTAATGAGCTAATTAGCTCATTAGACTGGATCCTTTCCAGTCTTCAACTCTGTATCATAGTGGTACTGAAGGAATCCACAGCAAACCTGTTTTTTTCTCTCAGCATCCCTAAAGAACATAATTATTGTGAACTTTCTGGGAAATTAACCCAACTTACTGACTTAGACTTTACTTAGACTTATTGACTTTACTGACTTAGAGGGAGAATTTAGGATCATAGTTCACCTATGAGTTGGGCTCAGGTCATCATCACTGCATTTGTGTATTCTCTATAATGATGCTGTGTTGGCCAGAGTATGAAAGAGAACACAGAGCTAATCATAACTTTCCTGAGACATTAATGAGCTGAAAGTTTCACTGAGCAGAAGATGATTCTCAGTGTCCATGTCTTCTTCCATTTCTGTAAAAATTTGGAAGGGTGCAATATCATTTTTTTATTGTGAAAAGCAAGCTGAACTTCCTATATATGTGTTCCTATTCAGAGAAACTGCACAGGTGTCCTTCTAAAATCAAAGTATACAAAGAAGCTGGGACTGTCACTTCTGAGAATTAGCATATTTATATGATGGCCTTCACTTGGATAAAATATGTATCTATATCTCTAAATGTGCTTGCTTATTTGCAGATATAGTGAGAACTGGTTGAGCACCTTGTAGCATATCAATGAAAACTCTTTGCTTTTGCAAGCTAGGACTAGCAAGACACACCTTGAATGGCATGAGAGACTAGTAGGCGAGTGACTTGCCTTTCACATGTTAATATACATGGCATAAATTTACAATGTGTTGAGGACAATACTGATATTTTTTGAAGGTCAAAGGCCTGCTCAGGAGGAAATTGTTATAATTTGGAAAGAGTTTTAGGTAAGGCACTGTAATACAGCCTACTCTTTGTTTAATTGTCCTGAACATGCCAGATAATCATGTGTGGAATGAACTTCCAAGTAATTTGAAAAGTATCATTAAGGAAAAGAAGACAGAATAAGGCATCCTGTGCCAACATTGCTAGAGCTGGCTCTTTCTTAAACACCTCCCACATACTTGATTCTGGGAGAGCTTTTACAGCTTGCACGTTCCACCCCACTGACAAGCTTCTTCTTGGATTAACAGTTGTTGAGAGCAAGCTATATAATTCGAGGGGTGTGAATTAGCTCTCACTTATCATTTCTGATTTAGCAAAGGATAGATATTACTTCATATTTTCAGAAAAATATACCAGTATTTCAACTCTTCTTGAGGTCTACCGTAATAT
Organism: Netta rufina; assembly: GCF_964035555.1. Classification (NCBI taxonomy): domain Eukaryota; kingdom Metazoa; phylum Chordata; class Aves; order Anseriformes; family Anatidae; genus Netta; species Netta rufina. The sequence goes on along the minus strand of NC_140125.1, from coordinate 96,183,809 downwards.
TTATCATTTCTGAATCCATAAAAATGGAATGGAGGACTAATGAAATAAGGAACCATCATTCCTTGTTTATATCTCATCTTCATCTTCTGATTTTGACCAGAATGAAATGCGTGTTTCTGAAATAAATAACTTAATACAAAAAGATAACTTTTATAAAACTTTATATCCTATAATTCTTTCACTATGTTTAAGAGATAACCTAAAATGTAAATTAAGTATCCAATAGTGTTTTAACTTCTATAATATTTTCAAAATAACATGCAAATGATATTTCTTTTTTTTTTTTTTTCAGTCTTTGTTAGAGGTTTATGTAGCAGGCATTTTTTTTTAAATGTTGCATTTTCTAGGATTTCTGATAAGCAGGTTTTTAAATTGGCTGACTTTCAGATCTAAAATATTATCTACTGTATTATCAATTTTTTAATATTTTGTAGTTGCTTGGATTTCCACCCCACACACACCTTTAAATCCTCAGGCTATTTTTTTTATATTATTGAATTAAATTATTTAAATAAGTTTTCCAAATGTGGGATAATTATTTCTGGGAGTTTTGAAGAGCAAATGAATTGAAATAGAAGGTTTTAAGAAAAGATTAGGCAAGAATTTATCAGAAATGGTCTAGGCAGCTCTAGTCCTAGTATCAGAACAAAGCTATGTACCAGATAACCTCTTGAGGGCTTATGCAATTCTACCTTTTAATGTTTTTTGTTTGTTGGTTTGCTTTTAAGTAGAAGAAACCATGAGATAATGGTATCAGAAACTTGCCAACAAGTTGAAATATAGTATCGGAGAATTGTAAGTTAAAATTAGGCTGTTCAGCTCTCTATAGGTCAAAGAAATATTTTGCTAGTGTGGTTCTTTTATTGATTTTTAAGAGGACAACTCTGCTACTTGAAGAATTTACAAAGTGTCATCCTAAGAACTGAAATCACAAAAGAAACCCATCACCTTAAAACTCATCAAAAGTGTAATTTACTCTAAAATACATTAAACAAAAAAAAAAAAAAAAAAAAAAAAAAACCTGCAATGGCACAAGAAACTTGACATATCACAAGTGTATTCTAGATATATAATTCTGGGATTTTTTTTGTGCTTTATAAGCTCTTATATATTATCTTTAGAATACTGTCGTGTAGCCAGTATTACCACAGCTGTAAAGAAGGGAAAATTTGTGCACAGAACAACCAGAATGACATAATTATGGAGGAAATTGTGGTTAGGTGGTTAGTAGAGCCCTTGTACCACTGAAGCAGAAGAAATTTTCTGCATCCTCTTAGGGTGCAAGGAGAGTTTCAAAATACATATCTGTGAAAGAGATTCTATCTGTCTCTTCCCATAGCCTTTAGTGTAAGGGGCTGCAAGGTGTTGAATGCAAAATTCATGATGTTTGAAAGCACATGGATTATCTACACCTGTATCACATGTAGTCTTCCACAGGTATGGAAAGTATGTTGTGATTTTGTGTTACTCAGCCTGTTGTGCCTTTTGCTTATGAACACAACTCTAATGAAATGGCATAAACAACTAATTTCAGATCAGGAAAGCCGTAGGCAAGTTACAGGATATGAACACTTGTTTGAACTTGTATGTGTGTTTTTTTTCGTTTTGCCCAATTCAGTATTTTGCATATTTTCCCTATTTTGCCTTTACACTTCTGGTGTTATAAATGGCTATGGGAAGTAGATGTTAAAATAATTCTACAGTTTATATTAATTAGACACTGAATGAGGGCCATAAAATAACAGTTATATAAAATCATTAGATTTTATAAAATACACTTATAAAATACAAAATAAAACAGGAAATTACTTTCACATAATCAGGAATGGAGGTGAATGCTTAGATTTTCTAATACTTTGTAGACTTAATCTGGGAGGCATATTTTCCCCTGTATGCAGTGAATATTTTTAATTTCTATACACCCTGATTATGCAAACACCAGCTTGAAACCATCCCGTTTCTTTTATTCCTCTTATTAATATGAGTTTATATTTATTTAAAACTTCTTGATTGGACTTTTCTCATTTAAAATGAGCACCAGAATTGTTGCTTTTGTTTCACAAATGCATAGATATTAAACAAAGTTAGTTACTCTGAATTACACTCTGGTAGAATAGTTTTGACTTATGCATGGTTGGCTACCTTATCCTCCAAAAAATAGGAAGAAACAGTCATTGTAGTGGTGATGAAAATCTTGAAACAAATGAGTAAGTGAGTAGACATCAATTCTTTGTCAGAATTGTCTTCCAAATGTGGGAAGAACTGCCTTCCCACCAAAGTATCTTCAGCAGTTGCTCATTTATTTAATCTGAGCAAGAAAGCATTTATTAAAGGCTTCCCTGTTTTTGTAACTGTCAGTAAGAGGTTTGGTAGGGGGAGGGTTCCTTTAAATACAATGCCATTTTTTTTTGGCATCTCTGATGTAACTCCAATGAAACTCAAGCAAAGCAAGCCTAGTATTATCCATAGGTACCTCGGGAATATTGAGACAGCAGCAAAACTTGTTTAACCTGTTTGCTTTCCCATACTCCTAGGCTTTACCTAGCTGCCTTATGCCAACCTCCTGCTTAATTGCTTGATTTAATTGTTTCTCATAGAATAATAGTTTTTCTTAACCACATCAACTGCTGTTATACAGTTTTGTTGTTTTTCTTGCTTTCATTTATGGTTGCAATATTTTGTTTGTTTGCTTTTGACATTGAGGAGTTTTTAACTCATCCAGTACTTAATTTATGGCCCTAATGTTTCTCCATTCCCTGTGTCATAGAAAGAGATTAGGAAAGCCAGAGAGTGTCATGAGATGAAATTAGCTGAGATTCTTTCAAATATATCTTCCCATGGTGTTGAAAGAAGGCAGGGCCAGCAACCTGTAAATTCTGCTTGTCCTTGGGATCCTAAAACAAGAAAAGTGGCAGAGACAATGGGAAGGGCCAAATTGTTCCTTTGAAAGGATAGGCACTGAAATAACAATATAGCTGCTGGAAAGTATTGCAGGCTCCCTCTGTTCTGAGAAGTGTGAAGCGAATAAACATGAAAAACTCAACATTTGTGTAACCTTTGTGATTCACTGTTTCATGGTTATCTACAGCCATACAAATGATTACATATAATTAAAAAAAAAAAAAAAAAAAAAAAAAAAAAGAAAACCAACATAATGTGGTTGCAAGAGATTACTTTTTAGATGCCTCTATAAAAGATTTCTTAATCTGAGTAACATTTTCTCTCACGCCACATTCCATTACACAGATCTAGTTCCACTGGCCTTTATTCAAAAACAGGAGCAGCCAACATATTCCTATCATGCATCCCAGTGGGTATTGTTACAGCAGTGCTATTTGAAGGACATCTCTTAACTTGTTGGAACTTGACTGTGCAAAGGCATATGGTATTTCATGTACTTGCCTGTTTATTGCTAAATAAAGGTCTTAATTGCTCTATTTTCAGCTTTTCTCTCACTTCACAGGAGTCATTGCCTGTTTTTTAGCTGCTCAGCAGAGAGTTGTTCTGATCATATTTTATCATTTAGCGATACTTTCTCACTTTCTGCCTCAGTTTGCAAACAGTTCAATTACTGATGTCAACTTTTGGCAGCCTTTACTGATACCCAGTGAAAACTCCGTTATTCTCACCCTGCCTGGCTGACACAGCACGACAGCAAAAGCCTGAATCATAAATGCCTTTTTTAGAGAGGAACATGCAGAGGAGATGGGTAGTGTCCAAGCCATCCCATCTGCTGAAACCTACAGCCCCGTGTCCTCCTTTCTGCACAAAGCTTCTTCCAATGTCAACACAAAAGAGCTTTGACATTGCAGCTCAAACCCAATTCTACTGGCAGTTTAAGGCAGGCTGCAAATTTGCTGGAGTAAGGTAGCATATGTGCTTTCTGTCACTCCAGTACTAACCTTGCTAGACACCTGGGTCCATCCTGGAAATTTTCAATTTTAGAGTGTTTGCCAGATGTCTTGATTGCAGAGCAAACAAGTTTATTAAAAGCCTGTGTATGCTAAGTTTTCTGTGGTTTCAGTTTGGCTAATGTGGAGCTGACACTGTTTTGCTGCTAGGCTGGTGGTGTTGGGCCAGCTCCAGCCTCCAGCCCACAGCCAGAAGAACAGTGAGGGATAGTGACAGTGCACATTAACACTAGATAAACAGAGATTTGGGATGGATGTGTGTCGTCTACCTGAAATGGAGGAATAATTTTTGAAGACAACGAGGGAGAGAGGAGGATCTGCAACTGGAGGATTATCAACGCTCATAATCAGAAAAAAAAATGCCCAGTCTGGAGATCCACAGATTTTTCTCATGGAAAGTTAAACAGATAACCAAGTAATACTTACTTTCCTCAAAGGCCTACATACCTGATCACTAGTTGCAGAAAGGCACTTTGCTACAATCAGGACATGGTGCCCTTTGCCCTCTTGCAGTTGGTTTCCTGTACTTCTCCACAGAGTGGTTCCTTGCTGGGTGCCGGGCAGCTGAGATGTTCAACCAACAGCATCCTGAGTTCTGGCCTCACGCCTCTCCTCTACATGAAGGAATCTGAACACACATCTTCTGCCTGCAACATCCATTCAGCAGTATCTGAACAGAGCTTGGACAGACGTAAAAGTACACCAAAGATGTGGCATGAAGGCAGAGGAGGCCCAACCGAGCTCCTGGGGTTCCTGGGGAAGGCAGACTAGCTAGCAAAGATGAGCCAGGTAGGATGTGAGAAAGAAGTGGGGTGCAGCCTTTCTGGGAAACGAACTGGGCCAGAGGAAACTGAGTGCAGGGTATGTTCATGCCCCTCTTCTGTTAAGAAAAAACTAAGAAAGTCTTGAAAGTAAAACCACCAGAGTATTTTCTCTCCATTTTTCCCTTTTGAATTAGTAAGATTATACACCCTAGCTCCATACTCACTCATAGTTATACTTGTCAGCCATCTCCAAAACAGATACTTGGGTTCTGCCAGACCTCATTTTAATTGGCTGTTGTCCCCTATGGTTTTGGTTTTTTTTTGTTTGTTTGTTTGTTTGTTTGTTTATTGAGTTGCAATAAGTTGCTGTGCTTTTAAATGAGGCAAGAAAGAAGAATTACTTTTTATTAAACCATCTGAGACACTTGTGAGTTAAGGTAAAGGTAGCCACAAATTAGTGTGGTGTAGACTCCTCCCCTAGATCTTACATACAACGCATTGTGAAATTTCCTGTTTTGTGCTATTTAGATTTTTCATATTTAAAGGGGGAGGAGGAAAGATTGTCATGATAATAGTGGTAATAACTTTTGCCACAAGCATTTTGTGAGTATAACAGTGATTATAAAGTTTCTGGAGCAGTCAAATTCAGGATTGTGCTACCAGTTCTGAAGATGCTTGAAGATGTTTTTCATACTCTGAGAAAACTTCAGTCAGTTTATTAACATTCATCTGAGTCATCTTGAAAATTCAGGACCCAGAGATGACCTTCATGGAAGCACAGCAGCTTCTTTCATTTTGGTGCCAATGATTCTGATCTGGGCTTCACTAATCTGTCAAGTTTAACTGTTAAGATTAGGATTGTTGCATCCTGTCTTGTTCTGTCCTTCAGCCAAACATATGCTTTACTTAACTTGCATTACCACAGTGTGACTCTTCCCAACCACTAATCCAGTGCTCTGTATATTTTGGTCTGCTTTTCTTCATACAGCGACATACTGCAAGTTTTGTCACCAGACCTCAACCTTTCCTAGAACATTTTATATTATGCTCAAAGAAACATAAAGGACATAACTCTTAGCTTTAGGCTATTGTTTAACTTGTGATAACTAGATAATTCTGCAACTAGATGTTTCAGGAAAGAAAAAGATGAAGAGATCTGGATTTGCCTACTCATAATACTGTAGCTAAGAAAATAAATGAATGAGATGAGTGTTGCAACTTCTGAGGCTAGTGAAGTTTAACTTAAAAAGTGCTGAAAAATACATTTTACTTAATTTCTGTTGGGAACAAATTTAACCAAAAGTTAAGACATATTTAAAGCACATCCAAAGATCATAGAATCAGAGAATCACAGAATACCCCAAGTTGGAAGGGACCCATAAAGATCATCAAGTCCAACTCCTGACACCACACAGGTCTACCCAAAAATTCAGACCATATGACTAAGTGCACTGTCCAAACACCTCTAAAATTCCAACAGGCCTGTTGCCATGACATGTCCTTTGGGAGCCTGTTCCAGTATGTGACAACCCTCTCAGCGAAGAACCTCCTCCTGATGTCCAGCCTGAACCTCCCCTGAAACATATTTGCATATGTTTTTCATCCAAAGGTTTTCAAGTAATTGAGTTATATTTAAAGCACAACCAAAGATATTCTCATATTTTTTTCATCCAAAGGTCTTCAAGTAGTTTATGTTCCTCTTTTTATATCGTGGAACCCAGAATGTGGATAATGGGATGACTGAAATCGTTGTGTACATACAAATTAGGATTTTTTTTTATTTTTTTTTAACAGAAACAATGTACTTTCTTATTGTTGGTCAGGAAATGAAACCTGTTTTCAAAAGAAAGTTGTCTCTATTTCAACCAGAAGTTAGAGAGCTGATGCATGGACTGGCTGAATTTCTTCAGTTTGTCATCTTCCTATGCCAATAGAATGTCTGTTATCAAAATATTCATCTTTAATCAAGTATTTGAGTTATATCTCTGACAGCTGATCATCAGCAGAGATAGGAACAGAGCCTGTATCCAATGGTTTCCAGGCCAGTGTCTTCTCTGATAAGCCATGAATAGAACACTTTAAAATTTATTGCATATATTACGTATGTTAGAAATTGATTTATTATCATCCATGTTCATAATGTTGCTTGTCAGAGATGTATAGTGTATATTAATAACATATATTCAATAAATAGAAACGTTTTTTCACCACTAGAGTTAATGATGGGCCATCCATTGATGGAAAAAAAATGTGTTTTAACTAAATGTAAGCGACTTTGGGACACTTTTGTATACTTTTATGCTGCCACTTTGTTTTGTCTTCTTGTTTGCAGAGACCAGTCAAATTAACATTTTACACAACGTGTCTATATTAGTTCACTCCCAAGTGACATCTGACATCTGAGTCAGTCCTTTTATATTATCCAAAGAGGCCACATTCTATTTTCCCTTTGACATATTCTTATAGGTATGATATAAATATGCAAATGTGGTGCTCTATGAAACAACCATTTCATTATTCGTGTCTTTTTTTTTTTTTCAACATCTTCTGTTGAGGAAAGCACATGCAGCTTCTCACAGCCTCCTTTCCCAGCCCACAGCAGATAATTTAGTAGGTTATTTGTGAGAAAATTTTCAAGCCTGCTGTATGTACACAAGCACCCTGGGAATTTCACTAGTCATAGTTGAAATGTGCAAAATCTGTCAATCAGAATGTATTTATCAGTTTCACTTCTTTGTCCAAAGTTGATTCTGTTAGAGGAAGATAAAGATTTTATAATGAGATACAAAAAAAAAAAAAATATGGAAAACTTTGCACTGGCTCAGAGTTGCCATGCTACTGACATGCAACGTAAAATAAGTTTATGCATAGCCCACAACAAAAAAGGCACATATAACCCATTATCTTTATACTTCCAGAAAACATATTTCTACCAATTTTCCTTTCTTTACACAATGTTTTCAAGACAGGTTTGAGAGCATTTATATTTAAACATGCTATCCCACCTGCCTAATGGAAATTTCCATTTAAAAGGCCACAGTTTCATTCTGCTGTTGTAGCACTTCTTACTGAGTGATATGGCTTCCTCCCCAAGTCTGAGCTTTACGTCTTCTCAATAGAGGTGATAAGTCTTTCATTAAACTATTCAGCTGGTCCTATCCCAGTTCTTACTTTACTCATTTATTTCTGTCTTTTTACTCTATCATATTGTTATCTGCCCATCTCTCTCACTGAATGCTTGCAAGTGTAACTACAAAGAGCTTGTATTTTTCCTTCCAGCCATAACAGAGTGATTTGTTGCGTTGACATTCCCATCCTTCCAATTTTTCTTTTACATTTATTAGAAATAAAACTTATTTGAGAAGGACATTAGTGTTTGCACCTGCTGACGGTAGGTTTTATTGGGATGTATAATACTATTTCTTCCCCAAATTTTTCAACAATCTGAAAGGAAAAAAATCTTTTCTCAAACATCCTTCAGCAATATATACTCTACCCTATTTTAATTAAAACATTTCACATCTAGACAGAAAAGATATTAGCAGTCTCTTCCAGTATGCTTTTTCCAACTGCCTAACAGAAAAGGTAAATTGAAAACCACTAACCCACTTCTTCAAGAGAAAGACACTCAACAAGAATGTTTTCAAGAGCAGTCAGACAGATAGTGGTTGCAGATACAATGCTTTCCTCTTTCTCACGAACCACATGGTCTTTTGAAGTTGTCTTGAAAATGACTGGCTCCTACAATTCCACCACATCTACAACAAAAGCAAAAACTGGTGAATTATTACACACTAAGAAGCAATGGAGATATTCAGAAGATCTGATTTTCCAGAAAAAAAAAAAAAAAAAGAAAATCATAAGCATTTTTTAAGTTCTTTTTGGAAGCTTATTTGAGGGGTGGAGTTTTAGAAACAAACCTTAATGAACTAAGTAAGGTTTGCATATTTAAATCTGTGTAAATCAGCTGATTATTGGGACTTGAAAGAGCATTGCAATATTTAGCTACTTTGGGAAAAAAAATATGTTTTTGTTTGTTTGTTTCTCTGTGTGTGTGTGTGTGTCCTTGCATTAGACAGTAAAATGTGCCCTAAGTCATCATTTTAGAACTGACAACCATAAGGACTTCTTAGACGTTCCTTTCTGTAGCAATATTTTCTCATGGCTGAAATGTGTCAAAAGCCAAGAGTCTAAACTCTTACATTATAAATCTATAAATTCAATTCAATATAAATCTATAAATTCAACTAAGCTCCTTTCAGTACCACACATGGAAGTTATACAACTCAGACAAATAAATATTGATGCAAGTATTCAAAAATAACTTTTAAACGATAGGATCATAGTGATTACAAAGAATATGGGAGAAAAGAACAAAAGCTGCATAGTCAAAAGGAAACAATATCCAGCATCTTTTGAAAGAAAACGATGTAAAATGGTGGTCAATTCAAAAGAATCATACATTCAAGACAGGATGTAAGAATGAACTACTCTTGTAATAAGCAATGAAATATTACATGTTATATTAAAGATATTTCTGTCTAGACATAAATAATTAGTACAAGGTAAAACAATAGTATTTATTTTTTAACTATGAAAATATTCTTTGGAATTAAATCTCAGAGCTACAAAAATATTAATTCCTCTTCAATTTTCCTTTCAGACTTCTTTAGCTAGGGCCTCCTTGACTGACATTTCAGTTAATTGTTTCTGTTAAGGACAATTACAACAAGAACAATTACGTATTTTTTCAGCAAACACATGTGACATAGTTTTGGAGAATACATCAGTGTATGCTATCAAACTGCAGTATTTTACTCTGACGTTCCAGGATGAAAATATTTATTTCTGTAATCATGTCAACTCATCATTTGTCATTAACTATCTCTTCCCACCTCCTCTGTCTCTCCCTTCTCCCACTTTACCTGCAAAGTCCAGGAGAACAGGGTACAAGTGTCTTTAAATGACATTCACAATTTTCTGACTGAGTGAATACAAGTGCTGTAGGTGCTGTGGGAGTAATTCACACTTCCAGTTTAGCTAAATGATCGCTCACATCATTATCAAAATCATTATCATTATCATTATCAAAATCCCTGCAAAGTTAAGAAAGCTACAATCTTCCACATTTAAATAAGCAGATTTAAAGAGAAAATAAACTCAGACCACAAGATACTTTTCTGCTAGGATACTTTTTGCTGCTCTAGATCTCTTACCTGATGAATAGGAACGATATCAAAAGTGAAGATGTTGTCTGAGGATCGTTGGGATCATAAAGAATTTGGGCCACCCTTTCACATCCCAGTAAAGAAATAATATTCCAAACTTCACAGCAAATAAATATTATTTAATTTCCTGCTGATGAGTTTGATACCACAGTAGTGACATCAATACAGAGGTGGCTAGGGAGGCTAAGTCATTCTCATAGTGGAAATGAAAACAATTTCATTATATGTGTTAGTTGTTGGACGATGTTTTGTAGCTTCCAAGTGGCAGAACCTCTTCCATATGCATGAAAACATTGATCATTTACTTAGATTCTTGAAGGTTGTATCAGACAAAGCATGATTACATGGTTTGCCTAGAAAAGTTGCAGAAAATGAATTCAGAATAATAAATCTGAAATGAACCAACTAAAATCTTTAAGTTCTGAAAAAGGTGTTGTCGCTTTTAGAAATGGTTAGAATAGCATTTCAGAAAGCTTGGCCATAGTCAAAAAGGTGATGATATCACCTTAGTTTTTAATCTAACCATGTACATCATAATGGGTGTATTAAAATTCATATTTCATAATTGAGCAACAAAACAAGATAAAGTTTTTACTGACACTAAGCAAAATAAAGGGCTATGCTAGTTTATATATCACTGCTGGAATAATTAACTGTCTGATCCAATTTTCATTAAATAAAAAAGGTAGTCAAATCAGGGTTCTATATTTCAGCAAGAAAAAAAAAAAATCAGTTGTCATGGCCACTATGCAAAATAGAAAGAACTAAGCTTATTTTTTATATTCCAATTTGACTCTGGGGTCTAAAATTCTGATTTCTTTTTAAAGAAGCAACTTCAACCTGAAGAAAATTCCACAGTTATCTCAACAGGTCATTCATCGTGAAACAAAACAAAACAAAACAAAACCACATATAATAAATCCCTGTAAGAGTCCTTTCTTAACTGTACAGTTCTTAGTCTAGTGTTTGATTCAGATAAAGCTTTCTTATTCGCAAGAGTGCTTCAGAGCTCTTCATTGCAAAATACCTTCATTTTTAAACAAAAAAAAGTTGTGGCCTGTCACAAATACGGTTAGACTGTTATATTTTTAGGCAAACATCTAAAGACTGTTTCACTGGGTCTTGCAAAGTCAAATATGCATTTTATGGCAGGATATTGTGACCTGTGCAATTATCTAAGTGTGACTTTGCTCTCTCTTCTTTTGTTTTCATAAATTGTCTGATGTAGGCACAAATACATGTACACTAGAACATACTATGGAAAAAGCAGAGCCCAAACTTCCCCTAATATGAGATTTTCAGGGAAATAGATATATTTCACTATATCTTAGATTGGATTTTATAACTGCCAGGAAACTCCTCTTACCCTGAAAGTGAAAGCAGAACTTCATATATAGAATAGATGATTTTATGTCGTTAAACATATTATATTCTAATAGTGTAGACAGGGATATAATTTTCTTAAAATACAGAGAACATAAAAGTATTTTTCTATAGAAACAATTCATATGCTCTACATGTATTTAATGAACATTGAAATGGAGGTTCAGAAAAGGTGAAACCCTTTTGGATTTGGATAATGAACAATGTCTTGGTGAATGTATTTAACAAATGGTAAATTCATTATTTTCAAAGAATCCTAAAAGGCTACAGGCTTCTGGTAGGGAAGCCACTTCCACTGGGTCCTTTGCTCATCCTGTATTTAATAAATGTGCAACTATCAGGCTTGTCTATTCATGACAATCTGATGAAAGTATCCTTTAGACAAGGTGGCTAGCAATTAAAAAAAAAAAAAAAAATCTGTTCTCCTTTAGACCTTCATTTTTAAAATAAATACAACAAACAAAATTAAACTTAGTATCCAAAGGTAATATCTTGTAAGAAATCACTATGCTAAATCCTCTCCTTTGGAATATAACATTATAAACAGTCTTCAAGGCATTTTGAAGGCATACCTGACATCTAAGTTTATGGTCTCTGACGACAAATGTATGTGGTGACCACTGACTAAGAAAGCTGGAGTTCAAAATATCTTTCAGAACACTATAAACTATACACATATTATTATAATCTCAAGAATCAGGTTTTCTATGTTTATGTGTATGTGCAAACTGTATGTATTTAGAGACAAAGATGTATTACATATCATTTTAGGAAAAATTACATTGGTAGTAAACAGAGACTGTTCCTGAATACAAGTGTGAAGTCTGAAAGCTGCCGGTTTAGATCTCCCAGACTGACATCCCAAACTACCAAACTACTGCCATAAACCTTTGACCTTAAACAAATTCTATACAGGTTTTCTTACAGGAGAAAAAAAAAAAAAAAAAAAAAAAAAAAAAAAAAAAAGAAGTTAATTTGAGCTTTGTGAGACTGAATTAATTGTTTGTGAAGCACTCCAACACTCTAGAGGAAATGAATAATTCTACCTTACAGCAGTATTTGAATAATGTGAAGCAAATAAGGCCATGGGGTATACAGCGAAGAGGCAAATACAATGCACAACTGCTCACTGTTGGAGTGCCATCTATTCTCTGTGCTTAATGAGGCAGGGTCCCTATGTAATCTTAGTGTCACAGTGTACTCAGCAAAAGAGGGCTGAATTAAGGTTTCCTGGGCAATCTTAATTCTAAAATTTCCTATCTTTTGGGTACTTGACACTGCAACCTTAATAATGTTCTTTTGCGTGCAAGATTATTTGTGTTTTAAAGACATCAATCATTATAGCACCTAGGCAACACCTCATGAAGTACAAAGAGCTAATCCTTCATTACAGAGGAATTTGCTTGCTTTCATCTCTTCTTCCTCTAGAGGAAATAATCCACAACAGTGTTTCCCACAGCATGTTTCCAGGAGCAACTCCGTCAGTAGCAAGGCACCTGTAGAAAGCAGTCTGCTGCTGAAAGCTACCTTAGATTTGAAGACAGGCTTATCTCCAGCAGCAATGTTCTCCAACGGGAACCCTTTGGACCCTTCACTGAAAATACTCTGCTTTATTCTCAAAGCTGAAGCTATTCTGAACTCCTGTGTCACAATCAAATGCAATAACCACACAAAGAAACCAGTGTAAGGGAGCAAGCTGGAGAAGCTGAATAGGAAGAGTGCATAGGTACATCGGCATTTTAGGGTACTGCAATGAATCCAGCATTACATAAATAGTCACTTTACAGCAAATTATGATATAGCTGATTATTATATATATTATATAGCTGAGAAAATATGATATAGCTGATTATTTTTTTCCATCCACAGTAGCAGCTGGATTACCAAACAAGACGCTGTAGCCTTTGAAGAGCATTGAAATTTTATTGGAAGACATTATGATCCATTTCTGTGGTAGTTAACTGTATGCCTTGCTTCCATGAAGACCTGTAGCAAAAATCTGACTGGTATAAACCAGGTAGGAAAAGACATACATAGCTTCCTATGCTTTGGGAAGCCCCTTAGTACATCCCAAAATGTGTCTTCATAAATGCTAATCAGAATAGGCACTGAGAAAGATAGCTCTCCAGGCAGACCTGAGTCTATCTCAAATAAAGGACTTTGTCAGGCGGGCTTTGCAGTCAAGTTCAAAGCTGGGCTATGTGACAACTCTGGTTGAGGCTGGCTGGAAGGAGGAAAAGTTAAAGCTTTTTTGCTTTCAGTAGACCTGTGCCTGAAACATAGCCACACATGTAGCACTGTGGGCAGATAAGAAAACAACATTCTTGCCCAGATGATCCTATACGCTGATTGTAACCTGCAATAGAGGAAGATTACTGAGAGGGCTTGGCTTTTTTTTTTTTTTTTTTTTTTTTTTATTATTTATTTTTTTTTCCAGAACAGCAGTGTCTAAGTGTCTATACAGAAGAGTTCAGCCTAGTGCATTCAGTTTTATTTGATTTCTTCCAGAAAAGGAGATCATCTGGTTACTTCCTATTACTGCTCCACCAGGACCTGAACACTATGAAGTCCCCCATACCCTCATTTTGAAACAGTGCTTTCTCCCTGAAATAAATAATTGTCCATCTGCAAAACTGTCTTTCTCTTATCAGCTTCCAGTATAACTTTTTCTGGATGTATAGAACTGGGGTTTTGAGGAAGGTATTTTAGACATGTGAACATATTCTCTTTTATAATGTAATTTTTGCTCTTCAATTTGTATGAAGTGTTTAGAACCAGTCAGTGACCCCCTCCCCACATATAATAACATAGGCTATTTGGAAGGATTATCAGAAAAGAACATTTTTTTTATATACTGTTATTTACTACTAAATAGTGAATCATAAAATAAAAATAAAATAAATAAAAATTATTTTCCTTTTTACTACTTCACTTTTACGTTTGGGATATCAAAATGGCAGTTTAAGAAAAGGTATTATTTCACCTTCTACTTTTATTCCCCATCTCATAAAGGAATGACTGCTGCAACTTGGTATCTCAGGAGAATTGTATGGTGATCTATTTATCAAAGATTGACTGATGTGTCTACTGAAAACCAAAGAGAAAGATGTTAGTCTTTTCCCTTATTTAGGGATAATGGATCAATGGATTGGTCTTTTTAATACAAGAAGAATTACAATGAAAGGCCATCTTTATTTTGCTATGCTACTGCTTAGCTTTTTGCTCCAAGTGCTGAATGTTTAAAACAAAAATGCAAGAAATATAAAGTATATTCTGTTGTTTGCCTAAATGTGCTCCAGAAAAATCAAAACAAGACCAAATAATCTTACCACTGATGAAATATTTCATTCTATCATTGGCAATTAATTAAATCTTTCTCATGGTAAGACAAAATAATCAAATTAGAGCCCATCTGTAGTCAAGAGAGGTGTCTGGAGAGTGAGAAGAAATTACTCAGAATCCATGCTGCCAATGTAGATTGAGGCTGAAGCTGAAATGAGGTTGATGATGAAAGGAAAGGGCTGCATAGTAAAGTAACCTCCCACACCTATAATGGGAGGTTCCCTATATTAGGTAGTGCTAGTGGGTGGGTGGGCAGAACAATGCCCACTCTTTTCTTTCACTGCCCTCTATGTCAATCTGTGCTAGGTCTTCACCATACAGACTGCTGAGCTGCTCCTGGAACAATTCCAAGCATGGCTTGTTGTGGAATCTCTAGGACGAGATTCACTTTATACACCTTGACTGAAGATGGTACCATAAAATGTAGAGAGAAGAAAAAAAAAAAAAGATGGCATGTATTTTTGTCAACACGCATTATACAAAAAAGTCTGTCCGTTTGATCCAACAGGATTTCCCAACAATGCTAATGAGGCTGGCTACTACATAGATGTCTTCTGAGAAAACTGGCATGAGTAGTCTATACAGAGTGATTGGGAAATAATTGTTTACTTTTTCTTGTAATACAAAGCAATACAATACAGTATAAAACATTTAAGAGTTACTCATCTAAATGAAAGACAGTCACCCTTGTTTCACCTTATGGTCAGTGGGAGCTCCTACAAAGCAGTACATTTTGTCTGTCCTAAACAATTACATTAGGATAAGCTGTTTAGCCCTTGGGGAGTGTAAATTTTCTTCCATTAACTATATAAAAGAGAATTAGTGATGATTTTCTTAGACAATTAAAATAACTTTTAGGAGTATAAAAGAGGTCCATTCTTGTTTTCCTTATGAATAGTAATGAAATCTGAAGTTACCAGGGTCCTAATGAGAGTCAATGGGATTTACCTTAGGTGTTACGTCTGCCACATTAGGACTAATCCAGATGTAAATTGAAAATAATGACAGAGTATTAAACTTTGTTGAACTGTTAGGGTGCTACGACTCTGGCTGAATAAAAATGCTCTTGTAAATGTTTTCTGATGTAAGTCTAATGTGAAATCTCATTCACGTGCAAAATAAGACTGCAACATTAAATGTGAAATATTAATTCCTGTTCCGCTGGCACACAGACACACACAAACACACACACACACAAAGTTTAAATTAATAGAAAATACAACTCAAGGAAAATCCTGTGTTTATTTATTTATTTATTTTCCTGGTTGCTACTATTTCTTATTTCTGTCATAACAATACTAAAAATCTCCATTATTATTACAGTTCTATGGAGCTACGTACTGTATAAATTTAAGAAAACAAATTTTTTAATTTGCCAAAGTATAACCCTAAGGAAGAAATCAGAAGTATTACTGTTTTTTTTCCTCACAGCCTCATCACAAAAAGTGATGATTTTCTTTTTTAAATTCAAACTGACAGATGTGAAAGACTAGATATAATAAATATTATATAGTCTATACCCTGATCCTTTTAAGTAACAGTTTGTAAAGTTCTGAACATATTCCATAGCTGACTTTGAAGACATTTTTCTTTCTCATTATGTCAAGGCAAATACTGGGAGGTGACAGCATATCTTTCACTTTTTTCCCTATCTCACTAGAAACAGAAAGTAGAGTGGAGAAACCACCACTTTGCAAGGTAAGTTTTGCAAGTTTTCTCTTTTCTTGGGTCACAGAACTACAGGATTACAGTTGAGCTTGGTTATAGAATTTAACAGCTTGCTGGTGAAACTGATGGAGCTTTCATGGTACATGAACTGAAAAGAAAATGAACGAGGCGCAAACAAGATCCTCCAGTTAATACAGAAGAGCTCTACAGATACCTGCACAACTTTCAGATCCTCCGTCAATATCTGGAATAAACACACAAGACATTGCATAGCTACTATTTCTCACTCTTATTTTTATTTGTTTATTGGAATTAAAAAGATTGAAAGGAGAATAATAAAAAACAGTCATGTACTTGAGATTACTGACTGAGCTTAACTAAAATTACAGAAATCATAAATATCCTGTTGCATTTATCTTGGTAATTATACATTAAAATCTTATCATAATCATATTATAAACTCATATTTTCCTATTAATTTTGAAATAAATCTTCATGTGAATCATAAATATCTTCTACATTAAAAATCAACTCCTGAATTTGCTGGATTTTTTTAACCAGATAACCTCTTTCTATCTTTACTCCATGGGTGAAAAAACAGGTTCTACTTAATATAAACAAAATTTCTATCACAGTTCTTCTAACTGTCACATTGTTTTGTTTTTTAAAAATTGCCTATTTCTCACAGCGTCACTGAAATACAATCACAAGTGATGGTTAAAACATTGCAAAATGTACAGTAAAACAACAACAACAAAAAGCTTATATAAAAGCATTTCTTCATTTGGTTTGTGGTTTTGATTTTAAAAATAGAAATCATTATTAGTAGATGGAAAAGGTTTAATCCTAAATATAGCTTTGTTAAAATGTTAAGTAATAGTCGAAAGTGACAAAAGTGGAGAGTCTTCAGCACAATTACTTAAAATAGTTTTGTTCCTCCCAGACACTCAGTGTGTAACCAGTATGGCCTATTACATTTTCATTACTGGATGAATTCTAAGACTTTCCACATGTATCAATGTTGAAATGTGTGTTCCTAAATCTAAGCTCAATGCTGCATGATGCACAATATTTTGACTGGTCAAAGAACAAAAGGAAATCAGAAGAGCAAACTAATATTTAACAAAGCAAGAAACATTAAAAAAAATGAACCAACTTGGGCCTCATTAGACACACACTTATAGTTCAGTAATGACTGGATGTTTTGCCATGTCACATCATCTGTATCACATAACATGATACAGTTATAGTATCATACACGTACCACTAAGATTAGGTACCTAAATAGTTATTTTTGTTAACTGGAGCACCAAAATGAATAATCTGTTGTCCTTTATTTTGGCCATTCACTGTCTTCTTCCAAGATTGCTGACTACAATAATGGATAAGGAGGAGTTGGCTTTAATTGGATAAGGTTGGTTGGCTTTAATTTATTTATTTATTTTAACTTGGCTTGTTTAACTTTAATACAGTAAGCAGTCTTTTAATGCTTGGCACTCTATCAAAAGTTGCAAATCCAGAAAAATGCCAAAACCCTATTGCTCCTGCTGTGTGTGCTGTGTGCATAGTCTTTTTTTTTTTTTTTTTTTTTTCAATAGCTCTTATGAATAAGAATGATCATCAGGTATGAGAAAATTCAACTGGAAAAGTACTGATGTTAGAGAAATATTTTTCCATGTTGTAACATGAATTTGAAGATTCTTTACCTAAGTATTGAGTTACGCGTGAGTACGCTGTGAGACAGCTACCCTCAAGGCACAGTACAGCTGAAGGTGCAGAGGAATGAACTCACCAGAAGAGTCATGATTTACTGCTAACCACACCTACAGCGTTTAGAAAATGTTAGTGCAGCACATCTTCATGTGGGAGAGAAAAAATACATCTAAGCAATGTTTCCTTTAAGAAATCTCATTTTCCATGGTTTATATCTTTGTTTCCACTGTGTTTGAATGCTTTTTTTTTTTTTTCTCTTTTTTTTTTTTCTCCTTTTTTTTTTTTTTTTTTCCAAATCAGAATTATCTTGACATTTACAAACCAGCTGCTATGTACAACTCCTCCAGAGGAATTTTGTGGGAGGATTCCAAGTGCTTTCTTTATATACATGAAAGGAGTTCTAGTGTTTGTGGATAAGGTAGAGTTGGAACTGCTTGCATCTAAAGTATTTTATTGTCTACAGAGAAAACCTGGGTGGGTTTCTGTGTTTTGTTCCTCTCTCTCTTGTGCACTAGTGTTGATATATCTTCTTCAAAACCAGTGTGAGACTCCACTAATGTCAAAGGAGAATGTTTCATTCTGTCTTTTAAGTCTACGGACAAATATGCTAGTAGAGACAATTTTGTCATGGTCTGTTTTGTGGGAGGAATAACAGACAACCAAGAGATCATATATGAAAAGCTATATTTTAGATAACCTTTTAAATAGCTTCTAGAGGCTAGCAGCTTCTTATTGAATCATAGAATATCCTGAGTTGGAAGGGAGCCAAAAGGATCATTGAGTCCAACTCCTGGCTCCACACAGCACCACTCAAATCAGCACTTATGTCTGAGGGTATTGTACAGCAGGTTTGGTGCTCTGACCACTGCCCTGTGTAGTCTGTTCCAGTGTCTGACCACCCTCTTGGTGAAAAAACTTTCCCTAACACCCAGCCTGACCCTCCCCTGTCCCAGCTCCATGCCCTTCACTTGGGTCCTGTCACTGTCACCAGACAGCAGAGGTCAATGCTGCCCCTCCACTCCCCTCATGAGGAAGCTGCAGGCCACCATGAGGACTAATAACAGCTCAACAGATGAAATAATGATCAAGAGGTGAAAGGATTCACTTTCTGCTGTATTTCTCAGGAAAAAGAAGAAAGAAAGAAAGAAAAACAAACAAACAAACAAACAAAAAAAAAAACAAACTTGGTTTCCAATGGATACCTCTGAAGTTTTGTCTGGAATTATCTATAAATGGTGGGCCTTTTAAAAGAAAAAAACTTAGCATGAAAACAGATAGCTCAAGAGCATTTTTACTTACAGAGCAAGTTTGTTCTCAGTCAAAAATAATCGTGTTTTAAAGGTATTCAGTGAGGATCTGTATGAACATGTTTACAAGTCAAGTCACACCCTGCTGCATGGGGTTTACAGCACATTTCCCTTGCTATGAATCACAGAAGGAAACAGTTTGAAAGTTTGGCCTGCTTTTTGCTGAGTGCAGTCCCAAAGCAGTTGGAAAAAAAAAAAAATATGTACAAACTTTACCTGGGAACAACACAAGGAGGACACAAGGAGGACATTTCCTTGCTTCTGTAATCTTCAGCTTAACAGGAAACATCGCCTTTGGGAGGCAGCTTTTCCAATTAGTAAATCCCAAGACAGATGTCACAGCATCATAAAGTGCCAATTAAGTACTCTATCAAGGGAAGAGTATCAGCAGATGACTGACCATCTACAGCAGAGGATGGAGAAAAGGGATGAAAGATAAAAAATTAAATGTGAAAAAAAATGACAGAGACAATTAATTAAGAATCACCCAGAATCTGATTTTTTTGCCACTCTAGAGTTAGTCTGTAAGTACTCCACTTAGATGTCCGCTGGAATAGCTTTGATGAAGATTAAATTTGTGTTATTGCTCAAATTCAGATATTTTGAGAAATAGATTTAAGCCAAAATTCTTTATTTATTTGATTAATTGCCTGACATTTATGTTTATATCTTGAGTTTATGTATCTTTGAGCAGTAAATGATTCCACAGGTGAAAAGCTCATTTCCATCCTAAATGTCCTCATCTTCTTGATTCCAAGAGAAAGAAATAAAATATCCCTGAAAAACCTGGCCAGGAGAGCTCTGCAAAGGGAACAGAATATGCCAACAAACACAACTGAAGATGACAAAATCAAAATCAGAGAGAGTTGACATGACTTGCACGGGGAAGATAAAAGGCCAAAAGCAGGATGGAGAGTGGTTGTTGGTCTCCTGGTTCAGATCAGTTTGTCTGATTCACAGTTATGTGTAAAGCTTGAAACATTACCACAGAGAATAAATCCTTGAACTTACACTTTCAGGACAAAATATGAAATTCAATGAGGACAAACAAAGGGAAATAACCTCTGGCAATGATCCAGGCTGCGGCCTGCCTGACTAGGGGGTAGCCATGCTGAAGAGCCATGGGAGGCTCTGGTGGGCAGAAAGCTGAGCCAGAGCCATCAGTGAGCCCTGTCAGTAGAGTTGGTGGATAGCATTCAGGGCTGTGTTAACAGAAGCATGATCAGTAGATCAAGACAAAGGTTTATATCCCTTTATTCAGCACTCATTAGGCCACACCTACAACATTGGATCCTCCCTCAATAAAAGACAAACATTGATAAACTGAAGTGATTTCAGTGGAGGCCAACAACATGGTCAGGGATGGAGCACTTGGCCTGTGAGGAGAAGCTTCTTCAGCCTGGAGAAGACACAACTCTGGAGGGAACCTAACATTAGATCCCAGTGCCTACTGAGAAGCTATTGAGGAGACGGTCAGACTCTTCACAGTGATGGATTGCGGGAGGATGTGAGAGCAAATTGAAAGTTGAAAGTTCAGAGTGGGTATAAGGAGAAACTTTATCACCACAAGGGCAGCATGGAGCAGAGCAAGTTCCCCAGAGAAAGGTGCAGGTTTTCAGACCTGCCTTGGTCTAGCCCTCAAGAGCCTGGCCTGAATATATAGCCTATACCTGACCCTGTTTTGACCAAGAGGCCAGACTAGAGACCTCCTGAGGTCCCTTCACACGTGAATTACCATATGATCCTATGACACTGACTGTGACTATTTATATCTTATGTGAACATTCTGTACTGGCAATAACACTCATATCATGCAACATCCACTTTTTGTACAATATTCCCAAATGGGTTTTCATACCTACCCTTTCAGACTAACTGAAGTGAAAATATAAGCTTAAAAATATGAATTACTGTCTGTTAACATTGTTCAAAAAATGTTTTCCAATGTTTAGTTTTAGAAAAAAAATAATAGACATTGACCTCATGATTCCCAATAAACAATAACTTAAATCGTTCCATTAATGACACTTTAAAGGTAGCCCTCTCATGTCACTTAGTACATTTGTTGGGTCTCTGCTTTAGAAAAACAACATTCTTTGTTGCAACCACAGTGAAAAACAAACTTACTGGCTGTCAGTAAAATCCAGTTACAAAACACACTGGGAATTGCTCCACATAATTATGGGTGCAATACTGCTAGTATATATTTCTGTAAATGCTCAACTATGTCAGCACTGTTTGTGAGGACACACCATTTCTAATGATTTTGTTGTTGTCATTTTTTCCAACTGAAGCAACACGTACAACACGTAAAAGGGGATGGCAAAATTCTTATTGACAGTTTGAACCAATGCTTCAATGATAACATGGAATTTCTCGCACAGAAATGAAATTCATTCCCTGGCTGTCCAAAGCTACTTCTAATACTGAGGTCTTGTATCAGAGATAATCCCTTCAGAAGCTCATAGCTGGCATAAAAGGGTTTTACTGTGTGCAACTCTGTACTAATTTCATACTTCTCAAGCTTCTACTTCCCAAAACTTGCCATTACAGTCCTTTTCAGAGATACAGCCCATGATACTGTGCATAAGCAAAGGCAAAAAGGTTCAAATCTGCTAGACAGTGATTCAGATACATCAATCCACAAATGGTGTACTTTCAGTGTTCTTGTGACACAATGAAACTCTCTGCTTCAAGCCATGATGAAAAGAGTGGCTCTCTATTAAATCTAGGATTTGGAGGTATCTTCGCACATATTTACTCAGCATAACTGATTAATTTCCACCCTAATCAGATCACAGTGTAATCCTGTACAGAAAGGATTGTAAACAAGCTATTGGTTTGAAATATATTTATGCATAATAGACACAAAAACTTAAACAAAAACTGAACATCTTCACATGATTTCTTCCTTCACTTTCTTTTTGCTTTTTTCCTGTGTGTTCCAGAAAGATATTAATATTGGTATAAAGAGGGATTCATTGCTTATATAAGCAACTGAAACACAAGGCTGTTTTGTTAACTGAGGCTTCTGTCTTTTCACTTGTTACTCCTATGTATTTCTTTGGCCTATTTGCAGTGGTCTTCTTATCAGACCACTGCATACACTATACTGCTTAACCCTTTATCTCTTCTTCTGAGCTGACTGCAGTGCTAACATCTAACTACTTTTGTTCCTGTACAGCCAGCTAAATCAATAAAATCAGTCATAAATATGTAATTTTGGCTAAAGATAACAAACTTTGTTCCAAACTCCTTTAATTAGCTAGGATCGCAAAATCAGGGAACCTAAAAATGAAGAGGATGAGTCTTAAAATTGTTATTATTTCCAGTGATTCACCCCAGATTCAACCTAATATTTGCATAACAATTTATTCTTTTAATCAGTCCTCTTCAAGCCCCTGAAATAAATTTGTAAGTTAGTAAGTTTGTTCCTTTTCTACTCTCAAGAAGACAACAGCTCGAAAGATATTTAAATTTAATTCCTTTTCCTTATTTGCAAGCTATCACAATGACTAACTCATCTACATGTGAACAAAGCTGTCCTAACAAAGGGATTCTCTAAACTTGCAAGCAAGGACACGGTACATTTTCTGCAGTACCTAAAGACAAGTACACTATACCTGTCACCCTATGCTGGGATTCTTTGAAGCTGTTCCCAAGTTGAGGAAGTGCAGAAAGAAATGCTGTCCCTGGTCTCTATATCCCAGAAGATGCAGATAAACAGCCAGCAGCCACACTTCAGAGAGAAATCCCAGGATAATAAATCTCCATATTCCTTCTGATAGCAATGACATGCAACAAACCATTGCGTACATATCTGCAGACAGATGTAGCTCATGTTTCTGGATCCAGAGGCCCAAATGCTGTACCTGAAAATTAAAACATTATAGGTTTTTATCTGCTTCCTACCGCAACAACTAACAAGCATAGAAAACTCTCATGTAGAGTTTTCTCCCAGGCAGTAAAAGATTAGAAAAAGAACAAAGGATCTTTGAAAAGAGCTATGTGAAAGTGTGTCAGATGCATAAGCATATTTTTATGTTTTACTCCAAGATTACCCTTCCATTTGACACTTTTATTGTATCTGGTTATCACAGCATTAGTGCTTGCTTTAAGTTGCTGCCCTTAGCCTTCCTTCTGCTCCTTGTCATCCCTCTTATCTGTGGCTCCTCCAAACTTACAGCACTGTGTTTAACTGGGAAGTGATGGGGTGCTGATATAAATATCCGTGTGATAATCAAAACCCTGCTAGATTCTTCTGTGGTGGGCTGACATAGCACTCTACCTCAGCCTGCCTTCCTGCCAGCACTGCCTGGAAATAACCCTGGGATGTTCCCAGGAGTCCTGTTAGTTTAATCACATGCATCAAACATTTCATTTTGCAATGAAACCAGCTGCAACTGTGCTGCTTAGCATTTTCCTCCTGGTAACCAAATATTTTACAATTAGAGATAAAACAGATCCTATAAAAGCATTGGTGAATTAATAGGGGACAGATTTTTAGATATCTGTTTATAATCCAAACCACTGAAATAGTGTTAAATGGTCAAGTCTATGCCTAAATGTGAGGTATGCCTCCCTACATATGTTAATTTAAACACCTGATACAGATTGTCATATATCAATGAATATACATGAAGAGGAAAGTTGTAATTTTAGCCTCTGAGAGACAAGTCCAGTATAATAAGGAATAGGGTTTCCACCTGTAGACACTGAAACCCCTTAAGTGAGAGCAATAAGAAAGTTTAATTTTCATTGTTCCTGGAGAGATAGCTATGCCAGAGAAAGATCAGAAGAATCATTGATAACTGACAGTATTTTATTATTTGTGTTAACTGCAGTAATTCTTGGATGGATGGCAAAGTACCAATGGATGCAACAAAATGGGCAAAGAGATTCTCAGAAGACATTGCCAGCCATTGCACACAACCAGAAGCCACTGAGAAGCAGTGAAAGCCACTAGTGTGATCAGCATACACAAAGTCTTAAAGTCTTATGTTTCTGAATGATTTGAAGCAGATTTTTGCCTAGAAAGCATTGGGAGACAAAGTATTTATGACTGGTCTTACCAATTTTGGGTTAATACAGTGTCAAAATGCTTGTTTATTAAGTATTAATAATAGCAGTATGCATATTTCATTAGAAGTCTCCCTCAAAGATGTAAGGTAAGTTTCAAAGGAAACTCTCTTTCCTTGTGTCATACATGTAACACAACCTTCACCAGAGATATTGCTAGAATGGGAAATCCCCTTAGGAAATGGGTCTGGAGAAATAAAACAAAGGTGAGTGATCAAAAAGGGATGAAAGGGAAGAAAAAAACGAATGTCCCCTTTGCTATTTAGATACATGTTGTGACTTTGCAGCAGTCAACCAGTGGTTCCTTAAACTTCTAAAAAGTCGTATTTTTTTCCAAGACAAATATAAACACCCCAAAGTGAACCATAGTTACATGGGGACTTTTTACTTGGTGAAATACCACCATTTCATTTTGTGAAAGAGTCATCTATGCTGTAGGTGACACGTAAAATTTGTACATGTAAATCAGTTGAAAACTGCACAAATACACTTGCATTGGTCATGTGAGCAGTTCTTACAGCATGAGCTGAGCTTCCTGGGTTGTGGAAGAGTCAGAGGCTGCTTGGATCAGAGAATTCTGGCAATTGTGTTTGCAACACAGGTGACAACAATGATGTTATGTCCACCTGAAGTCCATATTCTCTTGAGAAAGAGATTCTTTAGCAAGAAACAGTCCAGAGAAATCTGTCAGATCAGAGCCAGCTCCACAGGACTTGAAAGGGACCCGCCATTGGCCAGAGCCAAGCCAGGGAGCAACACTGGTTATGCCTCTGGGAGAACAAGTTTATGAATGGGAAAAAAACTGCTGTGCAATAGCAGCTGGGAGAGGGCAGTGAGAAGCAGCCCTGTAGCCCCCAAAGTCAGTGCAGAAGGAGGCCAGGAGCTACTCCAGGCACACAGCAGATGCTCCCCTGCGGCCTGTGGAGAGGCCCCTGGTGGAGCAGGATGTCCCCCTGCAGCCCATGGGTCCCACATGGAGCAGATCTCCACGCTGCAGCTGCCCCGTGGAGGAGCCCCCGGTGGAGCAGGTGGATGTGGCCTGGAGGAGGCTGCGGCCCATGGAGAGCCCCCACAGGAGCAGGCCCCGGGCCGGAGCTGCAGCCCATGGAGAGGAGCCCACGCAGGAGCAGGGAGTCTGGGGGGAGCTGCTGCCTTTGGGGGGACCTGTGCTGGAGCAGTTTGCTCCTGACCCATGGACCCCGTGGTATGGAGCCATGTGGGAGCAGTTCTTGAAGAGCTGCTGCCTGTGGGCAGCCCCTGCAGGCTCAGTTCAGCAAGGACGGCATCCCGTGGGAGGGACCCCACGGGGAGCAGGGGCAGAGTGACTGTGAAGGAGCAGCAGAGATGAAGAATTAGGGGCTGACGGCAGCCCCCATTGTCCATTCCCCTGCACCACTCGGGGGCAGGAGGTGGAATAGGGTGGATGGGGTCTGTTAGCAACAAGCAATAAATTACATTAATCTCCCTTACGCTGAGTTTGTTTTGCCTGTGCCAGTACTTGGTGAGTGATCTCCCTGACGTTATCTGAAACCATGAGCTTTTTTAATTGTATTTTCTCTCCCTGTCCTTCTGAGGAGAGCAAGTGAGACAGTGTCGTGGTCGTGCTGAGCTGCCTGTCAGTGTTAAACCAGCACAGGTATAGAGAAAGAATAAAGGACATCAGAGCCTGAAAATACTCGGAAGTTGTAAACAGAGAACATATCTATCAGTATGGTGTTAGACCTCCCAAGAGACCAGGTCTCCTGAGCTTGCTTCCTGTTTCTTTCTGACATTCTTCCAGCACTGAGGGCAAAGAGAAGCTGTATTTTAGCACAGTAACTGTGTCAATGCATAATCCTAGAATCCTAGAATGCTAGAATGCTTGGGGTTGGAAGAGACCTTAAAGATCATCTAGCTCCAAACCCCCTGCCATGGTTGTGTAGGTGCCCATACACAAGGTTACTTGAAGTCCCATCTAATATGGATAGAAGAAATTCTGTGAGATTAATTCACCAAAAGAAAATGTGGAAAAACGTTAAGGAGAAACAGAAAAATCACATTGCCTGGCATATTTAAAATTAACCATGCTATTTCAACTGATAAAAAAAAAGTTTTAAGGATCAATCCTACACTTCTAGAAGGTGACAGGATGACCTAATATTTTATTTCAGCTTGCACATTCTTTGACATTAATCTGTACTATTTTACACCAGTTTTACACAAGTCAAATCTATTGCTCATTCTGAGACTGAGAGGAGAACTGAACAACGTTATCCTTTGACAATCTGTGTAATAATATGAAGTTATGCATGTAACGTTCCAATTGTTTCTTTTCTGGATGAAGGGAAGATATTTCTTTTTAAAAGCTAGAAAGGTTGCTAAACGTGGGAAGCTTATATCACTACATCAGAAATAGATATCCACACAAATGAATAAATAAATAAATAAATAAAGCTTGATGCCTTGACAAATCAGGACACTGACCAGATTTAGGTCTCTCTGTTGTCAAACGAATGCTTGGCACAGGTAGGGGAAATCAATATACTGAATGATTGGTGGTCTTATGTCCCATTCTTCATCCTGTATTTGACACAAAGAGTCTACACTACACTGTTGGCAAATGTATTGGAAACTCAGCTGCACCTGCATTTCAAACCATGTATGAAACACGTCCGTATGGGGCTTCAAGAATCAGGCAGAAATGTGACAAAGGAAAAGAAAGTAAAAACTTCAGCTGTCCTTATATTCCACTATCTTTACATGACTTCTTATCCCTAAGGGTACTGTGGAAGTGACAAGTGTAATCTGCCCTAATAAAGCTCAGTCTGCCGCAAATGGCTGCTTGAAGGGGCAGTGTAGAAATGCATGAATCAGACAAGGCCAGCTGAATGGCCAGCGGGAGTCAGAGCTAGCAGACTATTTTTCAGTTCTCATTTTTACCAGGAGTCTGCTCTTTCAGGAGCAGTCAATTGCCAGTGGCAAAAATAATAATAATAAAAATAAATAAAATTAAAAAAAAAAAACTTTGTATCATACAGATCTTCCTGTTTGTTTTTCTTTTTGCAAAATAGAGATAATTTCATGTTCTTCCTACATATATTAAGAAAACAACACTATTTACTCTAAAATTGTCTTAAATTAATATAATAATATTGTATATACATCATAAATGAAAGGTGAGTTCTCACTAAAGTATTAGAGCTAGCCCAAAGTTTTGTGGCATCCTATATTATAACACATGGCAAGTCAAAACATTTTTTCCTCGTGCGTGGTTTCTTCCACATTTGCATTCCTACTTCAAATACACAAATTGCCTGGGGCTATCCTCAGATGATGAGGACTCTTCAGCCATTTTAAGGATTTCTGTGGTCTCTGGAGACTTCCTACTTGAGGCCAGAAATGAGAAAGAAGATGGAAATTGCACGTTTAAACTTGGGAATTGAGAAGGGTGGAAGATGGCTAACATTTGGTGCAATTTCCTGGTGTTGGAGAGTGAGAAATCGGATAGAACAAGTGAAAACAGCATGAAGCTTCTGACTGAAAGGAACTCCTCTGAGGTCTAAAAGGATATATAAGTTTAGTGCTTTCTCCAGACAAGGATGCAACACCTGTTAAAGAGATCATGTGTTAGAAAGTAAGAGAACTTAGTTTTATTTTCACATTGGCTCAGGAGATAAGGAAGCTTCATTTAACATTATCTCTGATCTTAGAGATACCAGGGATGTCTGCTCTGAAAAGAAACTTCAAGAGTAAATTGAACTGACAGAAATTATAGCAACAACTATTACATCTACCTGTATGTTAACATGTTTTTTCTGTTATTTTTCCTTCTCTTTGTCTCTGTTCAGTACAGCTGAGCAGAAATAAATACAAAATAAATAAAAAACACCCTTTAACTGAAAAAAAAAAAAAAAAGGAGAAAAATTCTTATTGGAGTTTCGTTTCTAGAATTTGTTTCTGCTGAAAAATTAAAGTCTCAATTTGGAGGGAAGGGCAAGATGAGAAAAATCATATTTTAGCTGCTAGGATCTGAAAACATAGAATCACAGAATCACAGAACTGTAGGGGTTGGAAGGGACCTCAAAAGATCATCGGGTCCAACCCCCCCGCCCAAGCACATTCCTCAGAGCAGGCTGCCCAGGTAGGTGTCCAGACAGGCCTTGAATATCTCCAGAGAAGGAGACTCCACAACCTCCCTAGGCAGCCGGTTCCAATGCTCCGTCACCCTCACCGTGAAGAAGCTCTTTCGCATATCAGTGCGGAACTTCCTGTGCTCTAACTTGCAGCCATTGCCCACTGAGAAGAGGTTGGCTACATCCGTCTGTCCCCCACCCCTCAGATATTTATATACACTGAGGAGACTCAGTCTTCTCTTCTCCACAATGAACAGACCCAGTTCTCTCAGCCTTTCCTCATAAGGAAGATGCTCCAGGCCCCGTATCATCTTTGTGGCCCTCTGCTGGACTCTTTCCAGGAGATCCCTGTCTTTCTTGTACTGGGGAGCCCAGAACTGGACACAGTACTCCAGTGCATTTTCCAGTACATCCAGAACATTTTAATGTTCTGAATAAAACATAAAAATATTGACATTTTTGAGGCTATTAGTGTTTTTTTTGTTGTTTTTTTTTTGTTGTTGTTTGTTTGTTTGTTTGTTTGTTTTTTGTTTGTTTGTTTTTGTTTTTTTTTTTTTTAAAAAGGTTCAAAAAGTATGTCTGCATCAAATTTCATGATTTTATTAGTTTGTTTTTTTTTAAGCAGAAAGATAATGATCACAGCTTACATTATCTTCATTTATGAGTCATATGATATGTTCTGCATTATAACTACAGATTTAGACCATTTGAAAAGTTCTAAAACCTCATATTTCTCTCCCATTTTTAAATTGAGATGGATATAATGTACCTAAGTTAAGACAGCAAACATACTTTTTCAGAAAAAAAAATTAATCTAGCTTTCAGAACTAGTCATAAAATGAGTAGTTTCTGACTAAAATTCAACCTATCTGAAATGTTCCTAAAATATGCCAACTGCTTTGCTTGACAGGTGCCGGAGCATATTAAAAAAGTCAAAAGTAACTCTGAATGTTCACTTGTTATTACATTTTGAAGATGATTATAGCCCAGAGGCTTCCAAATCCAGACAAAGAAAAGATGACAGTTTTCCAACCATTTGTTTTGAGTTGCTCTTGCCATACAAGGCAAGTGTGGCTGTCACAATGTAATCATGAAAGTCTGCATAAACTCTTTGATTACCTCCCACAGATGAGATTAATACACTCTGTTCATGATGAGTACACTCATTTTTTTCACTATGAACAATGCAATTACAAGATGATATCAGGAAGAAAGTACCAAGCTCAAAATTATTTTTATCAGAAATACAGTATTTTTGTCACATATTAAAAAGAGCTGACTTTCTTACCATCTAACACCCGAGTAGTTTCTTGAGTAAAAACTGATTTTAAAAATAATTACCTGAGTTCAGGTTATCTTATGTTATCAAACAAGACAGGCAGGTACAGGATAAAAAAAAAAAAAATCTGTGCAAAATCAATTTACACTTTATGTTGTGCAGGGAATTGTGCACAGTACTACAGTAGTAGATAAGGTTTTTTCTCTGCCCTAAAGAGCCTTAATACAGCATACTAGAACATAAGACTAAAGCCCAAAATAAGTAAATGTGTGGGATTATTAATGTGGATTATAAAGAAGAGAGTTGGTTTGGAGATACGCATTTGGGGGAAGATTGCAGAGAAGAGGGTCTGATAAATGAAAGCAAAAAAAAAAAAAAAAAAAAGTATTCTAGCAGGAAAGAAGGAAGGAAGCAAAGCAGATAAAAGGAGCAGGAAAATGAAAGGATTGGGAAGAACAGAAGGAACAAGAGAAGGAAGATAAAAGCAGGGGCGAGGTTATGAGATATGCAAAAATCTACACAGACACTTATAAAATTAAAAACACACCCTGGTGTGTACAAAACTCACCCACACCTTCTTTTCACGCACAGATCACTCTTATGCTACATGATAGTCCCATAGATATGCACTCCATTTCACAAGTATAAAGGCAAATAAAATCCATGTTCAATTAACTTCCAGTCTAAATCAGATAGAGCCCTCAGTTGAGAGTGATTTATATACACATTGAACTTATTACCATGAGCCATCTCATTGATTACTGGTGGAGCTAGACACAGTCCTGAAGTCTGATATGTAAATAACTGCAGGTGGAGACCTCTGTGTTTATGTTTCCCACTTTATTTCCTATCTACTTCTATGCCTATTACTAAGAACCTAGCTTCCATTAAAAAAATAAAAGTGCACTGATAGTACCTAACTACAATACTGCACAGAAGTGTCATCATGTGAGTTCTTTGGTGAAAGATGTGCAGTGAGAAAGTCCAGAAGCAGTGTTTGGGAGATGCTGCTTTCGAGTATACTCAAGGCTGCAAATGTTAATATTTGGGTGTGGGTTTTCTTTTTGTTTCATTTGGATTGGTAGTCAAACCTACTTTGCCCGCAGGGCTCACTGGTGGCTGGATAACAGTGGGTAAGAAATTACAGCAGTGGGCTTGGAGATCATATTTGGGATGTAACAAGACAAATGGTTTCAAAGCTTGAGTGTGGGGAAAGTTAACTGCTGGAAGATGCTTTGAGAAAACCCATCATTCTGGCTGGGTGGATGTGCAGTAAAATCTGAGAAGGGATTTGAAAGCTTACATGTATATGAGTGAGAAAGGCGCATGTTAACACAGACACGTGTTCATATGGGTGTACGCAGTCTTCTAAACAGAGAGACTAACATACATGTAGATGTAATAGTTAAAGGACGGAGTGATACCCATAACCAAGCACTTACACATTTTGATCCTAGGAACATTTCATCAGCTGCTTATATCTCTGAGACTTACATTTTTACTGTTAGTGCATGTGTTGTTTGCAGAGGGTGATCTTGCACTGGAAAAGTTTATTAAGACCTACTGCATGCATGCAACCTAACACAGCCTGTGACTGTATGAAGAGGTAATATCACTCCCAAAAGATTCTTGCCCCATTTTGAATATCTATTTTTAGGCTCCCCAAATGTAAATAGAGAAAATGGGTCACAAAATTCTGTTCTTTTTGTGACAAATAGTAAAAATAAACCCTGTATATATTTGCAGTAAGATAAATCTGGAATAATTCCAGTGAAGTCAAAGTAGAATCTCTTATTTTTCTGAGGTGAATTTCAGAAGCATTGGTCCTGCAGTGCATAGGCATGTCTCCTATATTGATCAGGATGGCCAACTTCTCTGTACTCAGGGCCACTGATTTTTCATGGGTCTGATCAATACATAGAGCTCCTAATTAATCTAATAAACCTTGTCACACTTGTCCTGGCATTGTACTTCTCTCCTAGCAATACAAATGCAGGAGTATCCTTAATGTTATTGGCCTGCTGACTCACAGCCAAATAAAATTGCCAAGCTGCATGACCCTGACCCTTGGACCACCTTGGACCATCAGCTCTGTAGCTGATAAGGAAGAGGAGAAAGTTCACCTTGAAGAGCAAAACACAGAGGCAGTCTCTCCTGCTTTCAGTATAGACTGCTGCCTGTCTGCTGAAGCCCCAAATGTTTTCTGAAGCCCTTAGTATGATCTGGTCTGGTAAGGAAGACTGACTGCACTGCCTGCCTGTGCTGGGAATTGTTATATCTGGAAACCGTTGGAGGCAAGTGCATTGGAGGACTGCAGTCTTTTCCTGCACAGCACAGGTGAGGACGGATGTTTAGTCCTTTCCACCTTCATGGACTTGGTTTTCTCTGGACTTTTGGCTTCATAGAGGCCTTAAAATGTAGTCAATCTGGCGTATGTCTTTCATGCACTGAAAATAAGCATGTTAAAGGTGCCAGTAGTATGTACTGTTGCTATGTCTTCCCCAGCTTTAGGGCTTTTCTAGCAATTACAGGGAGCTGCCTATCATTTTGATTACAGGCTGTCGTGGTTCCGCTCGAGTGGGCAGCCGAGCTCCACCACAGCCGCTCTCTCACTCCCCCTCCTCAAAGAGGAATGGGGAGAAAATATGTGAAAAGGGCTCAAGGATTGAGATAAGGACGAGAAAATCACGCAATAATTATTGTAACGGGCAAAACAGACTCGGCATAAGGAGATAGTAAGATTTATTGCCTACAACTAACAAGCGAGAGAAGTGAGAAAACAAAGGAAAAAAAAAAACAAAAGCACCTTCCCCCCATCCACCCTCTTCCACCTCCTCCCCCCGAGCGGCGCAGGGGAACGGGGAATGGGGGTTATGGTCAGTCTACAGCACTTCTTCTCTGCCGCTCCTTCTCGGTCACTCTCGTCCCCTGTGCTGTGGGGTCCCACCCACGGGATGCAGTCCTTGATGAACTGATCCGGCATGGGCTTCCCACAGGCAGCAGCTCTTCCAGAACTGCTCCAGATATGGGTCCGTACCACGGGGTCCATCCCTCAGGAGAAAACTGCTCCAACCTGGCTCCCCTACGGGCAGCAGCTCCTGCCGGGTCACCTGCTCCTGCGTGGGCTCCTCTCCACGGGCTACAGGTCCGGCCCAGAATCTGCTCCGGCAGGGGTCTTCCACAGGCGGCAGCCTCCATCGGTGCAGGGCCACCTGCTCCACCGTGGTCTCCTCCACGGGCTGCAGCGTGGAACCCTGCTCCACCGTGGTACTCCATGGGCTGCAGGGGGACATCCTGCTTCACCATGGTCCTCACCACAGGCCGCAGGGGACTTCTGCTCCGGCGCCTGGAGCACCTCTCCCCCTCCTTCTACACTGACCTTGGCGCAAGGCTGTTCCTCGCTCCTCTCACTCTCCCGGCTGCTGTGTGGCGCAGCGTTTTTTCCCTGTCTTAAATATGCTCTCACAGAGGCGAAAAACAACATCGCTTATTGGCTCGGATCTGGAAAACAATGGGGCCCTTCCCAAACATGGGGCAGCTTCTAGATCTTTCTCACAGAAACCACCCCTATGGCTCCCTGCTACCAAAACCTTGCCACGTAAACCCACTACACAGGCACTGTCAGGTTTGCCACTTCCTCTTATTATGAGCTTCAGCTCTGTTACCCCAACAACAGTGGAGGAGATATAGGCAAAGGAGATAACATCACACGCTCATTCTCTCTCCTATCACCACATCCCAGATTTTCACAAGCAGTTTGGCTTGCTTAAAAGTGATGGTGGTAAATTTAGCAGGACAGAGAAAGAATTGCAGCAGCAGTTGACATTAAGAGGGATTACTACAAGACTAAAAAGGCTCTTATTTTAATCTTTGTCAGTACAGATTCACACACACAGTCTCACTGCTTGTTTAGAAGTTTTGAATATGTCCAGAATACCTCTCTGGAGATCAAGAAGAAATATGTGTTAGATAATCTTATCTCCAAGGAAGTAAGAGACGTAGAACCATGAGACATCTGTTCCAGAAATAGCAAAATTGGACTAATGACTGTCCACAGTGAAGAGTTTGGTAGTATAAGGCAGGAAAGGAGTGCTTTTATCATAACATCTGTAAAAAAATCCATATTTGTCTGGACAATTTAAGATTCAGGAAGCTGCTCCTCTTTGAGGAAATCATTTCTTGAAGGTTTTGTGGTATCTTTTTAGTGGTAGTGGTTACACCACTGAAAAAATGACAGATACATCTGAAAACCATTGGCGCTGCAGCCTGTACTGTCATCCTGCATATCCAACAGGTTTCATGTAAATGTTCATGGAAGGAAGTTTATAGGTTTCTTTAAGTAGTATTTTGGCTGTCTATTACCCACCACTTCTTTGTGCTCTGTTGGAAGGTTTGGTTAACGTTGCAACATCTTGCTCAAGTAACATCATGTTGCTGGGTTAGTGTCTAAAAGCATGTGAATTAAAAGCTGCAGCAAAGTCTATTAAAAAATATTATCCATAGGCAAATAATGTTCGCTCTTACATGCTAATAAAGTTTTCTTGCCTATGTGTCAACCTCATGAAATGGATTGTTTTGGTGGAAGTCGCCTACTATTGGAATTCAGTAATTTTTACTTTCTGTGGACCTTTCTTTATGAATCAAAACTCTGATAAATCTTTGATATGACAGAGTCTAGTTCCAGATTGTTTTTGTAGAATTAATACAGTCTTACACTTCTCAAGTTTATTGCCAGTTGAATTTTGCCAAAGAAAGCATCTTTTTATGGCTTTTAGTTTTTAAGGACAGTTACAGGTATATTGAGAAAAACTGTATAATACAATTGGCAGGGGAGAAATTGTATATCCAGAGGACTTAAAATAAAAGAGAACTTGACAGATAATATATGTTTAGTTGGTATACGTAATTTCTATTTAATGTCTTTTATTTTAACAACATACAAAAATATCATGTCTCCTTCTGTTTCAAACCCAGAACAATTGTTACAAATGTAGATATTTGACAATTTACTATTTGAAACAGTATTAAAATGGGTGGCTTTATATCTAAGTCTACATATAGTAGCTTCAGCTTAATAATTTTCAGTTTAAGTCTATTATTGGTGTATTTTACTTCTCTCCAAAATTTTTGCACACTTTAAAACAGTAGAGTTCTGCTTCTGTGAGAGACTGAAGTCTTCAAGGCATCAATGAAGACATTTTAAAACTTTATGACTCTATATTTGAGTACATAGCTGCTCTAAAGCATTCTCTTATGTCTGTTTGTTTTAAGCTGCAATTCTTTTCCTGAGTACAATAACTTACACATCTCACACAAAAATAGATTTGTGTAATGCATCCTGGATGTTCTTTCTAACAGCTACGAAATTGCCGGTGTTTAATTGGTTTACAGATCATTTTAACTGAAACGATCTACTCACCAAAAGATAGCATGTAAAGTTTATCTGAATTCATTTATTTTGCAGTGTTAAAGGCCCATGACACACAAAAATCCCTCTATTTTTCTTGATTTTTCAGTTGCAGTTAGTGACTCTGACTTTCCTCTCCACCATCGCCAAACTCCATTTTGTAACAGCTCCTGAGCAGTACTTGCATCAGTGTCATCCATATACTAAATGAAAATATAACTTTAGGTATATTTCTTTTTTTTTTTTTTTTTTTTTTTTTTTTTTTCAGAGCTACATGAATTAAAGTTACTGTTGTTTGTATTTGAATTGTTACCCCACTGTCTCCCTGGCATTGGTGGCTGTGGGAGAGAAATTCATGTGAAGGTTACATTGACGCTGCACTTTTGTTTACACTGCTGCAGGGATACCTGAATGAGGCTGTAAAATCCACCAGGAAAGCCAAGTAAACAGATTAGAAGTCAACGAACACACCCAGCTTCATGCTGCTGTACTATACTGCTACTGCCTGAGTGGCAATACCAATCTAAGTTGTGTAAAACTAGCTTGAATATGTCGTTTGAACCTGTAGTGAGCCTTCTGAGTGAAGGCATTCAGTGCAGTCAGGTCTACCTTTAGAAAAAGTAAAAATAATTCAGGAACTAACATGCCCATGAGATTGGTGAAGTAAGCAGAGATTCTCTGAGTGCAAACATGATGGGCACTGCTGAGACTGCAGCCTCCCAAATAATAAGTTAAGCTTGATGGAAAAACACAAAATAAGAGAAAGCATTAGGCCATTTCACAGGTGCTGGACTTGAATTGCCTATCCCAATTTATTGGGAAATAAAGTAACAATCTCTATTATGTGATTCCCTAATTACAATGGGGTTGATATGACATTGCTGTCCAGATTAGTAGTTCTCAATATATCTCAACTATTCCAAGTCAGTTACTACATCAGTTTGATCAGTGCATTAAATTACATAGTCATGTTTAAAAATATTTCATTTACATAGCTAGTTTTTATTGTCACGGTTTATAGCCACGTTATTACATGTAACCATATATCTCTGTGCCTTTAACGAGCATAGACCCTCCTTCTTGACCATTATCACTAAAAGTTACAGGTGTGTTGTGAATTAAATTCTTTGTCTAAGAAAATATTAACTAGAAGTTTTCCTTCTAGCTTATTTCACATTGTTGAAATCACATAACTTACAGGAATGTTAGCTTCAGAGCCCAAGGAAAATAGTAGCTAGATTTTTTCTGATTTCAGAAAAAAAACTACACCAACATTTGCCTGCTTGACATGATTCTGTCAAATAGCAGTCAGCTGGGAAACACAGTGCCTACTAGATATTCTTTCTCTGCTTTTTACTTCATGCAAATTTCATTGCAGAATAAACATATTTATTAATGGATTAGCAATACCCAAACACAATTTCAGTCTCATACAAGCAGTAAAAGCCATGTAAATTACTGCCACGCTAAAAATGAAGCACAGTAACTTTCAGTAGCACATTGTCACTGCATAGGTCATGCTTTGTAGATATAAGAAATCTCAGTCATCTTTTATGATCTGAGAAGTATGACTTCTCATATTGTATCAAAGTGTCAGCAAATGGCACTTTTTATCACTTTTATCACTTTTATATACAGTTCTAAACTCCTAAAAACATCAAACACCCTTTGTACAATTTGTCCTTCAAATACCTTACATTTTGATTAAAATCGTTGAGATTAGATGTGCAGCTATATTTGCAATGTTTCTTTCAGTTTTAATTAAGCTTGCTTCCGAGTTTGTTATATCAGGCAAGAAGAGGATTTAAGCCTACTCAGTACTTACAAAAGAGAGCACAACCCAGGGAGGAAGCAAGGCTGAGATTTCACCATTCTAAACACCAGGCGTGTGCATTACCACATCACTGAACAAGCCAGACTTGTTCTGGGTCACACAGCGGTACACAATCCCATTGCAGGTAGCCACAAAACATGATGCGCTGAATCGGTCAGATTAATGTTTTTAATTTTGGCTTGATGCCGGCTACAGGAAGACTGCTGATAACATGTGGTGAGTATAAACATTAAATTTCATACAGCATTTAATCTGTTTACCTGACATTAGTGTTTGTTCATTCATACGAAATCACAGTCAAATAAAACAAAATTTCATAAATCTTTACTCTTAAGAATGGCTCTTACACATGTTGACTTCATTTGTAGTTAATAAAAGCATTGATCTTGCTTGGGCAGGTAATAATGTCTTTATTTCCTCATAGCCATGTAAGAACTGAGTAAACAAAAAGGTCACAACAATCAATTAACCTCAAACTGTTTTCAAAATAACAACTAATCTGCCTTTTAACACTGCAAAATCAACAGAAATAGATCACTGAATAAATGACAAAATATTCCTACAATATGTGAAGCTGTTTTTAATAGGAGCCCTACTTTAGCTTTTACCGGTTCCAGTGTAAATCAAAATATCTACCTGAAGCGGTGTAAGAGGTCACTCTTTTTATGTTCACTGAGAATTGTAACCATTCTCCAAAACTCCTGAGTTCTCCAAAAGTTCACCTGGTAATAGGAAAAAGACTTCAAAGATAATGGGCAATGTCCAAGTGACTGAAAGTAGCACCACCTGTTATCTGCTGACACATCCATATAGGCACAGAGTTGTTTACTCCCTCTTATTGACTGAGCTCATCAGTTGCTAATAATGAATTGTGTTATTGCTTCAATGTTTCACCCAGTGCTTCACCCAGGCAAGAAAGCTGGGATGCGATTGCTGAACAGCACAACCCATCAGCAACATGAAATGCTCTTACAAGTCTATGCAAGGCTCTTGGAGCTGAAATAAACATTGTGCCACAACATTATGAATGTGATGGAGTTGTACATCTACAGATCCATATGGGCCTATTTCTATTATATAATCCTGTGACACAAGTGCATCAATTTAAAGAAGCTGACAGTGGGAGGGAATAATTCACATGTAAATTGCATCCTAACCATTTTACCAAAGGCCACTCAACCTTTATCTCCCAGGATGAGAACTATGCACAGCATGGAGATAGCTCTAGTGGATCCATATATTTTTCCAAGTTCTGTCTTGTCTACAAATTACCATTCTTGGGCAAAATGATAAGAATAGGAACACTAAATTTCAATAACCTGTATTCTAGAAACAAGCTCCAAGTTCCAGCATGTCACATCTATCAACATCCAAGACGCAATCAGTATTTGTAACCCAGGCAAAGGATTGAGGTAGCTCTAATAGCTGTAATAGATTATAGGATGAGAAGCAAGATTTCTCTGCCCATACTTACAAATGGAAAGAGTCAAAACAGAAAGAAAGCATTTTCCATGCTACAAAGTGTGATAGGTTTCTGTAAGTCTGTGGTGGTTTAACACCAATGGACAGCTCAATGCGACCACAACATTCTTTCAGTTGCTCTCCTCAGAAGGACAGGGAGAGAAAATATAATGAAAAAAGCTCATGGTTTCAGATAAGGTCAGAGAAACTACTCACCACGTACTATAACAGGCAAAACAAACTCAGTATAAGGGAGATTAATGTAATTTATTGCTTGTTGCTAACAGACCCCATCCACCCTATTCCACCTCCTGCCCCCAAGTGGTGCAGGGGAAAGGGCAATGGGGGCTGCTGTCAGTCCCTAATTCTTCATCTCCGCTGCTCCTTCACAGTCACTCTCTGCCCCTGCTCCCCATGGGGTCCCTCCCACGGGATGCCGTCCTTGCTGAACTGAGCCTGCAGGGGCTGCCCACAAAGAGCTTCTTGAAGCAGCTCTTCAAGAACT
This sequence comes from Netta rufina, assembly GCF_964035555.1. Classification (NCBI taxonomy): domain Eukaryota; kingdom Metazoa; phylum Chordata; class Aves; order Anseriformes; family Anatidae; genus Netta; species Netta rufina. Next base: position 96,144,816 of record NC_140125.1, on the reverse strand, counting down.
GCTCCCACATGGCTCCGTACCACGGGGTCCATGGGTCAGGAGCAAACTGCTCCAGCACGGGTCCCCCACGGGCAGCAGCTCACCCCTGCTCCTGCGTGGGCTCCTCTCCATGGGCTGCTGCTCCAGCCCAGGGCCTGCTCCTGTGGGGGCTCTCCATGGGCTGCAGCCTCCTCCAGGCCACATCCACCTGCTCCACCGGGGGCTCCTCCACAGGCTGGCAGCATGGAGATCTGCTTCGCTGTGGGACCCATGGGCTGCAGGGGGACAGCCTGCTCCACCAAGGGCCTCTCCACAGGCCGCAGGGGAACTGCTGCTGTGTGCCTGGAGCACCTCCTGCCCTCCTGCTGCACTGACCTTGGAGGCTGCAGGGCTGTTTCTCTCTCATTTTCTCTCTTTTTTCTCTCCCAGCTGCTATTGCAGCAGCTTCCTTTCTTTTCCTTTCTTATATCTGCTCTCACCAAGGTGCAAACATCATTTATTGGCTTAGCCCTGGCCAGCAGTGCGTGCCTTTGGAGACAGCTGAAGTGGGGTCTGATCTGATGGGGCAGCTTTTGAGGTCCTCTCAAAGAGCGCATCCCTGCTGTCCCACCACTACTTTGCCATGTAAACCCAATACAAAAATAAGCTGTTCACTAGCAGTACTAAATAAAGATGTAAAATTCTTCAGGTATTTTCAACAAGTTCCCATAGATTACTCTGTAATATATAGTATGACATTTCCTTTTCCTTATCTTTTCTGCACTGGACACTGAACTAGAGCTCAGACCACACTTGATAAAATCCTTAATAATGGCAAAGAAAAAAAAAAAAAAAAAAAAAAGGAACATTACTATTACACAACAACTCAGATATGCCATTAGCATGCTAACAATATCACTGTTTTTTATCAGTTCTAAGAGTGCATTTCAGACTGAAATAATAGCAACGATAAAAGCAATCCCATAGGACTCTGCAGAAAAGTGCACTAAAACCTGATTGCGTATCATCACACAGGCTTAGTGATTTGTTATTTAGAAATGTGTAAAAGGAAGTATAGTACAGAATATTTGTGGAAAAAAGTATCACTCACAGTATCCTTATGGATAGTCCTCCTTTCCCTCCTGCACATCTACATAGAGGAGTCCAGGGAACTGAGGACAGGAACCAATCTTGCATGGCCTACATTACATCAAACAAACACAGCAGTTAACTTTAGGGCACATTGGAGCTACTCTATTATTAACGCAATTTAGGAGCATGGATCTTAAATTGAGATGTGGAAAGAAGTAAAGATGAACTGAGCTTGGTTTCATCTTTCCCAAACATCATGCAATAGTGGCAGCTTTCCACGCATGGCAAAAAAAAAAAAAAAATGTACTCCAAAAGGGCATGTAGTGATGGGTTCAGAGAAGGGCAGTCCTTGAAGGCAGGCAACCAAGTCCTTCCTAAGGCAGTGAGTTTTAGTACAGCCCCTCTCTTAGGCACTTGCCAACCGCATGTAGTCACAAATATGTGGGAGAAAGAAAAAAATGGATTATTTTCTGTAGAAACTTGATACTGCTAAAGGAAAACTTTAAATCAAAGGTAGACATGCTAAATACATGTAAAACATGATGGAAAATGCATTTGGGTAAGTGAAATAAAAATGAGAAAGATACAAAATATATGTTCCTACATCTAAACTGAATTCCGTAAAAGATATGGAATGGTAAGACATGAGAAGAGTAGACATCGGATTAATATGGTTACCAGTACAATAAAATACAAAAATTCTACCAACAACAACAACTAAAAGTAAAGTAAATAAAGGAAAGTAAAACTAGTAACACCTGAAAATGATAAAACAAAGGTTTTTAAGGTACCATAGTAAGAAGACACAGGGCTTTTTAACAGAAAATTTAGCAGAGAAGAAATACATAAATTTATAACTGAGCAAAAATACTTTAATTCAAGCCCACACTCATTCATTTAAAAGGAAAGAGAAAAGAGGTTTTCCTTGGTGCTTTCAGTTAAAATAATATGTTACTATCACTTTCCTTTGTAGTAACATCTTTTCTGTGAATAAATTTGCAAAACAGAAGATCACTTCCAGCAAATCATAAAAGCTGTCAAGGTACGTATGTCTTTCATAGCAATAAAATGTTCACATCTTAAATTAATTGAGACTGCTCAGATGCTAACATAATTAAGCATGTCTGTCTCAATTTACCCTTAGACTGGACGCAAGTTGGGACAATAGTTATCAACAGATCATCTTTCAGATCAGTTACTTTGGTTTCCATTATAGGCCACAAAAGCATTAAAAAATGGGCATTGTGATTAAACTCCATCCTAATTTATTCAAAAAGGATTTTCCCTTTACCTACATATTTCTTTAACAGGAATTTCCTGATACACTACTTCAAGTTAAAAAAAATAAATAAAAATAAATATAAAAAAGTTTGAGGCATCTTTTTGGCTTTTTTTCCCTCCCCTTTAGCCAATTTCCAATTCTTTAGTGTGACTCTGCTTTATTTCTGTAAACACTAGCGCCAGTACATATTTTTCACAAATTCTAGACACTTTTGGCATTATCTCCTTAAAGGTTGGTAACATAGTCATAAAAACTGAAAAACTGATTTAATGAAAAGCTTTTGTTTACTTCCTTCAGTGATCCAGTTTTAATTCCAAATGACTTTTGAGCCTATTGTCTGTGATTACTCTATCAGTCCATCTGGTGTCCCCCTCCCCTCTCCATTCTTTCAGTACTTTTAATCTATTGGCTAACTGCAAACAAGCCTGTAGATAACACTTTATTGAATTGCTGTGAATTTAACAAAAACTGGGAGGGAAAAGAAACCCACAGTAATTCTGTTTCTGAGTCAAAGCTTCCCATGTTCTCTGTTTCTCTGCCTGAATGGCTAATCAGTCAGAAGGAAGATGTCTTGATCTTGCTGACAGCGTGCACATTATGGTGGAAACATGAGGCCTTGAGAAAGTAGCTAAGATTGTTGCATTAGATGGAGTCTTACATGAGACAGATATGTACTAAAAAAAAAAAAAATAAAAAAAATGTATCTATTTGAAAAAATAAAAGTTGTAAGAAAACCTTGTGGCACTGACGTACATGGTTTAGTGATTGGACTCAGTAGGTCACGTTGGTGGTTGGACTTCATGATCTTGAAAGTCTTTTCCAGACTAAATGATTTTACATTTCTATGATTCTATTAAAATGACTATAAAGAGTCATAAGAAAATTAGACAACTTGGTTTTGATTCATGGACAATGGAAAATTTACAAACATTATCTCAAGTTTGGTCAAATGTTAACTGCTTGGAAGGAAATGTTAATTTCCATGGCAGGAATCTCTTATTTTAGGAATCTTGTTGATCATTTTTTTACTTTTCCATCTCTGTTCTTGTATTGCCCAGTAGAGAAAGATGTCTCCCTGTGCTTCACCATGATGCAGTAGTTCTGAGTAGGCTTTTTTTTTGTTTGGTTCACATGCCACCTAGCCAGCTGACAGGTCAGGCAGAAAGAGATTGTGAGTGGAAGCACATGGACTCTTTCAGAAATGGAAAAGAATTGGTGTTAGAACCCAAAGGAATGAGCAACAAGGGGTGAAAGAGGGAGAGGTGTGGAGGAAGGCTGGACTTGGCTGTTCCACATGGCTGGAGCAAGAAGCCAGGAACCATTAATAGAAAATTGAGACCAGAAACAGAACAAAGCACATTGAGAGAAGATAAATTTTACAGTACTCTGATCACCTGTAATGGTAGAGGTAAGCATGAATTCTAGGACTGATAGAAAACTATGAGGAAAGCTATGAGGAAGGACTACATGCTGCTGCGACATGATAGACACAAGAGGGGGGTATTAGTCATGATTAAGAAGAGCTGGAAAAGATATTTCTATGGGAAGGTTACCATGTGAATGGAGTGAAACAAGCAAGCTGGCTCCAAAACAAGGTAACTTAACATACCATTAAATTACTGTGTGAGCTAATTAGTCTATCCGAAAATTGAGGCTTGTTACTAGAGGTGTGTCACCATGCAGATATAAAGATATTACTTATCTTACACCACAGGATGTGTGCTTGTATTTCCTAATATGAATAACATCATTTAGACATGTTGGCTCAAGTGACACTATCTTGGGGTCTCTATAATCCACTCCATGCTATCAAAGGAACACCCCAAACTGTTAAAGTATACACCCTTACAAAGCACCATTTTACTCTTCTGTCAATGAGTATTTGTGACACTCAGTGTACCTCACCTCTCAGATGCAGAGCTATAAATCCATATGTTATAGATTCAGTCTTGGTCTCTCCCTAGACTGAGACACAGCTACGATACTGTTCTTAAAGTTGGTGCACTTGAGGATGATTAAAGCTGCGCTTTGAAGATTAAAAATAAAAATAAATAAATAAATAAATAAATAAATAAATAAATGAATAAAATCATGAATAGAATCATACTTTGAAAGTGAAGTATGAGATAACTGAAGTTTGGCAGTCAAAATTTAGGGATTACTTTTGAAAATTCTAACCTTAATTTTTGCATCTCAGTTTCCCAGTTGTATAATGAGTGCCAATAATGGCACTTAATTGTGTTGAGAACCATACATCAGCTAATTTTATGAAGTACTTACATGCCATGGTGAGAGCACAGCACAATCATCCATGAAGATATTAGCTAATTTTACATTCTATGCAGGATTTGCCTGTTGGATGCTGAGTAAGATCTGATATCAATTATTGAGGGAAAAAGATAATAAGAAATATGGAGTAACTAACCTTTCACTGAATAAGGCAGAATTTCCCAAAGAGAAAAAAAAACAATATCTGTATAATCACATAAATAAAAGCTGCCTGATAATGTATAAAAAGAGCAGAATAAAAATTATTTGCACAGGAATCCTTTATTTTTACATTCCTCAAATTTTAATTTCATTAAATTACACAATGGGTGAAGTAGGATGAATGGACAAATAGACTTTTTAAAGACAATTTAAAATAACACTTTTCAATACAAAAAGGTCCAAATGGTATCAAAAAGTTTTAAAAGAGATTTGTTTTCCAATAAGATGTTCTTATGCATGTATGTGCATAACAATCTAACTTTCTGCATAAGGATAGAGTGAGTGTCCAAGAGAAGGAAGGTTTTGCAGGTCATTCCAAAAAGAGTTAAATTATCTTGGACACAAAGTAATAACCATTGCATGTTTAGCAATTTGCATTTCATAAGCAGAATACGTCACTTCAGTCTTAAATTTTCTAATCAAGACATTCCAATTTGTTCATTTTGTTTAAAGCCCACTTCTCTTCCTTGGAAAAGTCCTGAAAAACCAAACAGCATAAAATCTAAACAACTTTCCTTCTGAAAGAAAAGAAACGGAATGAGCTGTTCATGCTGGTTAGTAAGGCTTAGCCAAAACTTTGTGGGGTGACATAAAATGATGAAAGATAAGAAATAAAATCTACATTAATTAGAAAATGTTTTTCATTGTATTTATGAGCATTTAATAGCATTTAATGTATTTATCTGTAACGCAGATAAATGTGTAGTTCATACACATTCAGGCTTTAATATATTTACTAGCATCATGTCATTTAATATCACAGAAATTCCATTGCATTTAGGGTACAACATGTGAAGCATAAAGCTTCCCAATGTAAATAAATACGCAAAAATATTGTCCTTAATTCACTACAATCTTCCCTGAAGTACAATATTTGTTTCTCCTCTTAACTAATCCTAATCTGAAAAACATCATAATCCAAGTATAAGCACCAGTATTTTCTGGACAAATGTGGTCAAACCAGCAATAGTTGCATGAATAAATTCAGTAGTTTTTCTTATTAATTAAATCATTGTGGTCATGTGATGTCAAATTGTCCTTTTTTTTCCCTTTCCACTAAATGTTCTATGCACTTCATTTTTCTATTAAATTCACTGATCTGAATATTTTAAACTCTAACCTGAATATTTTAAGCTTAGTTTGGATCATTTGTATTTCCAGCTCTATTTCCATTTATTGTGATGTCAGTAATTCATTGGAGTCATCTACTCAGTTCCACTGCAACAGCTGTCCTAAAATTTGCCAGTTGCTCTCATCTATTTTTCAGCATTCTGGTTAATGCATGTCCTACTTGTTAACAAAGTAGATTCAAGTAGTCTTTACAAGTTATAGCACTATATTAATACTTTTATTTCACACTATGCTGAATTTAAACTTATATGAATGTCCTTTCTCCCCATCTTCAGATTTCCAGTCTCAAAGGTCAAGATCACCTTTACATCCAAACTGTTTAAGAAATCTTTCAAGGCTTGTTCTAGGGATAGTGTGACTCCTGTGTGTCAGCTGACACCATAATGTTCTGTACTATCTATCTGGCGACAAACTTAGTAGAATTCAGTCAAACACATAGTCAGTCAAGCACTTCTTACCATAATGATCATAGATTTTTGTTGTGCTTAGCTTTCTGCGGTATCCAATCTGAAATAAAATCAAACCAGAATGTACTGACACAGTACCCAGACTCACTATACTCAGACTCACATTTTTGCAATTTATCAGGATATAGAAATACTATCATGTATCAATGGAGCAGCCAACAAGGGAGAGGAGAATGACAATTTAGTTTTTCAGAAATGGCAGGCTTTATTTGGAAACTGAATATAGACAATGAAAAGAGCGAAATACTAACAATGAAAACTATTTTGCTGAGAAGGTATGTTACAACACTGTGTGTACACATCTCAGGTAAGGGGATAAGGGAGATTACACAGCAGCTTATTAAGTCATTTGCCTATAAAATAGCCCTCGAGGAACACTTTTGGTCTTATCACATCTGCAATTACTTGTATTGATATTTCTCATTCACCGTTTTGTCTCTCTCTGTGTTAATTTTCACATACACATTTGTCTCCCAAATTCAGTCCACGATTCATCATGAACTTTCTTCATGAAAAACTATTTCTGCTATGAATAATATAAGAATTAAATGTTTAATGTTACTGCCAATTCTGAGGTTATTGATCAAAATCTAAGTACGGTTGTTTACTTGTCTTCCAAATCCACTATTTTTTAACTGCTTCCTGCTACTAGGATATACATAATAACAACTGGACATGACCTTGTATTTGTTCTTCTTCCTGTAGGTGTGGACACGTTGCGTGCTGGTTCATGATGTAGAAAGTCACTGGTACTGTATGTTTCTGAGGTCACCGGAAGCCTTCCTTACTCACTGCAGTCTTCTGATAAGAAAGATGGTGAAAGATCCTTTACCAGAGCACACAGTGACAGGACAAGGAGCACTGGTTTTAAATTCAAAGAGGGTAGATTTGTACTGGATATAAGGGAGAATTTTTTTTATTGTGAGAATGGTGAGACACTGGAATAGGTTGCCCCATAAAGTTGTGGATGCCCCACCACTGGAATTGTTCAGTCGGATTGTATGGGGCTTTGAGCAACCTGATCTGATGAAAGATGTCCCTGTCCATGGCAGTAAGGTTGAACTGGATAATCTTTAAAGGTCTCATTCAACCCAAACCATAATTTGATGATTCTTTGATGTGCTCTCTTCTTCAAAATTTTCTACTACATTTTTTCCTGTTTACTGAAGGCTTGAACTAAGGCTGATTGAAGGAAATCAAAATGGAAGCATTTTCTTTCATTTCACTGCAAATCAGACAGTAAATGAAAACTGAAATATAGCTGAGAGGACTAGATGCAACAGAGGACTTAAGTACCCAAAAAGCCTTTAATCTGAGCATCATGTGGTCTGTAAGAGGAGGTAATCAAAGCTTCTGGATGTTGATCGGGCTTATGAGTTAGGAGTGAATGTGCCCACAGGGACAAAGATCTGTGTATGTAAAGGCATAGAATAACAGGCACCCTGCAGCTTTCAAATGGAAAAATAAGACCCTGTGGAGTCAGTTTAAATAACAGTTGAGTAGGGCTTATTAGATGAGCAATTTTCAGCACAGGTGCCTGAGGTCCCATGTTAGTCATCAAGTCCCTTCTTAGAGTTGAAATCATTTTGGCTACTTCATTCAGAAGTTGCCTAGGCTTCGATAAAAAAATGAAAGGATAGCACTTATTTAATTTCCAGAAGTTTTTATGCTGCCTTACATTTTTTATGATATTCTGCTTCATTTTAGCTTGCCATACATTTATAGTTCTGCATAACTGAACTCCAGAATTTGTTCAGTTTCAAAACACTTTTTTTTTTTTTTTTTTTTTCTGTGTAACAATTCCATTTTAAAAGAAGTTTGATCCTTGGCAGAGGCAACTGCCAATTTCCACATTCAGAACCAGTCATTTTTACTGAATGACTCCTTTGCCTACAGATTTTTTATCCTGAGTTGAATTACCCTTATTTATTTACTTACTAAATACAACTCAGTATAGGATTTCCACTTAAATATTAATACATTTGCTTGGTCAAAATAAATTGTAAGTATATGTCTTCTAATCAATGAATTTAAAATGATTGTTTGAATGCACCTCTGGACTTAAAAGTTAACAATTTTTCATTTCAGATAGCTAAAGGGACTTGAATCCATAAATGTTAGAACTTAGGAGTACATTTTGCCCAAGATACTGTTTATGAACTTGACTATTTCAAATTAACCTTCCAATATTGTATAGGGCTCAAAGTATTCAAGTATTTCAAGGTTTGTTGCATAATAGTATCTTTTGCAGCTCTATCAATGTTAATGATAATATACAGAAACTTTTCACCTTGTCTGTCTGTATATATTTAACATTTATTTTTTTTTCTGACATGAGATGGTTCAAAGATAAACCAGGAGTTGGACTTGATGATCCTTGTGAGTCCCTTGCACCTGAGGATATTCTATAACTCTCGGAGTGCTTACTGTAAATTTATAGTAAACTCTCACAGTATCTACTTTGATTGACTTGCAGTTTCCTAAGCAATAGTCATTCATAGTCCATTTACAAAGAATCCACCTAACACCATGGAATTAAGGTTTCAGATTGAAGCATATTTAAAAATAATACATATTTCTGGCCTTTAAGATTTCAAGACAGACCTTAAGAACGTGTTCTACCTTAGGCTAAGTGTTGCCAGCAGGTCAAGAGAGGTGACCCTTCCCCTCTACTCAGCACTCATGAGACTGCACCTGGAGTCCTGTGACCAGTTCTGGGCTCCTCAGTACAAGAGGCATGGACATACTGGAAAGAGTCCAACAGAGGGCCACCAAGATGATTAAGGAACTGGAGCACCTTTCCTATGAGAAAAAGCTGGGAGAGATCAGCCTGGAGGAGTCTTGGAAGGATCTTATCAATGCCTATAAAAACCCGAAGGGAGGGAGCAAAGAAAGGTTCTTTTTGGTGGTGCCCAGTGCCAGGGCAAGAGGTAATGGGCACAAACTGGAACACAAGATATTCAGTCTGAAGGAAAAATTTCTTTATTGTGCAGGTGACTGAGCGCTGGCATAGGTTGCCCAGACAGGCTGCAGAGTCTCCTCCTTGGAGATCTTCCAAAGCTACCTGGGCACCCTGCTCTGGGTGGCCCTGCTTGGGCAGTGGGTTGGACCAAATCACCTCCAGAGTTCCCTTCCAACATCAGCCATTCTGTAATTCTTTGACAGAGCTAACTGATGACTCCAGTGTTGGGAATATATAGTTTCCATTACTCTTGATGTTTCAACTCCAAAGACAATTTACATATCTGAGAAATTAGCCATTCTGCACCGATAATATTAATAGACACCATCAGGTAGTAATATTATTTCATAATCTCAAGCTATTCCTTCACTCATCTCTCTCAGTTGCTTCTCTTCAGAACTGGCAAGTCCATCAGTTTCCTTGTGGTAGCTTCTACAGTGCTCTTACGTGCTGATAGCAAAAAACTTTTATGCTGGTGAAACCTAAATTTTGTTTATCACCAGGTAATCCCAGTTAAAGACTGGGGAGACTGTGAGAGAGAAGCCTAATGAAAAATTGTTTTTTTATTGAAGTTTTATAGACTTCCTTATTATTCTAGGTATGAAGTAAACTTTCTGAATTACAGCTGTTGTAGGAAGGACAATAAGTGTAGAATCACGGTATCACAGAAAGAATAGCTTGGTAAGTGTTTTTGGAAGTCCTCTAGTCCATAATCCTGCTCCAAGACTGTCTAACAAAAAGTTTAGAAAAGGATGGCCAAGGCCTTGTCAAGTCACGTTTTGAAAATCTCTACGGAGGCGGATCCCATGGTCTGTCCGGGAAGCACACGCTGGTGCATAACCACCCTCGCAGAGAGGACTTCCTTCCAGTCCTCAATTAGAACTTCCTTTGCTGCAACATGGGAGCATTGCTTCTTGTCATCTCATTGTCACGGGCAGCACTGCCAAGGAGCCATCACAGTGTATCTGCTTCCTCCTGCAACCTCACAGCAAGAGCTTTTAAAAACTGATATTGAAACAAGCTACTCTCTCTCTCTACTTGTAATTTCAGTTATGCTTGGGTTTTCAGCATACCTTACCAATCATCCTCAATTCCTGTATGTCCCTGAAAAAGCTGGCAACCAAAGATGTGAGACTACAACCTTGCCCAAATCTTTTGTTCTAACCACTTAATGGTTAGAACATGTTAGCAATGGTTAGCACTGTCAGAGACATGATATTGAGTTAGATAGGCCTAGTGCAGCTACTCCTGTATTGGTAAGTTCTTTCTCATCTGTACGTGATACATCTGTAATTCAACTCAGAGCAGTTGTTCACAATTTGTTCCTGGATTTGATGTTTCCTTCTGCTTCAGACCTGAAGAAGCTCAAGCATCCATAAGCCTGTATACTTTTCATAACAGTGTTAGCTGACCTGATGAGAGATTAATTCACCTACTTAAAACTCTGCATCATCTATATCCTTCCTTAATCATAGTAATGGTAACATTATTTCTACATTATTTCTGAGGACAGCTCGGTAAAAGCAGAGTAAACAATGCTTATTTCATTAATTGCACATGTCAATTAACAACCCTAATTGTAAAACAACAGATTTATGGGAAAGCAGTTGCTGAGCTCATGTGTGAGCATACATCATTCTTCTAATAAAAGAACCCTAATGATAAGTCATTTGTGTTTTGTGAACAGGTATGTGAACAGTTAAGAAAACCTTGTCTGTAATGTTGGAATATTTTGGAATTTTTTTTTCAGTTTATACAGTTGATTGAAATTTTCTTGGCTATAAATGCATTGATAGTTCAAGAATCTACCCAGAAAAGAATAAGCCTGCCCTTTGTAGCAGCTGTATTCAGACTTACAATGTTGATACATTTAAAGATTAATGGACCTTGCTATGTTGGTGAGACTTTTATATGATTTCATTATTTGATGTGGGTTGCTTTACTCCCTGGTTTGTTCTTCCCTTCTACATCTGCCAGTATTACTACTGACGGCCAGAGACCTCCCAAAGGCATCTAGAGACCTTTATTCCATTCTGAATGTTTGCACTAGAAAAAAAGTTACAAGAAAAATGGTCTTGGGTTTACAAAGCTCACTAGGACCACAAGCACTCAAGTAAACACTATGGTAACATTGAAGGCTCCAAGCATCCACTGTAACCAGCACTGGGAGGAAAACTAGCTTCAGGCACTTCTGGGATTGGAAGGAAACAAAGACCTTTCATCCTTTTGCCAACCTCACCTCCAAGCACAGAGGTGAATACTAGGCCAAAAGTGGGTCCTTGTAAGCGCCAACACAGGCCTGTCAAAATGGTAATAGCTTTGAAAATAAGCCATGTGCAAATCGAGCAACAACTTATTCCCTCTAGCCCTATTTCCTTTTTCTCTTTCTATGCATTTATTTACTTTCTTCTCAGTCAGAAACAACACAGGAGCTTACTTATAAAATTTCTTGAATAGAAGATCCTTATGGCTAGAGAGTGCTTACATGAGCATCATATCCTTGTTTTGGGTCCATGGCCACAGCCTAATTTTGGGGCCAAAGTTCCCTAAAACATTAAGAACAAAGAACAGTGGAAAGCTTGCCATTCCTAAAGGAAATTATCCTCCCTTCCTACAAAGAGCTGAACACTCACAGAACCTGTACTGAGGTGACACAGCTTAAATGGGAAGACATATTTTCCATTACTAATGTATCAACAGAAAACTTTGGTGCCAAACTAGTGTCCTGAGTCTCAGGCTAGCTTTTCCTAATTTGATTCTTACTTTTACACAATACCAAGTGGTATATAATAGTTTATATACTATCAAAACTTATATTATGCAAAATTTTCTGTAAGTTTCCCTTTCGCTGAATTAATATATATATAGAAACTAATAATAGTTTCTGCATTACCCCAAAGTATGTTTGGCTTCAAGACACAAGTATATTTGTCCCTTATTTCTGAAGACTTGAACCCAGATCACAAAACACAGATATGATCTTGTCATTTTATGTCCATCAGCGCTAAAGTTCTTGGGAAGGTGTGATGAGAAGGACGGGCTAAGTCCAGTAAGGAAGTTACTTCAGAAAGTTTATCTTCCTGGTAAAGTGAGCAGGTGGAGAGACAGATATAAGAGAGTTTCCAACTAACTGGAAAAAAGATATACATACAAACATACACACAAACACACATATATGTGGATATATATATGGATATATATATATGGATATATATATATATCCATGTATATGTATGGTTATATATACCATATATATATATCTCCATATATATATATGTGAGTATATATACATGTATATACATGGATATATATATGGATGTGGATATATATATGGATGTGTATATATGGATATATATATAGACTTTACTTTCTGTTCTATTTTGCATTACTGTTTACTTGTAGAGGTAACAGTAAAGTAAGTAATAGTAAGGCAAAGGTGGATGTTAAAGTAAAGGCAAGTAAGAAAAGAAAACAAAGAATAACAAAAGCCATGTGAAGTATGTATTGCAGTTATGACAACCACATGGCTATCATCACCTGGGAGAAAAGATTTGTAATATTTATGCTGAATCACAAGGACACATAAAATCTCAGAAGACCTCAGAAAATATGAAGGTGTTGGTAAGCTTGGAGTCCTAACTGGTAGGTACAAGAGGAGATCTCAGAGAAGTTTCCTTCTCTGTATTCAGCCCTGTTTTACAGCAGAGCTACACGTTATGTGATGAACCACATCAGATGGCCTCAGGTACCAACTGCATTCCCAGCCTGGAGAGTCCCAGTCTGTGTTGTTCTTCCTCAGATGGAAGCTCTTACACTGCTCTTTAATCCTATCTGTAAGCTATATATACTAGGGGCAAAATATAAAGACAGATACATTTTTATTTATGTACTTGTGTCTCCGAAATACAGCATTTTGAATAATTTTATTCAGCTTTTACCACAAATTTCTTAAGGAAACCCTCAGATTATCTTCACAATTGAACTTCCTGAAGTAATTAAATTTTTACAAGGCTTTGATACAGGACAAGGCTTTTACAAGGCTTTGATACCTAGGACAAAAATCTGCCATACAGTATATAACATATATATCCGGCCAAAATCTATGGGTTAGGAACCCTCTCCCAGTCTTTCTTTGTGAAAGATCTTGAGTTTAATTTCTTGTGCTATGAAGTACTGGTCATTTCTTGATAGAACCTGTAGGGGTGGTTGGAAAACTAATAATTATTTGGACATTCCCAAGAATTTGCACTATGTCCCTATAACAACTTATTGTACCCCTGACTAGGGAATATGATATCAAAAGAGTGGGTTATGATTATTTAATTTGAAAAAGTATGTATTGAGAGGAGGACATCAACCTTTTCATATTCTTTTGTATTCTTCTGTGTCATTTTTCTCTCCACTTCTTTATGAGAGGTGGGAGTTTCTTTAGTACTAATCAACCCTTATAAATGCAGTACAGCTCATTATACCCACATACATATCCATATGTGTAATTGTACATTTTCATTGAGGTTACTGTGCAAAATCTCTTTTCTTATGCTTTGGATGAGATGGCCCTTGATTTTTAAATAGCATGAATCTTCAGGATTGTACTTTTTCTTCATCTGTTTAAAATCTAACGAATTCAAATCCTAAACATCATGTATTGCATAAACATCTACTGCTCCAAATCAAAGATCCCTTTAGTAAATCTAAATTAAATTATATTTAATATGCAGTACAGATCAAAGTATCATTCATACAAATATTTATCATTTAAAAGTACTCTTATCCTAACCTTATGGGCTGGCGTCATTGTATGTGCAATAAAAATCTGCATTCGTCTCGACCCAGAAAAGGCAAGATGTTCTGTCCTAGACTTGACAACTGAAAAGTGATGGAAGTCACAGAGATGACCATCCATCAGCACCATCATCAGAGTTCCTAGGTCATTTCAGACAATCAGTGTTCTTTTTGATTGTATTCTCAACGTGGTGATATCAGCAGTTTCTTGTCTCCCATGAAGCTACTTCTAGAACATAAACTTTTTTTTTTTGTAGTTTTCATGAATCAATGGGGTTCCAGTAACAATCAATAGGAATGGAATTTTGTCTTGCCCAAAGTTCTATTTCCAAAACCTGTGAAATGAAAGTCCATTTAGGCAGATGAAAACCTGTCCAGTTTCTGCAGTCCATTCTGCTCAAACTGCTGCAGCTCCACAGCTGTAGGAGTAAGGATGCTAAAAGGCACATCCCTGCCTAGTCCTTTTAGAATCCAGTTTTACACCTGTTGTTCAATAATTTGTCTTACTGCTTATTGAGCTTGCTGATAGCCGTCTCCCTCCATCACCTCCTGTGGATGCATGACACATAAGTTTGCTACCTGCTGAATAAAATTGTTCCTTATTTTAACAGTTGACTATAGGTAGGTAGCTGGTTTTTGAAACACATTATCCTAGCTGGATTTTATGAAATGTCAGGCCTTGTATCCACTGATAATCTCAAGCAGCCCCTAACTGCATGGAAGAATCTGCATCAGCATTTGGCATCCCCTTTTTCTATCATCTCTGTAAGGGGTTGCTCATGATTTATGAAGATATGTTTAAGATTCCTTCATCTCTTTCCTCATCATTCTGTTTACCCATCAATTTTAAAGTTAGCATGGGGTAATGGCTATGTAGAGAGCGTGTGATTCTCCTTAGTAGCAACAGCAGTAGTAATAATGCCCTGTTATTACTGACATTATTGTTGTTGTTTTATACCGCATTGTTCATTTTTATTGCATATGTACATGTGTGTAGCTGAAGATCTCAATAACAGACCAGTTTCCCACTGAGCTGGACACTATAGAGGTACATAAAATAAAATAAAATAATAAACATAAACTTTTCTTGTGCAGATGCTAAGTTTAAAAAAAAAAAAAAAAAAAGTTCTTTTTCATGTAGATTTCCTTATTCAGGAAACTACTAATCATTACTGGTTTTTGTTAAGCCTGTACTCAAGCACTGACTTCTAAAACTGAGACCCAGTGACACTTGTAAATTTCATGTAAAAGTTAAAAGTTTAACCAATTAATTTGAGATCAAAAGTCCTTTTGGGATCATCTGTTCACCTTTTTACCCTTCCTAAAATAATTTTTGAAAATAGATCTACTCTTTTAAGAATTTACATGGCCACTTCTTAATGGACAAGTTTCCACTGATACATGTTCTTCCTGACCGCATATTTCCATGGGATAAAAAGCGCTTCATCAAAAACACAGGCAAATACTTTTGGGGATGTAAGAAGGATTAAAACAATTAATCCAGGTGATCCTATGTCTGTAAACAGTAATTCAGAAGTATACTGACACCAGCTATTTCCGCTTGTGAATTCACTGTGCAACAAGTTACTGCCTGGCAGCCACCAGAAAAATACTTTCATACACAACCATGTATATTGTTGTGTAGACATTGCGTATTTTTACACATACACACACACTTTCGTTTTTTTTTTCCTTACAGAAAAGTTGTAAAGTCTCAGTGGAACTGCACTTAGCTCCAGAAACAGGACATACCCTGCACTTACATCTGGGCAGGGAAGGGTAGGTGTTTATGTCAGAAGCCAGATTGGGCAGTGAAGGGTAGAAGTTTGTCTAAAGACAGATTGGGCAGTGAAGGGTAGAAGTTTGTGTCTAAAGCCTGAGTGGACAAATTGTTATTGATCAAGTGTCATGAGTAACACTTCATTGTCTGCGTGACAAACCCAGCATGCTTCAGCCAAGCGTGGGCATGATACATTGATCCACTGGCAGTTACATGGTCGTGCTATGAGGATGGCCGTGCTTTGGAAGGAAGAGCCTTTCTATGAAGGACATCAATTGCAGCTGGGCAGAGGACAGCTGTGTTGGTGTGCCTGGTCGGCTGTGCAGCACTGAGGGGACTGCAGGAAGGCCCAGCGGGCATCATCACCAGGGTGGGGGGCTGTAGCATTTAACCAGAGACATGAAGCAGAAGAGCGTTTTAATGTAATATAGCTATGAAAAGCGGGCTCGTTCACATCACCTAGTGTAAAGGTGTGGGTACAGCCAGGTATAGCTCCCTTGCCGTGACAGTCTCCCTGCAGTTAACTTAGAAACTGCGACTCGAGGCGGAGGGGTGCAGCTTTTCCCCAACTCATCGTTCAGCTTTGGGCTTCATCTCCCAAGTCCACCCTCCCAACACACACCCACAGACACTCACACACCCTCACACACCCACACACACCCCAGGGGCTGCCGGTGTGCGCGGGGCCGTGCCGAGCCGTGCCGGGGGCCCCGCCGCGCCCCTGGGAAGGCGCTGCCCTTCGCTCCGTGCTGGGGCCGGGCTTCCCCAGTTCAGACAAGTTCTCGCCCCGCTTCTCTGCGGCGGCGGCGGGTTGTGGTGCGACACCGTCCTGACATGTTGTAACTGGTTTCCACACCCACCGCGCCTCAGAGCGACGGACGGGAAGTACCTGCGAGGAGCCGTGCGCCGGCCGGCCCCGCTCCCCGCAGCCGCGATCGCAACGAGCCGCGACCCCCCCGCCGCCAAGGAGCCGCTCCGGAGGCGAGTCCCCCCTGGGGCAGCCCGGCAGTAAGTGGCTCTCCCTCCCGCTGCCCCGACGGGGCCCGCCCGGCCGCTCGGCGCCCCGTGGAGCCGAGCCCTTGGGGCGCCGCCTCGTGCGTGTGTGTCCCCCCCTCCATCGCCCCGTAACCGCGAACGGGGGCACAAAATGGAGGAGGCGGCGGCGGCACCTGAGGGAACGGATGGGGATGGGGTCGGGGTGGCGGGGGGCTGGCGGCCCTCGGGGGGTTGCTCACAACCCTTCCCGGCCACCCCGCGCCCCGCAGGGGGTTTGCGGGGTCCCCCCTCGGGGACGCGGTGGAGGTGGCCGAAGGTGGCACCCGCGCGGTGTCCCCAAGGCTGAGGCGTGCCCAAGCACGTGGCGGCACCCGCGGAGGCCGTTTGGGCTGGAAAGTGAACTTCTAGCCCCAAAAACGGGGCGAGCGGGGGAGCCTTCGAGGGGTTGCCTTCGGGTCTGGTGCCCCCGAGTGAAACGATTAGCTGCTGCTGGCCGCTGTGGGAAATTATTGTCTGCAATTGATGGGGTTCCTTGACACAGTGGAGAGCAGGCGTGGAAAATCGCCTGTTTATTCCCTAAAAGTCTGGCACAGCTGCACCAGAGTGCCGGGGAGCCTTCCGAGATCCCTTTAGGGTGCTCCAAAGAGCACACAAGGGGGATGCCCACATGGCTTAAATTCTCCTTTGCCGAGGTGGCAAGATGGCAACTTTGTGCAGAAACTGGCCAAGTTTGAGCAGGCTTCTTTTGCGAAAGAGATAAGGACGTCCCTGGGAGAGCACCACGGCCAGGGCCTTCCCATGGACTGGCTGTGCGAGCCTGAGGGTAGAGCTGCTCCCCAGAGTTGCTGAGTAGGAAATTTTTGAAATCCTGAGAATATTAGTAAGGCTGGGAAGTTGCTTGCCTTTAGCTCTAGCCTGGAGGTCTGTGCTCCTGGAACCACCGCATAATATTGCATCATTTTCTTCAGTGGGCACTCATCATCTGTTGCTTTTGTGGAAGCTGGGATACTCTGTATCTTCCCGTAAAAACACAAATATACTTTTCTGTCAAGCTTTCTTGCTGCATTCAAGATGGCTGATACACTGGACTGGAACTAACAGTTAAGCTTACTTCTCAGGGTATGAACAACAGCTTTCCTGGTAACATTTGTAGTCATGTATACAAAACCCTGTAAAGCATAGATGACATCTACAAAGGTGGGAAGATGGGTTTAACCGGACTCCCTGGAAGCCTCCAGAGATGGGCCTCATTCTACACAACCTTGCTGATAGACTTGTGTTTACCTGAGGAGGTTAAATACTGATCTTTGAGGAATCGAGTTGATTATGCAGAAATCATTTTACGTGGTTGAGGAAGACATCAAAATATTTTAGATTTTTTTTAAACCTCTGTCTCTCTATCAAAGATTTTAGTGGTGTCATAAATGAATTTCTTATGAAATAGTTCTTGCCTCCCAAGGAGGAAAGTCCCTGTTTCAAGACCTCTAGAGCCTTTGTCAAATATACCTGAAGCCATAATTTTAATTTGAGAGTTTTCTTTTGTTTCTTCTCGTGAATGTATCACATGCAGATATCCTTAATTCAAAAAAGTAGAACTGGAATTATTTCATTTGTCTCATCTTCTATGATTTATTTCCTTGCTGACAGATTTAACATTTATTTTCTTAAATAAATGTATACAGCTTTAAATGTCTTTTATAAACAGCACTTGTAAATCAAAGATCAACATCAAAGATGTTCCCTGAAATGCAACTATTCTTGTTTGGAAGATACTGCAGTAATGTTGACTAAAGTCTCACCTTTCTGAGATGATGGTATATTTACACCTTGCTTTCAGCATATGTTGTATGTTTAAGCCTATGTTATTGCATTTGATCCATGCCCCAATTAATTAGTTCGTCAATTATAATAAAAAGTCAAACAATATACTATACTATAAAAAAAGGAAAGAAAGAAAGAAAGAAAGAAAGAAAGAAAGAAAGAAAGAAAGAAAGAAAGAAAGAAAGAAAGAAAGAAAAAGAAGAAAACTACAATATTACAAAAAAATATATATTTATATATCAAAAGAACAAAACAAAACAAAAAAAAAAGCACATGAGTCAGTGTATACACCTGTATGGACACACAGGCACATACATGCAATCATTTTTATTTGTTCATAACATTCAATGTTTTATATTGCACAAGTTCATATACTAAATACAGTCCTGTTCCCTTATATTATTTTTCAAAGGAAAGAGAGAGAAGAAAAAGGGATTTAGAAAAGGTTTTGAAACAAACACTTAGCTGTCTTTCTCAACTATATATATGCAATAAGCGGCAAAACTCCTGTTCAAGGTCTATATCCATTCTAAATTAATAATCATTTCAGAAATATCTCTCCTTTGCCGTATTAAAATCAGGATTCAGCCTTTAAAGTCATACTAAGACTGTTTTCTTACATTCTTTGGAGTGATCCTAGCCCTGGAAGGTCCTACAGCATACAGGGGTATGTTCAGTTCTCAGGCAAGTTACTTGTATTTGTGTTCAGGCTACTCAGAACAACTCAGCTCAGTAACTCTTTGTACTTTTGGTAGTTTTTCACCATTAATCTAAATTTTCTTGAAAAGCTGTTCCATGTGATTGCCTTTCATGGGACACTTATATGAAGCTTTTAGTTGTACAATATTTTAAGAGTATGACCTTAGAAATGGTCTGTTTTGACTGTACTGCATGCTTGGTTCTCTGCCATAGTACACCACAGGTTGTCATCTGCAACAGAACAAAGTGTGCATGGAAACAGTATTGTTCCCCTTTGGTAACACTGTATTTCTACATGTTAATGCAGTGAAGAATGAAGCCCTGAATATCTGTCACAGGAATACATGTAGTTCTTGATCAGAGGAGAGCCATCAGATCCCTTTCACTTGCTGCTTTCCAGTTCACCACAAAGAGCTACTCTGGAAGCAGCCAGAAACACTCCTTTCCCTCAGGCTCGAAAGCAATCCTATCTGGGAAGATCTATCCTGCTACTTGGCTGGGAGACAGGATTCAAATGGGATTATTTCATATGACATGCTGATGCCAGCCTCAGATCTGGATTTTTCTTTCCTTGTCTTTTTTTTTTTTTTTTTTTTTTTTAACCTCTGACTTCCCAAGTTCCCCAGAAATCTCAGTTCATTGAACATTTAATTGCATTTTAGAGTACCGGTAGTGTATGGAGATTTTGATTTTCCTTCCTGTAGGTTAATGTAGCTAACTTAAATTTCCTTTCAAGAAGATTTAAACTATTCTGGGCAGATTGTGGAAAAAGAATGTGCAGTTTTCAAAAATATCTGAAAGGCCTTGATGTGAGAATTATATTTATATGCCAGTAAATGAAACACCATACGACTGTTCCTATTATACTGCTATACCAATAATTAGGCTTGCAAGGAAACCCAGTGTTAACTTTCAAACAATACTTTGTATATGCTTATCATAATTATTCTGGCCTCACTGGCTGTTCTTCCTACTTCTACTGTCTTTCTCCTAAGCTTCACAATGATGCAAGCCTTATGCCCTAGCCTTGAGAGATGAAACATACATCATCTCTCTGTTTCACATGGCTGCGGTCATTCCATTCTCATGTAAATCCCCCTTTTTCTGGTTTTCCTGCCCAATGCAGAAAATCATTGCTGTTTAGGTTTTAGGCGAACAGTAGCTGTGGTTCCATAGGGCTGTACTGGTGTGAGGGAAGAGACACTGGCCATTTGTCCTCTGTCGACCTTAAATCCCAAACTGACGTAGCAGGAACCAAGCCTTTCAATCCTTGTTAAATGAAATAAAAAGATGGTAAGAATGAATTTATAAATCATCAGCAGTAAACAGCTTACTTATTATTAATGTTTAGAAAAAAAAAAAAAAAAAGGTAAGATTAAAGCAGCCGCTCCTTTTGGCAGAAGGGATGAGCAGGGTGGAAACTAGACATCAGATTGCTGATTCAGAGTTTGATCCCAGATGTGGGAGGAGACATCATTCTAGAGTTCCTCATAACTCCCTGAAATGAGGTAGGCTGGTCCTGCTTGGGAGCAACAAGTGGATTAGATCAGCATGGGAGGACAGATAGATAAGGAGAAGGGCCTGAATGACTGTGGTTTCAAAGAAGGCAGAGAAAAGGTACGTGTTGCATCAAAAATTAGGAAATATAATTGGGTTCTGAGGTGCCTCTCTCAACACTACTCTGTCAGCTATTACAAAGAGTTTTGAAACAGTATCTGTAGTCATGAATTGAAATATACTCTGGGTATGTATTGCTGTTACTGGTACCTTGTATTATGAGTTCTGCTGTAGCTTTTAGTATAAGAGCTTCACCAAGTCACTTAATATCATATGTGTTTAGTATTGCCTTAAGTAGAAGAAGCTTTTTAACTAGCTCATTAATAGTCATTTGGGAGTGGTCATCCCCAAGGATTTTCTAAACATTTTTAGGTTCTTGGAAGGTGTTATAAAAACTTACGGCAATATTCTCAGCAAAGTATTTTGTATAGTATCTGTGTATGTGTCTCAGATTACTACAAATATTCTGATTGTTGTCTTACTTTCGTGTCCTTACAGACATATTTCATCAGCTCACGAATGGAAGTTTAAGAGGCTTTTTACAAAATATATGTGAAAATGGAAACTTCATCTTTGCTGTCATCTCTACATGATGAATGCAGATCAGACAACTACATTGAACCTCATTACAAGGAATGGTACCGAGTAGCAATTGATGCTCTAATTGAAGGAGGTTTAGAAGCCTACAAAGAATTTCTTTCCAAAGAGAGATGTTCAGAGTTCCTCGCAGATGAGGAAATCGAATATATTTTGAACAATGTTCATAAACTTCCCCAAAACACAGTTTATTCCTCTAACCATGCCATTGATGACACCTCTTCCTCGGGAACCTACTGGCCTATTGAATCAGATGTGGAAGCTCCAAATCTTGACTTAGGTTGGCCCTACCTGATGCCTGGAATTTCTGGTGGCACAAACATTGATCTGCTTTTTCATCCTCCACGAGCACAGCCTTACACCATAAAGGAAACTATTCGCAAGATGATACGAGATGCAAGAAAGGTAAACATGAAAAATACTGTGGGAAAAAAAAGGTAGCAGTAATAATCTAGTAGGTGTCTTATCAAAAGTGTGGATTTTTTCTCTTCCAGCAGGAAAAAAAATATCTGGCTGCTAACTATTTAAACTGAAAACTTCTCCCAGGCTGAGATCAGTCCCTTGATATATCATATGCACCAATGTTATTAACTTCATTTACAAGGGATCAGGGATTAACTAGAGAGATTAATGAAGTGTAATTACCATTTTACTATAATGCTGACCAGTCCATGAGAAATTTGTAGATAATCAGCATACCTTTTCTTTGACCTCACTTGAATATACCTCAGATGACACAATTCTATCCAACTTCAGGATATATCCTAAGGTTTCTCTCTTGTGTCAGTGGGAATGAATATGTACAGTTGGAACATGCATCGGTTTGGTATGCTGGCCTGTTGTTATAAGAAAATAACAACTTTATGTATATGGGACTCATGTACCTTAAGGTTCTCAGCTTTTGTGATTTTGCATGCCAACTGTCATCATGGAAATTAGTCAGGAAAGTATTAGAGAGAGCTGGGAAGAAAAAAAATAGATTTAGGAAACAATGAAATGGGTGTTAACTAGGTTCCTTACCTTCATTTTTGGCTAATGCCTAATTTATAAGAAATCTGAACACTTCTCCAAATGTGCTTGTCTCTGCTTAGGGGCACTTCCATCTTGAGTTTCCTAAGACTCAGACCTGGATGTACAAAGTGTCTCTTACTTCCTAGTGTCAAGTGGGTGTTTTTGTTTTGTTTTGTTTTGTTTTTAAAGCATGTAAGTGTGCAGTTCTGTTTGACTCTGAACCAAATTACCTCACTAAACAGATCTTACAGAGTTTCAGAAGTATTCCTAGCAAGTATGCCACACTCTCCTTTCTTCAGTTTTTTTCTGCATATGGGCTGTGTGAGGGTTTAACTCTGTAGGACATCCAGCTCAAGTGCCTCTGTAAACATTATATTGACTTGAGTGTCTGTAAATGGGTGTAATAGAAGTGGACTGACATGGACGTGGAAGGGAAGGATGTCTTTTTATGATGTCTCTTTTCTATTTAGATAAAGTATATAGTTTGTTGCCACAATAGAGTTATCACTAGACCTTCTGTCATGCAGTTTACAGCACAGAATTAGTCTGCTCTCATCACAAGGAAGACAGGAATTGCTTTTTCCCCTCTGTGTCCCTTTCTAAATGACAGTTGGTGTTTTCTGCTTTTGGATGTAGTAAGACTTGACTTTTAACCTTGACTTGGCTGGCATACTCTTATCTTTTTCAACGGCAGCTCCTGAGCTATGAATGTATCTATTGTAAGGAAAACAAGGAAAATGGAGTTAACTCCAATGCCAAGGCTAGTTCAGTTCTGTTAGGTCTCAAAATGCCATAAAGAAGTGTTGTTTCCAGTCAATTTTCACTGTTTTTCTGCCTGTTTTGTTTATGTGCAAACCAGGCCCTCTCCAAGGGCTCTGTTGGCTCATGGTACTGTCTTGTTAAACATCATTTTAGGGAGTATGACTCCTCTGAATTCAGTTAGGTAAAAAAACTAGGTGTGATTCTTACCTCTTTCTGAAAAAGAAGTTTAATGTATATTACATTAGCTCTCTGATATGCTGTGTCATTTCCACGTTACAAAAAGGATATAATGTATGTGTCACTGTCAAATCTGACAGCTGAAAGGCTTGTTTAGTTGATCAGTAAAACCTCAAGATCAACAACCATAACACTTTTGATACAGTGATATGGGTAAGTTACTTCGGAAGCAGCAATTAAATCTAAAAGACGTTGTCTCTTCTGTCTGCAGATACAAGTGACATGAATAGAAGAGTTTAAAGGATTTCTAACTAAGGTAAAATAAGGCATTTAAAACATGCCTACAGCAGGAAAACACTTTGTAAACAGGCTAACCTACTTCTCCTAAGCCACTTTTAAAAATATAGTTATATTAAACATGGTTCTTTGTTATGTAGCAGTGGAGATGTGTAGTCATATGAGAATATTCAAAGGAAATAGAAAAAGGTCACACATGAAAAAAAGAAACCTGTAAAGAATAAACAAGTTCTTCAGCAAATCACATTAAACCAATAAGCAAAATCTATGGGAATTTCAGCATACTTCTGTGGGAAAAAAAGAGGAGATGGGAGTATTTGTACCACCTAACTTTAAGCACCAAACCTGCGTGCCCGGGTTCAGGCACTGATTTCCCTGGGCTACCCAAGCTTGGTGCAGTGGGAAACCAACTCCTACAAGGGCAAGTCAGAGAATGTTTCTGCACCAATTTGGCCTATGAAAAAAACTATTTGATATGTTTATATGTATATACAAGCCCCAAAATTAATAGATGAGACTGAGCTAGTTGAAACCTAGATTCTTTTGAGTATTTGAAGATATACAAGGATAAGATGACATTATTAGTGGACTTACTCTTGACCTCTTTCATGCTTGATGCATCACAGTGTCACTCCTTAAAATGATTATTACATATGTTAATTCTGACCTTAAGAAGACGTTGTAAACAACATTAGGCAACTTGCTGGCTGACAGTGATTTTTTCCTGACTAAAGAGGAAAATCATATGTAAGGCTTTGCTACACTAGGCTGAAAACGGTGATTATGAAAAAGTGTCATAAGAAAATCTCGTCTCGTGTTTCTTAATGTATAAGATGTAGAAATACTATGCATATCACCTTCGTGGTAAGTACAGTCAATATAATAACAGAGGCTTTTTATAGAATAGGGTCAATGTTACTGAATCCTAGAAAATGAGCCACTTCAAGGAGATGAGTCCATGTTTGCGATGTGTGTTTGTGAACATCTAATAGGGGAGCTGTGTCGTACACAGGATGACGTTACATTACAGTGTATGCTACAGCACTTCTGTGGGATAGGCACGCTGTCAGAGTGAGGTTAGCAGAGTGCCTTAGGTCAAACCTAACAAGCCAACAAAATGGGTTTACTGTTGGTGTAACTAGACCTCATCTCCAAATGATACAGCTTGCCAGCCGCCCTCCTCTGTCGACATAACTGGTGTTCATATGAGGAGGCTGTTCTCCATGACTGTGTCAGCTAGGGAAACAGGAGTCTTTTTCAGATGTTAATACAGCCGTGTGGGAAAGAAAAAACAAAACAAAACACTGCAAGGTCTGTCTGACCTTGATGATGGACAGACTTTTGCAAACAAACCGGTAGCCTTATTTCTTGTGTGTTTTGGAGGCTTCTGCCTTTAATCATTGGCAGGTTTCCGGCTTCTCTGAAGCTTGAGGTGTTCCTACAGCCTGACTCATCCCAGCTGGGCTGTCTGAACCACAACTGATAATGTTTAGCAGTTTTTCCTGACAAGATTATTCATCTGGGAAATGGTATCAAGACGATTAGTCATCTGTGTCAGGTTAATGTGAATCTTCCTTCTCTTACTATAAAGTAACGCAGAAATTTCAATAATGAAGTGTTTTTTCCCTGCATGACTTCTCATAAGAGATGCCTCAGAACTGTCAGAGGCTTGTACATGGGTGCAACAAACATCCTGTACATGGGTGCAACAAACATCTCAGGCGTGATTGACAGGGTGAGGCAGAGGGGAGAGGACAGGACAGAGCAATAAAGGGTCCTTCTGGCTCTGTTTTTCTCCCACTGCATTAACTGGATTCCTCTCTCCACCACTGAGACATTCCTACATAGTTTTAGAGAGAATGCATAGCTCTGAGTCTTTTAGATTGATATCCAAATAAGGATCAGCTCTTCCTGGAGAGAATTCAAACCTGTTTTGTAAAGAACCACGTTGTTTAGACAACCCAAGGGTTACTGCTTTGCAGCACAAGCCAGAAAACACTGAAAGACCTCCCTGACATACTTCTGGGATTTCTGATGGAGTGTTTTAAGTTGCTGGCTATTCAATAAACATGCAACCCAGCACTCATTTCATTCTACTAGCAGTCTTAAACCTGGGTTTATAAAATCAGTGATAGTTGTAAGACTTTTTAAAAAGTTATTTGCTAAGAAGGTTAAATGGAAATTTAGATAGTGTATTGCCATTTTAGAAATTCAAAAAAGGCAGATATTTTAGCTGAATTACTCATGGTTGTGCTTTTTAATGGGAGAAATGTTTGCAAAACTTGGACCCTTGGGAAAGAATTAAGTTACACTGTAAAGGAGTGTAATTTGCTATTAAGTCTTGCTGGATCCACTGCATGTAGGCCTTTAGTAAGTCACAGAGGACTTTTTTTGAGTTCTCGTGAGAGAGAGCTATTGTACAAAATCTAAGTATGATTTCTGATTTGTGTTATAGAGCCCCAGCCCAAGTCAAATAAACAAAAACGGTTGACTCATTTTATAACCATATAAAAAGGAAAATGTTTTCTTCTGGTTTCTTTTTTGTTTGTTTGTTTGTTTTTCATTTGGTTTGGTTTGGTTTCTTTCAGGCAAGAGTGAGAGGTTGTGTATAACAGAAAAAATGATTATTCACAGTTGATCTCCTTGTTTGATTAGATGTATAAATACAGTAATCATGACCTAGTACTAGGTGCATTCTAGTATGAAAGAAAATCAAGCTCTTTGCATGCCTACATGAAGAGTGATGCCTCTATACAGAAAGAACCTTGTAGAATATGGGTGTGGAAGACTGTTGTGCAATCATTTCTTACTCTCTCAACAATACTCTTTGCCAGCTATTTTAAATACAATTTGAACAGAGTCTGGAACAATGATAATGAATTATGCTTGTGGCAATGCTTGTCTTAGCTCATTAATTGCAACAGTCCAAGCAGATGAGAGAGGGGCTACAATTTATTGTTCAGAAAAGCTAGAGAAATCTGCTGAATCCAGTGAGAGGACAGGTAAATGACATAGCCATCCTACTCAAAAATGCTCTGTATTCTTTTTAGAGCATCTGATAAATGATGGATATGTTTTTTTTAAGTTCTCAGCTGTAGATGTATAGGCAACATTTTCCCTGCTAAAATATTCTGCCAACAGCAGGTGCTTTTTGATCATGGTTCCGTGGTGAAAGGAACATTCAGCATTTGTTTCTGCTCACCTTCTGTTAAATGGTTTCCCCGTATCTGAAAACCAGCATGGCAGTCACGTGTATAGTTTCCAGGTGAAACACGGTGGTTAGCCTTTGACAGATTTATTAGAGAGAGTGAGGTTGTGTCCCAGCTTTTCTAATCACATAGCACACATGCCATGCATTGCACTAGAACGTGTCAAATTCTTTGTTCTCCTACTATGTGATTTGGTGTCAATTTTTTATCTGCTCATAAGTAACCATGTCAGGTATTTTACCTGCTCAGATTTGCCTTTGGAGTCTTCACCCTTTTTATCTGCTTGTCCCCTTTGCCTCCCACCTTCCCACTCTCTGCGTAAGCATAGTCATGCAAATGACAATACATACAAAGAGAAGAGGCATCCATGGGACACATTCTGTCCTTTGAAGTGACCGTTGGGATTTCATAGGGGAAAAGTGCAAGGACTTAATTATTAAACTGTCCTTAAAATTAAAGGGTGGGGAAATGCTAATTTAATTGCCAACAGGAAATCATTTTAATACGTCCTGAATTTTTAACATACAGCAGAACTTTTTTAAGTTTTCTAGACAAGAAGTTGGGACAATTTTGAGACATGACAGTTTAGGAGGGAAGGGATGTAAAAGAGCACAAATGAACACCAGGAGGCCTGGGACTTCTGTTAAATGCATTTCTTACACATAGTTCCTCTACACATTATTCCCCCCCTTTTTTCCCTTGGTGGCCCTCCCCATTCAGGAGAAGCATCAAAAGTTAAAGAGCAGACCAAGGCTAGGGCTAGCACAGGGAGGGGGAATCTAACAAAATAGTTTTCATCAGTTGTGGTGTTTTTACTCACAGGCTTCTGTCATATCACAGGTTTATAAGACTATTTAGCAATATTTGACACTTGCGTTTTATATTTAAAGGTACCATGGGCTGATGTATGGGTATTGCTATTTTTATGTCACCACTGTGCTAATATGCTATGAAAATATCGGACATCTATCATGAATTTCAAAATGCAATAAAGAAAATTAAAGAACAGATCTTGTAGGCAGTTGTATTTATTAAGGTCTTTCATTCACATATATACAAGAGTTAAACACATACATATGTTTCGTAGGAATATTTTTCATTAAAATCTGTTCTCTCATTGACATAAATCTTTGTCAGGCAAAACAAAAGAGTGCTATTAAAAGGTCATTCACACTTTTTGTGCATTCAGTAAAGTGTTCTTTATCATATTCAGCAATACTTCTGTACTACAATATGCTGAAACAATTGTAAGTAAATATCTTCTATAAATATAAAACCGTTGATTTTGCCCAGGCAAAATGCTTCTGCTAGTGCCCAGCCCAGTGTATTTGCATTTCCCTCCCTCTTTTTCTGGCTTTTAGAAAGAAGACTAATAACGTTGGAAGTACTATTTTTGTTCTTCTGAATTCCTATCCTCAAGAGATCTGAGTTTTCATAATTTTTTTCAGCCAGGGAACAATCTTGCCTGAAGAACTCTAGGCTTAATGACTTCACATTCAGTATTGCCATCGGCCTTTTCAGATCTCTTGCAGACTTAGCATAGCGTTTGATCTCTAATAACTTTCCAACATAGCCAACGATGCTCTGAGGGATGGGGGACACATTTGGGGGCAATTTAAATCTTTAAATTCATTTGTCGTGAATCAGAATTGGGAAACCAAAATATTCTACTACCTATGAATGGGTTTTTAAAGGAGCATATACAGACTCTGCCCCGCTGTAGGAGTATTTGTGTAATACAATACAACAGAAACTACATGGAGTGTGAGAACTGCTGATGTGGAATAAAACAGTCCTGAAGCACAGAAACTTACTAGCTACTATCAGAAGTTCCCATTCTCCTGTTTGGTTGGGGTGGGAGAGAATGCCACTGAGTTATTTGTATTTAGTTCCCTCATATGTCAGATCTGACTACGAGTATATACTTCATTTGTAATTATTTCTGAACAGCTCTCTTGTAGCTGTGCTATTTTCCCCAAGGAGCAGTGCAAGAATTCCAGTGCAGGCACTGATAGTCAAAGTACACTTTAGAATTCACCTCTTCAAGGCAAGTGCAGACCTTGCCAATGATACCAGTGCAATCACTATTTTCCTTTTAGCCTGCTGTTAAATTACATCTGTGACTGTTTCCCAATAAAAAGATACTATTCTGTACAATAAAAGTTATGGTCCTTGTGTTCAAAAAGGTTTTCATTATGCTTGAGATCTCACAGGGCTTTTATACTTAAAAATCCGACCCTGATTTACTTTAGAGAGGGAAGAAGCGAGGGCCACCAGAATAATCAGGGAGTGTAACTGGGGTTGTTACTTCACAGGAGGTTCTACTGACATCCATAAAATGACTCACCTCAGTAGAGCTGTTCAAAATAAATAATTACAAGGCCCACCCAATGATGGCTTGCTTGATCAACAAAGTTAATAATTTTTCAGAATACAGTCCACTGAAGTACTGTATCAGTAAGGCACTTGAATTTACAGTATTATTATTTACATTATAAATATGTAAGTGGAAGCAACCAAACTAGCTGTCTGTGCTCCTCTGCCTTTGTTTGACATCTTTTCCCATATCCTGGGTGTTTGTTTTCTTAAGCTGTAAACATCATTATGTTTTGCTACAAGTTTGTATATCATTCAGTTCAACTGGTATCTTAGTTGTCCCGATTGGTGCCAGCCCATGGAGAAATGCCACTGCTACAGTATAAACAGTAGGTTCAGAATTTATATGCTCTCCTTTATCCTTAGCCATCAAAGAACATGACCAAAGTGTTTAGAGTTTAGCAGATGAGAATGCTAAGCCACAAAGGCATTGAATTAATATATATCGCAGTTCAAAAAGAGCCAATTATAAACCAAAAGCCTGAGAGTAATATACATTAGCAAACAAAGCAAGTAGGGGCCAGATAACAAATTTTTATTTTCTCGTCCCTCTGGTTTTGGTTGATAAAACATCATAATCGTGCATTTAGTGTTGTATTTATGAAAACTGATGTCTGAGGAACATCAGTACTTCTCCAGACATGTTTGCGTCAGTATATGACAGTAGCTTTGTAGTGCTTACTTTACAAAAATATTTTTAAAAGTGTAAAGGTCTTTCTTATCTTCAGATAAAGAGGGTGTTTCTTCAAGACATACCCAGGCTGTTCTCATACCTTAGGTAAGAGCAGATTACCTTAACCAGTTCTGTCTCTTGGTCTGGAGCGCTTGCACTCACTGCCCAGAAGATGTAAGACCTGAGGGAACCAGAACAAATTCCTCAAAACCAGGGTCTACTGTGACCCCTGCCCTCATCAGAGAGGCATGCGGGCACAAAGCTGCCTTCAGAAAACTTCTGTGCTGCGCCTTTTATCCAGGTTTTTTTTTTTTTGCTAACTGCAGCACCAGATCTCCTCAGGCCTTTTTGCTTCTGCAAGTGATCTGCTGTAAGAGATGAAGCCGTGCGATAGGATAATATGAGAACTTATGCACTGTATCTTAGAGATGAAAAGGGAACTTTGATATCTGCTTCATCCCTTAGCAGTCAGGCTTGAACAGTGGCACTGGATTGTACATTCAGGTGGCCAACTGGGTGTGCCTTCAGTTCAAACAGCAGATATAACATCATAGCCTTATTTTCATGCTGTTTCCTGGAGCTGCAGGCACTCTTTACCAAGCAGGCTGCACTTCAGCTCAATAAACTTCTTTTATGGGTTGAGCACTAGATAAAGAACCAGACATCATATTTTAATTCAGGTGAATCTGAGTGGCATTGACCTACAGAAGGTATTGGAGTTAGTGTTTTCCCACTAGGCTTTTAATGCTCAATATGTCAAGCATAAAAATGATGAAATAAGGTGAAAAAAGCTGAAATAAGCAGCACAGAAGGAAACCAGGTAGCTGCTGATTCTCTTAAGGGATCTTCCCAAGAAGTAAGAACATAGCCACCGAAGGGCAACCCTTTTTAAGCCAAGCAGAATTCACTGCTAGTGAAGCGTCCTTCCTGAGCAGTGACCGTGTCAGCCAGCAGCACAAGTGCCAGGGATATATTGCCCGTCACAGCAAGCAGGTTTGCAGTCAGCATAACAAACACAATAATAACAACAATATCTGAAGCTGTCTACTCTGCTGATAATTCCTTGGCACTACCTAATAGTAGATTAGCACAGGCACAGAATAATTGCCTGGAAAGTCGCTGTCAAGGCTGTGGATTTGGTTGTTGTTGTTGTTGTTGAGTTTTTGTTTTGTTTTGTTTTAATAATAGACAGTATAAGTGATTGCACAAGGACTATTTGGTAGGGTTCTGTAACCTGTCTTTGCTGGAAGGGGCAAAAATATCAGCTGTTCATTGGATCCAGCTCTTCCATATGTGCTGATAGAAATCTACAGAAAGTTGCTTTAAAACATAAAGACACTGTATTATTTTGCTCAGAGGAAGTTCTTCTGAAATGAGGAAAATAAACATGGAGATGAAATTGGGAATTATGACTGATTCTTATATTTGTTTATTTATTTTCTGTCACTTTGTTTCACCTCTTAGCACTATGTGATCACCAGGCTGACAGTGTATGTGAATGACTGGAATTAATAATGCTGAAATAGTTATTTTTGCAGTAATATCAGTATTTTGTTTGTGAGTTCTAGGCTGACTGAATTTCAGTGACAGTCACTTGAACCAGAAATCATATTAACCAGATGATTTGATTCCTTATGCATAAGTTAAATTTCATGGCAGAGGTGCAGCCCTGATCTGAAGTGCTATGAGGAAGGACTGCAGTCTCCTGACCTAGGAATTTTGTCCCTAGTAGGGGCTTGGTACTTCTGACTTGAAGTTCAGGGGAATTAAACAGTGCCTTTGCAATGGGCTCTTGAGAGCCCAAGAAGCTCTTCTTTGTAAACTTCAGCCTCGCTGAGTCAGGGCTCTGAGTGCATTTTGCTGGGAAAAAAAAAAAAAGGAAAGAAAAGATGTGCAGTTTTGGGGGCTCAAAGAAAGAGATCTCTGTTAGTCTGGAGGCCGTCCTCTCAGAAACCAGTGCAATAGCTAAATGCTGTTTGGACCTCCCAGGGGACCATAACTCTCTGAAGCAATCACCCAGGGTGAAAATGCTGGCAGCTTGGGGTTGCTTAAGTCTATCTGTGTGGAAGGAAGGGGACAGCTTGAGATGAATGCAGATGGGCCAATGTTTGGTGCAGATGGGCCAATGTTTGGTTCAGCTGGGCTCTGTTCCACTCTGCCACACCTTGATCAGCAGTGACTCTGTAAGAGTCAGTATCAAAGGGAAGGCAGTAAGGCATGCATTCAGGGAGGTTAAGATTGGACATTTGGAAGAATTTCTTCATGGAAAGGGTAGTCAAGCATTGGAACAGGCAGCCCAGGGCAGTGGTGGAGTCCCCAGCCCTGGAGGTATTTAAGAGACATGTGGATGTGGCGCTAGGGGACAGGGTTTAGTGATGTGACTCAGGAGTTCACATTAAGGGTTGGACTTGGTGATCTCAAAGGTCCTCTCAAAAGGTTCTGTGATTCTATGACTGTTCTATGTGTACAGCTTCTGTAAAATGCAGGCGTTTCTGCTCTCATCATCTGAAATGACTGTGCTTACAGTATGATAGGAAACCTATAAATTTTGTTTTTATTCCCCTCCCTCTTTGCCCCCAACTCCAGCTCTTCCTACCAGACAACCCTCTCTCCTCTGCCTTTTTTCCTTTCATCATGCACCTCAGCCAGAGGTGAGCGTTCCCTGCCTGCTCCAGGTACTTTTGTCATCTTGCTCGAATGCAATTCCAGGTGTGAAATCTGGGAATTTTAAGCTCCCTCCTAAATCACAAAAGAAATGTGTGTGCCTTTGAGGATGCAAGCCTGCAAACCTGAAGCAAGTACTTGTGGTACATGGTTTCTTTCCCCCATCCCTTATCTGCCCTGATTAGTCAAATCACTTGATTTTATTGGCAGGTGTCAGATAATTTATTATCAGTCATAGATCTAAAAAAATAAGCACTAGAGTAGACATTTTCTGTATAGGACCATCTTATTTGTCTTTTGTTTTATTTAGCAATAAATTAAGATTTTAAATGTTATTTTTGATTATTTATTTATTTTGGGGGGGGAGGTACAATGGTGAAGTTTAGAGATTGAGCACTTGTGTGTCAGAAATTGCAATAGACTCATTATAAAAATGAATTTTATATGCAATTTGTTTCATTTTGTCAAGCAATACATCTAATAAAACTTGAAAAGAAATTTTATAGGCGTTTAGTAAAGGGCAAAGAGAGAAAAATAATACTTGCTCAAAGAAGACACATTTTTTTCTCGAAGCAAAATTAGATTCCTAATCCTGAAAGGTTTTAAATACTTCAACTTATGTACATGAGAATTTCCACTAACTTAATACGCTTATGTGTTTGCAGGATTGATGCCTAGGGATCTGACTATATATCATTAAGATCTGGATTTTATATATTTAAATAATCATCTTCTATTAAATTGTGCCACAAGTACATTTGTAATACAAAATGAACATGCATCTTTAGTTGATTTTGACCCTGAACAATTAAAAACAGTAGCACTTCTCCAAGCGAATAGCCTTCCTTTTTTAATTCTAAATAATATCTGAATATCTGAAACCCAAAGAAGGCATGGAAACTGGTAGAAGGTCTTCCCTTCCCAAAGTGCTGTTGCACCACCCAGTTCTCCTTTACTGATTCAGGCATGCGTGCACATGCACATGTGCCACAGAGTCTAACCCGAGGGAATGGACGCACACATGAATGTTGCAGAAGGGAAAACAAAATCAGTTCTAAGAGCAAGACTAATTTCTCGTGTTGATGCAGAAAGAGCAAAAATAAGTTTTGCCCATGTAGAATGCTTATCAAAAATATTTTTTTTTCCTCTAACTTCGTATGAGTGGCCTGAATTGAAACGATTGAGTTCTCTGCCAGCAAGCCTTAAGAGTTTGTGCTTGGGAAGGAGGCTTCATTATCTTCTGCCACATTGCACATACTTGCTTAGCTCATTCACAGTGCAAGGAAAATTCCTTACCAGAGTTTCTCAATTTGTACTCTGACGCTTTTGAAGTGATTGCAAAATAGATATTTAGAACACACGTACTTTTTCATGCATGCTGACATGCAAGCAAGCAACAAGAAAGAAAATTCAGTAAGAACTGAATATCTGGAATCTAGCTGTTATTATAGAACTGTCTAAAATATATTGTTTTTATTTTTAAATGCCGCATATTCTTAAATATTTATCAAAACACCTTGAGAAATACTTTCATGGCCAATTATGATGCTATGCTGATATGAAATGGTGTGCACACAGATAGACATATTTATTGTGAATTTTGTTAGTGTTATTTCAAAAACTCCTAGAGATCAGAATTTCGTACTCTGATAAATTCCATGGAGAGACATTGTTTATACTATTTGAGGAGGTGACTTGCTACATTTAATTATACGAAGTAGTCCCTCTTGAGATATAAAGTAAAAGGAGAAAGCATTTCAGTTCAATACTCACTAGTTCATAACGCAGCTGTCTGTGTTGAAGGTAGTAGACCACACTTAACAAAAATACAGATACTTTGAAAACAAAAAAAAAAGCTTTAATTTCTGGAATTTGTAATAATAGTACTTAAGTACAGAAATTGAAGTTACTAATCTGAGCAGGATAGTAGGATTCCAGGCAGGAATTAGGTGATGATCTCTAACAGGCTTTTTTTTTTTTTTTTTTTTTTTCCCCAAAAAATGTAATTATTTTTAAAAGAACACAAAAATCTAGGTGTTTGTTTATTTTTGATTTACAGCAAAGTGCATTGACTGAAATGTTCTAGCAGCACAATTGTATAGCATTGCATGGTATGATATTATTGTGCTGAATAAACAATAAAAAGTTGCAGTGTTTTTATTCCAAATAGAGAAATCTCCTGGCCTTGTTTTAGACATTCAGAAGTAACAATAACATTCTGATTGGTACATTTCATTTTACACTGGTTTTCACACAGACATTCTAGTTTTAAAAACCAAACAGGAGCTTACTCAAAACAGCTTGAAAACACAGTTTGTGTGGGATCCATGGAGTCTGTGTACAAAAAGAATGGATCTAGGTTTAAGCATAAAAAGCATGTCTTGCTCAACAGCTCTGAATGCTTGACTGGTCTTGGCTGAATATATGTCACAGGGTTTAGGGAAAAAAAAATCCCCGATATGACAAAAAAGTACAAAAACCTCTTGGCAATGCCTGTTGGGAGTATTGCTGTCCTAGCAGTGGAGATGTTACTGATAATTGCACTAAATATTTTCCTCTTTGAAAATTTGGAAACTATGCATGAATGGAATTTGATTTTTTTCTCTAGTGAGGAGGATTTCAGAAATATGGAAATTTTGGTAACATATAAATTAAAAGTCCTCTAATAGGATGGATTTTTTTCTGAATTACTCTTCTCTTGAGTTCTATAGTGCTGAGTTCCAGTAAAAATACTGAATTATATTTTTGTATGATATATTTTTCAATATATATATACTTTTTCAATAGCTATGAATAAAGTCCATAGCTATTGGGATGTAAGTAAGAGGCATTGATCTGTTCTGGTTTTGTTCTTAAATTGCTTTGCTGTGGCTGTGGAAGGGGTTTTAGTCTGAAACACTAAAACATAAAGCAAACTGCTTGGTTAATCTTGTGACTACAGAAATCTGTTTACCTGTAAACAGAGGGGAAAAAAGTGCCTTTAAATAATTTTCAAAAGACCTGTGTAAACAGGTTATATAATATTTGTATAAATGAATATGCACACACACACTCTGGAATTTGAAAAGCTGCCTATCAGCCGCTACCGAAACAAGCAGAGCACCACACAGGCTGAAACGTGGAATGCTTGGGAATATGACGTAGGTGAAAATTCTTGCATGGTAATTATTAACATGTTTAACTAAATTAATGCATTATGAAAACTGACAATGGCACGTCACTTAGGACATTTTAATTTCAAAGCCCTGGCTGGGTCCTGCAGGTCAGCAGGCTGTCTGGGGGGGAGGTTTCAATATTAAAAAAAAAAAAAAAAACATACCTTATTTTTCCTTCTTTTCTCAAATTTGCTAAAAACCACAGAACCAACAAAATCTCATATTACATATTCCAGTTGTTTTCATGTTGCAAGGCATTCCTCAGTGTTTTGGAGGATCATCCATTTGCATTATTTGCTGGCTTGCTCGCTCTCAGGCATGTTTTTGGGTGCTTTGTGACTGGGATTTTGAGGGCAATGAATCTTCTGCCCTGCATTCAGTAAATTTGCTGTGTTTCAGTCGTTCCTCACCAAATCCCAGCAGCAAGGCTTTAATTTTGAGCTTGTTCTTGAAGCCACAGTCTCCCCTGCTAGACTAGTCATGATTCTGATATTTTAATTATATTTTTTGTATGCAAGTCATTCTTAGTTACTTTTTGATTGCAGGCAGCTGTTTGTACCATGTTTGTGTGTCCTCTCCTTGGGCTCTGTCATTGCTTTTAATTTCAGGTATAATTTTCTAATCAA
Source organism: Netta rufina (assembly GCF_964035555.1). Lineage (NCBI taxonomy): Eukaryota > Metazoa > Chordata > Aves > Anseriformes > Anatidae > Netta > Netta rufina. The sequence goes on along the minus strand of NC_140125.1, from coordinate 96,108,249 downwards.
TTTTATTGGAAGCTGTTTTGGAAAATAACTGTGCAAACATACTCCTCTAATCGATATTTGTATCCTTTAAAATCTCATACTATGTTATGTGTTCTTGATGCCCTCCCTGTTCATCTCTGCAGCCACTTCCAGTTCACAAAATCAGCTGAGGTTGATAAAACGAACAGATTCATGGGTTTTGGTGCCAGAAGGGACCATTATGATAATGAAATCTGACTTCAGGCTTAACGGAGGCCTAACACTATTGCATCTTCAAAGAGCTGATGCTAAGAATAAATTTGACCTCAGAACACTTGGGCACTGGCCTTGCAGTCAGCACTGGGAAACTAATCCATAACTGTTCAGGAGATCGGGTACTCTGTACTATCCCTGTTCTCTAAATTATGGAATTTGCTTGAAGAAACCCATTTTGCAAGTCTGGGCCAGCCCTGCCTGAGCTTTGTGCTTGCATATCTCATCACTCTGACACGACAGTGAGCCAAAGGAGAAGGTGCAGAGAATTGCAAATGCAAGACTGGAGGGTGAGGCGAGGCTCAGGCTGCTGTGTAGCTGCAGGGATCGCATTCAGAGGGACTTCAGGATGCTCAGCGTCTCTGTAAACATAGGCCATTAGCTTCTGAGGACTTGTTCACATGGCACAGTAAAGTACAGTGAGGAGATTGACAAGAAGCAGGGCGTTTTCGCCTTCCCAGAGCATCATGTTAGCGTGACTAGACTGTTTCCAGTAACAAAACTAATTAGTCACAGGCTGACTCAGATGGCCCTGTGCAGGACAGCAGTGTGACACGCACACACACACACCCTGTTAATTTACAGTTTCCCAGATAAAAATAGATGTAATAATGTTATTCCCACATTTATGAAATGGTTTGTGCTTTACATATGAAAAGCTTTCAATAGGCACTTAAGTGTTATTGCAAGTAATTTAAGAGGAATTCAAAAAGCTGTTTGTTTTTCTGTTAAATTTGCTAAGTCTTTTATGGCAGAGAAGTAGCTGACTTCAATAAGTTTTAATTTTTAAAGGTATGCCAGGGATGATTTAGAAGGCTATAAATAACATTAGCCTATTAAAAATATATTCCTACGCTAATATGCTCAAGAACTAGTTAAAATGCTAGAATGCCTTCTCTGTTCTATGCATTTTTATAGATTCAAAGATCTTTTAAATACTTTATATACATATATATATATATATATTATTCTTTGTATCCTTTATATTGCTGAATATGAAGGTTTTAGGATTAAAAACATTGGTCCATGACTTATAAAACTTGCACACAGATTCCTCTGAGGACACAGACTTCCTATTTATCTTTCGGCAAATTGTTTAGACTTAGTTTTTCAGAAGACTTTTATACTCTCTAATACCACAAAAATTAAAGATCTAGGTTCCCATCTATCAAAGTGAATATTCACTCAGACTGGTTTGTGGAAACATACATGGTATAGGGCACTGTGTTCATATCAAGAGCTCAAGCTGTAATCCACCTTCTCAAGTTCTTCTAGTAGTTTAAAACTTCATAATTTGCATCAGCCATTCCAGTGTCTGTTCTTGTCCATGAGGTTTGGTTGCTTGCTTTGGAACATTCAAGCAGAAATATATCTGTTGTATCCAAATACAAGAGAGAACAGTTCAGTTCCCCATTTCCAGGCTGTGTTCTGCAGTTCCTTTTTTTGTCATAGTATTCCTTCTGTGCAGCTGCAAGACACAGGAAAATAATTTTGTTGTTCACTTGAAGTACTGTTTCTGATTTAAGCTGCATTTCAGGGAATGCTCAGTCATCTATGTAAATGTTGTGTCTTACCCGCTGCATAGCTGAAGCTTGCTTCACTGCAAAAAAATTGTTTCTCCCTCAATTATGATGATATATATTGTACTTTTTATCATGGATAAGAGACTGGAGCATCTTCCAGTTACCAACTACTAGTCATGGTTGACCAAAAATAATAAATTCCCTGAAAAATTCCTGCCTGACAGCTGCGTCTCAGATGTCTAGTGAACACGAGTGTTCCAGCACCTGACAGCAGATTCAGAACAAAGACTCTGAGGGACAGCAAAACCTGTATGCATTTTTAAGGCAGTAATAAAAAAGGAGAAAAGCAGCCTATTGTTATATCAGAAATGAGTGCTGTTTTTTCTACACTTCCATATAATGCTGGTTTTATTTTTTATGTAAAGGAAATAGGCAAATATTAGAATATTTCTTTCTCTCTGCGTGTGTATGCACGTGCATTCCTCTACATGCACACATAAAGGCTGTGTTACGGAAAACACGTTTTTAAGCAGTGCACACAAACATAGAAGGCCTAGCAGTTGGGTACAGAGCCTTATTGGCATGAAATCTGTAGGTTACTCAAGGGAAACTCTCTTTTGAGATCAGAGAGGTACTTCATAAGAACAAATGTTTATTTGAAAGGTACTATTTTGCATCAAAAAGCAGTTATTTGCCAAAGTGTTCTTGGAATAATTTTTTCACTTCTCCTCCACAGAGGTATTGCAGGTTCTCATCTTCATACTTATTTCAAGCCACACCAGTCAAGTATTATATTATGTTATTACCGTGCTTGGCGCGTTTTTCAAGAGCAAATTTTCCATCGGAATGTGGCTTAATTGGAGTCCACAAGTGGCTTGCTCAGTGGTGTTTCTTCCTTTGTTCCTTATGGTTAGGTAGAAAATATTGTTTCTGGTAGCATAACAAGTGAATTGATATGGAAGGCTCTCTATCCCCCATGTTAGCTTGTATATTCCATAAATACCCCTGAGGTGTACCCCTATTCAACACAGGAACATTTGGTGGCTGCAGGTGCGTCACTGGCACAAATATGCAGTCAATCTCAAACAAAGCTACTGTAGAAAATTCCTGCCACAGAGACTGTTTTTCTTCCTCCTTCACTCTTAAATCCTTCTGTGTTTTGGAAGAGACTCCCTTGCCCTAGCAAGAGCTTTGTGTTTCTTGCAGGTGTTCAGCAGCTTCAGGATGAGATCTGTGACTATCATTACCCAAATGTTTGGGGGTTTGTGGGTATAATTGGCATACTGTACACATCACAAGGCATATTTTGTAGAAAGGAGAATGGTCTCATGGACATGAAGCTGTACAGTAGAAGACTTGTGATAACCTTTTTCTTTGCTACCCATTAATAGTATCTCATCAATTTAGGATGTTGGTTGCTAACTCAATTGTGTATAGAGGGTTCAGCTCGCTGACAACTCATTTATTTTAATAACTGTTTGTTTTATTCATTCACAAGTTAGTGCTTTGCATTATTCTTGTGAGGATGAGAAAAATGAGAGGAGTAGACCAGGAAAAAAGGTTCTCATAACCTGTCCATGGCTGAAGCAATGGCCTTCAGATCACAGAACTCTGTCCTGGAGTCCAGCTGGGTCTTCTCTTCCCTAGATGCAGCCTGGACTACTGATTTAAGCAACTACTGAATACACTGAATAAACTAAACATTAAAAATAAACTTTTACATTGAAATGAAAAGACTAGTAGATAGTAACGATGGATCATTATGGTTATCTGATCTGACTGTGTCACAAAGACCAGAGATTTTTGCATAATTACAGTATCAAATTGCAAATGATGAATTAATACTTTTCCTGTGGCCTTGCTGAAGACCTGTATGCAGAACATCGAGAGCTGATGCTAATTGCGTGTGCACACAGTGTCACCAAGATCATTCTTAAGCTGTATGGCTTTTCTGGCAAAGATGGTTACTCAAAAATTGAGCTCAAATTGAGCCAACAAGATCAGTTTAGCAAATACCTTGCAGAAATAAATAAGAACCATTTCTTTCTTTTTTTTTTTTTTTTTCCTTAAACTCATTTCCTTTCTTATCTATTGACTGGCTACTTCCTCAGATTACACACCCTCCTTGGAAGATTCACCTTTGGACAAGAATAATAAGGTTTATCATAAATGTTTTCAGAGGGTTTTAAAATCAAAATAATTTTTATAAATACAGTATTTTAAAGAATAATATTACTAGTAAATTATAAATTTTTAAACTAATAGTAATTATAATTGTAATTCATCTTTTTTTTTTTTAATTTTATTTTTTTTTTTATTGCTATACTTGATTCAGGAATTTGCTACATTATTCTATTTTTATTTGCTATCCTCTCCCCTGGGGTATGCAATGATTCTAGAACTGCTTATCCACTTCATTTCAGTTTGCTCCACTGGAGGTTTGAGCTCTTCTTTTTTTTTTTTTTTTTTTTTTTTAATTGTTTCCCTGCTATTTCAGGCATCTTGCTTCATTTGGTAATGTGCATAATTATTTTTTCCCTGAAAAGCTACACATAATTACTTTTGAACTAGCTTAATCATTTCTTATCTTTAGGACATTCTGCTGATGCTTTCAGAATGCTCTGCAATTATTTTTCTTTTTTCATCTGATCTGTAATAAATAGTCCGGCATGCCAGGGTAATGGATTTCACTTGAGGATCTCAAGATGATTTGCAGACAATAATTAATTAATTAGTTTCACAACCTGTCTTTAAAACAGGTGAAATTGAAATGCGGGCTGGCAGCATGCGGTCATTAACCACGTGTTGCACCACTAACAGTAGCTGCTCCACAAGCGGGTGACATCACCCGTTCCTCCCTAATATCAGCAAAGGTTCCTGAAGCAAAACAAAGGAGAGCTGAACTCTGCTCAGTGACACCCTGTTAAAAAAATAAATAGTTAAAATCATCTGGTTCAATCATCCCACTGGTTGTTTACCCAGTGTCCTGATGTAAGGGTGTGCTGCTATACGGCCATACGCAGACTTAAATTAGTTTGTAATATGTGTTGCAAAATGCTGATCAGACCAACCATTGCTGTTGGTTTTGTCGGCAACACAGAAGTCACTGCAGGTATTCGTCCAGGCACAGTAGTTTTACTTATAAATGCATTTTACTATGTCACGTAGCTGAACTAGAAAAATATTAAAGATGACCCTACGGGATATATGTATAAGATGAATTGAGAATTTGTCAGAGTTAAGCCCTGAGGAAACTTCTCATTATTCATCCTCTTCTGTTTGTTCAGGAGGATCATTGGCTTGCCTTCTTACTAACCCATAACTGACTGTCACCAGTAATTTTAAATGGCCTCAATTCTCTACGTTGCTGGTTTTCACTACTGCATTATTTCTTGAATTGAACTCCTTAAATGGAATTTGGTCCATCTATGGGGCTTGAAAGTAGTGGCGGTGAAGTCAGTAGCAGGAAGCAGTAGTTCTGTTGTGAATATCATAACGATACGTTATGTTTTATTGCAACTTTTATGACCATATATATTTTAGAGTTTATGTAAGATGTGTAGGAACCCGTTTTAAGCCCACATTCAGTATTCAAAATATATATTTTTTCCTCAATCCTAGATTTAATTGAATTTGACATTCTTCATGAGAGAGGGAGAGAGAAAGGAAGGAAACAAAAGCAAAGGGAAAAGAATGGGAAAGAGAGAGGGAAGGAAGGACAAATGAGATCGAAAAAAGGGGATGGAGGGTAACAAAAAGATAATAATCTGTAAATCATAGTTATCTTGCTTGCAGCTTTGTGGCATTAGTGTGAAAATCTTTGAAAGCATTAAGTCCTACAAAATTATAGAAATACTCCCACCCTGTCATAATATTCTCAGAGGACAATTGCCTCAAATATCTGTCCGTTAACCAGTTGGCCCTCAAATGTGTACACCTCAGGTGTCTTACTTATTTTTTAATCAAATATATAAAGCTAAATGCAAAAGGTGTAATCTTGAAAAAGGATTAAGTGATATTTGAAATAATGTTTTTCCCACTTACCTTTCCCTAAACACAAGATTAGCCTTTATTTCTGTGTTCATTGAATCTTGTGTTGGTTTTCCCTTCAAAAGTCAGACCTAGTTGCTCATCAAGCTGTTTTATGAACATTGAGCATGAGCACTGTGTCAGTTTTCTGGGATTTCCCTGATACTCAGTTTTATTAAAAATGACCAGCAACAGACCAGGGAATTCCCTCACTGAAGTGTAAACTATCCAGGTCTTCTAATTGCAGTTGTTCTCAAAATATTACTCTATTGCTAATGGATTGTAATATTCCTTATTAACCATATGAGAAAAGAACGTCATCCCCTTTCTTTCCAAATACTGACAGGAGCCTCTGTTGAGGACTACTTTTTCCACTTTGGCAATTACCTTCACTATGCAGTGAAGTAAGGGAGGTTTTTAACCAGAATTGGTTCTCATCTCAGTTGTGGTTTCTGCGGACATCTAAGGTCTTGTGAAAGGACATCCAATTTTTTATTCCACTTCTTTTCCTCATTTATCTCCCAGACAGTTTCACCAGCAGTGTTCCATAGGATTATGAAATATACCTTTTGGAAGAAGAGGTTTTGGGTGTCTATAGATGACTAACTACCAACTACTAATTATATAATTAGGAATTGCTTCTCAGTATTGAGTATAATCAGGTCATGCTCATTGGTCTGTAGGCTTCCACTAATTTGAAATCCAGCAATTAATTTTTTATTTTTCTTTTTCCACTGGGCACTGAAATCCAAAATAGTTTTGTTTTCCTTTTATGTAAAAAAAAAAATAAATAATTTTTTAAAATTTCTAATGAGATTCTGTTATTTGCTGCAACCTGATCTAGTGGGCGGCATCACTGCCTATGGCAGGGGGTTGGAACTAGGTGGTCTTTAAGGTCCCTTCCAACCAAAGCTGTTCTATGATTCTATGGCCATCACCAGGACTGCGTACATGCATTCAAAAGTCTATCTTCCTGATCTATAAGCAAGTCTGAATCATGTCAGCTTTATGTGCTGACTTGGATCCACCAAAATCTCTCTGCTTTTAGAAGCATTTGACAAAGGTATTGTTTTTTAAACACTTCATCTACCTCTGTTATTTTCCATGGTCTACTACAGAAGTGCTTTTTCCACCTCTGCCTTAAGCCCTCGCCTGTCTTTAATTCTTTTCTTATGTGCTGAATGTATCTGTAGTACATATTCGTTCTTTTAAGTAGCAAGGGATTGCAGGCAGTATTATACTGCTGAACAATATGGTTTATTGGAATTTTTTAATCTAAATAATATATATAGTAGCAGGAGCACATAAGATATATTAAATATGCTGCCTATGTATAAAATATGAATATTAGATATTCAACTCTTCCTATTTCATTTCAGAAACATATGTTTACTGTTAAGGTCTTGAAGATGACAAACACTACACAGCACTTGCATAAGCAAACTTAAAAGCAAAGTTATTCTTCCCGGTCTAGAAAAGTTGGTCTGAATCACCTCTTTTTCCTATAAATCTGCCTTTAACTAAAGAGGATCTTTCTTTGTTTCCAAGGGGCTAATTAACAACTGCCAGCAAAGTTGTCTACTTTAAAGAAATATTGCTTGTTTTTATAGGTTAGTGTCTACAGCCTGTAAGTGTTTATTAATATTGTGGTTTTCTATACATTGTCAAATTTTATAAATATGTAAACTCTCAGGAAGTGGGGTTCAATGTTGGCAGTTTGTTTACATGGGATTGCTGAGGCCTCTGAAAGGAGCAGTAGGACGGCATACTGACCCAGAACTTCATTCCATTTCCCCTCTGAGGAACTCTACCAAAACCTTTTTTTATATGTAGATTAAAAAAAATCTCTTAAAGAATTGTCATCCAGTTCAAATCTCAGGCAATTACTTTGATTACTTGATGAGCAACAAAGACTTGATGAGCAAAAAAAAGACATCCAGTCTGGTTTTCTTTGGCATAAAAAAATATTTGTAAGCAGGAGCAATTAGAATGGTCAAGTTTAGTACAGTTTTTCAAGCACTTTTGCCACTTTGCATTTTTTTTCCCCAGAGTTTGAGGAGGCTTTTCCCCATATATGTAGCTGTGCATGACAAAGTATGGCAGCCATTCATAGTTTCAAGTATATGGTAGTATCAGGTATATGGTAGACTCATACTTCCCTGGATGATGTACAAGCTTGCCCAGAACATCTGCTGCTCTTACTCTGACTATTCAGTGGAAATCTCAAAATTGAGAATAATCGCCAAAGCATGAGGTTTTCAATCCTGCACAGCACATCAAAAAGTACAATTTATTAAGAGTTTAGCAGAAAGCATGTTCTAATTACTGTTGGCACTTTCTAAAATAATAATTAAGGCTCACTTATCACATGGTCACGCATTGTTTGTTTTTAGGCAGTCACTAACTAATGCACACATGTATGAGTACTTCTACTTACAAGCAAATTTAAAATAAAAAGTATAATATTATAATATTTAAGCATACTGAACATTCTCTAAATATTAAGGGATCTGGTGAGAACCCACATATTAAAGCTGCTAATATTCTTTTAAATAATAAATTATTTCTAAAGCAGCAAGTCTTTGAAATTCATCGTAGAGAAAGCCAGAGGCTAGAGAAGTACCTTTTATTTTTTGTCATGAATTTCCATTCTGGTCTAGCTGGGTCACAGGCTGTCAGAAAATCCTGGCATTTCCTTTCTGTTTGCTTTCCTCAGGAAAAGCTTGGCAGCCTCCCAAAACAACAACTGAATAAGAACATTCTGAACAGCTCAATACAATTATTAAAATCCTGCTACCCAACCAGCTGCAGCACACATGGCACTGAGAATGGGATCTGATACAGCAAGGACATCAATGGCAAGAGAAGAAAGGGCAGAGCAAGCTCCCAGACACATTCCCTCCATAATGCCAAGGATTTTCTGCTCTGCGTTATCTGCCTCTCTGTAGGACCTCTGCCCACTGCTGTTACACAGTGACAGAAAACAGCTTGCTCGTTAAATACCAGAAGTGGTTTACTTATTTATGGGAGCACTGCAAGAAGGAAGGAAAGTGTTAAAACTGAGCACTGTGAGTGCTTGTTGCTTCAACCAGGCTTGGCAGTTCTCTTTGCAGATTTAAGTAATATTTTTTATTTTATTTTATTTTTTAATTTTGGTAAATCTTTTCCTGTCTGTGCTGTGCCAGTCACTGGGCAGCTGCTGTTGCTCTGCAGTGTGTTCTAGCTCTTTCCTTTCTTCCAAGGGTTAGGCTTATAAATGCTTCTTGGAAAGCCCCCAGGAAGAATCCGCAAGCTATACCTTTCCTCTCCCTGACTTGCAGAAACTCGAGACTGCCTGCACAGAAGTCAGCTTCAGAGAAATCATCACCTCTGCTGCTGGCCGCAGTGAGGGAGCACCTCCTTAATTCGGTCAGATCAAACTGTCTTCTTACTAATCCGTCAGCCAGAATAACAACTACCAAACCCATAGATACAGATCACATTTATAGAATTGATGCAGCTCACTCCCATATGTTTTGCAAGATACCTATAAATTTACTCGTGCGTGAATTCAAAGTGACAGCACTGGAGGTGTCATTTTAAGACACTACATGGTATGTGACAAGCTAGCTCAGCCTGTGATAGCTTTCTGAAAGGTGGTGCAGAAGGCTATTATACATTTACTTTTCAGAGAAAACAGTATTATCTTCACTTCAGAGAACTTTTCTTCTCTGTTATTTTTATTTTCTTTTGTAGAAGAGCTAATCCTGACCTCATCCTCTCCTAGAGACATGCTAAGCACCACAGAAGTTGCCAAACTGAGCGAAAGGTGGAACAGTCAGGTGGTTAGAAGATGGCACATGGTGAAGATCGGATCTTCCCAGTGTATTTCAGAGTTAAATCATGTCATTTTTCAGAGCTGCAGTTATCATTTCCATGTCATTCTTTGCTGCCAGCATCAAAGCATATTTTTCCCCATTACTGATTGCTAGAAAGTTCCCCACCACACAGCATTCTGACATGTTTCTTGGGCAGAACAGATTAGGCGTTGCCGTGAGGGCCAGTCAGTTAAGCACAATTAAACTATTATACACTGCTTTACTTCACTGTTTATAATTTTGGGAGAATAATTTCCATTGGTTTCCCATGTTATATTGCAGGAGATTTGTAGACTTTTTGGTTTTCCATCCTACACAGTGTCTCTTTTCCTGCTGTTTTTATTCATACAAGTTTTCAGTCATGTTGAGCACACCTAGCATCCTTTTACAGATAGAGGTTGTGGTTGTTGAAGACTGCTGACATGCATGTTGAAGTTAATTTTCATTCCGTTTAAACTTAGTTTTCACTTTAAAATACTTTTGCTGTGTAGGCAGCACATGACACAATAAGCTGGGGCTGGGTGATCAGAACAGAAGATGCATTCAGTTCTGAGCTGTGTACTTTGAGTATCTTCAGAACTGATGGCACAAATGTGATTTTGGAGTAGCCGGAGGAAAAGAGGATAGTGAGGGCTGTGAGGGCTTGCTCTGAGGTTTGTGTAGCTGCATGTTGGAGTGAAGTGCCAGACTTCAGCCTACAGTTCATTAAATTGCATTTAAAGAAGGTAATAATGGAAGTACATTTCGCAGTACACTGTACGGTTATGGTCTATTGCTCCCTGAATGCAGAGCCAAATTAAATAAATCAAATATAGTCTCAAGCAGCCAATTTTCATGATAAGCCAGTACAAGTAGTGACATTAATTTCATGGAAGTTGCATAAGTGTAAATCACCTATTTGTTCCATTATATTGCCGCCGTAATTGTAGCAGTGTGGGTCATACTCAGATGTTTGATTATTAGTTATGTGCACGCTCCTGTTTACAGAGGAGGGCTTCCCACATTATACTCTGGTTCAACACTTCATCTCAAGACTTCCGATCTGCTGCATTTGGTATGGAGATCTCAGCAGTTTGCCAGCCCAAAGGTGACCTGGGATATTCAGGTGCAAGTCACAATGTGAAGTACACTTTGCAATGGAAGAATGTGTTGTGCAAACCATTTCAGAGCTGTGTTAAATTTTGAAAATTAATATGAAATTATTGTCTTAGGAGCACTCTGGTTGAACAATAGTGACAGAAAGTGTGCACAACAGATCGACTGCATACTGCTACCAAGAATTGCAGCAAGCATAAACTGGACCTGTCTTATGGACTCCCAACAAAACATGATAATTTGTAACAGACATATTTAACAGCTTTTTACTGGGAAGACTGTCTGCAGTGGTCATGAGATTTGTCTCTTTTTCTCTTATGGCACCCGAAACCCATGCAATCAGTTTGCATGCTGTCTCATGTTCCTAGCAGCAAGATATATGGTACTATATCTTCCTTCTGCACTCTGTTGCAAGGACTGCTGCCTGCCTTGACTGTTCCCTGAGAAAGGAGAGATTCAGGCAGCACCACGCCTGTGCCACAAGGAGATTCTCCCTAATACAGAGAAATGTAAAAAGAAATTTGAAATAGGGTTAACATTTCTGGCTGAAACAGTAGCTCTGTGGTCCTGGGGTGAGGAAGGGCAGTGTTGTTCAAAAGCACTGTACAGATTTTTGTCGCAAGATGTAAACCCAAAGTAAGCCTCCTGAAAGTTACAAGAAATCAATATTCTTGCAGTGTAGGTAGACCCGTAGCATTATTTCCTAATAGGTTATTGATATCATGGTAGATGTGTCCAGTAAAGCCTGACCTATGGAAGCAGCTGCATGAGAGGATTCCTCTTTTTTACTGTTTATAAGAAAGAAGGTGTTAAATGACACACTCTGCAAGATACTCAGCAAAGAATGGTAATTAGTGCTTCTAAAAGGAGTAAAGATACTGGGATAATGGAACTGTCAGTAGTATAGACCTAAAGATCACTAGCAGTAAAAGGTCTTTAATTACATCCATGTCCTAATGTCAATACACACGCACTAAAAGGGTTGATTTTGATGTCCTAAAATCAAACTGCAAAGGTTTTACTTACCCAATATCTTATCAAAAATGGGAGAAAAACTTCTCATCGTTCTTTATTCATAGTCTCTGTTTTGTTTCTTTAAGCCTTATAACAGAGTTTATTATCAATATGCATTTATATGGCAAGATGTGCTTGCATTTTGACAAGGATGGAAGTGGAGATCTTAGTCATTGAGCTGCTGACTTGGTAATTTGGGAGGGACCTCAGGAGTTCTCCGGTCCAACCTCCTGCTTCAAGCAGGGCCAGTGATAGGACTTGACCAGGTTGCTCTGGGCTTTATCCTGGTAGGTCTTGAAAACCTCCAAGGACAGAGACTACACAAGCACTATGGGCAACCTGCTCTGATGCTGGGCTTTCTGCATGGGGATAAGGATTTTTCCCTGTATCCAGTCAGAATTGCTCTTGTTTTACTTTGACCATTGTCTCTTGTCTTGCTACAACTGGCTGCATCTTCTCGATGAACCTAGCTGCATCTACTCAAGACACCTCTTGTAGGTGCTGAGGGCTGTTGTAAGGTGCCCTGAAGCCACCTTTGCTTTAGAATGGACAAGCCCAGATCCTTCAGGCACTCTTCACAGGGCAAGTCCTCCAGCCCTGATCATGTTGGTGGTCTTCCTCTGGCCATTTTTCTGCCTATAATTAAATGTTTCTAAAATGTTAATGTGTGAAGCACTGCTTTTCTACTGCAAGACATATTTTTGGTTTCAAGACAGTACTGAGGAAGATATAATATGGCATTGCTGGTGCCTTTATTTAAGTTGATAAAACGATGAGCTTTATTAGAAGTAATGTTGTGTTTATTGATTTCAGCAGATTTTCTTCATCTGTAAGGATGCCACAAAATATAACCTTAAAAAACATTCACCACTTTGAAAAAGAGTTGGAAGATAATAAAAAGAGATCAGCAGTAACAACCTAAGATGATTTAAATTTAATTGGGTGTGGGGGGGTAGAAAAGTAGTATTAAAATTGTTTTCTGCACTGGCTTCATCCTTAATTGGTCATTGGAATGTTTTGTTTTGTTTTGTTTTGTTTTGTTTTTTCCTATCTAATTTCAAGTCAGGTGGCAGTACTCCACTTTTGCTGTGCATAATATCAGCATGTCTGCTCTGCCAACTATTCTCTCATCCCTGAAAATGTAAAATGCTTAATTAGTCCCAAGGGCCATTTTTGATCAGGGTGATAATCAGTTTCTTACGTTTGGCAAGTTCTCCCAGAAATCTGACACTTTCAGCTGAAAACTCCTGCACCTATCCAGTATCCCCTGCATGGTTGGATGGCCTTTGCACATCCTTATAAAAGCATTGGTGCTTGTTTTTGCAGAGAGCCCTGCCTTTTGGAAAACAAATATTTTCTGGAAAGAAAATGGCATCTTATAAGGAAGCCTATAAATGTACTGTAAGACACTGAAGTGTTCTGCCTTGAGGGATTTTCTTGACACAGGAGATTGCTCATATGCCCAAAAGAAACAGAATTTGTGGCATAGCCAATTTTCTGAGCTGTTTGCTGCTCTTTGAATTCTATCCCTTTTCCTTTTCCTTGCTGGATTTCATTGTTACCTGGCTTCCTCTTGTAAGTATCAGTGTGAAAATTCATTCTTCAATTTCAGAAACAAATTTATAACACTGTAGTGACATCTTTTCTTCCAGCGTTATGCAGCAAATAACTAATCCTGCAGCTGATATTAGAGCTTTAAGTAAAGGTATTTTCACATTACAGAATACCTATTTTGGGGGATCTGCCTAGTCTTGGTCTCCTTAATCAAAACCTGGGACTCTGAATTGGCTTTCTCCTTGTCCGAGCTCAGTACTTCCTTCTTCTTCAAAGTTGGCAAATGTACCCAAGGAATTAAAAATGAAGGGAAATTTAGTATACTTAAAAGCCAGAATATTTTGATATTTATGGGATCCACTCTCTGCATCAAAATATGTAGTTTATCACCAAATATCTAGTTTGACTTACAGAAATCTATATACAGAAATAACCTTATCTCTGCAAATTACTGCTTTTACCTATCGTGTATGTTGATACATGACGCAAATTTGACTCTTTTCTTCCTTCAGCAATTCAGCCTACTAAACATTAGTGTTGACAGGATTAATTGTGTTGCTAAAAGTGAATGGGCAGACTAACAAGGGTATACTTCACAAGTAACCTTTGATTTCCAGGGAATGGAAAAATAAATGTCCAGCTGATTGTCAAATCACAAATGTGGCTTTGCAAATGTCCTTAAATCTGTTGAGGATCTAGCACAAACTTCAGATTTCAAAGTGTAATGCCTATGCAAACTTTGAAAGCGAAACTTGCTTTTTCTCACAATAATAGTTCGGTACTTCATAGAATTAAGTCTAAAATTTCAAAATTAAGGGTTTAAGACCAGTTCTGCTAGTGAAGACAAAGAGGGGTGCTCTGTTCATTCCTAAGGTTTGGTGTATCTGCATATCATCAACAGCAGTGATTGTTTTTACTAGTAGTACACAGCCAGCACTCTCATACCTGCTTGTTTTTTCAATTCATATCTCACTTCCCTTATTCCTAAGCCAAATATGGCCATTCTAGTCAGCTTTGGTTTCAGTTTGGATTACTTATTCTAGCTGTTGTTTTTTTTGTTTGTTTGTTTATATTTTTTCTATATGCTTCCAGTATATTAGTCTTTGTAACCACAGATGCTGCAAATTAGCATTGTAGATATCTGCCATACAAAAATGTTAGAAGGATTTTTGAAGTCTGTAGTGTAGATTTTAAATATTTTATGTATTTATGTATTTATGTATTTATGTCAGTTTACTTACTCAGGATTTATCCCATAACTTAAATGCATTCTTTAATATAATGAGCACCTATTTCTAAAAGATTTCTAAAAGAAAATGAAAGGTTAAGAAGAAATTGAGGAGATCAGAGGGAGGGGGACACAGATAATGAAACAAACCTATTTGGCAGCAGACTTTCTTCTTTGATCATTTTTACCTAGCATGCTTGATCTACGTTGGCATACTTCTGTTCGGATGTAAGAGAAACAAGACAGATGAATAAATAGGGTTGCCACGTTCAGTTAACTTTGTGTATCTGAGTCAAGACCAAGCAGAAGTGATGAGTCAAAATAAACTTCTGTGGTTTTCATTCTTTCCTTTCAAATGTAGATGAAAAAAATAATTTGTACTGTTAAAGAACTGTTGTTTGTGTGTTGTTGGTTGTTTTTTTTGTTTGGTTGGTTGTGTGGTTTTTTTTGTTTGTTTGTTTGTTTTTAATTATTATTTTCCCAAAAAGTCAGTAAAAATGTGAGGTAATACACAGGACATTTGAAAGAATTCAGTTATTTCATGCTATTCAGTTCCTTTCTGACTGGTGGATTAGTAAGGAGTCTTTTTACTGCCAGGTGACATGTTATTGTAAGCCAACTCCTTTCATTTTTATTGCTTCAGGAGCTGTCTTTACCTTTCTTAATGACATTGTTATTTTATTTTTTATTCTTGGTCAGCTCCTGTTTGTATTTCTAGTGTTCAAAGTATATATTTGCCATAAACGAGTCTTCTGGTTCTAAGCAAACACATTCAAAATGCAATTCAGATGACTGACTGGAGACATAGCATTTACCTCTGTGTGAGCAACATCCTTTACCAAATTTTGTGTGTAAAATAAATGTTTCAGTTCCAGAATAAGATGAGTGATTGTAACTTTACAATTATACCAATAATGTTCAAGTATGGAAAATTTAAGGATGAGTGAAACTGGTAAAGCAAGCTCACTATCAAGCCTACTCTTATACCTGTGATAGGCTTTATTTGATTTGAATTTGCACCTGAAAAGTTTCATTGGAACTTCTTGTGAAGACTCTAATGGGTAAGAATAGTATTTTTTAAAGTTGCACAGTTATTTCCACAGTTACATTCCCACTGTTATTTCCTCTATTTCAATATTACTTCATTCCAAATTACTAATGATAAGTAAATTGTGTATCATCTCCAAAATGTGATTAGCAGGACATTGCTTTTCCCAGTCAGAAATACCTGCATTATTCCCCGAGGCTGAACACCAGCAATGGCTGGTGTTCAGCACTCTCTAATCTTCCTGAACCAACCTCTCACCAGCTGAAGGAGTTTCGTCCCAGTGAGTGTGATGAGTCAGTACGGATGCTGAAGTCTTCATCAACTCCAGCTGTTCAATGTCTGCTTATTGACTCCTTCAAACTCTCAAACTATTAGTTTTAGGGAAAACTGTGAAGACAAAGAACAGCATTTAGATTAGGTTGAACAACCACCTTGTACAAAAACAGTGTTATCTGGATTTTCTATTATGCAGTCAGACTGTATAATAGAGTTGGCTCCATTTTTTTTTTTTCACTGTATTAATATCACTTCCCATTTCCTTCTGTTACACTGGCTTTCTTTTTCCCTATAACACCCACACATAATACAACAATTTTCCAGAGTTTGTGGTTTGTGATGACTGTCATATAAACAATCACCTGTCCTCTCAAGAAGAAGATGCAGTGCTCTTAAGAAGCCTTCTGGGTTAAGTGGTACCCCATGGGAAATATTAGAACTTTCTGATGCATGAATAGCATTGGTGTGTTAGCTGCACAGTGCAAACTTCAGTGAAGAGTTTCAAATGTGTGTTTATACAACACAGTAATTTTTGTCTTTTATTTTTTTCAGGTCATTGCCATAGTTATGGATATGTTTACAGATGTCGATATTTTTAGAGAAATTGTAGAAGCATCTACAAGAGGGATTGCAGTGTATCTCCTGCTTGATGAGTCAAACTTCAGTCACTTTCTGAAAATGACAGAGAAACAAGGCTGTCAAGTTCAGAGGCTCAGGGTAAGACTTCTTGTGTTCCTGTGCTTGAACATTCGCTAGTCATTCCTCTGCAACCCAAAGAAAAGACACTATTATTCAAAACCTCATTATCAAATACTGCTATATCAAATTAACTATGAAGTATAATCTGGTAAACTCTCAGCAGAACCTTCTCTACAAATGTTATTCTCTTTAGAAAAGCTTTTATCTTTTTCGTGTGCCAAAACAAGAATGTTTGATAGAATTATGTATTTTTTCCATGTTATTTATAAAATATTTTTCCATTATTATCTCCTTAGGCATAGTACAGCTTTGAAAAACTTTGCTTCCTTTTCCTTTATGTTAAATTAACCTGCAAATAAAATCATAAAGCTTATGCAAATTGCTTGGAATAATAAATGGTATACTTCATTTCATGATCTTTTTGTTAAATGTGATTACTATTAAAATGCATTAAACTAGGGTTCTGTTTTAGTTTCTGTTTAGAAAGCACTTCTTATTATGTCTGTCTACAGCACACATTATGAGTAGGCTTACTTTTATACATTACATATGTAATTTGCCCTATAAGAAAGATAATTAAGAGAGGACTGATGTTTACATTTTTCACCCAATGTCCTGCACCACCCTACTATAGTAGGGAACAGAATGCTAACCATATGCTGCACTGACCTGACATAAATGCTTCATAAATACTTCTAGGTTTACTGTCATTGTAGATATCTCTGAAAATGTTCCAAGCACAGTACCAGAGTTTCTCTGCAAAGCCTTAAACTCTTCTGTGGCTGAACTTCCATATAGCTCCATTTGCAGTTCCTTGTTTCTTAACTAGTAGTGCCATGTTTACTCCTGGCAAAAATATCTCAGAAGCTCTTCTTACAATTTTAAGAACCCAGTCTGAAAAATAGATGGAGGTAGAGTGTTTTTGTGAGTATAAAGAAGGCTTTTTTCTTAAAGTTTTGGAAAAACCTGTATTTTATACCAAGTTTTGCTCTGGAGTGTTGACTTAGGCCCTTGAAAGTATTACCAAACCACTTCCCATATTTATTTCTGATGTGGGGGATTTGAGCATGTGGGATTGCCCTCTACTGGCCTAATACACAAAGCTATGGGAATTTTTGAAAAGAAAATGCCACAAATATTGTGGGTCTGTAGACCCTGGTAGTAATTGCCCTCATGAAGTCAGTATTTGGCAGTACACTGGAACTTCAGACACCATTGTTTCCCAATAACTTGGGTTAACTTTGCCATAAATGCTGATAAAAACAGAGTACATTTCTTTTTAATGACATGAGTTTTATCCTGCCAATGTAAAAGAAATTAGGAGTATTTTTTTCAAGCTCTATCTTGAAAAATGTGGTAATATGCATTTTCAAACTGATTCTGTGCAATATGTATCTATAGCTGTTTCTAACTTTTGGGAGTGATTTGGAGGTTTTCATTTTACTGTTGTTTTATAGACCTACAGGCATTTACACTGTGGTTGAAAGAACTTGTGTACATACATTACAGTGGATTTGGTATGGATTTGGTATGGGTTGGAGAGTTCAGATTTGGCCTCTTTAGTGACGTTATTCTTTATGTGTTTCTGTTCTGTAACAATGGGAGAAACATTTTTACACTGAAAGGTTTGCTTGGAATGCTTCAAGGTTTATCAGAAAATGAAAAATATATGCCAAAGATCTAAACAGTAATCCTGTTGTGTGCAGGGTTTCCTGTTCAGCTTGTGGTAAAGCTCTTCAGGCTTCTCATCCAGGTGCTACTCCCAGTGACTGTTGCTCTAAGAATAAAAGCTTCCTACTCCCACAGTAATTATCCTGTGTCTTTCTTCAGGATGAAGGGAAGCCACTGGTGACTGTGAAAGAGCAGTCAATACTTTGGCAAGGTTTCTGTCTCTTTTTTTTCATTGCCTTGGTGCTTCATTGCCTTTTTGTGCTTTTGGCCCTCCTCTCCTCTTCAGTGAAAGCAAGAAGAGGACAGATGTAAGGATATATTTCTTCTTCCTCAAAATGTAGCAACAGCAGCACTGGCCTTGTTATTCTCTGGCATGATTTGGTTCAGTCTTGAGTATGGCAGACATTCTTCATCTTGTGCACTCATGAGGAGGAGTCACTCTCAAGCCTTTATGACTTAGTCAATATACTCACTGGCTCTTTATCTCTTCCTTTGAATCAGTAAAAAATTAAATGCTGTAATGAGAGAGACTGTATTTTCGAATTCAGATTTACAATTCAGTGGTCTTCTATATGGAAAAAAGAGGATTTATTTGTAAATAAATGTACATTAAATGTCTCATATGTAGTGCAAATCCATACCAGGGCATGTTTCCATCTTTTTTTGAAAGAGTATATACTGAAGGTATTGATAGACTATGTATTATGTGACTATGATGTGAATTCTATACGGAAGAATATGACAACTTGAATTTACTAGGAGCTTTTCCAGTCTCTTTTACAACATTTCTTCTCATGGGTTGGTTTTTACTTAAAGTTCATCTTAACATCATCAGTGGAACTCAACTCAAATACGTAATTCCTTTCCTGTACTCTCCCATTTCTCTTTCCCCATTTTCAATTTAATTTATCTGTTTACTGACTGTCCTACATTTCCCCTATTAGCTAATGTATTTCTCTTTCTTTCTTTTCTCTATCTAAACTTCTATTTATTAACTTTGTCACCAGTCAGACTTGCTGTTTGGTGAGTAACTCCTTTTCATTGAAAGATGAAGAGTCAGTACAGATTATGACTTTTTTCAGGTACTTTTTCAAAAAAATAATTGCTAATTTTTTTCTAGAGATTTCTTTTTTCTGCTGCTGACAGATGCTGCAGCAAACAGTGAGATAGATTTGCACTGCAAAACACAGCACTGAGACGGCAATCCCTAGTATCACCAGAATGCTTAAGCTATAACTTCATTTTTGATTACAAACAGTGAACCAATGTAGAAAATGCTGTTTAATACTCAAGAAGAAAACCAAGTTCCCTGGCTGATAACACATCTTAGTGTTTTATTTGATATGAGTTGTGGCATGTGGTAGAGGCTCCGTACTCTGCAGAAACTTATTTTTACTTCTCTGGAAATTATGAAGAGTCATCTTGCTACAGGATATATTGAAAGCAATTTGGCAGGAACTGTTTACCCCCTGATAGTCTTCTCAGTATTTATAGTTAATGGGAAATATGAGAAAATAGTACCAGTAAAGAATTGATTTTACTTTCCTTTTGTGAAGTCTACTCCCAAATACACATGCTTAAATGCACAGTAGTCATTGAACCTGCTTGGAAGTAGTGACAGAACGTAGCTGGAAAGCTACTTTGCATTTGCACAGCAACTACTATCTTGTAGTGAGAACAGAGGCCTAGGATAACAGATAATACTAGTAATAATGAACAATATGAGAAATGCGACTTATTTTTCTTTAAAGTTGCTAGGCTAAGTATTAGATGGACATTCATTCTCTTCTTTATGTACTTCTTGACAGCAAGTACAGGGTGAGTAACTGAATGCTGATAAAAACAGACTTTACAAATAAAAAGAGCTGAAATGAAATGTTTGAGATCAGTGTATTCACTGTTCTTATCTATCACATTGGGGATTTTTTAATGATGAAAATAAATGTTTAATCTTGAATTATACTTCCACATTTTAAATTGTGGTTATGTGGTTATCTCGGGGAAGATAGTCAGCTGCACAGTCACACATAAAAAGAGAAGTTAGAGCTTGTTTCCTGTTCATCGTTTAGCTGTCATTTCATTGGATAGCTCTGATGGCCATCCTCAATCTGCAGCTCAGACAGTGGATGTTTAAACATCAGGAATGCAAACAGTCCCTGAGTCCTACAATCAGTTCTTGGAGGAGGGAGAAAATCCCATGTTTGGCTTCACAAACCTGCTAAAATATCAAGTCCTCAATTAAATTACTCCCCATACGTATCCACTAGCAGTCACTTTCAAAAACAGTTTACAGGACCAGACAGACTTTCCATTTGACTTGCTACAGTTGATCTCACAAACTGTTGCGTGTCCTCTCAGGATAGCTTCCTCTCAAGGAATTCTTTCCTCTCAATTCCTTCTTAATGTGTGGATTTGTTTGTTCCAGCTGCCCAAGATTTTCTCTCAAGATTCATAAGTGAATTAATTATTGCTTTATACACCATGATGCTGATTACTGATCACTTCTGTATTGATTAGTGACAGTTTTTTTTTAGTGCTGTTAGCATGGCAGTCCTGTAGCCATGATACAACCAAGGATACAATCAAGTAGGAAGGAGAAGCCCAGCATTTCATACAAAATGGGGCTTGCGATTATGTGTGTACTAATCTTAAGCGGAACATATTGTTCTTTTATGTTCTCAAAAATAGTACGCATTTTGGGAGATTATTCAAAGGATGCATCCTTGGCAACTAATTAGAAGGTCTGAAGTAAGTGAAGAATGCCAGATGAGCTGTGGAGGAAGAGGAAGTGTTACATGAGAACAGTGAGCGTGATCTCTGGCACATGCCTTCATAATGCCATGTTCCCATCTTTAAGTGCATGACATACTGAGACAGGGAAAGATTTGGCAGGATTAAGGAAGCAGGACAGAAATGCTGCAGGAGGAATAATACTGCAGAAGAGAAGGAAAACTGAAGATAACAGAGGAAACAGTAACTAAGATGTTTTAAAAAAACAGCAATTTAATGTGAATTGTATTTTTTTTGAGGGTTTAGAGCCTACTTGAAGTTATATTTTAACTTATGAGTACCTAAGGAAAAGTTTCTTTATACAGTACAGTAAATTGAAAACCGTTAGCTTTGCCTGTGCCTACAGCATTCCAGACTCCTAAATGATATTCTGTCCAATACCCACCGGGCCTTATCTCAGTAAGATTTGATGGGTTCAGCTGGCATGTCATTAGGTCAACGTTATCTGTTATAGTTATTTGAAAATGTATAAACTGAATTTCAAGTGACCATCAAACTATGACATAAATATATTATAATGTAAATATAAAGCAGACATACAAATGCAGTTAAATGATATAATTGATCTAAATACTTAATCATTGAAGTAAATGTAAAATTAATAAGTAATTCACAATCTTAATTTTTAGTAAATAAGGACTTACTATTGTGATAATCTTTAGAATAGGGCAATTTTTTTCTTCTTTTTAAGTTATTTACTATTTACGCACTACTTAACTTATGAAAAAAACAAGCTTGTTATTTAACTACTTCTTTCTGCCAAAGTAGCTGGTAGGGAAAGAATAGTTTTCTGCACTGGAATTGGCTTGTTAAAAGTTCAACAGTACTGGAAAAGCAGGAAAAATGAATTTGTTCTTTTAGATTCCAAGTTAAAAATCAAAGTAGTGAGAACCTGAAGGACTGTGGCGGTTTTACCCTGCTGGACAGCTTAGCTCCAGCACAAGTGCTCTCTCACTCCCCATCCTCAAAGGGAAAGGGGAAGAAAATATGATGGAAAGGGCTCAAGGGCTAAGATAAGGACAGGGAGATCACTCAACAATTATTGTCATGGGCAAAACAGACTCAGCATAATGAGGTTGATATAATTTATTACCTATCACTAAGAGACTAGAACATCGAGAAATAAAGGAAACTAAAAACACCTCACTTCCCACCCAACCTACCCTCTTCTACCTCCTCCCCCCAAGCACCACAGGGGAACAGGGCAATGGTGGCTGTGGTCCATCCCTGACACTTCGTCTCCGCTGTTCCTTCATGGTCACTCTCTGCCCCTGCTCCCCATGGGGTCCCTCCCACAGGATGCCGTCCTTCCCAAACTGATCCTGCAGGGGCTGCACACAGGCAGCAGTTCTTCAGGAACTGCTCCCACATGGCTCTGTACCACAGGGTCCATCCCCGAGCAGCAAACTGCTCCAGCACAGGTCCCCCACATGTGGGTGGCAGCTCCCCCCAGACCCCCTGCTCCTTTGTCCCCAGACCCCCTGCTCCTTTGTGGGCTCCTCTCCATGGGCTGCAGCTCCGGCCCGGGGCCTGCTCCTGTCGGGGCTTTCCATGGGCAGAAGCTTCCTCCAGGCCACATCCACCTGCTCCACTGGGGGCTCCTCCAGGGGCTGCAGCGTGGAGATCTGCTCCATGTGGGACCCATGGGCTGCAGGGGGACAGCCTGCTCCACCAGAGGCCTCTCCACGGGCCTCAGGGAAACTGCTGCTGTGTGCCTGGAGCACCTCCTGCCCTCCATCTGCACTGACCTTGGCGTCTGCAGGGCTGCTTCTCACTCCTCACTCTCCCAGTTGCTGTTGTGCAGCAGGTTGTTTGTTTGTTTGTTTGTTTGTTTGTTTGTTTTTCCCTTTCTTAAATCTGCTCTCCCAGAGGCACAAGCAACTTTGCTTATTATCTTGGCTCTGGCCAGCAGCAGGTCCCTTTGGAGCCAGCTGAAACTGACCCTTATCTAACATGGGGCAGTTGCTGGACTCTTCTCACAGAGGCCACCCCTGCAGCTCCCTGCTACCAAAATCTTGCAATGTTAACCCAATACATGGACACAATGCAAGACAGTGAAAGGTGGTTGCAGTTAGAGATGCAGTTAAAGAGACAAAAAATTAGCCTCCAATGTAGTAATGCAGAATGGGTTGTTATTGTTATTCTTGTTTTAACTTTTTCTGAAAATAATCTAGGTATTCATCTATATTTTCACTGAACCCAAGTACTTTTAAACTTTACAGGACTACTAGATAACACCTATGTATTGAATCAACTTGATGCAGCAAATTAAGAGATAAACTTTATGTTTCTTGCACACTTTTAAGACATTTAGGTCACAATTTTTATTATTTTTAAATGCTGTCTTTGTACATTTTCACTGAATTGTATTTTTTGTTCAAACAGCTTGAAAAAAATGCTATGTTAAAACTCATCTAACAAATTTAAAGAACTTGAACAGCTTGAGTCAAACTACACCTTGCCAACTCAGCAGTTCTTATGTGCAAGTTTTGCTTCTTTGAATTATATGTCTTTAGATAAAAGAAAAAAAAAATAAGCCACAAACAATAAAATATATAGGGTTTTAGAAAGGATGTGTTACTTGGAAATATTTATCATTTCATACGGATTTTGTCCTAATTTTTGGAATTTTCTGTTTGGAGAGAGTTCAGTGGACTGTAGTAGAGACTACAGTTATAACTCCTGCAATCTGAGTTTATGCTGTACGGTCTGATCCATTCTACTTCATAAACAGATCTAATCCATTTCCTGTACCTGGACTTTACAGAGCACACTTGCTGTGATTTTCAGCCTTTCCTTGTAGCAGCAGAATTTGGGGCAGATATGAACCTTGGCAGTTAATGAATAGTCACAAGAAACGAGTTATTTCTGTATTCAGAAGTCTTATATTCCACTATTTCTGTATATACAGTTTAGGCAACAATCATATAGATTCTGTTTTCTTACTGCCAATGCTAAATTACACACTTCACTCCAACTGGAATACTTGTAAATTACCACAAATTAACATCACTAGAACACATATTTCAAGGCTAGAAACCACAGTAAATGTTGTGGTCATTCACAGATGTATTCCAAGCTCTTTTTATGTCTTGTGAAGCATTTTGTATCCAACAGTTACAGGAGGTAGATGGTGTAGGTTGGTTTGTGTTGAACATAAATTTTCTTTTTGTTATAAATAAACACCTTTCTGTAACAATTTATGATGAATGCTATTATATTTTTTTTCTGTATTCATATAAGAAATTTTTGAAATTTATTATTAGTACAGTACAAAAGGTTTGTTTACACTTGTTTTGAATTGTTCTTTTGCTAAGAGCTTAAAAAAAAAACAAGGGACACTAAAGCAAAAAAAGATAACTTAAGTCATTCAGAACTGCCTGTGCAGAAAAGATACTGGCTCAGCTGAGGCAACTTCATTAACAGTTTGGGAGAAAAACTAACCACATTTTTGGGTTCCATCATGGCAAATTTCCTCAGTAGAATTTACTGAGTTTGCATGAGTAAAACAGAAAGCTTATGGATAGAGTTTGGAATTCAAGCCTAACTGCTTTGTAGGGATTGTACTAGCTATACATGCTGTGATAGCATCTCCAGATTTAGAAATGTAATTGATCCCATGCTGGAAAGCCAATTGAGAAATCTTTGTGGTGATGGAACTGCAAGGCATTCTGGGGCCAGGTGATATCTTTTGATAGACCATCTCAGAGTGAAATATCTATGTTTGTAGATACACTACTCTTATTCAATTAAAAGAAGTGATACTGGTGCTTTAGATGTTATTTCTGACTCGCTGAGTTGCTCGGAAATCATATATAGTATATAAGATGCTAAAAAGATTTTTTTCACTACTAAATCTCTTTCTCTTGTCAAAGTCCTCTTGTGCCAGAGCCTCATTTCTGAGAGTGATGGGTATGGAAAAGGGGAAATTCATTTTTCCAAGGCCTAGGAAATTTCATCATTCTTGAAGACAAAGCAATAACTTGCCATATTGGGTCCCCAGGGGACAGGTTTGATTAGAATTTATTGTCCTGCAGAATTTACTGGTATGCAATAATGTAATTCCTACTGTACCTCTGACATTTAAAGCCCTGGATGCTAAATGTAGAATATAGTGTACCAATTAAAGTATTTCAATTATCTTTTTCAGAACATGAGGGTGCGGACAGTAAAAGGACAAGATTACTATTCTAAAACAGGAGCAAAATTCCATGGAAAAATGGAACAAAAATTTCTTCTGGTTGACTGTAAGAAAGTCATATACGGTTCTTACAGGTAAGATCAGTCACTGAGGTGCCCATAGAAAACGTGTGATCTCAGAATTTTGCCTATTGCAAAATATATTTTTTCTATTTCTGAAAATTATTCCAGGAAACTCCATGGGCAAATTTGATTTATCTTTCCAGTAATCTATCAAGTTGTCATAGATACTTAATGATAGATAACATAACATGTTGCCAAATTTTGAGGTCCCCTCGTAATTTTTCATAAGTAAGAAATAAAGTATATAGCTTTTGATTTAGGCAAAGTTTTGGAGAAAAGAGAGAAAAATACCAATTTGTTTAATATAGAACTATTCTTGTTTAAAAGTAACTCCAAAAAAGGCTACCAAAGTATTTCATAAGCTCTCTTGGATGGTTTATCCTTGTAGTAATCTTCTAAAGCTAAAACTGTAGACTAGCTTTATAGCATTCTGCATGGTCAAATTCAGAATTGTCAAAAATAGTCTATATTTGGTTAAGCTTTATTTTATTTTATTTTATTTTATTTTATTTTATTTTATTTTATTTTATTTTATTTATTTTCCATTTTATTTCCAGTATATTTGCACAAAGCATAGGTCAGAAGAACTTGCATCTTTGCAGAGCTGGAAAAAAATAGGTTAAAGCAGGGGCAGTTTTATCTCACACATTATTAAATACATGTGTTCTTTTCATGGTATGCTTCTCTCTCTTGGTCTACTGAATTAATTTCTGCCAGCCTAATGCTTGGGTGCCAGATCCACAGCTGCTGATTATTGTAGATTTCAACTACTTTAAGCTTTTGAAAATCTGTCTCTTTATCTCCTCTGAGAACTGAGCAGCCCCAAATTCAGATTGATGGGTATAAATGGTAGTGAGGTAAGTGACAAGTTCATAAATGAGTCAGTGTAAGAGAGTCCAGAGAGTCTGCCTGCTTTGACATCTACACACAGTGTTAGAGTCTGTGAGAATGTGATAGTTTTTCTCATTTCATTTTGAAAAATAACACTGCTTTAAGATCTAGCACAGAAGCTGGAATCATGAACTTCCGTAGAAATTAAACTTGCTTTGAAAAAGAATCTAGTGATTTATAACAGGAAAAAGAAAGAAACAGGAAAAAAATGTGTTATGTTTTAATTTAATTTCAGCACAGTATTATTTCCTAAAAAAAAAAAAAAAAAAAAAAAGGCAAAACAAATACAATGAAATCAGCAAATTATTTATGTGACTACAACAAACCTTCATCACATACAGAAGACAAATGCAAAGTTCAAGTTCATTGATTTCATTTCATTTTTTCACTTACTTTTCTTCACATGAAATAAGGGTCATAGGACAGATTTTTTTGTTTGGTGTAATCTACAAATTACATGGTTTCAACACCATGATATCAGGATTTTTGAAACATCCTGAATGTACTTGTTAATGTATTTTATCTCATTTTGTAGCTATAAAGTAGTTATAGCTACTTATCTTTGAGCATGTGTTCAGCCTTTATAAGTATGGTAGAAAAGAGGAAAACTTCCTTTATCAGGATACAGTACACTGCAGTTAATAGAAAAATTAATATCCAAGCTGGTGTGCATGGTAGAAAACGTAAACTGTTTAACAGTTTTGAGGTGCATCTTTTTGAGAATGTGTTTAGATTGAAGTTTATTCATACCTGTGGAAACAGTTCTGTGTATTATTTCATACATACTTTTTTCACAACTTAACCACGCATTGTCTCTGATTTAGGAGTGGGTCTAGTCAATTCTGGCTTAGTCTTTGTAGAGGTAATTTTGCACCATTAGGTATTTGATGTTGCGCACTTGTGAATACCTTTTTCCAATATCCCCTGTTTATAAGAGCAATTAAGTAGTTATAGACCCAGTCTTGCTCCCCCTGAAAGCAGAGGAAGTCTGCCACTGAGTTCAAATTGTATTAGATTAGACCTTTCAAATCCAAATGACATGAATCATGCCATAATTTATTAATTAAGAAAGTATTTGTGCCAAATCCAAGTGTGTGTGAAAACTTTCTTTTTTTTTTTTTTCCCATCAAGAAGGTCCAGTGAAATACATTAGTTCAAAAGAACTGTTTCTAATGGTCATTTGTTCTTCTTACAGCTTTATGTGGTCTTTTGAAAAAACCAACCTCAGTATGGTTCAAGTTATCACAGGACAGCTGGTTGAATCCTTTGATGAAGAATTCAGGACACTGTATGCTCGTTCTTCTGTTCCTAGTTCATTTGCCCCAGAATTAGTGCGGGTTAACAGTCGCAGGACACTCTGGGATAATGACACGTACCAACACTCAGTGTCTTCCTTAGCTTCAGTTTCTAGCCAAAGAAACCTTTTTGGCAGGCAAGACAAGCTTCACAATTTAGATCCTGTGTATCTGAAAACTCGAGGAAGATATGCAGTGAATGAAATAGATAAATTTGGATTGAGAAATCAAGCCTATAATAAGCAACCATTTCATCCAGGTTTTAATATGCAAAATCCAATCCAGCAGTATCAACCTAGTGAAAAAAATGAGCATTGGAAGAGGCATAGTTACGCTGGGGAGAAGCCAGAAAGGACACCTTACCTATTGCTCAACAGGGCTATTAATAGAGCCAATAATCCACTGAATACTTGGAAAATGCCATCTGATAGCCTTAGTATTGTGTCTTCGTTACGAGGAGGATATGCAAATAACTGCAATCCACCCCAACAAAGTTTCGCTGATCAGTTTTCACGACCAAAGGTAAATCTTGCAGAAAGAAATTCAATTGTGAGGAGGTCTTTTAATGGGACAGATCATCAAATCCGCCATCTACAGCAAAGGATGCCGACCCTAGAACACACAACGAAATCATTCCTACGTAACTGGCGAATTAAGTCATACTTAAATGACCAATCTGACTATCCAGTGGAGTCTAATGGGTCAGCCTTGGGTGACAGATATGATAGCTATGACACAGCTGAAAATATTAAAGCTCATGCCCTGTACTCTCATTCTCGCTTACGATCGTCATTGGTGTTTCAGCCAACTTTACCCGAACAGCAGGAGGTAAGCAGCTGTGCAAGTTCTTCAAATTCAACTATAATTGGGTCAGAGGGAAGTGCAACACCTAAAGGGACATCAAATCATGCACCAAGTGTGGAAAATGGAACAGACAATACTTTAGAAGAGCTTAGCACAAATGTCCAACTTAAATCAGAGGCACCAAAAAACCACAGAATTCATACTGCAGACAACAGAAAACCTATGGTAAATTCACATGCAGCAGGGGACCCACCTATCTACTTATACGCAACCCTCTGTGCCGACAAACATGCAGAAAATCTGAAGAACGTTCAAAATGAAAATATACTTAAAAGGAGAAGCTTTCCCATGTTTAATTCAAAGTCCATATTAGACCCTGGTGCAGACAAGCATGCATCCAGTTATGTTTACAGCACATTGAACAGGCATAGGCTTAAGCAGCCAGTTAGTCCAAAACTTCCAGAAGACACTCTGAAGAGCTCTAAAAGTTTGCATAGTGTGACAAACCATTTGCCACAGGAGGAAAAGAACCTCAAAGGAGAGCTGAAGAGCCCAACTGCTACCAAGGCAATCTCTATGGCTGTTCTTGCTGAAGCGAGCAAAGAGGAGTCTAGTAGGGATTGCACATCAAAGAAAGAAAGTAAGAACTCCCCAAGTTTTCTAAAGAAAGGATCCCAGAAACTGCGGTCACTTCTTAATCTCACACCAGACAAGAAGGAAATCTTGTCAAAAAACAAAGGTCCTGCCTTTTATAGAATGTGTAGTAGTTCTGACACTTTGGTTTCCGAAGAAGAGAATCAAAAACCAAAGATCTCTGAAAATAAGACAGATTCTTCCCCAAGAAGAAAGAGAAACACATCAAATTCCCAAGGTAGCTTGAACAGAAGTAAAGAAGATGTTGCTGCAAGCCCATCAAAGTCTCCAAAGTCTCCTAAATCACCAAAGCCTCAAAAACCTCCATCTGATGAAAGCAATAAAAAGTGTCCTGTCTTGTGCCCCCTTGAAAGTAAGTTCATAGAAACTGCAGGAGATGCATCTACCCCAAGATTTAATACAGAACAGATTCAATATCAAGATGTAAAGGAAACTACCACAAATACTACCCCTGAAAGTCCTGCTGTTTGTGCTCTACAAAGAGCAAGTTCAATGACACCACCACAACTGGCAAGCTCAAAACATCAAGAGGAGCTAAGATCTCGTTTGAGTGAAAGGCGTGTTTATAGTCGCTTTGAGCCATTCTGTAAGATGGAAAATCCTAGTCAACTTGTAGGAAATTTACCAAATAGTTCACATCTTCCAGATATCAAAAGCAAGACCTTAGGAAATAACTATGGCAGGAGTAATCACCTGGTCAGCTACAACTCAACTGCTTATCATCCACTGCAGCCTAATGAAAATAAACTGAGGGGATTTATGCAAAAGTTTGGGAACTTCCTACACAAAAACAAATAAAACTTCTGTTGATTATGTTGAAATACAGCAAGAGTAGCAAAGCTGTACGTTCTTAACTGGATAAGACTGACAAGCAACTTTTGTAGAGCTTACTTGGGTTTCTTCAGGGTTTAGGACATTTGAATGAATGTACATACTTTTACATAATTATTCTAGAATTATTATGCTTAAGTCTACAGAAATTCTGTGTCCAGAAGATATCTCAAGAAAGTTGTTTATAGTGTTTATATTGTAAGATTACTTTTATACATTTTCCTTTTGAAGAAAGTATGTGCTGGTAAAAAAAGATGGAGAGTGTTTTTAAACTTCAAATAATACTTTTTCTTAAGATTTGCCCTTTAAAAATAAGATAGCACTAGGAATAGTGGCTTGCATCTTTTCAGTGTTTATATACTTTTTCAAATGTTAAACACAAATGTTAATGCATTGCATGTTACTTAACTTCAAACTCATTTTGAAACCCTCTTTTAGATTCCATCTTGGTAATAATTTACCCCTTAGCATTTATTGAAATGTTTAGGCAGCAGATGGATATTACTTTATTGAATTTTCCATGTAATATGATATTATTCTGAAGTATTTGGCATACAAATCTTAAAGTGACCTTAATCCCATCTTTCTCAGACTTTTTTACATGGCTAAAGTAATGTGAATGTAGGATGAAAGCAAAATATATATATATTTATAAAACAAAGTGCCTTGAAAAGAACTTAACTGGTTTAAATTTCAATGGATTAATTACATTTGTATAACATGCCAGTATTCTGTAACGTAGTCTAAAAATATTTTTTGTTAGATTTTTCTGTTTGGTGTTTCCAAAAAAAGAAAAAAAATGTGGACTTACATTTCCCAGGTAAGTTTTTGAGTTTCACATGTAACAGTATGTTTTAGGTGTTGGCAGATTATGTGCAACTCTAGCTTTAATAACCTTTTTTTTTTTTTTTTTTTTTTTGTAATAAGGTTGTAAGTGCTTTAGACTAGGCATATGATGAAGATTGTAAGCTCAGTACTGCAATGCTTACATTTTCCATGCCCTGTTGCCTTATGTCAGAATGAATGTTACAAGGCCAGGAGCAATTAGGCATCTAAAAATGAGGTTGATGAAAATCACCACATAAATCACTACCTCTCCTAAGCCAAAAAAGTATCAGTGAAGAGCAATAGCAGCACTTGTTTAAACTTAGTGAAGGTGCTTAGGCACCTAACTACAATTTAAGGGGACATATCTTTGTTCATCCAGGTCTTTCAGTCATAAGAATTTTCTTGATATTAAGCGCCTACACCAGATTAGGGCTTACAGAAACCACAGAGAGGGTGATGTGTTTGGGCAGCACCATGGCATCCACTTCTCATTTGCAACCTGTAGCCAGAGCATTCAGCTGGCTCCCAGCCCTCCTTGATGTGGACTCTATCTCTTAGCAGAGTCCCTTAATGCTCATAGCCATTTAGCTGTGAGATGCTCTGGGACAGTCTTATTCCACTTAAACTCAGTAAGGCTGTTCCACCACACATCAAATAATTACATATTCAGAAGGCTGGAGACAAACAGGTAGACATTTCTCTGATGAGGACACTCAGCACATTAGAAAAGCATATTCACATCCTTTCCTTGGTAGCACTGCTGCCCATCTCAGGATATGTTTTAGGCTTGCTTTGAGAACAACTACTAAAAATAAGCTCCACAAGTAAGATCTTGAAAAATACTTTTTTTTTTTTTCAAAAAAAAAGTAATGGTAGTTTATACCTGCAGCAGGCACCAGACAGCTCACCACTTTTGGGATTTAGGTAGTATTGTAAATTTTCAACAATAGAAATTCAGAAATCTGGGTGCTGAAAGCATATATATCTTATACAGGGTCTTCATGGTTTTGAGGCGTCTTTTAGGAGACCACTTCACTCTTAGATCTGAAATGTCATGCAGCGTTCTATGGTGGAGTCCCACTGTGAAGGTCTTGGCTCTGTTCTTTAAAAAGAGACACCGGAAAGGCATTTCATTCACCAGCTCAATCAAGTTCATGCTCATCACTGAAAATCCTTGCTGGCTCTCATGAACTCACCACGGCTGTTGGCAGTGATTTCAGTGAAGCAGTGCAAGCTTTTCATTCAAACTGTTTCTCAGGCAGCCTTATTAGGTTGATGCATTATAGCAATTATTTCACCATGGGGATAGTATTTATTTTTAAGGGTGATTAGATCTGGTGTCTCAATCCTATGCTGAAAGTTTCACTCTCCTCTTTACCCCTGATCATGGAAAACATTTTATGAACTTCTTAACGAACGTTGGTCACTTCGTTCACTCCAAGCTAAAATGCCATAGCAGGTATTTTTCCTAAATGGCCATTCACACTGAAATACTCTGTCCTGCCAGAGGAAGCAATTTCAGACTCTGATCCCAAGGCAAATGATGTCTCCTTAGTATTCCAGGCATATTATCAGTACAGGCACAACATAATTCCACAGCTACCCAGCAAACAGCAATGCAGCAGTGCACAGCAAGTCCTAACACCTTTTAGCAGGGCAGACAGTTTTTCAGGATGGTGCCTGAATTAACTGTACAGCAAATGAACTTAACTGAGATGCAGGAGGTGCTAAAAACGGTGGAGGTAGGTTTGGGGAGGATATTTAATTTTTCCTTTTACTCTTACGAGCTCTGACATACACTTGTAGGCAACACTAGATTTGGGAAGAAAATGAGGGAGGGAGGACAACGGCCTTCTGGCAACTTTTGAAGTTATAGTTCTTTGCATTTTGTAGTAAAATTGGGGAAATGTATCTGATACACTTGGGAAATTTTTTACTCTATTTTCCAGAGTGGGTTGCTAATTATAGAGTCCTGAGAAGACAGATATTTTAATTTACCAAGTCACTTATTTAGATAGATAGCTATATTTTGTATTTATGCACAGAAGATTAAGAGCCTTCAGTGAAGATCCTGCTCATACACTTAATAATGCAATAAATTAAATGTAGTAGAATTTGCTTTTTCATTTTCAGATATCTCCTCAGAGAACCTGCATGAGAATGTGTCTGCATTAAGTTCTGATCAAAGATCATATGATCTGAATGAAAAAGACCACCACTGACCTCAGTGGCAGTTGGATCAGACACTTAATGCACTGACACCACTATTTTAGAAGTGTTACAAGGCTGAAGGCTGCTTGGGGAGGATGTGGCTTGGACACCATGGGAACAGCAGCCCGATGCCCTGCCAGCAGCTACTGCTTTAGAGATGGGGGAGCGCACTGGGGAGCTCCAAGGGCGGCTGGTGCAAGGATCGGCTGTTACTTTGTTCCCTCCAGAATTGTGCATTACAGGCGGAAAAACAGTGCTCGCCCATTCGTGTCTGATTTGCCTCCTGGTTGTGTGGGAACCCAGCTGTTTCAAAAATAGAAAGGAAAAGTGTGGAAAAAAATGTACATGCTCTTTGCATCTGCAAAGAAAAGGGATATGTGTGTGTTTGGAACAGAGGATATATTTTTGATCTTCCTTTTCCCAAAGCTTGTTGTGATGTTTCTGCTTTTGCCAAGGAGATGCACTTTGTTCAATGTGTCCTAAATGTGTTCTGCACGTTGCAAGTTTGTTACACCCCGCACACACCCAATGCACTCCCAGTTTTGTAAGGCTATGAAGTAATAGTTATTACCATGCATGACAGTCATTTGGACAAATGGCTTGGGAGTTGTGAAATGTTGTGTCATTTCCACATTAAATAAAACTCCATTAGCACCCTAATAGATTCAGGTGATCAGAGCTATGCAGTTCTGAATGTGGCTCTCAGGAGCACGCAGCATTGGGCAATGTAGCCAGGAGATACAGACCCCGCATACGGTGCACATACAATTAATGTCATAAATAAACCACCCCGATATGTGCTCATAGTATCCAGTGAATTAATTGCTTCATTTCTTCAACCTTGTAATAAACAGTTTTTACTGCCTCTTGGATTGCAAAATGGTGGTTATTTTATTAATGAGCTTATGCAGCACTCTTTATTCATGCTAAGAAATATGAACTGCTTGTAAAGAAAGGTTAAAAAATAAGACAAATTAAATTTCCAGCTGTCTAACACATGAGGGTAGTATTATTTGTCACAAACCTTGAGAGAACAAAAGCTTATCAGGCAATAAATGTTTGTGCATTGATAAGCGCAGGAGCAATACCATTCACAGAAAAAAATAAATCATTTTTTTCAACTTTCTGAAATGTGTAAGGAAATGTTGTGGTTTATAAAAAAGTCATTAGGAAAATAAAACCAAAATCTGTGGACAGATATTGTAAAAATAAAATGTAAAATGGCTCCACTAAGGTGTATGATAAATATATCTTTTTTTTTTTTTTTTTTTTTTCGTTTGGCATAAGCTGTACAATTGACAAGTAGTTGTACAACCATGTAGCACACAGAGATCAGTAAGAACTTATTCCCCAGATCAATATTGTACTGTGCAGCACAATATTTCTAGTGACTTTTTTTTTTTTGAGTTTATTTTGATTTAAATTAGAGTTAGACCAACATAAATCTGAAGTATTTTGTTCGTAATTAAGAGATGTTCCTCCGATTATGTCTTCACTTGCATGAGTACGTATTCCATTAGCACCCCAGTGACAAGAGAGGAGTCTTCACTGCTCAAATGCCATTTTGCCATTTCATTCTTTCTTTTATGCAGGTGCTTACAGATATCTTAGTACCTTTCTGTAGAGTCTGAAATTTTTCATTTTCAACTCTTTACTAAGTTTCAGTTAGGTCTCCTTTTTTCACATTCGGACACGATGCCAAAGAAATATTACATATTGACAACAGCTTTGAGAAACAATTGAAACCATTTGCTTTTGGACAGCTCAGAACTGAGCTGCTTTACTCTTAGGCAAAGCTAGTAGTTTGGATTTCTACTGAAGTGACACTGATTTGTTAAGTTTTGCTTCATCACCCTCTTATTTAGAGCAGTCCCCTCCAGGTCAGTATTTAAAAGCAATTTCCATATATTGCAATGCTTTAAAAAGCAGGCAAGTCCTGTTTCTGAAAATCCAGGAGGATTTAGGGTGCTAGATTAGCAAATCAATTATTTGTATATCTTGAGAATGTATTTGCATTTTTCTGGAAGTGAACCTAGTTTAATAAAAAAGACTGGATATCCCTCAAGAAGAAGCTGCTGGATTCAAATAAACAAATAAATGTAAATATAGCTGGGGGGAGAGGGGAATGAAAAAAAAAAAGAAAAAGAAAAAAGAAAAAAAAAACATTTATTGTCTCTTTGAAACAGACAATTTATGACAGTCCAAGAATCATTATCCTAAAGACTAACAACCAGTAGCAATATTTTGTTTTGTTTGAGAAATGAATGCAACTTATTTGTTAGCATTCAAACACAGGCCTCTTACATGTCTGTTGTACATTGTCTGTTCTTGCCTCATTTAGCAATCAGCATGCTCAAAATGCAGACTGGTTGTCTATAGTTTCCTAAATCCCAGAAAATCCAATGAAGCATTAAACACCCACTTAACTTTAAACAAGAAGGATGGTTTAAACCCTCCTGGGATAAAAAATAACACCAGCCATACATTTTTGTTTTGTTAGATTTTGGTGTAAAAATCTCAGTGTAGTCCTAGCTGATATATTTTGAGAAACAGTTTACTATATAGTTTCATTTTTTAATTTGTGCCATGTCTAATTTTGACCCATGATGACATTATGGCTGCATTTTGACATCATATTGGTCATGTTTCTTCCAAGTCTCACCTATGCTGGTGTGAGAGTATCATTGCTCTTGGTTTCAGGTTCTAATTTTCCTTAGTGCAGAGTCTGTGGATTCCTGGTGATCCATAAGATTTCAAAAAGTGACTTGGAAGTGAGTTCAGATTACTGAAAAAATATGACCAGACCAAAAAAAATTTTTTTAAAAATCCTATATTTCCACATAAAACAAAGGAAGCATGTAGAATCAAAAGATTCATGCAAGAGAACATTCATAATATAATTTTTATCAGTTCAGACAGAGCTGGTATTTCAATGCTGTGGAACTGAAATAGGGATTCAAGTAGTAATAATAATTAGATGGTCATTGAATAAAAAAAAGCTGAGGAACGCAGATCTAGAAGATGCAAAACAGTCATGAGGGGTGCTGCAAGCACACAATACCCAGAACAGGTATTACTGAGTAATTTCTGAGGAGAAAAAAAGGAATTCTGTCAAGTTGATTTTAATACTGATATGTTGGTTCCAATACTGGCAGCAACCGACTCTTGGTTTTCATCTAAAATTGTTACTTGATACGTAAATCCTTTTTCTCAGATGGAATTCCTGGATTACATAGCAACTATGTAATGGATATACTGTGTATGTACAGATACAAACCAAAAAGTGTCTTGAAATAATTTATTACTTTTATTTTTTACCAAATAAAATGTTTCTTTTAAAGCTCAGCTCATAAGTGTGTTCTTGTTTTCACTGTCTCATATTGTTATTACCATTTTTCATTTCAAAATTTAGAACGTCTTTTTTTAAAAAAGTGGCATCAGATATGTTGAGCAAATTGTAAACAGAGGTCTCAAGGCTGCATGTGGCAGCATCTGTGTTTGCTGAGCTGCTGTACCTTGTACAGGACCCACAGTCCACCCAAACGGAGAAAGGACCAAAGCTGACATCACTTTAATGTCAAATTTGTGAAATAAAATATAAGCAATAAGCTAAAGCAAGAATTAAATAGAGTAAGGTTTAATATATTTTTTATCCCATGTTTGCTTGCCTTGTATCACTTCCTTGCTCTGATATTTGTGGTTTGGTTTTTTTTGCTTCCTGGTAATCCTATCCTACTCATGATGTCAGGTTGAGTAGTCTTTTCTGTTTCCTGCTTCCATCTCCATCTTAATTTCCTGTTTCCTATTTACATGAATCATCCTTCAGAAGTCTGTTTTCCCTACCCCTTGTCTTACTAGTACCATTGAAAAAAAAACACTTCTATCACATTGCTTGCCAGAATTAGCTTCTAGCAACTTCTCCATGCATGAGTGCACACTACGACTGAATGGCTAATGAGAAATTGATTTTCAGTCACGAATATCTCTTTGGTTCCTTTGGAAAACAAGTAGGAAACTAACTTTCTGAACAGCTTACAGTTTGTACTTAATGGAGGAAGGAAATGAAGAGGAGGAGAGGAAGTGAAAAAAATACAAAGGTTACAAAACACTGAGGTGGTTACTCAGTGACCACTTATGAAAACATCAATGCTTAGAGTTGTGGTGATGCATATACAGGCATACATACACATACCTGTATGCATAATACTGAGGCTCCAACTTAGACAGGAACTTCTACTTATGTAGAAATAAAAGTAAAATTCATCTCATTTAATTGTGCTCAAGCCTTTTCTCAGCTCCTACCTACAAGAACTCATTGTAATTCCCACCTCTTCTATTCTTCCTGTTTCCCTTACTTACATCCAAGCCAACCTCACCCTGCCAGCAACTCTGTCTGCAGCATTCCAGCACCACTAGTTAAATATTGAAAAAATGAAACCTTTAATTTTCTCGATATATCAAGTGGATCAAATAGGAATCTATGCCTATAGCCAAATGAAGACTGAAGACCACAGGATCTGAGAGTTTCTGAGAGGAAAGTATGTGTATGCCATTCAATATGCAAGTTAAAATATGCCGGTATTTCAGAAAATGTTGAAAAACAGATGAACTAGGTTGAGGTTTATTGCAGAATTACTTGAATCTCCAAGAAATGGTCATAGCTGAGTTAGAGCTGCCATCCCCGCTTAGTGGATAGGGAGCCTAAGGACCAGAAGCACCCCTGAAACTACAAGCAGGAGCAGCCATCAGTTCAGACACATGGTCACCTCGTTCTACCTCCATCCAATGCCAATGCCTTGGCTTTGCCGGTAACACTCATGGCTTGGAAAGCCACTAAACTGGCTCTTGGTTAGCAGAAAGACAAGCACTTACTAACTGAAACGCTTCTATTAAGTGCCTCTAAAGCTGTTACTTTTTATATTGCACATCCTTGTATATGACAGCTTTTCCCCATATATCTCAAAAATGACTGGCTTCTGTACTGTATTTGAGACACCCAGCTCTTTTTTTGTCCAGAAATGGTGGCTAGTGGCACTTGAAGCATTATATTGCTATAAAAGTCAGTGGGTAATCAGCACTTCAGTAGTTAAAAAGATTAAACATCACTCTCTGTGTGTAATGGCCAGTTTCAAGCCCATCAGACACAGCCTTCGCAATTGTTCTTTTTGACTTGCTCTTCAGAATAAAAATATCTCTGTGCTTTCCAAGGTGGGACAGACTGTCAGCTCTTACAGTTTGGTACAGCATTACTGAGGTTCATGAACACCTACATCCAAGCACTGATGAAGACTCAGTCTATGAATGAACAGTCAATGAGGCAGCCAGGGGCTGGTGCTCCCAGAAACTCTACATGATGTTTTCCCATAATTAAAAGCACTACAGCAATCAATACAAGCAGGTGGTTGCTGCATTAAAGCTTAGTACACTAATAAGTGGCATGCATACCTCAAGATTCATATCCTCTGTTCCTCCTCTTCTGAGCAGAGCAAGGATTTAGGGGAATACACAAGGAACTGGAGGAAAAAAACTGGAGAGATCAGAAGCCTTTTTGTCAGCAAATTTTATTCTCACCCCTCACATAAAGAACATCTGTCACTGGTTACTTGATAATTAAGAAAATAAACTGTGCTTTTCTAGTTATGTCACTGAAAACCACCTCTGGATGGTCCCTGCACTGCAAGTCTTTAGCGGTGGGGGCAATTTGCTGGAGAAATTCTTGTTTCAGTCAAGAAGCTCAGAGAAGCAGAGCCCCCCTGCAGTCGTCCAGGGGACTGTGCCATCATCCTTCAATGCTTTAAATGACCAGGCAGAGATAGGATCACAAGTCATGGATCTAAAGGAGTGTCCTCACTTTTTGGACAAATAAGACACAAGAGAGAAGTGTGCCTCCCTCTAAAGAATTTGAGAATGTCTGTGGCAGTGTACTCTTCCTAGCCCTCTTACCTGTCACCTGTAACCCTGCCTAGGTGATAGCCATAAGTGATGGCTATGATGAACACGTCTGGTCATGACAGCTGTAATCCGCCCAGGCTCCGGGTGGATTCTGAAGAGACAGATCCAAGGGCTACCTGAGCATGCACCAGCCAGATATGGCTGGTACGCACATATGATGGTAGTCAGTCATCTTACCCCATAAACGGGACAGCCCCGAGCTTGTTGAGCTCTCCTGTACTGCAGTGGGCTGCATGCCAGGATCTTACCCTGGAGCAGGGACGACTCTTAAGGTTACTCCTTGAGGTTGAGAGATTCCTTACCTGTGACAGATACTCTGTAAGTGACTAATAGGTAGCTTGTTGAAACTTTGCAAGTAATTTGCTAAGCAAGCTGAAACTTTGTAATCCTAACTAAGGGATATAAAGCATTGATTGTGCATGCAGTCCTTCAGGCATAAACCATCAGGTTTGGGATGGGAATAGGATCTGGTTGTATCTAGGATCCTCAGAGTTTCGATGGCAAAAGAGACCCCATTCTGAACCTCATGACTCAAGGTGAGGGTCTCCCTGATGCTTTTAGTCTGACCATGTCCTCTATGCAGTAAATAATTAAGTGACCTTGCCATCACAAAACTTGGTAATGTCACATTTGCCATTAGAACTCTGTTAAATCTCCATCCTATTCACGATTAAGTTTTGCTAAATCACTATTTTCATCAGTAAATATGTTGACCATTCTCTCTTACAAGTGAAGTGCATAATTCGTTTCATGACAATATCCGCAACACTGGATGTTTTTAACTCTGTTTTTGTTTGGTTTTGTTGTGTGAGAAACACTTGGCAGTGTTTACACTGCTGCTTCTAGTGCACAGGGCCTGTGCACTACCGATTGGTTTTACCTCTCTGTCAAAAACTGGTAGGCTTGAGTTGCACCTCATACATTGGTCTTCTAAACCACTTTTCACAGCCTGGTTTAATACCCTCTTTATTGCACTATTATTTCATACACCCATCTGTGGGATCTACACTGAGAAATATTTTTTCTGTGGAGTATCACTTGTTACAGAGCTGATATTCGTTGTCAAGGCTCACCTGATTTTGAAATTTATATGTTTATGTATATATATTTATATTTCCAGTTTGATTAGCTCCAAAGACATCAAATATATTTAACAATGTTCTGCAGTTTAAAAGAGAAGACTTTCTCAGCAGAGAATTTACAGTTTATAGTATTTAGGTTGACAGACAATATATAATTCAGTTCACAACACTAGAATTTATTTGAATTATTTTCTCGTCAATTATAACAGTGCTAATCTCATGACCTTGAGAGACTGATTCATAGCAAGTTAACTTGATAGTTGACAATCTGAATGCAATCAACATCTATTTCATTCCTGAGCAGAGGAAGTGCAAAGGGAGAATGCTATTCCCTTGGTAGCCAATGACAGGACACATGAGAAAGGAACAAAGCTGCTAGGGCAGGTTCAATTTGGACATCAGGAAAAGTTTTTTTTTACTGTGGGGGTAAAACAGTGAAGTAAAACTGTGGGAGACTTCCTAGAGAGGTGGTTGATGCCTCATGCTTGTCAGTGTTCAAGATGTATTTGGATAATGCCCTCAATAATATGCTTTGAATTTTGGTTAGCCCTGAAGTGATCAGGAAGTTGGAATAGATGATATTGGTAGGTCCCCTCCAAGTGAACTATTTAATTCTATTCTATTCTATTTACATCATTTATTTGAGCAGGCACTATTTAACCTCATCAAAAAGAGTGAGCATTACATTTCTTTATAGACCTGCATAAAGATCTAGAACACACGAGCTTTTAAAAATTAGTAGGGAAACAATATTATAAATCTCTCTTGCTCCACTTAGAAGTAAAATACAAAGAATCGTTGCAGGGATTTGGAAATTGAAGTCCCATTTTCAAAACCACTGAGATAGATCAGATTTTTCTTTCTGGGTTGGAGAATTAAGCATTTCATCTGGATTTTTTATAATTTGTAGACAAGCATATCTTGAAAAAGTAATCCTACTCAATTCTCACTGTTGTTTAGGGGAGATAAAAAAGTGTTTTTAAAATCTTTAAGGTTTTAAAATTACTTGGGTGATTTTGATGCCTTCAGTCACACATTGGACGTCCCAGGGATGCACTTCAGAGGGGGCGGCTTTCTAGAGAATAGCATACTGAATTTTGGTTATATGGACAACTCAGAGATTTTATTTTCAAAAAATGCATTGGCATCTTCAGATGACAAGTCTTAGAAAGTCTGAGTAATAAATAAATTAATTAAATATAAATATATAAGTTCAAACACAAAAAATACATTTATTAAAAAAAAAAAAAACTTAATTTTTCATTCCCCAAGATCAAACACATTTTATTACTTAATAAATCCTCTTTCTTTGAATTTTAAATAAATCTCTTCATTAACACAACTGCCTTGGGTTCCAAAACTATAGGAAACACAAAAGATATGACCTTGCAAACTTTGGCTGTCTCAAGTTTTGAGAAGTATACCATAAAGAATATTTTAGCACATTCTGTACTAGCAATTAAATACCTTTTTCCTCTTACTTGAGAAGCAGGAACCATTATGCCCTTGAACTCTTTAGAAATTGTTTTAAAGCAAGAGAAAATATGGGTCAAAGTATTCATATCATAGTACTTCAATACTCCCCTATAAATCTCTTAATTAAATAGGAAAAAGAATCAGAGAAAAGAGATATTAGTGTCTTCATCTGCCCAAGGCAGCTGAAGTTTGCATTGGCATATTTTAATTCTCTGTCAGCAACAAACCACATTTGCAGCCTTTGAAGCAGCAAACAAAGTAAGGTAGCAAGTAAGAACATCGTAAAGCACAGGCTACCATTTCACACAGAGCACCATAACCACCTGCTTCTTTGGTCTTTAAACATTAATCTCAGAAAGCTGCAAAAGCTACAAACCTCTGTGATTTATGTGAAGAGAGAGCTGCCACCCCACTGAGCACTGCTGGGGTGAGCCCGAATATGTGCCACCACCGTGCTCAGGGTGCCCATCATGCTGCCTCACCTGGTGGACCTAATGCTTCTCAGCACCTGGTCAGGCAGTTCCCATCCAAACACTCTGTAGGTATCTCCATAAGTCTGTCTATTTATTAATCTCAGGTGTGGAGCTCAAGCCTAGAGGAAGACGACCTGTATGGTGTTCTGGCTTATTCTCTGTCAGAATAAGCCTGGGGAGAATTCTAATACTTAATTCTTAAAAGGCATTTGGATAATGCTCTTAGTGGTATATTCTAACTTTGGGTCAGCCCCAAGGTAGTCTGACAGTTGGACTTGACAGGTCATCTTCATAGGTTCCTTCCAACTGAAACTATTCTGTTCTATCTTCTTGACTACCACATATACAGAAAGAGTGGAAAAGTTTTACCACCCTACCTCACCCTCATATTTTTTAAGTCCCCCTTTTTAAGCATTGAGGAAGCAGAAGGGAGCACCAGCACAATTTTTCAGCTCTCCATTAGAAAACACAAAAAGAAACATAAAAACATAAGAAGAAGGAATCTGACCTTGTCAGTAAGGTGAGTTAATATCTCTGTTCCTGTAAACACTTCTGAGAAGTCTCAAGCAAAGTCTGGTCCATAGTATTCCTCCTCTGATGAAAATTTCATACCTGCTATCAAGATAAATTATCTGAACTTCAGTTTTCCCTCGTTTTCCCAAAGAAACTCCTTCTCTCCCCTCACTGTTACCCATGTGTCTGTGAGTACAGAGTAGTGAAGGTCACTGCTGAGAACACAAGGATACACTACAGAAATGTTCAAGGTACAACCACTTTCATAGTTATAATGACATTGCTGAAGTATGTGAAGAGCCATGGGTCAAAGCCTGCCCAGATACCTCTCCTCTTTTGCTTTGTCAAAAATATAGACACAATCACAGAAAAAACAACTAAAACTGTGTTCGAGCCATCCATGTTTTGTGAGGTTTGGTACCAATGCGTTGGTTTCATAGTAGTCTTCATATGATAACTGATTATACACAGTGATTGATATATATACATGTATATAACCTCTGTAACATATAGATAATAAATACGTATTTAATATTTATGTACTTGGCCTAGCAAAGTAGCAAAATGCCTCAGAATAAAGGG
Organism: Netta rufina; assembly: GCF_964035555.1. Taxonomy (NCBI): domain Eukaryota; kingdom Metazoa; phylum Chordata; class Aves; order Anseriformes; family Anatidae; genus Netta; species Netta rufina. The sequence continues at coordinate 96,065,379 of NC_140125.1, read as the reverse complement.
CACATTAATAAATAGGACTGGTTTTGCAGATGGTACCTCACTGGCCTCCAAAATTAAGAACAGAGCTTTCTTTGAGGTTTGCTTTAGCTAGTAATCAATTATATGAAATTATAGTTAGGAAACATGTAATTAATTTTCTTTCAGTACGATGATGATGTAAGCATAAAGGGATGATCATCAGAAGAAAGGGTATAGAAAAGAAGAACCTGATGACAGACTTTTTCAAACATCTTTTTGTGTTGGGTTCTTTTTTTTTTTTTTTTTTCATGTACATGATGCATATTCCCTGTATAGATGAGAAAGTAAAGATGATTCATAAAATGAAAGCAGCATGAATGAATGGATACTGCTGGCTGTACAAACCAGTTAATAATGTATTCATTACTTCCAGCTAATACTAGAGCGTACAGCTGCTACATCTAAATAACACTGAGGCAATTTTCATGCTGATTTACACCCAAGAGAGAGCAGTTCCAAGTCCTGATTTTCAGGATGGGCAATATGTTTAAATAAAGGACTGGACGAGTGCTTGGGAGATTAAGGCTCAGCAGTTCTTCCACGGGTTTCTTACATAACCAGTTAGGACTTGATTTCTAAACAGACCATGCAACCACATTTCTGTATCTTTCATTTGGCCTCTCAGCTAAAATAAAGAGGCAGAGCTAGATGCAAAACCCTGACTGAATGCCTTAAGACAACAGGCACCATTTTCTTATCTGGGTTTGCTACCTGATTGCTCAGATTCAGTAGTAATGCTCGACAGGGGAAAAATTCCGGAGGAGCTCCTGGTTCCCCCTCAGCTTGGTGTGAACCTTCTGCATCAACAAGGGATGCACACAGACCATGTGTACATTGACCAGGTACTTCAAGTACAATAAATGGAGGAAAACCTAGGTGAGAAACTTTAAAAGCACAGATGTAAGAGATATGATGATTTTCTCTCTGCCAGCAAGATCTAAGTATGCCTTAAAGAACATTTTAATGGTTAAAAGAATAAAATGACAACTGACTGGTGTCCATTGTTTTTCCAGATAGGCTGGAACTAGGAAGCAATTTGAGGCTTGAAATCAAAGAATTGAAAAAAAAATATCCAGAGTTGGAAGGGACCCACAAGCATCATTGAGCCCAACTGCTGGCTCTACACACGAACACCCAAAAATCAGACCACATGTCTGATAGTGTTGTCCTAATGCTTCTTGAACTCCTGCAGGCTCAGTGCCATGACCTGGAGTCAGGGAAGTGATCTAATCTAATAGATCAATGTGATCCAGAAAAGTTTGTATCAAGGTGAATAAAATGAGTATTGTGCAGGTGGCTCTTTTGCTGATATAGTTTTTGGTCCATGTTTGCTCTTTCCAGCACATAGTAACCCCAAGGAAATAAAATTAATTAATTAATTAATTTTAAAAAACAAACAAACAAACAAACAGAAAAGTCTTCCATTTACTTATCTTCATCTTGGCAGGAACAAGTTACAATATTTTCCCTGTACCCATGGCAACTAGCTACTGCTAGATGGTAAAAATTCCTAAACCACCCCTGGTTTAGGAATTTTAATTTTAATTAACACCTTTAATTTTCTCAGTTGTATGTATCAGGGAAGTGGTGGAGTCACCATCTCTGGGGGTGTTTAAGGAAAGGTTGGATGTGATGCTTAGAGACATGGTTTAGTGGGTGACATTGGTGGTAGGGGGATGGTTGGACCAGATGATCTTAGACGGCTTTTCCAACCTTAATAATTCTATTAGAACCTTTGAAACAGAGTGGTGAATATGTTCCCTCTGCTTCATCATTTTGCTAAATTACTTCTATAACTTACAACTAGGCTTCTTTGTATAGGCTGGATCTAACTTTTTAGGTTCAAGAAAGAGATGGGAACAACTGTGCTGTGTAAATCTCTTTTAACATTAGTCACCATGATTTACAATACTAGCAGAAGCTAGTCTGCATATCTTTGTCCTTTTGAAATTTTAACTAAGAAGGCTTGCACATGACTCATTCCTCAAGCACTGTACTAGTTTCAATGGTGCTTTTAAATTACTGTTTGAATTTGCTTTAGGAAATCTACCATGGCAATAAAACGCTAATTCTGTTTGTTTTTCAAGAAACATTGCTTAACATTTGTAGAATTAAATGCACTTTGGTATCTGACTTTTTCCCCATGATTTTTTTCCAAGATGGGAAAATGGATGAACAATAGGGATGAATGTGTCTTCTCCTTGTGGGGCTGAGAGTAAAGCAAACACAACACTGCAGGAAGGAGGCAAGCTGCTAGTGAGCAGGATGATGGAGGTTGTCTGGGTTTCAGCTGGGATAGACTTAATTTATAAAGATATGCACACCTTCTGCAGAGTCAGGAAAAAAGTTTCACTTTACTCTTTGTCAAAAGTATTGTTTTGCTGGCCACATACAGAAGCAGATGGCTCTACGAAATGGCTCCAAGGTGAGCCCAAATTTAAGGAGCCCTTGTTAACATGAGGAAGCTGAAAGCTGAGCAGTAAGGAGGGCTGAGGTGTGCCTGGATGGAGAACCCACACTGAGGAAATGGCATGGGGTCTGGGGCTGGTTACCTCTTCCCAGGACCTTGGGTTGACCCCTTGGCACATGTGGAAACACTCATCCATTGAAAGCCTCAGCTCATCTCCTCACTGACATTGCACAAAAGACATCAAATCAACCACCAAGACTCTGCCAGCAGTTCCCAAACCTTAAATGCTTTAAGGAGCTTTTTGTTAAGCCCTGCTGAGGGAGTGGCTGCACTAATTGAAGAAATTACTGAAATACCTGCTGTAAGCCAGAGGCTAAGTTTGACTACATAACGATGTGCTACACACCCTTACTGGGCACTGTGCTAGCACAGATAAATCCCACCATCAGTTGGCAGCTTATTTCAAAAATCAGAAACTTCATTTTCTTGTTACATTCTCAGTTTCCTTTTGTTTGTAGACCTGGATATTGGACTCAACATTCTCTGAAGCCACAAAAGTCTGTGTAAGTATTTTAAGAAAACCAGCAATAAATCCTTTGGAAGAGAGAGATTTTCATGAAGCACTGATCACCTCTCTGATAGTAATACTCTTTGAAAAGTGCTTTGAACACAGCATCTACATGGGACCAGAAATACTCAAAATCAAACTGTTTTTTGAGTTCTTATAGATTTTCCTATTTGACAATGTTCATCATTTATTATGCCAGCAACCTACTCCCATGCAACTAGTATCTTTAGCAATACATCATTGCATAAGAGGATCATTTAAACTTGTATCTTGGTAATTTAAAAAAATAAAAAATAAAAAAATAATAAAAATAAAATCTAATCGCTCCTTAAAGAAAATGAAAGAGCATAAGTAGACTGAATATAAATTTTGAATATAAATTTCACAGACTGTAGCTGGTGAGGGATTTTTAGCTGAAAGCTTTTTGGAGGGAGATACTAATGCTCTGAAATGAAGGCACTTCCATTTTGATTCTCATTTTCATTTTGCCCCTCTAAGGTAAGCTATTTCAGTGAATTTGATAAGATTTATAAAAGTTTTCCAGAACAGGCTGACCACTTCATTCAGTCATTGTGGAAGCAGAAATTCCAGCCCATCCAGTTCAGAATGAACACTGGCTTTCAAATAAGAGTGTGCATACAAAATTGAAAGGATGAACAGTCAAACATGATTCACTAGAAACTCTTTTTAAATATTATTCTGCAACTTATTTTGCTATAAATATTTCACTTTTATCTTTGATTTTGAACTCTGTTCTCTATTGTTCATCTGTGGGGCAGATTAAACACACATAACACACATAGTTACTAACCTTTCAGATTAGTGAAGATTTGGGGTGAGCATTACTACAAAACCTTCCTCATGTTGCTTTGCAAAGGAGATCAACGTCACTGCTAGTTAATATATAGGAAGGTGTGAACTGAGGAGGATGGACAAGGGAATAAACTGAAAGAAAAGATGTTCAGACTAAACCCAAGAAGAAACTTTTCCTTCATGAGTGCAGTCCAGAAGTGGAGGAGGTTGCCCAGAGACGTTGTTCCATCTATGTCCTCAGAGGTTTCCAAGACCCTATTAGATAAAGCCTGGAGCAACCTGGCCTGACACCACAGCTGGCTCAGCTTTCAGTAAGAGGTCGGATGGGGGACATCTTGAGGTCTCTTCCAGCCTGCATTATACTGTGGTCCTAATTAATCTGGAAAGTTGGAGGAGTTGCTTTTCTACTTTCTCGCCGGCACTTGGTCCTGTTTCTCATGATCCCATCTCTCTGCTTTTCCACTGTAATTTTGGGTACTTGCAAAGAAATGGCTGCTGTGTGGCCCTCCAGCATCCATGTAGTCCTTCTGAAGCTTGAGGAGCTGCACTTCTGGACAGCAGCCTGGTGTGGTGTGTGTCCCATTCCTGCACCCGATAGCCACCCTCAGCTTTGGGCATGTCTCCAGCATGTGACACAGGAGGCAGAAAGTCCTGAGAGGGGAAACCCTTAGTTCTCCCATTCCTGCAAGAAGTCTGAAGCCGTACCTGCTGCTGAGCACAGAGACATCTCTATTCTTCTCATATGGCAATCTGCCTTCTCTGAGAAAACATCCTCAAGGGAGGTAGACTATTTATTTATGTTAACCTTTGGGTTTAATATGCAAGTTACACTGTGCATTTTATAACTTTATCTTCTGCAGAATATGCCTATGCAAGGCATCTTTGTGGGCACTAGGTTTGCACTGCATTCTTATTTGGACAGCTTTAATGTTTCCTGATTTAGTTTAATGTTATTCAGCCCATGATCTGTGAACTGCTGTTACTTCACAGAGCATCACTTTCCACAAAATGATTGTGGACTCCCCCCCGCCAAAAAAAAAAAAAAGAAGAAGAACCTCTCATGCAGCCAAGCATAAAATAATGTAAACTATGGAAATCAAATAACAAACGACTATTTAAAATTTGCACTGTTGTTCTGGCTTGAAAATGATTACCATTGTACTGGCACTGCATAAGTAGCCTTTTATTTTTCTCCCTAAATAGTAGATCGGGAGAAATTTTAATTAGTTAAGTTAGTTTACACTTGAGTTAAAAAAAGTGTATTTAGATTTATGTTTAGATGCTCTGGAAGTGTTTTTGCACCTTACTGATATTCTAACATCAACAGAGTACCAATTTGGGCAGTTAACATTTCCAGAAGTATAGCTTGCTAATGCCAACTATGCTAATAAAAAGATTTTTCATGAGTTTGTAAAATAATGGATAAAACCTACACAATATTCTTTTAATTGTCTCTGTAATATTTCTGTAATTACCAACTGCGATACTGCAGATGCAGTAAACTCTTTTCTGAAAGAGGAGGAAATGATAGCTTGTGTTCCACTCTGTGTTAAGAATATTCTGTAGAAAGTTGTCTGAATAAGCTTAAGAGAATGTGAAGGGTATGTTGTGGACTTATCCACAAGAATATTTTCACTCTCAGGTGGAGTTTTATCAATATCCCCTCAAGACAATACCACAATGAGTCCCAGATGCAGTTCCTGTAGATGGGCAATTTCTCCTAAGCTAGATTCACTCTGCAGCTGCTCCCAAGAGCCTCAGAACCTGTCCTTCACCCCATGGCCTCACAGCAGGTCAAGTGTGAGCATACTGCTTTCATGGGGTGAAGGCCATCAGCAGTAAAGAACATTGTTCTCTATGAAACAAATTAGCGCAGATTGAATACCTGAAAACACTTGATAACAGAGTCCTTGAATAAGGCTGTTGTACTGACCCTCAGCATCAGCTGGAGAGTAGATTGGCTGGCCAGGCTCCTGTCTGCAACCCCCAGAACATCCTTCCATCTCTCCCAGCTTCTCCCATTCCACAGGGTCAGCCTCTCTTTGCTTCCTCAATATGTTTTAATCACCTGGTATCTTCAAAGTCACTTCAGAGATCTGTTGTTAAAAATTAATGTCCAGTAGATAATGTTTCCTATGGTTTTAGGCAGAGAAACTGCCTCAGCTAGTGGTCCTGCTCACGTCTTGATGCTTCATTCAACAGCTGGTACTTTTCCTGCATCTCCTTGCCTTCTAACTGTAAAACGGTAACTCTTCATAGCCTTATAAAGAGCATGTGGGAAAGAAGACAAATACTGAACAAAAGTATTTTATTATACTTAAATGTACAGCTATTGTGTAAAGTTTGCAAGGCATTGAGAATCTAGGCATATTGCATATTAATGATGATCACAGAATCAGGAGGTATCTGCTTCTTGTCCCACTAGTTTAACATTTAAACAAATATTTCAAGAAGATATTCTTTCACTGAGGTGTTATCACACAGAGATCACACAGAAGAGTTGTGTATTCGTCTGATATACAAGATTTGTTTTACTGTTGGATAAGTTGGGAGGACCTGCACTGAAATCGTTAGTCAAAGTCACAATCTGTACAGATCCTTTCATTGCTGTTAATGTTACTTTGTGTGAAATTGGATGTGTAGTCATTTCATATTTGTAATTAAAATCTTACTCAGTATTTTCTAGGTATAACTGTCAAATGTGCAGTAGTGAGATGGTTTTATAGGTGTAAAGCTGAGAAGCCTTCGATCTGACAGCTGGTGAGTCTGACCAGCACCTCAAAGGACCCTGTATGGCCAAAGGGAAAATTTTAGGCTTCAGATACATCTGTTTTGTCCCAGATAAGTGTCTACAAATGGCCAGACAAAGATTCCCTCAGTATTCCTTTCACTCACAGCAGTACCCACTTTTGTTTCAATGTGAGCACCTTCCAGCATGGATGTCTTAGGAGGGAGCAGAGACTGGAGCTTCACTGACCTAACTTTTAGTTCATAAATTCCTCTTTTAGCCACAGCTAATGTAGTTATTTTCTTGCTTTATTCTCAATTGTGCATATCTCAGCCCTATAGAAACATGACTCACTGTGCTGGGAGTCTTCATTTTACTTTTGCTTGGGAACCACATTGCCTTTGAGCTCTATAAGGTGCACCTTCATGTTTCTGAATCCAGATTCAGTAAAAGCTGCTAACGTTTTGGCTTTGATCTTATCTCATAAAGCACTGTGCTGATTTATATTGAATCACAGTATTCCTCTTAAGATAGCCTCATTCAGATCTCAAATGCAAATGTCAGTAAAGTCTAATAAATAGCTAATCTGCAATATAGACAGTTAAGAGAAGGAAAACTATCAAAGTAGAATTGACAAATTCTTCTCTAAAATTTCTTCTGTGAATCTACCCTTAAATGACCAGAATGATAGGATATTTCTTTATTCATGTCAGAAAGTGTGACCTGGAGACCTCCTTACTGCAAAATATTTCAATTTAATGGGGATAAAAATTAAGAACAAGTTCATACTAATGACACCAGCATAACTACAGAGGTTTAGCTTTCAGAACAAAAGAATCATTAAAAAGGGCTTTCAATAGAGTTACTTTTTAAAAAAAAAAAAAAAAATCTACCCTGAAATTTCTTAGACTGCCTTCACAGATGGCACACCCCAAATGGACTATGAAGCCTACAAGTCAAGCCTCTTGTTTATGAGCATGGCTACCCATTTAAGGCTACTCCCTGTTGACTCATCTGAAAGTGCAGCTTACAAAACATCAAGAAAGGCTCGTATTCATTGGAGCAATGTGAACGTGTAGAATTTCTCTGAGGTGGTTGTGTTTCATGCTGCACACCTGCCTAATAACAAAGGAGTGGAAGTCATTCAGGGATGAATGTGTTCAAAACCTGCATCACCATGGAAATAAATGTAAGATTAGGATGGAATGAAGAACAGACCTTCAATTAAGTCATGTGGCATGAAAGTTGACATTAGTTATCTCTTTGCAATGCTTCTCAGGCATGGTTACTACTATAGATGGAGGAAGTGTAATTCATGATCATATGTGCACCTCTTCCCACCTGCAGGCCTGCTCTGCTAAAGAAGAGAGTTTATATTCTGACATCACAGGAAAACACTTAAATTCTTTCAAGAATATTAAAAGTGTTAGTTCCTACTAGAGTTTTTGAACTTAACAGACAGGTTTTTTGAGTGTGTTCATCCTGAGTTTTACTTCCAGAAGAAAAGTGTATACATAGATCATCCTTAATCAGCATGAAACAATTTCCAAACTGTATTATTCAGGGAAGCTATATTTGAAGTAGTGAACAAAATCTGAAACAGGTATGCCCTATATGATGTGATTCAAGCTCTGAATGAGAAGAGAGAGAGAGCATATAGAAGCAACATAGCTAAACATGGAACAGTTCTCCATTTTTATTTATTGTTGCAGCCCTCTTACAACTCAGTGAAAGTCAAGCAAAGGTGTGTCATGAGAACAACACAAAGAGAGCAGCCATAGTATTTATCTCGCTGATAACTGAATCACATGCGACTTTTAAAGTAAAATGTCTCAAATGGTGAATGCTGTAGACTAATGAGGACTATTCACCATTACACAACTTGTTTGTTAAGCCATGTGTTAGATAATTTAAACAATGAGCAAGCTAACATGAAAAACTCCTAAATTCAAAAAGCTGACTTTGAAGTGCAGGTGACCTTGCCTGTGCTTGATCCATGTATTTTCTATATCAGGTATGTGTTGGGGTGGGAAATGTTAACAGTTTCTCACTTTCCAGAGACCTCTGGATTTGAGTCAATCTGTCTATCCACTTATAAGCTTGTGTGCAAAAAGCTGTGGGAGATCAAGAAATGCTAATTAGAAAATGTTTGAATCCTGGTTTATCTGTGTGTTTAGTCATATCCTTCATCTCTGTGTCTCTTTGTCTACAGCCTAACTCTGCTTGACTCCCTCGATAGTAACAAAGTCAAAAGAGAAAATTGGAGTCTTTTACAGCAGACTGAAGTCCTAGGGTTCTTTATTTTTTTATGATTATTATACTATATTTGTCTTCGAGAAGCTCCTCTTTTATCTATTCTTGAACGCTTCCTTTCTTCCAGAGAGACAGTTAGAAGATTAATCAAAATATCCTTTCAAAAGAAAATAGCTAGAGTTTAATTTGATTACCACCTCAAACAAGGTCAACTTACTATAAAATAATAAATTAGCAGATATATTCATGTAATATTCCATTAACTTTAGGAAAGTTCTAGGTAAAAGTAAGAGATACTTTAATAACTGTTTTTATTAGATTGCTTAGTCTTTTACAGATAGAATAAAGAAATTGCTAGTCCTGGGAAGTATACTTTAAATCGATATCTAATTTTCAGGCCAGAGTTCTTAATGGAGATTAAGTACACATTTTGCATAGCAAAATCATAAGCAAAATGGTAAACTGTGAAGACTGATGTGAAAAGGATGTTTATGTGATCATAAAATACAACAAGTGAATAAATTAAGTGCAAAGTCATGCTAATATGGACTAAGAAGGCACTGTAAATTTGGAAAAAGAATTCCTGCAGCATTGGAAGGATCCTTTCTCACAAAGGCTAGAGCCAGAGTAATAGGTAACATGTATCGAACACTTGCCCTTCTATGGGTTTGTGTCCTATGGTACCCTTAAACACATGTTTTGTACAACCAGTATTTTCAGACACATCAGAAATGTTTCCCTTTTCCTCCTCCTGAAGGAGAGGATTTTTTTTTTTAAAGAAAGATTTAGGAAGAGGGTTTTTTTAGAAAAATAAAAAACTAAAATATAATAAGCATCTTACCACTGTAATATTTATACTCACTATAAAGTTTATAATGCTCCAGCATTATAAGGGTAGTGTTTAGAGTCCCAGGTCAATATCCTCAGGAGTCAAATCTTTGCTTATAGCAACAGTATTTAAAAGTTCTTAAGCTGTTATTCTCTTATTCTAAAGAATCTTAATTTCTAAAGAAGTCTTTAAAAATAACAATTAATTGTACAGAACAGCAGAGGAAGCTCTGTTCAGATATGAACTATTAATGACTTCATCTTAATTCTTTTTATTATACTGTTGCCATAATTTTCCTATGAAAAAGCTCCTGCCATGTGCCAATTGTATATAATTTTGTAGATTATAATATATGACTTTCTATGGTAGATGAAAATAAATTAACTGAGGTGCCATGTTGTTGTTTTTATTCTGAATTTCTGTTGTCTGAAGTTAAATCAAGATATATTCATATATATGCATTTATAGAGTGGGTAGGAATAAAGGAAACATTGATTGTTAACAGAAACTCAAAAAAAAAAAAAAAAAAAAAAAAAAGGATACACTGAAGTAACAAGTTGTCTTCTGCTCTACTCTAGGGATCAGTTTTCAGAACCAGGACAATGCATAAACATCTAACAGACTTATGGGTTTCAATTGTTTTCATGCCTTCCTTAGAAAAATTTCATTGCCACAAAAGAAAATGTATGTCAATTCTGTTCAAACCAGTAATTTGAATTTGTCAGTTTCCACTAAAACTGAAGAATCTGAAAATTTGCATTTTGCAAAGGCAGATGCTTGCTGATGTAGAAAAGACATATCCCAATGTGGTGAGTGTCTCTTACATGAATTACTTACCTATTTTCTCTGAATGTCAATGCAGTAATGAGAAAAGCTCTTTAAGCCAATACTCATCAGTGAAATTCATCAAAAGTTATTTGAATTCCTATGATATACCAGAGGAAAATTTTAGGACAGAATACAAAATAATCTGTCTTTAATAGTATCAAGATGTTCAATCTTGATTGTGACTACTTATCTCTCTTTTAGCATCTTGACAATCTGAGTTATGTTGCAACATATGCCATTCGGGTCTGTTGTTGGAATGTGTATCATTTCTATGGCGTAACATTGCCCTGTCCTTCAATTTGCCTAGCAATGAAGGGCTTTTGTTGTTGTTGTTGATTCCTGAAGGTTTTGCTCAATTAGTCTCATGTTAAGTTGGTGTTTTGTGGTCTTGAGATTAGAGATGGCTTGCAAATCCTTTTCTGAGATTGTAACCATTGTGATCACTGTAGTCTACTATTATATTTTCCATTAAATATGTTCCAAAATCTACTGGGTACATTGGGCAATATGTAGCATTCAGACATAGGTTGCTACATTGGGCAATTTATAGGGATCAACATGGGAGAATGACATCAACATTCATGTTAACAGAATATCGTTCTCTTGTGAAAAAAACATATATTTACTAGGTCACTTGTATATAATTTTTGCAGTGTCCTATGTCACATAGTTATTAGAAATCCTGTCCTGGCAATTCTCAATGGAAAAAAAATACAACTATTTTAAACATGGAAATTTTGTCCTGAACATGATTTAGGAGTCAGCTTGTGCAGCACAGTGTAGTGTTCAAGTTAGCAATGACTGAACCAGCTCTAGAACTAGAAGAATGATAGATGCATGAAGTCAATATGCTCCAGCCTTACTGAAACAATATTAGCTTGGGTGCAGTGTGGAGCAAAAGTGACTATAGCTGTTTTGGCGTGTCCCCACTGGCCTACATACATAATTGACATAGCAACCAGTTAAAGGTAATATGGGATATTTTTGTCTAGCACTCCATTGCATTTAGGCACTTGTGATAACATTATAGGCACTTGTGATAACATTCAATCCGGATCTCCACTTTATATATTGTGTAGCCAGCCATCAGCTTATCTCATATCTGTACCTCTGAAACCATTGTCTTCCATCACAGTGAAGAAGATGAGCTTTTGTCTGCAACCAGTGGGTGTGCACCTGTGACCTATGAGGGTCAGGTCTCAGATCTATATATCCTATCTGGACTTCCTTGTCATTTTTCTCTGTCTGTTTGTGGGTGGTGTGGTTCCTGTTTTGTGTACTACATAGAGAATAATGTTTGAGGAGTCAGTGCTTGTAAAACTAAATTAAGTAAGGTGGTGCAGCTGCAGATAGGTTCCCATCAGCTCTGTCTACATAAATTGGTGTCAGAGTGGCACCTCCAACCTCTTCCTTCCTGCAATCCGATTCCACCAGGATCCAGTATTTCTACATCCTTCCCTTCCTTTATTTGATTGCACTCTCTATCATTTTCTTACTTCCTGGGGTCAAAGTTTACTAGAATTAGTCACACCATAAGAACCTGAGAGTAGGTGATAAGTTTCATACACCTTTCATTATGTTGTTCTAGAGCATGGCTTGGGCTGCTGATGCTGCTAGTGAGACTGCTCCTGCAGCTATTACTAACAGTGCCTCAGGAGGATTAGGCCTTCTGTTTTGCTCATTTGTGCCTCTCTTGTGACCTGCACATTTTGTGTTTTCTTCCTGCCTTGATCTGAACAGTTTGTTAGTATTCTGCAGTTTTCTTCAATTTTGCTTTTGTTGCTATCATCCATCTGTGGTTATAAATCTAATACCATCCTGCACGTTGACTTGTGCTTACTAGGATTTTGTTTCCAAACTGCTGTGTGCGGAAACCTCAGGTCCTTCACTTTTGCATTGGAGCTTCACCCGGTGTTCTCTCTGACAGACTTTCAGATCAGATCAAACCCATACCTGTTCTGATGGGATACTGCAGATTGCCTTTTACATCACAAGGGGGGTTATCTAGTACATTAGTCTCTGCAGTGGACTATTATCTATTTCACTGGATGATGTTTTATAATGTTTCAGCACTGTCAGCATCTTTTCCTGTCTCTTGATATTTGCCATCAGCTTCTGGGATGGAACTAATGCCAATTGTACTTTTCCATTGCTTTATAACTTCCCATGGGAATCATAATTTATTTTTGTATCTTGTTTTGTGCTAACAAGTTTGAATTAATCTGACATGTACTATGGCCATAGTAAACTTAATATGCTATACCTTGTAAAATCTGCCAGCAATACCTTATCACAGTTCTTGCTGGCATGATTTAGCCATTTTTTAGCTAAAAATTTTCAGTCTGATTTCATAGGCAGACAACTGTGACCATGCTGTTCTCGACCTTACAACTATAGAAGCCTGTCCACAAGTTTTCTAAAAAAACTAGGCTGTGATTTCTCAAGCCTAAAGTTTCCTTCTGTGGGTGATCAAAGACACACACCTTCATACACCTTGCAAGTTTCCCTGTGTGCTTTCAGCTAGGTGTCCATGTCAAAATGTAAGGTTGTTCTCTTTTCAGGTATAGTGTTTTCTCTAGGTGTGAAATATGCAGCTATTAAACCTTGTCAGCTCTTAATTCTGTTAATACTACTGTCTGGATCCTCTTAAAGATTCCCTCTTCCACCCACAATGCACCAATTTGCTAATAGAAAAAAGCAACTGTGAGATACATATCTTGGGTTCTGGCCAATGCTGGATTTTGAATTTTTTGCTGTTTGGAGTAACCCATTTTTGCTGAGTTGACTGGAACTGCTCCTCAGCGATGAAAATGCAATCCAGTATATTAATACGTCTTGCATATTAGTGTCCCATACGGGACTTAGTGTCCCATAGTGCCCCGATGTTTTGTCGTGCTCAGAATTTATACTGCTTATAAAAACTTTCCTTATTATGGATATTGTAGCAATGCAGCCTTAAAAATAGGCACTACATTAACTTCATTGTCATCAGCAAAGTTTGTCAGAGACTTCTTTTCTTCTTTAGCAGTTTGTGACAAGATTGTCTGCCTTCTCTGTGAACTGGCCGAAATATCCCATTCCAAAAACCACAGACCTGAATGCTTCTTCTGTCAGTATAACTCCACTCTGGGACTGTCACAGTTAGGAAATCCTTTAATTAAAAAAAAAAAAAAAAAAAAAAAAAAGGTTGGGAAAGGTTGGGGGCAAAAAATTCAGGAAATATTTCAGGTTGACTTGAAGCATTTATTTTTCCCCTGTTGTATACAGCATATTTTTTTCTCCTAATCCTGATTTTTGTTTTCACTTTTGACATTATGATTTTGTTTCTGCATTGTATCAGCATCGTAGTTTTAACCATTGCTATGATCTTTCCCTGCCAGTTCCCTTTGATACTTGGAGGCATAGTCCTCTTTCTGTCAACAGCCTCTCCTAGAGGTACTTATTTACCTCACAAATGACCATGCTTCCCATTGTCAAGTTTTTGTCCTTGATTTTCAATGTGGACAGCAGAATGCCAGACTCTGTAGCCTATCTATTCTTTCCTGCTTCTTCACATCAGTTTTAAAAGATAAGACAAAACAACAACACATTTATCTCTTTGTAGTCTCTCTCATTAAACATTTCTAACACTGTTGCAGTGTTCTCCATACCCTTCTTAAGACAGTAAAGCCATTCTTTACTTTTTTAAAACTTTATTGTCTGATCTTTATCCTCCATGGGCATATCTGTGTTACAAAGACAGTGTTTGCTCTTACAATTGTGCAGCATTTTGATCTTCAATACCAGCATTCCCAGCAGTCTCAGTCCCTGCATGCTGGCTATTTGCTCTGCTTCTCATACTTGTTTTTTTCCCCATGAATCACACCACCTTTCTTCTTTGCAGTTCTTACAAAACTGAGTGGCGCCTAACAGCTAGCTTACAGCACAGGATTTAATTTTATTTTTTTTTTTTTTTATAAAATTGGTATTTCATTTAAATGATGATTTGCTACAGCTTTAATTCAAGTAACAGTCATGCAGAAAAAGACTTTGAACACCTTCTTACTTTTCCCTCCATTAGGACTTGTCATGACCTTCACAGATGCAGAGTCCCAGAGCTGGTCAGCTCTATACCCATAGGCCAACTCTGCAATTTGCTTTATGGCTGGATAGTCCTGTGATTCCAGACATCAGTTCAGTGTTTGTTTCCTGCTATGATCAACCGACATGCAAATCTTGTCGTAAAGTAATTGCAGTTTAATTAACGTTTTATTTCAGCTTTGCTTAGCTATAGATGGGCTTGTTTTCATAGCTAAGCCTTCCACCTTCCCTGACACTCCCTCTTCAGAGAGCAGACTGGTTCCATGACAGCACTGCCAAGGCACAGGGGCAAATTCTTTGTTTATTTAAAATACTTGAATTCCAATGAATGCAATGCATTGATGTGATTCATGCATCCTTCAGGTGCATGTTTTTCTCAAAACATATTTAAATTCAATTAAAATTAAAATAACAAAGAAAACATCTGGGCATGCATAAGCATAGACATGTTGAAGGGTAGCTGGTGCAGACATTAGGGTACAGTTTTAGAGGTGTTTTTCTGTGTGTAACCAGGTCTATCAAATGGTATGAACTGCAGTTGCTGTATTTGAAAATCTGTCCGAGACTTCAGCAGTGATTTTGCCAGAGCAAAGATGGTAAGATCTGTGTAGATATTCTTTAAAGACTAATTTAATGCTGCTTATTTCAGTATACGGTGCTCCAAAAGGCTTTATACTCTGCCTCATGCCAAAACATACAATACACAATTAAAGATCACTAACATATTTTATAGGGCATGGGGTGTTTTCATGTTTGATTAGTAACTTTTAAGAGGATTGCCCAGTGTATATGCTAGAGATATTTTATAGAATTTGGCTGTTAATCAGGATTGTATATTTGCAGTACTTGGTATGCTTGGAGGAGAAAATATTTTGAAATAGTGAAAGGGAGCCTAAATTTTACTTGCTCTTGTTTTGTGGCATACTCAGCTAGAAGCTTTGGATTTGAGGGAGGACTCATTGTTTGTGGAATCGTTTGTGGCCTCAAGTTCCAGATAATTACCTAGTTTGGATTTAAAACAGATACATTAATTTATAAAATATACTTGTGACCATTGCTCCAAAAGAGCAGGTCAGGATATGTACACCTGTAGAAAAAGCTTTACCATTACAAAACATAATGTCACATAGTCACTCCAACTTCTCACAAGGAAATTCAAAGTAAAATTTTATTCTGAGCTACAAATCTCAGTTTAATACCCATATAAAGGCATGGACCAAATTCTACAGACAGTTAGGGCTCAAAACACATTAAAATAATGTTCTTCACTGGTTTCATATTTATAATTCAGTGTTATGCAGAACAAAAATACAAGGCAGCCCAGAATTTTAGAATTTCAAGCCAAGATTGGAAGATTTTCTCTTATGAAATCTTGGTATAGGCATGTACATAGCAAAAGAATGATTACGTCTATCCATTTTTAAAGATGAAACTTGACTTCCAAATACTTCAGTTTCCATAACACATGATCAATGTTGCAATATAAATACCTGATTTTCTTTATCAAGTCATAATTTAAAAGACTTACTACTTCCTGTCCTGCATATGGCTTCTGTTACAGCTAAAAAAAAAAAAAAAAAAAAAAAGAGAGAGAGAGAGGAAAAAGGATGGGGCAAAATAAATATCCTTGAATTTAAGTGATTAAAGGATAAGGATTAAAACATATATATATATAAATATATTTCAGTGCAGCATTTTATAGATAATTACTGCTTAATTCAAAGAAGTGGGGAAAGTCCACACTGTATGTATATATGTATGTATATACAGATCCACTGTGGAAAAGAGAATGTCCAATAAGGAAGTCATTGTAGGATCTGTGCCATTGATTACTGCATGCAAAAACATATGGGGAAAAAACGTGAACTAAATCATTAAAAACAATTTTAAGGAGCAAATTAAATAATTAAAAATAATTGTAAGACATTATAATAAATTAATTTAATTAAAATCACAAGCAAGGCAGACAGGCCAGATGCCAGACGTAAAGATCCATCAGCGCCTTCTTAGCTGTTAAAATCTGTTTGTTTCGTGAGTCCAAAAACGTAGACAGAAGCACAGTAAACCAGAGGAAAGGATCTGACCTTCTCTTCTGCAGTGAATATGACACTTGGTGTGGCTGTTTCACGTAGGAGGTTATCTTCCAGGTAGCCATCATCTTATCCCACGTGCTAGTTGGCATTGGTGTGCAGCTGGTTCACTGACCACTAGTCACCTCTTGATTCTCTTTTTATTCTTAGACTGTGAAAAAAAATACTTTGAGTATAATGTTATTATGTTATTATGTTTCATATTTTTTATAGTGCTATTATTATGGTTTTTATGTTCTTAGACTCTGGTAATATCTGTTTTAAGTCTTTTGTCTTTCTGTTCAGCATAAATTTAGCTTTTGCCTCTTCCTTTCCCACTTTCACCCTGTGGCTTTTTGATAGGTCTCCTCCATTTGTTTGGTCTATTCACCTAAACTGTGGGCATGCAGACGGCACTGAATACCACAAAGGAGGTTGTGAAAATTGCATTAATTAGAATACTGATTGGTAGTAAGTTGTGCAGACAGGTACAGACCTATATACATGCTTGTGACTTAATTTAAATTTCACCAGAGCTCTGAAAGAGGAGTGTGATTTTCCCAATATTTTTAGAGTATCCCAGAAATAGAATATATACATGTATGTGAATGGTACTGTTGAATTTGTTCTTGTGGTTTTTTTGTTTGTTTGTTTTTGTGTGTGTATGTGTGCATATTTTTTTTATTTGTTCTTTTGTTTATTTATTTATTAGTCTATGTTTATTTAAAAGTAAATAAAACTGCAAGGTTTGCCTTGATTTTGTGTCTACACTCAATATATGATGTCCTCTTGTTGGTTTCTTTTCAGAATCATGACTTTCTAGACTGTGACATTCCTTCCTTTATAAATACCTAAGAGATCTCATCTAGACAATATGTTCAGTCTCTATCCTGAGGCCAGAAATTCTTTATCTATCCTTTATGAGGACTAAGGGAAAGAAGATTGAACATTAATGTTCCAGGAATCCAAACAGGTACCTGGCAGTGCCTGCTGAAGCGTACAGCTACTGAGCAGCACTGCCTGGCTGCAGAGAAGTAAAAAAAGGCTCTCTAAATTCTGCACTGATTTAAGCTTCATCTCATGAAAGACAGTCCCATGCAGAATGGAGACTCATTTTTCTTTTCTTTTTCTTTCTTTAGAATGCATTCCGAGGAATGTATGAAATTGCAAGTAATACTAATCATGAAATGCAAGCAAAGGTAATGGTGTTTGTTCTATTACTTGCTTTCCTCCATCCCACAAGCCAAAGTACTGCAGACAAGTGCTTTAGCTCCATCTAGGAGGCAAAGAGACTGTTACTGCATCTACCTAAAACCAGATTCCACAGATGTTGTTCTCATTTGTAACCTGCATTTTAAAGGCTCTATTGAATTAGTATTGCTGCATATCCCTGAGTCAGATTGACGTTCCTAACATAATTTCTGTGGATGAAGTTCTGCAAGGCAAAGGGCCTGATTTTGCCCAGTATAGCAGCAGCTAAGTTTAGAGCTAACAGAAAATAAAACATTATTTGGATGGAATGAATTCACCACTGAAAAGCCCGAAAAGCAGAAAATTAATTCTAATTACATTCATGAAGGGGAAAGACACATCTTAATGGAAGAAATAAGAAAGAATAAGAAGTAAATTTGGCCCTGAATGGTTCATTCAAGGTCACACAAAGTTAAAGAGGTCACACAAAGGTAAAGAGATTGGGTCAGTTCCCACTCCCCACTGGACTTCCACCACTTCACCCAGCAGGCAAGCCACTCCTTCCCAGTCAATAGGAGTCTGCCATGCCAAAGGCGGAGATGAAGAAAAACCTAGAGCAAATTCTGTCCTACAAAGAGATGAGATTTTCCATTCTTGATTTTAGCTCTGAACTGCCAGAATTCCAACACACACACACAAAGCCCTTGCACACTTCTCTTTCAACACTTGTACCAGACTGATGTTGAATTGCTATTTTGCAAGGGAGTAGTAGGGCTTTACCCATCTGTTGTATCAGTTATTTGGGAACATAAACATCTTCTAGGCACCAGTATCCTGTTTTCACTCTTGTCAAGACAGTTTATCAATTTAGTCAGTGAATCATGAAATCCGGGTTGATCTGCTTCTATGATTTTCCTGCTAGCTTCATTGTATGTATTTTCCTCTTTAGAGATTGTCTATTCCTTACACAACTAACAAATTGTTCATGTTTCATCCTTTCCTCTGCTTAAGAAAGCCTTCATTTTGTACCTTTTTTTCTAAGCCTTAAAAGAGACTGTAGAACATCTCCAACCTCTTTATATATCAGTGGACCGACCCAAATTACAGAATGTTTTTCTGCAAGCCCAGGAGTGTATCTTCAGTTCTCCACTGTCTTAATAAACTGTAATACATGACTTCTGACTTTAAACTCAGACAGAGGCAGAAATAAGAATGTTACCACCTGCTACCTACTGCTTTTCTTGTCGTTCAGTTAAGCTTACCATTTTTTCGTACCATTCCTTCTGTATACACACGCACCATCAAAATATAATTTCAAAATTAAGAGGGTTTTTAAGGACCTGATGATTTGAAGAACTTTTGCTTTTCCTTTCCTTTTCTTATGCTTACAATTATACTCTAAGCATCTCATTGACCTGAAGCCACAATATTGTGGAAGCCCTGAAGAAACTTTTCTGGTTGGTTGGTTGGTTGGTCATTTTTTTGTTGTTGTTGTTTGTTTGTTTGTTTTATGTCATGCAACACTTTTTTTTTAGATCATGCAACAGCATTATCTACTGCATCTGAGCATTCTTACTCAGTAGCTTCATTCTGCTACCAATTACTTTACTAAATTTTATGGAACCATTTATAACTAGTAAAGATATCAGTGTCACCAGAACTATCTCTCAATTTCTGATCTCTGTTTCATTCCTAGCCTCCCTGTCATTATCACATTCTGATAATGGCTTCTTTTCACCACTGTGTAGAAATAAGAACATGTAAGAAAGTTGAATGTCATACATGACTAAAAGCAACATTTGGATATAAGCAATAAGATCACTAATCTGGAGTAACTGTACTGATTTTCTTGAAGCTCTTCCAAATTTTACAACACAGATGAGATAACAGTATAAATACCACCCAGGGAGCAAAAGAACATTGGATAATGGAGCTTTAATGACATTCTTATACATAAAATTCAGAAGATAAAATAAGATTAAATAATATGCATTTGGGGAACAATGAGTGCAGTTACAGAAATTTATATTCCAGACACTATGGTTGCTGTGAAAGCAATATACCTAGTACATAGCTGACAGTGCCTCTACACTGCCTAAATAAAATGTAAATGGATTCCTCAGGCCTCAGTGCTATACTTAGCAGCAGCCAAAGTGAGCATGTTTAGAAACATTTCGGAGGACTCTAATGGCTGCATTTATGTGGAGTTTGAAAGTTAAAAGATCCTGTAGGGTTTAGATCAAAGCTCTGTTCTAACTCTCTGCATGAGACTTATTTAATCTATATATGATGGATGCCTGCAGATTAAATTCTTCGTTCTAAAACATGTACAAATAACATTTTATTATCACTGATTTTTAACAAGAACCCTGCCTCTTTGCAGAATGAACGCACCCAGCTAAAATCTATGGTTAAGTTTTGTTTTCAGTCACGAATATGCAAACTCTATATACCCTCATACTGCTTACCACAGTCTTCTCACTGTGACCATTAAAGTTTGCATCATTGTTTGCACAATAAAACCTCTTCACAGCAATTTGTAGCAAAGGTTGGAAGTACTTCTCTAGTATACTATTTATTACAAAATATGCAATTATAAAATGCGTAGGAAGGCTTTAACTAACTCCCTTGCTTTGCACGGCAAATATTTGATTTCTTCATGAAGAAGAGTAAGTAGGGGCCTTTCTTTAAAACTTTCAGCTCACTAGTATTTGGAGAATAAAAGTGGCGTGTTATTAAAACTGTGACAATATAAGTTTCTTGTCTATCCCATTCGCTTTTTTTTCCAAGACCAACAGAAATATCATTTGTTGTTGTTGTTGTTGTTTTGTCTTACATGCTACAGAGGTTGACATTTTTACAAGTTATATTTTGCACTTTAAGTATCAGTATCCTTACAAATACAGGTACACAAGAGATTAAGATGCTTTTATATCTTGAGTAAATATCTACTTTTTTTTTTTTCCCTCTTCAAAACTGCCATTTCATGTGTTTGTTCAGTCAATTAGACCTGCCTATATATCAATACATCTTTTATACTTTTCTATGAAGGGCAGAGTCACAAATGGTCAAACGAAATAGCCATATTAATACCTATATAGCCATATTAAGACTACAGTTAGATATGGGCAGACACAATTAGAGAGTAAAAGACAGAGAACAGTTAATTAGCATTTAGAGATATTTTTTTCTGTCAACTACATGATCTTTCAAACTTTCAGATTTACATTTCCAATGAATAATTTTTTGATTTTTAGTGTTTGCTCTAAAAAAATACATGATGCAGCTAGCAAGAAAACCAAACTGATAAACAGCAATGTTAAGAAAGAACAAATCAGAATAAAGTCAGGACTCATTGCAGGGAAATCACTTTTCCAATGATGTCATGACCTTTAAATTTATGCAGTAGAAGGTCACATCTGATTTTCTGTATGCTCCAAATGATCCAGTTTACTAGAACAGAATTACCAAGTATAAAGAATTCTTCAGTGGACTACAGTAATTTTAAAACCATAGTTATATCTGTTCTATTTATGCGAAATCATTTAATTTTGGAACATTTGCATAAATATATATTTTGCCATCTGTGATTTTCTGTATATGTCAAATTTAAATGACTTTGCAGAATACATTTCAATCATTGTTTGACACAGTGTGTCAAACTTTCAGTGTTTTGTAAACACACAGTGTTTAACTTACTCCACCATATGACTGCAAACTTTATTGAAAATGCTCAGCAAAATATTTGAAGAAACAGATTCCATGCAAAGAGATTTTGAGGGTGCTTTGCAGATGTTTAAATTTCCCCAAATGCAATTGTTTTCACTTAGTTGTGTGTAGTTATGATATCCATGATGTCTTTGTTATCCCTATCATATAAGATCCCAGGATACTTTTCACAGGGAAAGGCAGCTGAAACCAATTTCAGGGATCAGCGGTATTCATGCAAGCACTGAATAGGGCTGCTTCCAGGAGAATTTATCTGGTCAAAGTATTCATTTCTTCATTTCCATTTTCTTACTGAAGAAATGTTGAGCCATATTCTCTCTCCTCCGTGGTAGTTATAGTAGATTTTTTTTTTTTTTTAAAGAATTTTATTTACTCTTCAACTTCTGCTACTTACTAGGGATCAATCTGAGCACAAAAGAAGGAGCCAGAAGCCTGACAGCAATATTCAACATGAAGGGAATACAGACAGGGAGAAGAGAAAGGGTGGCCACACCAGTCCATCTGGCTCTGCATCATGTCCCCCTATGGCCCAGTATACAAGTGCAAGTGCATATTTCCTTGGGATGCTCTCCAAAATTTCAGTGCTCTGAAGCTCAAGAGTTTCTTTATCAAGAATTGGATTTATATTTAATAAATCCTTAGTGAAATCCTAGTGAACCTTTCTTCCTTGCAGATATCCATTTCCATTTTTGATTTATATAAAATTTATCATTCACATTTTTTAATCATGTGCACACAGGGACATTCTCAGTTTACACCTGCATTGATAAGAACTACTTTTTTTTTTCTAATTATTATTTTTTAACCAGTCACCCTTTAGTTTTATTTGATAATCCTTGCTCTTTTGTTGGAAGACACAGCGAATATTTTTTAAAGCTCTCACATGAGTTGGCTTCTTCCATTTCTGTTGGCTGTTAAGACTTGATCAAGATGAGTTAAAGAGCTGTCTGAAGACAAATCAAGGGAAGCAGTGAAGAGGAGGTACACATCACTGGCGTTGTATGAGTGCACAAACTTTTATAATGCCAAAAGAGTTGAAGGGAAAGGAAGTAAACTGCAGTACACCACTGTTCCAGCTGGTAGTTCAGAGTAGATGATAAGAAAAGGGTTGCTGCCCCTTTTGCAAGTGCATTTTCCCATTTTTTACTCATTATAAGTTAATAATAGCTAGCTAATAGTATTTTTCAGTTACTCTTTTAATATAATAACAGTCAACTTTAAAAGATGCCATTTATGACATTATTAGTATCATTAGCTCTTATCTCCATTTTGTCTCTTTACTCTTCCTCTTTTATTTCAGCTAAAAAGCTATCTAGTCAAGAACTAATCTGTAAAATCAATGCTTGCTTGTATCTCAGTTGTATGTTTTCTCTGCTCTGAAAATTGACAGCTTTAAAGAATCTCCAGTGTACTGAATCAGTACTACCTGCAGCAAAGTACTGTATAACTTCATGTAAAAATTAACTTAAAATCTCCTGATCCCAAATGGTAAACAGCAACAATATTCTGCCTGGAGGGAATTTTAGTATGAACGTTAATTACTACTCTAAGAATTAATAGCTGCCAGTTCCACAATGATCCAAACATACTGTGGCTCACTTTGCAAGTGGCAGCATCCTAGAATCATAGCATAACAGAGTCATAGAATAACCCAAGTTGGTAGGGATCCACAAGGATCACCGAGTCCAATTCCTGGGTTCACAAAGGACTACCCAAAAAATCATACCATGTGTTATTTGTGCTAATGAATCTAATTTGTGCTAATGATCTAATGAACTGAAATGGGCACAAACTAAAGCACAGGATGTTCCACCTGAATATGAGGGGGCACTTTGCTGTGAAAGTGACAGAGCACTGGAACATACTGCCCAGAGAGGCTGTGGAGTCTCCTTCTCTGGAGACATTCAAAACACACATGCCATCCTGCACAACGTGCTCTTAGTGATCCTGCTCAGCAGGGGGGCTGGACTTCAGGGGTCCCTCCAACTTCAACCATTCTGTGATTTTAAGAATTTAAGAAGAAATCTATTTTTTAAGAATGTGATTATTTTCCACTCTTTATGCAAATGTTTCCCCATCTTTTCAAGAAAAAATGCTTTATCTTTAAGGTGCTGTTGTACAAGAACAAAGAACATGGCCTAGAGGTATTTTTTTTTATATTTAAAATGTTTATATTTAAAATGTGGCACATAGCCATTAGTGAAGCAAAGGTGACAGTGTCTGTGCTTCTGTGTCTACAGCTGAAGTGGGAACGAAAGTTTCCATATTTCACAGACAGAGTGTAATCTGCCCCCATAAAAGAAAGGTTTTATAACAGCCCGAGCTAAATTAGGGTCAGAAAATACAAAGATTTGTCACATTTCATAATTTTTAATTAATTTTTCTATTATATAATAGTGCACTGTGCCAAAAATCAACTTGTTTCTCAATCTGACTGCATTATTTCTAAAGTTCCTGGTTATTCAGTCATGAACCCTTCTCCAAAATACAATATCTGGAAACACTGTAATGATTTCTCTGAAGTATCTAGCTATAGTTTCTCATAGTTTCTCAGTACTAGGTACATTTTTCCATATATTTTTCTGAACTTATAAATGAAAAAAAAATTAAACATGACATGTATATGGTGAGATAGGAACTTGGGGATATCTGTTCTTCTAACCAAAAGACCTTAAATACTGGTTAAATGTCATTGTCCTTGAGATGAAGTCACATCTCAAATATCTCTAATAAAGTCTAGCATAAACAAAAAAAGATCTAACACATCTGCAGATTACTAAATGTTACCATGGAAGTATTAGTAAACAAATAAAATATGGAAATATGTAATTCTGGTAGTATTTCTTTCTCAAATTTTAGACTGTTTTCCTTAGTTAAGAATAGAAGGTGACATATAATAGTTTTCCATTATGGACAACTTTATTGTAAGCCCACATATGTTACCCAATTACATTATGGCTTTGCTAAATAGATTAGTTCTAGTCCATGACCTAGTTTGTGTTTGATTTAGTGTGTTTTTGTTTGGTAGGTTGGTTGGTTTGCTTTGGTTCTGAACTGGGACTGGACACATGACAGTCTTGACTGTGAGGCAAGAATGGATTCAGGCCTCATGTACTGCTTGCTATACATAGCTGTTGTGAAGTCTCAACTCCTGTCCTGAAACAGGAACTTAGTATCCAAACTAATCTTATGAATAAAACATTGCAAATCTCCTCAGTTTTGCTATTGTCTACAAGTGTAGATACTTTATGAAATCTTTTCCTTCTTCCTACTCAAACTTTTCTAGACTAGGAGCAATGTCCAAATTTTTCTAAAAATTAAACTCTTAATTGATGTTGTTAAAGTTACATGCAAAGTGTATGATAAGGGTGACACTGAACACAGCAAGTTTTGGACAGTTTTCCAAGCATAAGTCTAGAGAAAAAACTATTGCATTCCTAAGTGTCTCTATCTCTGTGTTTATGCTATTATTAGGCATGTGTTTTTTTTAATATTAAATATATATGTATATATTGATTAGTTACAATTTTTGCCTGTTTTGCTGTTAAAAGGATGCAAAAACATCTTCTATCCAGAGTTTGATCATCTCTTATTTTTTCACTATTTCAGAAACATTTATTGGAAAACCATCACAAGTGTGAGTGCTTGAGTTTTGAAGAGAATTCAGAGTTCCAAGTGAAATTGGAACTGAACTGAAGAATTGGAGTTCCAAATGAAACATTTGGAACAGGTTTCCCAAAGAGGTCATGTAGTCTCTGTCTAGGGAGGTTTTCAAGACCTGACTGGAAGAAGTCCTTGAGCAACATGGTCAGATCTCACAGCTAACCCTGCAGTGGATTGGAATAGAGACCTCATGAGAACTCTCCAGACTGAGTTATTCAATTCTGTTCCACTCTGTCTAATCATTCTATAGGCTTCTGAAACTTTCTGTCACCTAAAATAAAATATAAGATAAATCCCAACTAAGACATATTTAGTTGCATCTTATTCTTAACAGCAAATGGTCTGCTGTATAGCATGTGCTTCTTACCAGCTACAGAGTTTTCATAATGTCTTTTGGGGGCAAGATTCTCACTTCAAGATTCAAGACTCTCATTTAGATATCTAGTTATGCCATATGATTTGAAATTCCCATTACTGTTAATGGAGTGAGTTACCTGACCAAGCATTATGGGCAGGATTCATCTGCCTCTGTGCAGTCCCCTAGTGCTGGTCCAGACACACTGGGATGTGCAAGACACTTGCTGAGAGAGACAGAATCTATGGGAGATTTGCATCCTTCTGGAAAGACAACTGAACACCAGACATTAGTTGCAATGGTACTTGACAACAACGTCTAGGCAACTGAGTTTCATCATAGGTCTCTAATGAAGGCTGAGATGAACTGCTTACCCAGGGCCAATGACAGCAATAAGTCTATTGACTTAATGGGAAATGGGACACTTTAGGTGCCAATAGATACCTATAAATTTATTTATCTTCATCTAAAACTGAATCCCTGCATACAAAAATTCATCTCAAACTCAATCCCACTTTTAGTATAGCTAATGAAATGTATCCTCATTTGGGATAAATATGTGTAGTGTTAAAAGGCTGACTAGTCTTTAGGAAGGCAGATAATAATAGTGGCAGAGAAGTGTTAATATGTTCTGGTTTTATTTTGTGATTTCTGATCCACAATAAATTTGTTTCCTGTAACGAGTTTAGAAAGATTAAAAGGGAATTTAAAAGGCTGGGAGTTGGAGGATTCTGAAAAAAATATATATATTTATTTGTATGAGAAAATGTATTTACATTCATTTATGTTTTAATTCTTTTGCTGCTATGCAAGCTTAACAGGAAAGATGTAGAGCTTAGGGATATGGTTTAGTGGGGACTGTTAGTGTTAGGTCAGAGGTTGGACTCAATGATCTTGAGGTCTCTTCCAACCTAGAAATTCTGTGATTCTGTGATTCTGTGAAATTTCTGTATACTTTCACTATGTTCTGGAGTCATACAATGAGGTTCACTCTTTCTCTACTGAGAGTTTAGGCTAGTTACAGTTGTCAAATCCCTCCCACTAAAACCACTCTGCATTTAAGAAAGGTTTCTTTTGTAGAAATTAAAAATAGTGTTGAAGCACAGTACATTTGAATTTGACACCTTTGGTGATTTCTTTAATTAGTGCAGATTGTCAAATAATAAATGGATATGATGTAGTCATCATTTCCTTTGATAACCTCGGGATCAGACTGGGTCAGATGCTTGGCTAGCTTTGTTCCCAGCCATACATCTAAAATCCCCAAGGCCACACCACATATTCCCCTCCCAGTAAACCTGCTCTCCAGAGTAGCACTTTAAGTTTGGGCCCACTCCCTTCAAACAGACATGTCCAAAAACACAATGGATTTTATTACAGCACTGTAATATAGTAGAGCTCTGTTAATGCTGCTAGTGTGCTGCTGAAATGCTCTGCCTTCCTCTTCTTTGTGTGTATTCAGATCTTTGAAAGGGCTGGTGCATGGGCCCAAACACCAAGCTGTTATTGTGCTATTATCCTCATCTTTATTTTCTTTGCACTGACCCTGGCAGGGCTGGGTATAATAGCAGTGTCCCAGCTTAGGAGTTAACATGTGCTATATGGAGACCACTCCCAGCATAGTTTGGATGTGCACACCTCCTGGTTTTATGGAGAAAAGAACTGAGCTGTATGTATCAGCAGTGGTGTCCCAGCTGGCCTTCGGATGATGCAATGTCAGTCAATCCATCCACATTATTTACTATGATAGGAAAAACTGCAGCATTTGCCAAAACCCCTTCATTAGGATCCTTAACTAACAGACTGCTAATGGTGTTAGCAATTCCCTAGCACAGCCACAGCATACTGGGGGCTAGTGGAAAGCTTAGGTTTAGACAACTAGAAAACATTTACTAGTTCATAAGAGAAGAGAGGATTTTGGAACTATATTTTTTTACAACAGGTTGCTCCTTAAACTAAAAAAAAAAAAAAAAAAAAAAAAAAAAAAAAAAAAAAAAAAACTAAATACAAAATAAAAGAACTAATACAACTGTTTTTAATGATGTCACCTCTTAGCAATCACTAATGTGTTAATTCTATGATGAAATTTTCTCATTTTCACAGCCACAATAGGTCTATTTTCAGTTGCCAGCCAACAGTCAGCCATTTCTAACTGAAGTATTTAGTTAGTGTTGGCAAGAAGGGATTGTTTGTTTTCAATGTGTAACCTGAGCAGTTATATTTTGGCCATGTACACAGTGGGACATAAATTGGAACTTCTCAAGCTGAAAAGTCCTCTTGTCCAAAGACTGATGTGGATGGCAGTGACAGGATGAAATGTAAAAGAATCCTACAGTGCCCCAAAATCAAGAATGTTTAACACAAGCTAGAATTAGCCCCCTTTATGTTCACTAGCAGTGTGTGTAGCTCCAAGGATGGGACTTGTCTTGCTGTGGTGGCTCCAGAGAGACTGGCTGGTATTAGGCTCTTGGGCAAGATCTGGGCAAAGGACATGACAGGACACATTCTGAGGACACTGACCCAGGCTAAAGTGCCCTGTCATTGTACTGGGGAAGCTCAGCACAGATGAGCTCAAGTATTGCCATGGGATGACATGATGTTCTGCTCAGGCTCACTTTGTATGCTAGCTACAGAATTGCACCCAGGAGATGGATCAATGACTGGCTTCTAAAATGAAATTCAATATCTTTGTGAGAGCTTAGCATTCCCCCATCTCCTTTGATGAACTGTTCTAATGTTTAATTTTCATCCTCAGGGAAGTGGCCTGGCTTCAACTTCTAGCAACATGCTCCTGTCTGTTGGATTGAAAAACTTCTCTATTTTCCACTCTGTTTGAGTACCTGCTATCTGTGGCAAGTGACCTCCATAGTTTCTTTCTGACTAGATGGATAGAGTGTGTTTTTCAATCACCACATCACAGATCTCTTTTTTTTCTCTTTATTTTTTTTTCTTGAATCTGTCCTCTTTTAAGATTCTCCTTTGAGCTTCTTGCAAGGGTTGAAGTGTGATTGTATCACGCTTCACTCTGTGCTGGTCAGATAATGTGCTAATTCCTTGTTGCTAGCCCTGAATTAGCTATTATGTTGCTTAGAAGTGATGCTCTGATTCACCCTTTTTTACCATATCTAAATGTTAGATATGATAACTGTAATAACTATGTGAAATATGTGAGCAGCTGTCTTCTGGATTTCTTGCCATTTTCAAAGATTAATTCCTAATTTATCATTCATTAGACTATATGATGATCCATTGAGCTCTCTTGGCTACTTTCTATAAAACCATTAGTTGTAATTTGTGTGTGTCACATGATGTTATGACCCGAAACTGCTTCTCTGACAGATCTCTTTTGCTATTTGTAAAACACAAATAGATTTAAAAAATGAAAATAAAAATCAACATATAAGTGTGAATTATTTTGCATTTCTGATGTAGCTCTGGGCTACAGATTTTTTATTTATCCTACATTTTAAACTTCTCTTTTGCTGTGTTGCCTGCTGGGATTTGTTTACTTTACTGGACCTTCTCAGACTCTGCATATTCTATATTAGAAAATAAAGTAGCACAGTAAAAGGAGTAGACTTGGTAACTCAACTGTCTAAACTACTTAATTGTTACAACAGCACCTGGCAGTCTTGACCAGCTAGCACTGTCCCAGCCAATTCCGGAGCACAATTCAGAATTTAGTCCAGTCCAGGGAAAGTTCCTGAAAGACAGTCGAATGCAATGGCCCTCTTCAGAGGTGTGAGAGTTTTAATAAATAATATGCATATTATCATTCTTTGTTGGCCTTTGACAAAACTGTTCAGTTTGCTAGTTTACAAGTGAGTTTTATTTTGAAAAATAAATTTGTAAAATAAAAAAAAAAAACTTGTATTGTAAATTAAATATTTGTAAATTAATTTGTAAATTAGTTTGTAAATTAAATGTGATTATTCAAGTTGTGTGACATACTTAAGAAATATCACAACTTCAAGCATGATCTGAGCTAATGTTCTCAAGATGCACCAGGTGAGGTTTAAATTGGATATTAGGAAGAATTTCTTCATGGAAGAAGGTTGTCAAGCTTCTTCAAGGTTAGTAAACATGCTGCCCAGGGAAGTGGTAAAGTTGCTGGCCCTGGAGGTATTTAAGAGATGTGGATGTAGCACCAAGAGACATGGTTTACTAATGGGACTCAGTAGGTCAAGTTAATGGTTGGACTTGAAGGTTTTTTCCAGCTTCTAATGTTTATCTTAGCTTCATAACTGTTATATTTAACAGGAGCTATAGAAAGTCTGTTCTTCTGGATTTAGAGGTGTGTGGTTTTTTTGTTTGTGTGTGTGAGCGAATGTCATTAGATAGACAGAGAAAATGAATTTCAAAAAGTATAATGTTCTGTTGTTAGTACCTCTGCAAATTAGTTTGGTGAAAGAAGAACAGCAAGTTCTGCACAAATTAATTTATAGTCAGTGGAAGTGGAATTGCCATCAGTACTTCCACACAAGGCCAACATAATTTTAAGTGCTATGGCAGTCACATACCTTAATGTTGTTCATAAAATATTACAGTTGACCATGGCACTCAACAAACCTTGAATGAAAATCACACATTTGTGTTTGTAGTGTGTTTTGTTGTATGTGTGTGTTTTGTTTTTATTTCATTTTCCCATTCTCTGTGAATTCATCCCAATTTATAGAGAAAAAGCCTCAGTTATAGTTACCTTCACAATGGGCTCTTTGACTCAGCACACAATTTTATAAAAATGTTTCACATAAGGTCATCAAAATTATTTTCATCTTTTCTTACCAAAACAATACTTCCCGCCTTGTGAAGACCGATAAAAGAAGTTCAGCCCCTGACCCACTTTCAGTGGTCCAATCCCCTGCAGACATTTTCCAGAAAAGCAAAGAAAAATAAAGTTAAATCCATGGTGATGGTGATAATACAAGCAGTCTTCCTTTGAACAGCCAAGTAGTTGTTATAGGACTAGTCCAGTATGTGTGACATCTGTATTTCATTCCATCTTCACAATGATGGTGAGCTGAACTCAGATTCTGAGCTCCCATCAGAATAATCTACCAGGATAAGTATTCAGTAGGTTATCCTCAATCATCCCTTGTGGATACTTACTTGTGAAAAAAAAACTTTCCAGAATGGGAAAAGGAACTCGGTTACAGAACTCCACTTTTCTTATGACTATCCTAATGACAAAGTCATTTCAATATTGTTTATAAGTTTAAGCACAACCTGAAAATGAAAGAGTTCCAGCAATAGAATGTCAGAGCAATACATCTCAGAATCAAGCTTAAGATATGAGGACATTTTCATGGGAACATTTTGGTAGGTTTGTTATGGTAGGCTCAAACAAGACCTACGCAGAGGTGGATACTGAACAGAGGCCTCCCTCCTCACAGAAGAATGTTCCAAACACTGAGCTGTTGCATTAAAAAGCCCTTGCTACCTCATCCTCTGATGAGTTTTTCCATGTCTAGAAAAAAAAAAAAAAAAAAAAAACACATATAGCACAATCAACCAAACTTTCCAAATGCTCTCAGAATGACAGAAACAACCTTTTTGATGACTTAGACAATCACCAAATTACAGAATCACTGAGCTGGGAAAAGACCTCTGAAGATCATCTTGTCCAACATCCTTGCTCAAAGCAGAGTCAATTAGAGTAGGTCACCCAGGACCATGTCCAGTCAAGTTTTTGGAATCTCCAAGCATGGTAACTCTCTGAGCAACATGTTTTAGTGTTTCACCACAGACAGTGAAAAAGTTCTCTTCTATATTTAAGTGGAATTTCCTGTTCTTCAATTTGTGTTTGTTGCTTCTTGTCCTTTCATTAAATATCACTGTGAACCTGTCTCTCTCTTCTTTACATTCTCTCATCAGGTATTTATATGCATTGATAAGATTCTTCTCAACCTTCTCTTCTTCAAGCTAAACAGAACCATTTCTCTCAGCCCTTCTTCATATGCCAAGTCCCTTAAAAATCTTCATTCCACTATGGAACTGGCCTGTTCCAGTATGCCCATGTCTATCTTGTTCTGGAAAGCCCAGTGGCTGACACTCCAGATCTCACCAGAACTGACCACAGGGGAAGGATCACTTCCCATAACCTGCTGTCAACACTTCTTATAATGTATCCCAGAATGCTATTGGTCTTTGTCTCAAAAGATCATTGCTGGCTTGTGGTCAATTTGTTGTCCACCAGGACACCCAGCACCTTCTCTACAAAGGTGCTTTCCAGATGGCTGCACTGTAAATCTGGTATCTCTCCTTCTGTAGCAAGCCTCTTTCTCTGGCATCTGTTTTGTATCTCCCAGTGGTCACTGCCTTTTCTTAAATATGTTTTTGCAGAGGCACAATAAAATTATCTGATTTGTTTGATTTTTGGCACACAATGGGTCTACTTTATCTGTTCTTAAGCCAACTGGAACCAGCTGTGACTAGCACAGGACGGTCCTTGACTTCTTCCTACACAGGTCACTCCTGAAGTTCCCACACACTACCTGCCAGTTATGCTCAGTACACTCCCCAAGGGCAGGACTCTGCCTTTAGTCATGTTGAATTTCCTAAACTTCTTGTCAGCCTATTTCTGCAGCCTGACCAGGTCCCTCTGAATGGCAGCACTACTCTCCAATGTATCAGCTGTTTCTCCCAGTTTTGTAATATCTGCAAACTTGCTGAGGGCACATTCTGTCTCATCATCCAGATCCTTAATGACAGCATCGAACAGTATTGGTACCCTGGGGGATTCCAGTAGTGACTGGACATAGTGTTGCTGGATCACAACCCTCTGAGCCCAGCAGTTCACCTCACTTATGTAGTCCAAACTGCATCAGTTTGTCAGGAAGAATAGCATGGGAGGCAGCATCAAGAATCTTCTTAAAACCAAAATAAATAAAACCCATTGCTATTTCCTCATATTCTGAGCTAGCCATTTCACTGAAGGCTATCACATTTGTCAGGCATGATCTGCCCTTAGCAAATCCATGCTGACTAGATCCAATCAGCTTCTTGTCCTTTATATGTTTGAAAACACTTGCTCCAATCACTTTCTCATGGAGTCAAGATGGGGCAAACCATTGTGACTGTAGTTCACTAGATCCTCTTTCTTGTCCTCCTTGAAGATAGGACTGATACTTGCTTTCTTCCAGGTTTCAGAATATTCTCCTAATGGCTGTGACCTTTCAAAGATAATCAACAGTGGTCTTGCAGTGACATTGGCCAGCTTCCAAGTACTCATGCCTGCATCACATCAGGTGCTGTAGACTTGTGTATGATTTGTTTGTTTAAATATTCGCTAACATGGCCTTTCTCTTCCAAGGGTAAGTCTTCTCCAGATTTCCAAACTGGTCTTAGGGGCTTGGAATTCTTGATGGCTAG